>NW_028261385.1:84535179-85152679 GCF_051295495.1 Thamnophis sirtalis
AAAAAAAGGAAGGGGAGTGTAGGACAATACAAAAAAGAAATGTGCACAAAGTAAATTAGACAGTAAACTCAACATTCACTCAGCATTCGGGCGGGGCAAAAATAAGATTATCCCCAGGCCTGACGGGCTAGGCCCAGTTCTTAAGGGCTGTGCGGAAGGCCTGGACGGTGGTGAGGGTACGAATCTCCACGGGGAGATTGTTCCATAGTGTCGGAGCCGCAACGGAGAAGGCTCTCCTCCGCGTAGTCGCCAGTCGGCACTGACTGGCGGATGGAATACGGAGGAGGCCAACTCTATGCGATCTGATGGGACGCAGGGAGGTAATTGGCAGAAGGCGGTCTCTCAAATAGCCAGATCCACTACCATGGAGCGCTTTATAGGTGGTGAGTAGGACCTTGAAGTGCACCCGAAGACCAACAGGTAGCCAGTGCAGCTCACGTAGGATCGGTGTTATGTGGGCGAACCGTGGTGCGCCCACGATCACTCGCGCGGCCGCATTCTGGACTAGCTGAAGTCTTCGGATGCTTCTTCAAGGGCAGCCCCATGTAGAGCACATTACAGTATTCCAGCCTGGAGATCACAAGGGCTCGAGTGACTGTTGTGAGGGCCTCCCGATTCAGGTAGGGCCGCAACTGGCGCACCAGGCGAACCTGGGCAAAAATGCCCCCCTGGTCACAGCTGAGAGATGGTGGTCAAAAGTTAGCTGTGGATTCCAGGAGGACTCCCAAGTTGCGGGCCCTTTCTGAGGGGTGTAAGTTTTGTCCCCCAGCCTGAGTGATGGTATGTTGGTCAAATTTTTGGGAGGGAAACACAACAGCCACTCGGTCTTGTCTGGGTTGAGTATCAGCTTGTTTGCTCTCATCCAGTCTTTAACGGCTTCCAGACCCCGGTTCATCACGTCCACCGCTTCATTGAGTTGGCACGGGGCGGACAGATACAACTGTGTATCGTCCGCATATTGGTGGTATTTTATCCCGTGCCTTCGGATGATCTCGCCCAGCGGTTTCATGTAAATGTTAAATAGTAGGGGGGATAGGACCGACCCCTGCGGCACCCCGTAAGTTAGGGGCCTCAGGGACGATCTCTGCCCCCCCACCAACACCGACTGCGACCTGTCCGAGAGATAGGAGGAGAACCACTGCAAGACAGTGCCGCCCACCCCTATCTCCCGCAGTCGTCGCAGAAGGATACCATGGTCGATGGTATCGAAAGCCGCTGAGAGGTCCAGGAGAACTAGGATGGAAGCATGGCCTCCATCCCTAGCTCTCCAGAGATCATCAGTCAATGCGACCAAAGCGGTTTCTGTGCTGTAACCGGGTCTGAAGCAGTCTCAGGCTGCTGTCGCTAAATGCCAGGTCTGTAGTTCACAAGGCTCCCCTCGTCCGGGACTTAATCTAGACGAGAGGGCAGACCTGGCATGTATTACTGAAACCTGGCTGGGGCCCGGAGGGAGGAGTCCCCCTCGTAGAGATGTGCCCAGAGGGTTTTCAGGTGCTTCATCAGCCGCGATCCCAGGAAAGGGGTGGAGGTGTGGCTATTGTTATCTGAGAGTCTCTAGTACCTCGTAGGATCCCTGCTATGGAGCTTGTCGGGTGTGAGTCCTTGCTGGTGAAGTTGGACCTCAAGGGTCAAGTGGGCCCTGCTGTTAATGTACCTGCCTCCCAAACAGCGTTGCAGCAGCCCTCCCCTCGCTCCTCGAGTCAGTAGCTGAGCTGGCAATTGAGTTTCCCAGGCTTATGGTCCTGGGGGATTTCAATTTGCCTTCGCTCGGTGAACACTCTGATGGAGCGCAGGAGTTCATGGCTTTCCATGACAGCCATGGGCTTGACCCAAGTAATTCGGGGCCTGACTCACTCGGCGGGTCACATGCTCGACCTCGTATTCCTCTCGGAGCAGTGGAGTTGTGATCTTGGTTTTGAGGGGTAGTGAGACCTTACCCCTGTCATGGTCGGACCACTACCTACTGAGGCTTGACTTTCGGAGACCAAACCACCACTGTAGGGAGGAGGAACCGATTAGGTGGTTCCACTCCAGGCGACTTATGGACCCCTTTGGGCTTTCAGACGGAGCTTGGGGTTGTTCCTGATACCCTCGTCCGCAGTCCGGCAGAGACTCTGGTTGCTGCTTGGAATTCAGCAGCGGCAGGGGCTCTTAACCGGATTGCGCCTTACGGCCGATGCGAGGCAGTGGATCCAGGAGGGCCCCTTGGTTTACTGAGGAACTCCGGGAGATGAAGCGCCGAAAGAGATGCCTAGATCAACGATGGAGATCCAGTAAGTCCGAGTTCAGACCGAGAGCTTTTAACATCCAGCATCAGAGCCTACCTTCGGGCAATTAGGACGACCAAAAGAACACACATTGCCTCTCTGATTGCTTCCGCTGAGTCGTGCCCAGCCGCCCTGTTCAGGATAACCTGTTCCCTCCTAAATAGGAGGGATACGGGCGATCCTTTGCAGGGCAGAGCTGAGGACTACGTCAATTCCTCGCGGATAAAGTGGCTCGGCTTCGGATGGACCTGGACTCCAATTGCGCAGAGCCCAGCCGAGGCCACCAGGGGAATATCTGGAAGGACATCACTGGATTGATTTCCAAGCTGTTACCCCTGAGGACGTGACAAGGCCATGGGAGCTGTTAAGTACCTCCGCTTGTGTACTGGACCCGTGCCCCTCCTGGCTGGTTGCTAACAGCAGGAAGGTGACACGGGGCTGGATCCAGGCAGTTGTTACCGCCTCCCTTCGGGAGGGGTTCTTTCCCCCCGCTTTAAAGATGGCGGTGGTGAGACCCCTTCTGAAGAAGCCATCTTCTATCGTCCAGTCTCCAACCTCCCCTTTGTGGGGAAGGTTGTTGAGAAAGTGGTAGCCTTTCAGCTCCGGCGGTCCTTGGAAGAAACCGATTATCTAGATCCCTTCCAGTCGGGATTTAGGCCTGGCTACAGCACGGAAACCGCTTTGGTCGCACTGATTGATGATCTCTGAGAGCCAGGGATGGAGGTCACACCTCCGTCCTAGTGCTCCTTGACCTCTCAGCGGCCCTTCGATACCATCGACCATGGTATCCTTCTGCGACGACTGCGGGAGGTGGGGGTGGGAGGCACTGTCCTACGGTGATTCTCCCTCTTACCTCTCGGACAGGTCACAGTCGGTGTTGGTCGGAGGGCAGAGATCGACCCCAAAGGCCCCCTGAATTATGGGGTGCCGCAGGGTTCGGTCCTGTCCCCCTCCTGTTTAACATCTACATGAAGCCACTGGGTGAGATCATTTGACAGCACGGGATAAAATACCATCAATATGCGGATGATACGCAGCTGTATCTGTCCCCCCGTGCCAACTCAGTGAAGCGGTTCACATGATGTGCCAGTGCCTCGAGGCTGTTAGGGGACTGGATGGGGCGTAACAAGCTTGTACTCAATCCAGATAAGACCGAGTGGCTGGTGTGTTTCCCTCCTACTAATTGGCCAAGTGTTCCATCTCTCAGGCTGGGGGGTCAAATAGTATGCCCTCAGACAGGGTCCCGCAATTTGGGAGTCCTCCTGGACCCACAGCTGACTTTTGAACACCACTTGTCGGCTGTGACCAGGGGGCATTTGCCCAGGTTCGCCTGGTGCACCAGTTGCGTCCCTACCTGAACCGGGAGGCCCTCGCAACAGTCACTCGTGCCCTTGTGACTTCAAGACTGGACTACTGCAACGTGCTCTACATGGGGCAGCCCTTGAAGAGCATTCGGAGACTTCAGCTTGTCCAGAATGCAGCCGCGTGAGTGATCGTGGGTGTACCTCGGTACACCCACGTTACACCTTTCCTCCGCGAGCTGCACTGGCTGCCTATTGGTCTTCGGATACGCTTCAAAGTGCTAGTTGTCACTTATAAAGCCCTTCATGGTATTGGACCTGGGTACTTGAGAGACCGCCTGCTGCCAATTACCTCCAACAGACCGATTAGATCCCACAGATTAGGCCTCCTCCGAATTCCATCACTGGCCAATGCCGATTGGCTACCACCCGGAGGAGGGCCTTCTCTGTGGCTGCTCTGGCCCTCTGGACGAGCTCCCCATGGAGATTCGGACCCTCACCACCCTCCAGGCTTTCTGCAAAGCCTTAAAAACTTGGCTGTTCCGACAGGCCTGGGGCTAAAGAGCTGTTGCCCCCGTCTCGAATGGTATGACTGTTGTGAGTTTTAAATTATATATTGTTATGTTTGTTTGTTTGTTTGTTTGTTTGTTTTTTTAAATTTTTGTTTGTATCCCCCTTCCCCGGTTCGAGTTGTGAGCCGCCCTGAGTCCCCCTTCGGGGGGAAAGGGCAGCATACAAATACAATAAACTGAACTGAACTCTCTCTCTCTCTCTCTCTCTCTCTCTCTCTCTCTCTCTCTCTCTCTCTCTCTCTCTCTCTCTCTCTCTCTCTCTCTCTCTCTCTCTCCTCTCTCTCTCTCTCTCTCTCTCTCTCTCTCTCTCTCTCCTCTCTCTCTCTCTCTCTCTCTATATATATATATATATATATATATATATATATATATAATATATATATATATATATATGTTATATTTATGCTGATAAATAAATAAAGGAGACTAGTATAGATCTATTTCAAGCTATTTAGCTCTCATCAGCTAGCCATACCCAAGTTTTTGGGAATCGAACCTGTGCTCCATTGCCTCCCAGGCAGGGAGTTAACCATTTGAGCTACAGAGAACGACTCCTTTATCAGCCAGCCAGGGTGGGAGGTATATACTTAAAGTCACAACCTCTGGTATGCCAAGTATGGGAGGAAGGTCACACTTCCACTCTCTGTCATTAGGCTCGTCACAAGAGACCATACATGGCATACCAGGGTTGTGACTTTAAGTGTATGTGTATATATATATATATATATATATATATATATATATATATATATATATATATATATATATATATATATATATATATATATATATATATATATACATACATACATACACACACACACACACACACACATACACACACACACACACAAACACACACACAAACATACATACATACATACATACATACATACATATTGTATTTGTGCTGGTGTGTGTGTGTGTGTTCCAGCATAACTGTGGAACACCTTGAGCAATTTCAACCAAACTTGGTACACAGATTTACTTACTCTCTGGAAAAAAATATCGTGAGGGTAAGATACCCTAAAACCCATCAGGATGTGTATTCTGTTAAGATACAGCCTGTTGGTGCCTTAAAATGGCTTCTACTGTACTGCCAATAAAATGGGATCCTACTGTACAGTGCAGTGGAGTTGCCATGGTAATGGCTTCACAGTATTCCCACAAGAGGCTCCCTCTGGTAAGGTGGAAAATCCAACATTAGAAATTACAATTTGGTCCGGACATTTTTCCCCTATAAATGAATACCTGGACAATGCTGAGTTATCAGCTAGTCCTCTATAAACATTCTAGTGAACATAAAGTCAAAATGATGTTGGGAATTGGTTTATATACAGAGGCATGGCCCACTTCCATTTTTTCCCTTCTTTTATCCTTATATCTAGAAAGTCAGGAAGGCTAAAGGGGCAGTGCAGATTGATACTATATGTTGTGCATCCTTATAAGGTGGCACTTCTATGAAGCTTCTATAACTGCACTTATAGTATATGATCTCATTTACAAAGTTTCTTCAGCCTTTGTGTGTGAGACTGGAGAAGAACACAGAGACAAAAAAAGAGAGAACTGTACTCCTATCATCCCACAGAGTGCATTTATTTGCAGAAGAAATGTATCTTCTGCCTTCTTGTTCCATGTTTGCTCATGAAATAAGCTGTGATTTTTTTTGATCCAGTTAGTAAACAAAGAAAAATGAGCATGGTATGTGATTTCTTCCTCATCATTAATCACTTTCCTCATCTGAGCTCCGGTAATGGCCAAGAATGCAGGGACAGGTGTTCATCCATGCATTTCCTTTGGCAACCACACCCACTTCTGTTGTTTATGACAGTGGTCTCCAACCTTGGCAACTTTAAGACTTGTTGGACTTCAACTCCAGAATTCCTGAGCCAGCAAACCTGGGAGTTGAAGTCAAAGGTTTTAAGGTTGCCAAGGTTGGAGACCTTGGTTTATGGGACAGTTCAGACTACAGGTAGCCCTCAATTTCCAACCATTTGTTTAGACACAGCTTGAAGTTATAAGAGCACTGATAAAACCACCCCTTTCCCTTTTGATCATTGCAGAATCCTCGTTATTGCATCATCATCTTTGGATGCCTAGTGACTGGCATGTATTTATGAAAGTAGCAGCACATCAGGGTCATGTGATTGTTCATTTGTGAGTTTCCCAGCCAGTTTCCGACGAGCAAAGACAATGGGAGAAGGTAGATTTTACTCAATGATGGATACGTAACAACTGCAATAAGGACCATGGACAGTGGATATTTTACATCGAGAGATAATGTTAATGATATATTGGATATTTGGTTACCTGTTGTACACCTTTTTAAAATTACTATTTGGTTATTTTGTTTGTAGTCAATGTTTTTTTTTCTTTTTTCCTTTTCTCCATTTTGTATTTTAACTTTTTAGGTAAATAAAAATTTATCAGAAGAACCATGGGGGAGGGGAATCCATAAAATATGCAAGACTCATTTTGCAATCACCCTGCTTAGCAACCAAAATTCTGGTCCCAACTGCAGTCATAGGTTGAGGACTACTCATATTGCACCTTTAATATTCCCCATCTATTCAGTAATGCAGAATCTCAGACTCTGAATATTTATGGATGAACACATGAGATATCATTTTTTTCTGATGAATTTAATTCAGCATCAGTGTTGATGGCTCGCTGGTATGGCTGACAAAAGGAATAATGATTTGGTTGTAAGCCCTATGACATGGTGTGTAACCACTGGGAAACACACACACAAAGATGTTCAAATGACAAAGTTCATTTGTGGCAACATCTGTCCCATGGATCGACACCCCATTGGAGCTTTGGATGTCTCTGATCCTGTTGGCTTTCAGGAAAGCACTGAAGACCTGGCTGTTTCCCCAGGCAGTTGGGACAGGAGGTTAGATGAGCTTCATGTTCTTTTTTTATATGAATGAGTTTATTGCTTAACCTTGGGCACCAGAGTTTATATGTTCTGTTTTTTGTGTGTGTGCATTTTTAAAATCCTTGTCTGCAACCCAAAGTCACTTATGTGAAACAGGCAGCCATATAACCTAGGTCAGTGATGACAAACTTTTTCTTATGGCTTGCCACAATTGTGTGTATGTGTGTGTGTGTGTGCTATTGCGCGCACATGCCTGCCCACACCAATTCAATCCTATCCGCCAACCTGCGCATGTGCACATAACCACTCCCCTGCCTCTGGAGGCCTGGAGAGAGCAAAAACACCCTTCCCCTGCCCTCTGGAAGGCTGAAAATCAGCCAGCTGGTGGTGCACTTGCATGCTGGAGCTGATGGCTGGCGTGCCAGTAAATATGGCTCCAGGTGCCACCTGTGGCATGTATGCCACCGGTTCACCATCATGGACTAGGTAGTTTTCTCTCAGTATGAGGGAGAGTAGGACTTGCAACAAATGCAAGAAACAGATTAAGCAAAGAAATGGAAAAATCTATATCTGAAATCACATTGGTTTAATGGGACCACTCTATTTATATAATAAAGTGATTCCACCAAACCAATGTGATTTCAGGCATGGGTTTTTCCATTTCTTTGCGTAATCTGTTTCTTGCATTTGTTGCAAGTCCTACTCTCCCTTGTACTGATAGGGGGCCACCTAGATTGAAGAGCACAATAAAGCAATGCCCTTATTCATACAGTATACTCAGCAGGCAGGTGTCATAAAAATCTTTAATGGAATGTGTTGCCTTATAACATCTGCTTGATAGGTTTGGCAGGAACATCCCAACACAGAAGCTACTTCCATGATCCATGCCAACATCAAGCTATTTTTCTTCCCTCCCCCCTTTGAAAACTTGTTAATCAGCCACTCAAATTAACTAGAACTGTAAATCTAGACATCAGAAAAGAGCACAATTATGAAACTAGGTTTATGAGGCTTGGTTATTATAGCTTGTCAGCTTGAATGTGTAAAAGAGATGTGGATTTGTTATTTAGAAAAGTGGGGAGGGGAGAGAATAGGACAAATCCTTGTCTGGTTGCTTATTCCTATCCTCATCTATTAGGCTATACAACCTGCAAGTCTACGTATATTTACCTGAGAATAAGCCTATTGAGCTAAATAGTATTTTTGCCTGAGAAAAGATGCACAGAATCACACTAGCAGACTGAAAATAACTTTACAATAACTTTTCTAGGAGGCAATTCAGTTGAACTCACTGGAATTTCTGGATTTGTATATCCCTTTTTGACCATAAATTGTTCTAACTACATGTAAATGTTTTTAGGCACAGGTTGTTGTTGTTGTTTTAAACAGCTTTAATGGAAATAGAGATTTCAACTGTCCTTTGTAAAATGTTTAAGTGGCACTTTGTCGTAAATTATCCCATGCCAGTTCAGTTTGAATTCTGTATTATTTGTGTGTGTGTGTGTGTGTGTGTGTGTGTGTGTGTGATTTTATTGCTTATCCTTGGGTGCTAGGGTTGCATGTTCTGGCTTTATGTGTTTTTAATCCTTCTATGCCACCCACAGAAGGGTAGACATATAAAGGTAAAGGTAAAAATTCCCCTCACACTTATGTGCTAGTTGTTCCTTACTCTAGGGGGTGGTGCTCATCTCTGTTTCAAAGCCGAAGAGCCAGCGCTGTCCAGAGATGTCTCCATAGTCATGTGGTCGACATGACTAAATGCCAAAGGCACAAGGAATGCTGTTAGCTTCCCACCAAAGGTAGTTCCTATTTTTCTACTTGCATTTTTACATGCTTTTGAAGTTCTAGGTTGGTAGAAGCTGGGGCAAGAAACGAGAGCTCACTTTGTTACGCAGTGCTAGGGATTTGAACTGCTGAACTGCCAACATTTCTGATCGACAAACTCTTTGTGTCTTAGCCACTGAGCCACCACGTCCCTTAAGAACATATAAGTCAAACAAACAAACAAACAAACAAACAAACAAATCCTAGAAATTGAAACCAACACATCTGGAAGGCTCCCAAGTTTGGATTGTCCAAGTTAAGTATCTTCTGCCATGTTTAGTTGTAATCAGCTTGTGGTAGCTGTGGCATATAGCAATAGCACTTAGACTTATATACCATTTTATAGTCCTTTACAGCCCTCTCTAAGCGATTTACAGAGTCATCATATTCCCCCAATAATTTGGATCCTCATTTTACCAACTTCAGAAGGATGGAAGGCTGAGTCAACCTTGAGCTGGTCAGAAATGAACTGCTGGCAGAGGGCAGAATCATCCTGCAATACTGCATTCTAACCACTGTGCCACCATGGCTCTTGTAGTCTCAAAATAGAATCTCAACTGCCATGTCATTCTGTTGAGTTATTCTGAGGATTCTCTTAGAATATGATTGGGTAGATAGATCGAGGATTAATGGTGATCCTAGTTGGGCAGGAAAGGGTTAAGTAGGAGAGTGGTGGTAGGGGAAGGATGAGTTCTCTTCTCTCCTCAGGTGGGTGGTCTCTTGGAGAACCCTGCAGCTCCTGTCCTCCACAGGATCATTGTTGCTCCAATCTACCTGAGTTGCCTCAGTGCCTTTCTTCTGATCAGTTGCATTATTTCAGTTTTAGAATTGCTTTCCACAATGACTATGTGGGTTAAAAGTGGTGCAAATAAATAAATGCCTGAATCTGGCTGAAGGACAGTTACTGCATTGTGCTATAAATCTGGCAGTTGTGCCTTGACTGCTGTTAAATTGGATTAGCTAATTAAATGAAAAAGCCTCCACAGCATCCAGTTTCTTATATTCACAAATGCAAGAACTGAGGCTAGTAATTTGGCATTCAGATAATCAGTGGGTGATTAGCCCAATTGTTTGCATTTAAGGGATTTGACTTTTCCTGCAGTACCACTATAGTACTTTGCTAAGCAAAATGCATAGTTTTGCCTCGCTAAATTGATTTTGTGGCTTCTGATTAGGATTGCTTCTAAGTAGTAACAGTGCACTTCATATCACACACAATTTTCACGCAAAAAGAGGGGGAGGGGGAATTTAAGCATGGAAATAATTAAGCTAAAGAGTCTAATAATTGAGACTATAAATGGGATTGCTTGTTGATGTTATGCTAAATACCCAAATAATATTGGTCATGGGGTACAATGAAAATTGTATGCAAATATGTAGGGATAGAGGTTACAAATTCACAATGCATGTTGCATCCTTTTGAAGACATTTGGCTTGCTGGGATGCTCAGATCTAGACCTTAATCTGTGACCTCTATCCTGTTCCCCTCCACTGAGTGCAGAAGCAGAAGTGGATGGGGGCCCGGATCCGCCTCTCGTCCCAGAATGTATGGTACAAATGGCCTGCCGGGGAGAACGGGGGCCGCGGGATGGGAAGAGGGGTCTACTGGTGCGGGGATGGGCCAGGGCATCCCGGTCATGTTTGGGAGAAGCAGGTATGACGGGAGTTACAGGGCTAGCCATTACCGGGGAAGGAGGGTTCGCTGCGTCACAGCGATCCCTCCTTCCGGCCCTGATAGCTCAACTCCAGGACCAGGTGGCGAGAGATGTCAGGGCCCTGGTCTCAGGCTGCTGTTGCTAAATGCCAGGTCTGTGGTTCATAAAGCTCCCCTCGTCCGGGACTTAATATTATACGAGGGGGCAGACCTGGCATGTATTACTGAAACCTGGCTGGGCCATGAGGGAGGAGTCCCTCTCACAGAAATGTGCCCAGAAGGGTTTCAGGTGCTCCACCAGCCGTGACACCAAGGAAGAGGTGGGGGAGTGGCAGTCATCATCTGAGAGTCATTAGTTCCTCGTAGGACCCCTGCTCCGGAGACTGTCGGGTGTGAGTCCCTTCTGGTGAAGTTGGACCTTGGGGGTCAAGTGGGCTTGTTTCTAACGTACCTACCTCCCAACTGCGTTACAACAGCCCTGCCTATACTCCTCGAGTCAGTAGCCAGACTGGCCAGTTGAGTTCCCCAGGCTGATAGTGCTGGGGGATTTCAACCTGCCATCACTCGGTGAACGCTCAGATGGAGCGCAGGAGTTCATGGTTTCCATGACAGCCATGGACTTGACCCAGGTAATTCAGGGTCCGACTCATACAGCGGGTCACACGTTCGATCTCGTGTTTCTCTCAGAGCAGTGGAGGCGTGATCTAGAATTGAAGGGCATGGAGATCTCGCCCTTGTCATGGTTGGATCACTTCCTACTGAGGCTCGACTTTCGGAAACCAATCCCCCACTGTAGGGAGGGGGAACCGATTAGGTGGTTCTGCCCCAGGCGCCTGATGGACCCTCTGGGATTTCAGACGGCGCTTGGTGTGATACCTGACTCCCTTGCCCACAGTCCGGTGGAGTCCTTGGTCGCTGCCTGGAATACAGCGGCGGCTGAGGCTCTGAACCGGATCGCGCCTTTACGGCCTCTCCACGGCAGTGGATCCAGGAGGGCTCCTTGGTTTACCAAGGAACTCCGGGAGATGAAGCGCCAAAAGAGATGCCTAGAGCGACGTTGTAGGGCTAGTAACTCCGAATCTGACCGAACACAATTAAGAGCCTTCATCAGGACTTATCTAGTGGCGATACGGGCGGCAAAATGTGCTCATTTTTCCGCTCTTATTGCATCCGCAGAATCTCACCCAGCCGCCATGTTTAGGATAACCCGCTCCCTCCTGAAAGGGAGGGATGCGGGCGAGCCCTTACAGGGTAGAGCTGAGGAATTTGTTCAGTTTCTGTTGGATAAAGTCGCTCGGATTCGGATGGACCTGGACTCCACTTGGACAGTACCAGCCAAGATGCCGGGGGAGGGCCTTGATCAGATTTCATGGAGCGAGTTCCAACTTGTCGCTCCTGAGGAAGTGGACAAGGCCATGGGAGCGGTGAGTGCCTCCACCTGTTTACTGGACCCATGTCCCTCCTGGCTGGTCTCAACCAGCAGGGAGGTGACACGAGGCTGGCTCCAGAGGATTGTTAACACCTCTCTTCGGGAGGGATCTTTCCTGCACCCTCTAAAGGATGCGGTGGTGAGACCCCTCCTTAAGAAACCTTCCCTGGATCCAGCCATTCTTAATAACTATCGTCCAGTCTCCAACCTCCCATTCGTAGGGAAGGTTGTTGAGAAGGTGGTGGCCTTTCAACTCCGATGGACCTTGGATGAAGCAGATTATCTGGATCCCTTTCAGTCGGGTTTCAGGCCTGGTTACTGCACCGAAACTGCTTTGGTTGCGCTGACCGATGATGGCCAGGGATAGAGGACATTCCTCTATCCTGGTGCTTCTTGACCTCTCAGCGGCCTTCGATACCATCGACCATGGTATCCTTCTGTGACGGTTACGGGAGGTGGGAGTGGGAGGCACCATCTTAGAGGTGGTGAACCACAAGAGGTGGTTCTCCTCCTACCTCTTGGACAGGTCGCAGTCAGTGTTGGTTGGAGGACAAGCTAGGCCCCTCAAATATGGGGTGCCGCAGGGTTTGGTCCTGTCCTCCCTCCTATTTAATATCTACATGAAGCCACTGGGTGAGATCATACGTCGGCACGGGTTCAAATATCATCAATATGCGGACGATACTCAATTGTATCTGTCCGCCCCGTGCCAACTCAGCAAAGCAGTGGAAGTGATGTGCCAGTGCCTTGAGGCTGTCAGGGTCTGGATGGGAGCGAACAAGCTTGCACTCAATCCAGACAAGATTGAGTGGCTATTGATGTTGCCTCCCAAGGATAGTCCAGACATTCCATCCCTTAGCCTGGGGGGTGAAACCATACGCCCCCTCAGAGAGGGTCCGCAACCTGGGTGTCCTCCTGGAGCCGCAACTGACTTTAGAACACCATTTGTTGGCTGTGACCAGGGGGGCTTTTGCCCAGGTTCGCCTGGTGCACCAGCTGCGGCCCTACCTGGACTGGGAGGCACTTCGAATGGTCACTCATGCTCTCGTCACCTCAAGGCTGGATTACTGTAATGCGCTCTACATGGGGCTGCCCCTGAAGAGTGTTCGAAGACTACACTTGGTCCAGAATGCAGCCGCGCGAGCGATACTGGATGTACCTAGATACACCCATATTACACCCATCCTCCGCCAGCTGCACTGGCTCCCTATTGGACTCCGAACGCGCTTCAAGGTGCTAGTCATTACTTTTAAAGCCATACATGGTTTAGGACCTGGGTACCTGAGAGACCGCCTCCTGCCACATACCTCCCAACGACCAACAAGATCTCACAGGCTGGGCCTCCTCCGGGTGCCGTCGGCCAGACAATGCCGAGTGGCGGCCCCTCGGGGGAGGGCCTTCTCTGTAGCTGCGCCGGCCCTGTGGAACAATGTACCCATAGAGATCCGGACCCTTTCCACTCTCTCGGCCTTCCGAAAAGCCACCAAAACCTGGCTGTTCCGGCAGGCCTGGGGCTGTTGATCAAATGTCCAGCCCCACCTAGACAGAATGGATGGTGTGTAATTTTAATAATTGTATTTTTATTCTTAATATTTTAAATTTTTTATCTTGTTTCTGTAAGCCGCCCAGAGTCCTACGGGATTGGGCGGCATACAAATTTTGTTAAATTTCAAATGTTCACCTAGTAAATGGGATTTCTTCGCTTGGCAATTTCTGAACTTCTACCTACCCAGGCTGCAGAGGTGACAATCGCAATCAATCTCATCCACCATTTATATATTTGATTAATTGATAATGTGGGCCATTTTTGACTTCTAGTGACCACCTAGATCAATTTCTCCATGACAATCTAAGTCCCTAATCTGTTCTTTCAGATCTCCCAGTGGTGTACTTATTGCCATTGAAAAGAAGTTCCTCTACCTTATTAATGGTCATTGTCTTCTCTTTCCACCTTATTAGTCCTTTCTTTGGGGAAATAGTACCCTAGCAAGCTTTTTTTAAAGGAATAAATCAATAAAAAAGATCAGCACAGTAATAACAATCCACCTCCACTTGTCCTTTTTCCTGAAATGTGGAAGAAATGTGGTTGAAACTTTCCCAGCATATGTGGGATTCCCCCCCACCCACAGTTACTTTGGTAATACATTTTCCAGAGTTCTTTTTAAGATACACATTTTTAAGTTACATATTTTCATTTGGGTAAAGATCAATCATACACATATTCTTTGTAGCACAGTGAGTTTGTGAATTGAAATAAGGAAGTGGGTTGAATCATTTTGCACATTGACTGAGATGAGTACTAAACATGGCACTGTTGCTCTTAAGTTTTTTTGTGTTAATAAACGTCCTTCTCTGTGCCTCTCAAGTAACATCCTTGAGAAGGGTATGTTCATGTGTGGGCCAATCTCTACCTGTTGGTGACTCATCAGTGACAGTGTCCACACCTTGAGAGGAAGCAGACTCAAGGACAGAGGCTGCCATCTTTCCTTATCTTTGGTAGCTGCAAACGCCTGATCAGATTGTGGAAATAACAGAGCCTTGTCTATGTTCTATATTGAAACTGCTATGGCATTTATTTGCAATAGGTTACACACTAATAGGTGGCTGCCGCCATTACTGCCGGTTCGGTGCATGCAAAAATTTTGTGCATGTGCGCTCGCTTCCCTCGTGCACGCACCAGATGCACATTCTGTGTGCATGAACATTTGCACATAAATAGGTCTGTGCATGTGCAAAAGGTTTAAAAATGAAAATAATTTAATGAAAATTGTTCTGTGCATGCGCAGAACAAATGAAGATGCCGCCGCCATAGGAGAACTGGTTCAGGGCTTGGGTCGCTGCCGGTTCCAGAGACCCAGGCTGCCAAACCACTACCGGTTGGCAAAACTGGTTCGAACCGGTAGGAACCCACCACTGTTGCACACATATTAGATGTGTCTATAACATTTTCACTCTTTGAAGGATGCCCTGTACTTGTGGTTATCTTGTATCCTTATCAATTATAAATAAAAGCTTCTTTATTTTGGACCCGCTGCTTATATAGGTCATATATAAGCTGTCAAGTCATATTCAAGTCATATTCTAGCTGTCTTCAGTCAGTTTATTGTATAAGATTCATGTAACTTTGTGGCTTTTGTTTTTGGCATTCCTGGGTGCAATCTGATAGCTATTGGTCTAATAAACCGTTGCTTGCATTCTCTCCTGTTTGCTGGTTTTCATGATGGTTTACATTTATCTCAATAACCCAAGTGACTTGCATACACACCTTTTAACGTGCAAGTATCTTTCCTAAATAAATGTTTTTTTTACTATGAATAGACTGTGTTTGTTGCTGTTCATCATGCTATAATAGTTGGTGGGGTTTTTTTTGTGTGTGTGTGAATTCCACCAATTTGATTCTGCCAAGTCAACGGTCAACTTCTTTCATATCCTTTTCCAAAGTTCTGGCTGGCCCTAAGTCATGCGTGCTTCAGCAAATTTCAGTTTACTCAATTTAAATGTAAACTAATTAAATGTTTAATTGTGGCTCAATCAACAATAAGCTGCCCCTCTCTTCCTGTTGCAAGTTAGGTGGGTGAATTTGGGCATTTTTGCAACAGGCAATTTTCCTAGGAGTTGTGGCACATGGAAGGGGAATGAATAAAGGTGCCAGTGGATAAAGTTCCCAGGACAGGGAAGACTTCCGGCCTACAACCATGGAAAGTTTCAGTGCTGCAGATGGATGTAGAATGTAGGTGAGTGTGGCAGTGAGTGTGATTTCTTCCTGTAACAGAAATAAATCTGCTCAGCTGAAAACCATTAAACAACATGGAGTGAGAATTCACACAGGTACAGAACAGTGGTGGGATTCAAATGTTTTTACTACTGGCTTGGTGGATGTGGCAGGGGAAGGTTACTACAAAATCCCCATTTCCTCCCAAGCATCTGGGACTCGGGAGGCAGAGAATAGATGGGGGAGGGGCCAGTCAGAGGTGGTATTTACTGATTCTCTGAACTACTCAAAATTTCCACTACTGGTTCTCCAGAACTGGTCAGAACCTGCCGAATATCACCTCTGGTACAGAACTACATTGCAGCGGTATGGAATCTGTGTTAAGGGCCCTTCATGTATCTGGTCTTGTTCCATGTGAGGATTTTCCTCAGAGAGCCCGGTAGGTGCACTGAACATTTTAGGGAGGATAGGATAAAAGTGTAAAGAATACAGGGCCATGTTTTTACACGGCTGACATTCTTAGGGTGTGTCATCGGGGTTTGGGGGAAAATGGGAGCTCCTTTAGTTTAAACTTTTTTGAAAAAAAAAAGAATGAAAGTCAATTCTATGTTAGTGCTTTCACTATAGACATTTTTTGTTTCAAAAAACGTGCTTCCATTTTTCAGCTGTGGCATCAGAGCAAGTTCTTGGCTATAAAAAAGAGGCTTAGGCAAGATTGGGAATTGGATTAAAAGAAATGGATTAAAAAAAAGTCAAAATGGCAGCTGTAACATACTAAAAGTGGCAGGGTTTTGATCATATACTAGCGGCCCACAGGCCGGATGCAGGCCACACCCACCCAAGCTCCGCAAAGAATAGAATAGAATAGATAAGAAATCTTTATTGGCCAAGAGTGACTGGACACACAAGGAATTTGTCTTTGGTGCATAAACTCTCAGAGTACATAAAGAAAAATAAAATAGAATACATTCATCAAGAATCATAAGATAAAACACTTAGTGATAGTCATACGTTATTAATAAGCAATCAAATTATACTAGGAAACAAATAAAACAATATACATTTGAAAGATACAAGCAACATGGTTATAGTCATAAGTGGAAAGAGGTACTAGGAAGGAAGAGAGGAATAATAGTAATACAGTCTTAGTAGATAATTTGACGGTGTTGGGGGATTAGTTGTTTAGCAGAGTGATGGCATTCAGGAAAAAAACTGTCCTTGTGTCTAGTTGTTCTGGTGTGCAGTGCCCTATAGTGTCGTTTTGAGGGTAAAAGTTGAAACAATTTATGTCCAGTATGTGAGGGGTCTATAGATATTTTCACAGCCCTCTTTTTGACTCATGCAGTGTACAGGTTCTCAATGGAAGGCAGATTGGTAACAACTGCTTTTTCTGCAGGAAAAAAACCCATCATGATACGTCATGTGATGCGATCGAGTTTGACACCCGTGACTTAGACTATCTGAAACTCACTATGCTCATCCATGGCTTTATGAATTGTACAAATACAACCACGTAGCCATTGTTATGTATAAATTTGAATTTGTAGATTTTATTTTAAAGATGACACCACTCTCCCCAATCTGCTTCTCTTTTTTTTCATATTTACCAGCTATATGAAGTGGTATACTTCAAATACACCCACATCAGTATGAATCAGCCTAACATCGAACAGTCCCTAAACTTTGGAGATTCCTTCTCTTTTTGACCTTGTAGCCCATTGAGACAGGAAACTTCACCTTCATTCTATATGAGGCTGGTTCAGTTTTCTCCGTGCCCTCTGGCTATAAAGCCTCCTGCTGATTTTTCACTTGCAGCCTGTATCTAAGCTTCCAAACTGGTTTCTACAGATTTCATCCATCCCTTCATTTGGCTTGATCCTTCCCTGCAGCAATTTGCATTTTTATCGCCCAATGTTGTGACTCTCTGTTGCTGCATTTCAAACTGTGCGCTCCATATACGTATTTGAAAGAGGTATTAAAATTCAGAGCTGCGTACAGCACAGCCTCCTTATTAAATAATGAGCACCCAGCATGAACAATCACACACACACACACACACACACACACAGAGATTCCTGCATTTGTCAGAGACACCATGGAGAGCATGAGTACTTTTAATAAAATTGTCTTGCCTACTTAATATCTGTTGTGTTAAGGGAGGACGAGGGAAGGCCATTGTTGCCATGCTGTGTCTGAATGGACACGAAGGAGACCTTGATCAAAAACTCACAAATCCCCACTTAGACAGCTTTTTATTATGACTTCAGTCAGCACATCAGTACTTGATCGATCCAATTTATTGTCCTGAGCAGAGGTTGTGTATGGCTCTCAATAAAAATTCTTTTAAGAGCTTTTGTGGAACCAGAGTGAAAAAAGTGAGCCCATTTCAGCTGAAGCAGGCATTTTAATCTGGTGCTGTCTTTATACTTTGGATTCAACCAACGCTGGAATCTTGATGATGGTAGCAAGAGAGAGGACAGGACTGGCCAAAGACTATTGTGCTGCCAGAGACAAAACAACATACTCCCATTTTCAGAGTTCACCGCAATGGAAGTTAAATCTTGCTTTAATCCACACTTGAGAAAGCAGATGAGCTTACAAAACCTAGGATATGAGGCATGGCAAGAAATGATTGCCATGGAGAACAGATAGAAAGGTCATCAGGATCAACAAGAAGTTACTGTTGCTGACCCTTAGATATATGATAGACTTCAGAGGAGGTATTCAGCAGGTTCTGACCAGTTCTGGAGAATTGGTAGTGGAAATTTTGAGTTGTTCGGAGAACCGGTAAATACCACCTCTGACTGGTCCCACTCCCATCTATTCTCTGCCTCCTGAGTCCCAGCTGATCGGGAGGGAAGGGGGATTTTGCAGTATCCTTCCCCTGCCACGCCCACCAAGCCACGCCCACAGAATTGGCAGTAAAAATATTTGAATCCTATCACTGATAGACATGGTCCTGAATTTGGTCCTGTACATCTTCTAATCTTGGAGCCTAATCTAAATCTCATCATTAATAAGGCAGTGAGCATTTCTTCTAGGCAAAGATGAAACCGTCTAACATAACACCATCCAATAGATGTGCCACAATAAAATATTAAGCTTTGGGTTAATAAGGAACATATGCTAAGCAGCTGCTCCAATTTCACATAATTGTTAGGAGTTATAGAATAACTCCTTAAGTTGAATAATTCTTTCTGCTGATAGGATGCCCTCTTGTAGTGTATGGATGTTCAGAGATCTCAAACAGTAGTAGTGAGCAAACCCAAATCCGCATAAGCATCAACATTGCTATAAAATGCAGTGCTCTGTTCCAGCTGAACAAACAAATTCTTGACCTCATACAATTTGTGGAAGATCATAGGTCAGTGATAGCTAACCTTTTTCTAAAGGTGTGCCAAACCTATGCGTGTGTGTGCTATCGCATGTATGCGTGCCCACCCACCATCTGTGCATGCATGAACAACCCACCCACCCCAGCATACATGCACGAGCCACCCCCATGCGGGGGGGGGGGGGGATTTTCAATCTCCCCAGGCTCTGGAGGTTTTCCTGAAGGAAAGTCTGGGGAGGGCAAAAAACAGACCCACCGGGGCAACTGTTGGGCCTTTTTTCACCCTTTCTAGGCTCTAGAGGCTTTCCTGAAGCCTGGGGAGGGCGAAAAATGACCCAACAGAAGGCTGAAAATTAGTTGGCCAGAGCTGAGGACTGCCGAGGGCTGCCGTGCTGGCAAATATGGCTCCTCATGCCACCTGTGGTAGGTACGCGTGCCATAGATTCACCATCATGGTCATAGGTCTTACAAATAAATATTTGAGGTGAAATCCATTCCAATAATATAAATAGTAATTGTTAAGAGGATTCATACAGCCAACACCAGCAAGAGGGGTTGGGAATCACTTGTCCTAAACCTATCCCATTCCTTCTCTTATCCATACATGCAACAGGTACAACAAAACACATGGTGGGCAGTGGTGGGATTCAAATAATTTAACATTTCTCTGCCCTAATGATTTCTTCCAACAACCAGTTCACCAAAGTTAACAACTGGTTCTCCCGAAGTGATGCGAACTGGCTGAATCCCACTACTGATGGAGGGGTTGTGTTGGACTGAGCAAAAATAGTTGGTTCTGAGTTACCCAGCAAATCTTTCATGGCTGAGGGCAGAGACAACAACAGTGCAATATTTTCACCACTATATGTTGCCATGAGCAGCTGTTGGCTGATTATCAAATGTACAGCTATTACTGCCTACTTGACTAATAGTAAAGGAGTTAAGGACATTATGAAGTCTTACTAGTACTTTCCTGGTGCAAAGGCTAACGGGATAGTTGGAATTTCCTTGAGAAAGTGAATAGAAACTCTGTGTCCCAAAGGATTAAAAAAAAACCATTTAATGTGAGTACATGCTTCCAAGAACTACTTGGAGATTTGACTGAGTTAGTGGCCCATTGGGTTTAAGAATATAGTGGAACAGAAACTAAAATGTGATAAAATGGAAGAGAAGGACAGGACTAGAGTTATTGCTGCCTGCTTCATTTTACTTGACCAGCATTTTCAAACTCTATTTTTCTCTTATATTTCTGTCTGTTACTCCTCCTTCTATATCCAATGAGAATTTTTTCCCCTGGAAGCCAAAAGTAACATCTACTCTCAGCTTCTTTCTCTCACTGCAAACTGGGTCCCAAGCCCATCACTGTATGGAAGTCTGAAAATGTGACAAGCCGGTAGGAAGACGTAGCAGCTATAGGGATGACACAAGCATATTGATGTACAGTATCTGACACTTTGAAAAGAACAAATCTGAATGTTTGCAGTCCCAAAGTGGAATTGCAGAAAAACAAAGCAAAAAGGATGGAAATGAAAGAAGACACCAGAAGATAGAGACAAGAGTATTGTTTACACTTCATCTGAAAATGTCCCTCATAATAGACTGTTTGTAGAATGCTTCTATATTTTGCTAAGCAATCGTAGGATCTTTTGATTTGTTAACTGGTGTTTGTGCCATTTAATACGGCTCCTTGTAGAGTTGAAACAGAAAAGCAGAGGATTGTCACATTGGTGTAAATGTTAGAGTGCATATAAGATTGGCGTTAGTACTGAGAGAACAAGACTCTTCTCTATAAGAACTCCCCACTGTGAAGTGGAGCATTGCTGATTTTTTTTGTAATAGCCCTGCAGAGGCAAAATGTTAATCAATTAGAGGAGCCAAACTAATTAAAAAGCATGCATTATACATCTCAGAAAACATATTCTTCATTACCATGGAGTCTTCCATTATAAATTCACGTCCCACTGCATCACGAAGGGCGGATTTAAAATAACAAGCTTTCTTCCTCTTCCTCTCATCTTCATTGCACTGACCTTAATCCTTGACCAAGCTCTCCACTGGAACTTAGAATATTAGAATTAGAATATTATCTAATACATTCAAAAGGAAGTGATGATCTGGAACAGTGGTGGGATTCAAATAATTTAACAATCAGGTCTCTGTCTAATGACCAGCTGAGTAGGCATGGTTCAGTGGTCATGTGACTGGGTGGGCATGGCCAACTCAACATCACTCAAGCCAATGAGCGCTTTGCCTTAGTTGTTACAATGTAATAAGGGTTAACCAGAGAGGCAGTTTCTCTAAGCAGGGCAATAAAGATTAAACACACCAGAATGTTTCCTTCCTGCCTTCCTTACAGGATTAGCCCTGTAAAGGGAAAAAAACACCAAAATGAGATTTATTCCAACAGCCAGTTCTCCAAACTGCTTAGAAAGTTAACAACTGGTTCTCCCAAATAGGTGTGAACTGGCTGAATCCCACCACTGGTCTAGAAGATAAAGTTAAAGTGTAGTTGACTTATTACAGGTATTTTGTTCCTTCAAAATTCAGAAAATCATGGCTGACTTTCCAGGAAATCCTGAAGATGGGGGTTAGGAAGGAAAGGTCAGAAAAAGTAAAATTGGCATTGTGATGGATGATACCTTTAATCATGCAGCTTCACACATTTGACTGTTTTGACAGTGCCCTCGGCCAAGAACTCCCCTAGCTGTTCTCCCCAACTCTTCTCCTATTATCATCTGCATTCCCATGAAAGGTTGTGATGATACAATGGCTGGGCTTAAATGCGACACACCAGTGGTAGGTTTTCAATTCTTTTACTACTGGTTTGCTTGTGCATGCACAGAAGTGTTGGGGTAGGTGGGCAGAGCCTCCTGCCGCTGCTACTACAGATTCACCCAATCTGGGCCAAACTGGGAGCAACCCACCTCTGCCACACACCCTCTACAATTCACTTAACTAGATACACTCAGTTAATCCAATGTTCTGGGTCTGTGCAACACAGTGAGCTAAAATCTGGTTGGCTAGTATGTGGTTTAGTGTGTCTTGTAAATTCAGCCTGTCCCGAGATTTGCAAGTTCCAGGAATAGAGTTATCAAGGTAACTGTGCCAAAATATGTCTAGCAATTTCCTGAAAGTTACCTTATCCCTTGGAAAAAAATTCACAATCTTTAGGTGTTCTTTAAAAAAAACTTTTGGGGAAAAATTGTGTCAAATGCTAATGTTCTAGATTGTTTCCATCTTCATATTCCATCCTAGTTCAATCCTCCAATCAATTTGCAACCCCCCAAATGCCAAACTTTTGAAAAAGACTCATGGAAAGTATTCTCTCAAAAATTTCTTCACCTGAGTTTTCTTTTCTTTCTTTTTACAGGAATGAAGGGAAATGGTAAGCTTTCTGCTTGCTGGAGAGATGATACCATAATGAAAGATGGGATGATGTGTGCACATACCTCTCTGATGCCTAATCGGGAAAGAAAGCGCAAGAACCTTATGAGAATTTTCTCTTCATTTTCTTCACTGTTGGGAAAACAATCTGCAGCCAATTTCTTTTCCATCAACTTCAACATGAGCGTTCAGAACACTGGGGGGGGGGGGAACCACCTGTCCGGCACAGCTGAAGTTAAAACTGTTCTTTCAAATAATGAAGTCTGATAAGTATAGGAAGGTAAAGTGGAAGGATCGCAAGGGGGCAGGATGCAGGATCAATGGGAGGGACAGACCAATTGCTGTGGTGGTACTGCTATTAAGGAGAAGGCACAGTGGTACAGTTGTTGATTATATGCAGGCTGTGTAATTATTATGTAAGGATTTACAATTATGCAAATACTGGGCCTGATCCTTATGGCCCCGCCCTCTTGCCCTGATTGGACAGGCTAAATACTTATATCTGTAAGAGAGTTTCAAATACAAATGCAGTTGTTGTTTTTAGATATCAAGTGGCCAAAATAGCGGATTTCCCACCCACCCTGGTTTTGTTTCCTTGCAGCTTCTGTTAGCGCAACTCCTCCTTGCTCCCCCTACTGCACTGAACTTAAGTATCCAGGAAACTATGAAATATGAGAAAGATCAAAATACTAGGAGAATTTTGAACAGACTGAGTTTTCAAATGCTAGAAGTAATATTTGGTGGGGTTCTTCCAGTAGTGGGTTCCGGCCGGTACAGCCCAGTACAGAAGTACTGGTAGTAGCCAGGAGCAGCTGATAGCATACCAGTATGGTGGCTTGTTTCACCCACCTGCCCGCCCATGTTCTATACCGGTTTTTAAAGCAACCGGCCATTTGTGCACGTGAGCACAGTGTGTGGCACCTGTGCGAGCTCCAACAAGCAGCTGGGTGTCGCAGGGGTGGTGGAGTATGCATGTGTGTGCAGCACATGTGCACAAAAGGACACACAGCCCCCTGAGCACTGTACCGGTAGTGATGGGGAGAGGAACCCACCACTGGGTTCTTCCATGCATGGTGCCCAGAGGTGGGCTGCACTTACCTTAACAACTGGTTCACTGGTTGTGAGTGTGCGCAGCCCACCACTGATGGTGCCTAGACAAGAAGTCCATCCACAGGGGAATTGGAGAAAGCCATTGTGGTGGTTGAAACTATGTGATTGAAGATTCACCCCTTTTCAATAAACAGTACATGGACAACTCATGTAAGAGAGAGAGAGGGAGAGAGGGGCGGGAGGGAGGGAGGGAGGGAGGAAGAGAGAGAGAGGTGGAGCTTTGATTGGGTGATTCTCTTTGGATGGATGTTCATTCAACCCACCTCCTTCCCTTGCCATTCAGCCCAACATGGTAGAGAAGCTGATGGGGCAAAGCTTGCATAGATGAGTACCTAGCAAACAGTGCTAGCCATTTTGGCCCAGAGAAATTCAGAGGAATATGCATTGCTTAGGCTTTCTATGCAGGAGGCAGCAAAAGAGAGACAGGCAAGATCATCCATGATCAACATTTAGTGGCTAAAAACCATGCTTACAATTGGGCCAGCTGCAAATCCACAGCCAATTCGGTTTGCACCTCAATCTCAGTAAGTCTAACTACCTAGCCTGAGGACCTCTGCCACCCAGGTCAGTAGCAAAGATCTAGTAAAATAAAATCTCTCCCCATTTAATAGAATCCCATTTGCAAAGTGACAGCAGCATTAATGGGGTAGTGCATACAAGAGTGAATACAATAAGACTGCCGTGGAAGGAGTTCACTGGAGCGGCCTGCGATAGGAATTAGGGGAATTCACCTAAAATCAAAAGTGTACAAAATGATGGTCCAGCCACTTTCACCATATGGCCAACCACCAAACGTTCTCAGCCTTTTACAGATGCACGTGTTCCATTGGGCATTAGGCATTTGATTTCTTGACCACATCAGCAATGTGGCAGCACAAAGGCTTTGCCAATGCAGGAAAAACATTTATAGAGGTATGGATATGTTTTTTGAGTAGCACCATTGCTTGTACTGCCTACTATTTTAACACTGATGACCAACACTGCATGGAAGACCAAAGCAAAGATGGCAGGACACAACTAACACAGACAATCATCAAAGTTACAAATGCATTGAAAAAAAGTAGCTTATGACTGTTTTTTACAGTTACGGACTTTGTAGCATTCCCATAATCATGTGAACAAAATTCAGCTGCTTAGCAAGGGGTTCGTATTTTGACCGTTTCTGTGTTGCAAGTTCATGTGGTCATCTTTTACGACTTTCTGACAAGCAAAGTCAAAGGGGAAACCAGATTCACTTTACAACTGTGTTGCTAAGTTGACTGCAGTCATAAATTGGGGCACACAACTCACTTTACAACATAAATTTTGGACTCCATTGTGGTCGTAAGTTGAGGACTACCTGTATAGGTGTGTGTGTTTAGGAGGGGAGGAGAGCTCCCTTGGTTTAAACAGCAAAAATAAGCTTACAGCACCATTTTTATTTCTTTTCTGTTTCCAAATGCCAGAAAACTGTTTTCAGCAGCAGGTAGAATTAGAAGTGGCTTCATGGGCTGCAGTAAGAAAACTCGGGGATGGGAGTACAAGTATCCCTGAAGCTTCAGGCTGTCATATCTGACCAATACACTAGAAGATAGTCACAAAAATTCAGTTGCAAGAAGTTTCTACACAGGAGTAGGTTTCCCACTCACCCAATGAAGTATGACTCTGAGGTAAAATGGTCACTTGAAATTCTAAGATTCTTGTGAAAGCTTGCTTTGCAGAGAGGAATGCTGACTGAGATCTGTAGCAATGGTGGGTTAAAAAAAACTATTAAAAAAATTAACTAACGTTGAGGAAAATACAACGAGGGCCATCTTTAAGTCGAGACAAGAGAAATGCAGATTTTGAATCTTCTCCAAAATCTCTTACTGCCTGTAAATGAGATAGACGGGATATAAATGAAAACAGCAAAAAATTACAGCGTGGAAGATTCATTGCTCTCAGTGGGACTTATCTCTGTCTAGCTATGCACAGGATTGCACTGTTGAAAGAGGAAACGAGAGAAGGGGGGAAAATAATATTTTGTAAAATGAGAGCAAGAAATAACACTGCTATTACTACCTGTTTATGTTTGTAAGTAGTGCCTACAAAGGAGGATTCTCTTTCATTTCCCCCTTACCATTCTTACCTGATGAAAGAAAAGTTGTTTTTAATGTTTTTTTCCCCAACAAAAAGAATATGGATAAATGAAGCATGATTTTCTTGTGTTTGTGGTCTTCTTCTATCAACACTTGGGTTGAGACTGAACATCCATTTGTCCATCCAGGTTTAGGGTTTCCTGCTTGAGGAGGGGGTTGGACTAGAAGACCTCCAAGGTCGCTTCCCAATTCTGTTTCTCTGTATATAAATACCAGGGAAAGGTAGCATGAAGGGTTTATTTCACTGGACTTTTTCAGACTGGGAAGTATAAACCACCAAGGAGGTTTCATAATAATGGACAGAAGTTTGTGAGAAAGCAATCCGATTAACAGCAGCAGCACCCTCTGTATATTCTCCCTCCTACACTAAAGTAAACTTCAAAGAAATTCTAAACAAAAAAAGCAGTAAAAAGATGACTCTTGTTGAACAGCAAAACTTCTGAGAAATTGTGAGGCAGCTACTGGGGTATAATTATTTACAAATAAGGAACACAATCTGCTTTCTTCCAGTTTGGGGTATCGGGAGATTTCTCCCACAGGACTATGCAAATTACTAAGGTGCCATTAATGTGCTTGGGTGCTTAAAATAATAAACAACAAAATAAGAGGACTGAAACCACCCCAACTTTATAATCCTTAATTTGACAAGGAGGAGAGAGACACAATGTGGGAATTCCATGATGTCCAGAGATAGTGGTTGTAATCTTTCTCTTGGAAGTTCAACAGGAATACTAACCTTACTATAATCCAGTGGTGGGTTCTGGATCCCGTTGCAACCAGTACGGTGCAACGGGGCCCAGCATCCACCACATGAATGTGCACAGCACGCATGCACACAAACCTTACCTCCTGTGACGCTCTGCGACACCTTGGCGACGCTCCAGCTGCTTGGTGGAGCGTCATGCAGGCGCCGTAGGCTCTGTGTGCATGCGCGGAAGTGCCACAGAGCTTAAATACAGGTAAGGAGGGTGTGCATGCGGGTGGGCCCTCCGGAACACTGTACTGGAACGGTACCCGGTGCTTCCGGCAGGCACCAGTACACCTGTACCCAGGGGTACCTCCTACAACCCACCACTCCTATAATCCTAGAAAATAACCAAAGGTGAAAAACATGGATTGTCACAACTTTTTCTGCAATTAATCGAGTGGTTTAGATAAGGGTTTTCCAAACTATATTTCAGGGAATCCTAGAGTTACATAGAACCTGATGGAGCAAGTGAAGAAAACATTTACACAAAAGCAGCCAATATATCATGACTAGAGTTTTATTTCTTGATAAAAGTTTTCAAGTATTTTTTTTTTAAAAAAACAGTTCTACGGACTGAAAAAAAATGGAAAACCCTTGATTTAAATTATGTGAAACTCCATCAACTATAAAAGTGAAAAGTGCTCTTTTTCATTTTATTTTGTTAGCATGGAATAAATGATTATAAAGATAGCGGTTCCACCACAAAACCGCGGAGTACAAAATCACGCTCGACGAAAGCATTCATTTGACATCATCACAGCGCGATGAAAATATCGCGCTGTGATCGAAAAATGTAAAAATAAAGCGAAAACCTTACCCTAACCCCCCCAAACCTAACCCTAAACCTAACCCTTAACCTAACCCTAAATCTAACCCTAAACCTAACCGTTAACGTAATGGTAAACCTAACGCTAACCCTTAACCTAACGCTAAACGTAACGCTAACGCTCTAACCCTAACCCTTAATCTAACCCTAACCCTAACCCTAACCCTTACCTTTATGTGAATCGGCTTGCTTTAATTTTAATTTTATTTCAATGTTTAATTTTTTCGTCGCGCTGTGATGATGTCACATGCGCGCTTTCGGTGATCGCGATTTTGTCCTCCGCGGTTTTGACGGGTCACGAAGATAGCAAGTCAGAAGTGGGTTCCTACCAGTTCGAACCAGTTCAGCCGAGTAGGTAATAACTCAGCCTGCCATGCCCCCAAACTGGTTCTATCGGTGGCGCAATAGGCGCCACCATCTTGTTTTTTGCTTCTGCGCATTTGCAGAAGCATTTTTACTACTGCGCATGCGCATGTAGTGTGTGTCCAAAGCGCATTCCTGAGCGAACCGGCAGTAGCAGAAGCCGGAACCCATCCCTGGTGTATATACTTTTATTGCTACCTTTATCTGGGGAAACTATTGTAGCTCTTTGTTGAAAGGACACTTGTGGAATATAAAAGGTAAAGTTGCCTTTGAGTTGAACTTGAACCCCACCTGGATACACAATGTAGTTTTCTGGGAAGTTGTATGGAAATGGCTTTTCACTTTCTTCATTGTTTGAGTTTACATAATGTTCAGATGCCCCATCTCTGTCAAGATTATCATCCTCTTTTCTCTCTTCACCAGTATTTCTTTGGAAGCTTTAAGATATGTGGACTTCAAACCCAGAATCCCCCAGCCAGCAGTCAATTCTGGGAATTGAAGTCCATACACCTTAAAGCACACTGACTGGAAAATTTCTGGGAGCTAGTCCATGCATCTTAAAGTTGCCAAACTAAAAGATATTGTTGATGTAGGAGGAAATAGGGACCGTCCAAGGCAAATTCAACCTAATGTATTTACCACATGAGACAGAAGAAAAAGTGACAGTTTTTCTCTCCAAGGGTAGCCACACATTTTTGCTCCCTGAAGTAAATTACTTCACAAGTCACTTTTTCCTCCTAAGGAAGAAACACAATGGCTTTAAAGGGCCTCAAAATAATGCTTCTGAGTGGGAATGTATACAAGACACCTATTTGTTAAAGCAGCCTGAACTTCTTTTTTTCCTGGACATATCTGAGATCTTGGAAAAAGCCACATTACATAGAACAGTTTCCTAGTCCCTTCAACACATTCTGAATCTTGTCTTTGAAAGAATTTATTTGTACTCTATGACTATGATTAAGTGTTGTACCTTATGATCCTTGACAAATGTATCTTTTCATCTCTTTTTATGTACGCTGAGAGCTTATGCACCAAAGACATGTTCCCCGTGGGTCCAATCACACTTGGCCAATAAAAAAATCCATTCTATTCTATTCTATTCTATTCTACTTTGGTTGTCTGTAAGAGTATTTTACTTTAGGACCTCTGTTTGGTTTAAGATTTTTATCTGTTTTTATGGCTTTTTTTCTAGTTTTGTATATTGTTCAGAGTTCATTGGAGTTGGGTGGTTTATCAACTCAACTCAACTCAACCTAACCCAATTCAACCCAACCCAACCCAACCCAATCAATCTTACAGCCCTAATAAACATAACAAAATCACTAGATAATTTTGTAAGAATTTGCTAGTTATTTTAAGGCACCGAATATCTGTCACTGAGACAGTCCTCTTACTTTGCCTTATAGGAGAGCAAAGCCCTTATGCTATATTCTTATTTTTATTATTATTTTTATTATTGTGGTTACTCTTGTGGCAAAATAGGAGGAGGAAGGTATGTTGGATATGTTTACTGCCTTGGGTTATTTGTAGAAATAATAAAGGTGGGATACAAATATACTAATTCCATATGTCTGATGTCTTAATGATTCTTATTCAATTAGCTAGAGTGGTAGGGAATGCTACATCCCTAAATGTGTCATGATTTTCTCAGGAAAAGAAAAACTAATTTTCCAAATCCAGAGTCTAGTGTGAGATCTACTGAGCTGTGTAACATCTATTCAGTTGCGTGCCTATCTGCAGATTTGAGTGTCAGGCCCTTTGATCTGGAACAAAACCAGGACTGCTGAAGACTTGCTTTATGGAACAGGGCACAGCAGCTTGGCTATCATCAAGCGGGACAGTTAAAACAGAGAGATTGCATTAATAATGCATGCTGCATGGTAAAGATAACAAAACAACACTGGGGGGGGGAGATGAACCTTGTCAGTATTTACCATGCAGATGTTTAATTGGAAATCTAAATAATGCATTAGGTTCTCGGCTTTAGAATTTGAAGCTGCTGCTCGGCTGATCGCTTTTTGGATCAGCGAAGGGTGAGATGAATTTCCAGAAACAAAACTGCAAAATTGCTTTGCTTTAACAGGAAGGCAGCCATTGTTAATATTGTGCTTGTTTGTTAGAACAACTGCAACACTGGCCCTCACTCTCGAGGGATGGGGGTGTCTGAATGTGATCATGTTCCAAGACAAGCTAAAATAAAGAAAGAATACAAAGACAGACATATTAGATACTTTGCCCTTTTGATCACACATTAAAAGATTTCCCAGGGAAACAAGATGTTAAGAGTCTGATGCTCCGATGGGATTTATATCATAGCAAAGAAAGAAAAGTGGAAGAGAAGAACAGGAGGGAAGAGGCAGAGATGTTTGCATGTAAGCTAATAAACAAAACAAATAAACAAACAAACAATCAAGGTAATGTTTCAAACAGAACAAAACCTTTTTACATGCGCTGAAAAAAGGTTTCATTGCATATTGACATTTTTTTGACCTTTCCTAGAGATATCCTAGGAGGGAGGGATGTGAGAGAAGGGTGTGTGTGTGTGTGTGTGAGAGAGAGAGAGAGAGAGAAATACTGCAGCATCCCTGAGGTCAGTCGTACGGATGAATGGCTGCATGGGAGCTACAGCCATCCTTACTTTGAAACAGGGTCATATGTAATTTTAGAGTTGTCTCTTGTAGCTTGGAACATTCATGAAATGACCTGTATCTAAAGTGCAGGTGAGCTGCACTTCCACATTCCCTAGTTCTGATATGTGATGTGTGTCCGAATATTTTCAAGAATATTTCATTACAACTGCCGTAAATATGGGTCAGTTGCTCTGTGTGTGTGTGTGTGCATTTGTATCTGTCTGTGTGTGTGTGTCTGTGTGTATACACACATACATATCAGGGGGGGGTTGCTGCCGGCATTACTGCTGGTTCGGTGTGCGCACATTTTTGCCCATAAATATGTCTGCGCATGTGCAGAACATTTACAAATGAAAAAAAAACCTGCTACACAGACCAGGGAACCGGTTTGGAGATGTGGCAGGCCTGGGTCGCTGCCTGTTCTAGAGACCCAGGCCAGAAAATCACTACCAGTGCAGCCGAAAAAGTCCGAACCATTAAGAACCCACCTTTGACACATACTGGTATGTATGTATGTATGTATGTATGTATGTATGTATGTATGTATGTATGTATGTACGTATCAGTGGTGGGTTGCAGGCAGTACGCCCCAATACAGGCATACTGAAGCCTGCTCGGAGCACCGGATACTGTTCCGGTATGGTGCTCCGGAGGGCCCACCCGCCCGCCAAGGTCCTTACTGATCTTTTAAGTCTTTGGCTCTTCCACGCACGGTGCATAGTGCCTGCGCAATGCTCCACTAAGCAGCTGGAGCATCACGGAGGCTCATAAAGGCGCTAAGACACATGTGCGCACTACACACGTCCTTGTGGATACCGCCGGACCCGTTCCAACCGGAACAGGATCCGGAACCCACCACTGGTATGTATGTGTATATGTAGCAAAGGAGAGGGAGGGCGACCCAGGCTGGCAAATCACTACTAGTTTGGCTGAACCAGTCCTAACTGGTAGGAACCCACCTCTGGTCTCCAACCTTGGCAACTTTAAGACTTGTGGATGTCAATTCCCAACGAAGATGACTGAGGAACTCTGGGAGTTGAAGTCCACAAGTCTTAAAGTTGCCAAGATTGGAGACCCCTTCTTTAGAGGCATGTATACCTCTCAGACTCCTCCGCAGTGGCCTTGCTGTAGGGAATTGTGGAAACCCCAAAACATATGGAGATTACCCTGATTGGGTTAGGCTGTAAGGAAGCAACTACACAAGCAATTTTATTTTATTTTATTTTGCTTTTCAAAAAATTGGCACACCGACACATAAGAAAAATGATGTCATTTTTATTAATCTTTATTTTTGTAGCAAAGGTTTTTTTTAAATTTTTGCATTTCAACTGATGAAATTCATAACCTTGTTTTCTGGTAAGACAATTCAAACATACAAATAAATAACAACAATGTGCTTTTCAGCTTTTTTTGTTTTTGTCATTTAAATAACCAACAGTTTTTGAAGGACATAGACAAAAGGGCTTTAAGCAGAACGATGGTACAATTAAAACAGTTTTTAGTGAAAAGCAAATGCCAATGGCTGAAGGTGAAGATGATGAAAGATTTCAGATTTTAGAAGGGCTGAGTATATTTTAAAAAAATTGGCAAAGACTGGATTTAAAAAAGGAACATTATGAATGTCAGAAATATTAATAATGATAATTCTTTCCCAGAGGAATTGAGAAAAAATATTTTTTACACTGAAAAAGGATAATTAGTGAAACAAATGGAGAGAGTGAGAGAGAGAGAGAGTGAGAGAGAGAGAGAGAGAGAGGGAGGGAGGAGAAAGAAGAACCCCTCACTAACGAAAACCAATCAATGTATCCATGCTAACTTTTTTACATACTGTAAGAAAAAATGTGCTTTATATCCCTTCCTTCCAATGACTAATTTGGTATCATATAAACATATGCTATGCTGATGCTTTATTCCAGAGGTGGTATTCAACTGGTTCTCTCCAGTTTGGGCAAACTGGTAGCAGCGGCTGTGGGAGGCTCTGCCCACCCGCCCTGATGTAATGTGCGAGAACTGTATATGCGAAGGTGGTACGCATGAGCTCACATTTGCGAACTGGTAGGGAAGGTAAGCGAATCCCACTGCTGGTTTATTCCTTAGCTAGTTTTCATCTAAATATTTTCCCCTTAGACAATAAAAGTATGTTTCATAACATTTGAAATGTTTCAGTACACCATGACTCTACTGATTTATTTTTTTAATTTTTCACCTTCCAACTGTCAGCAGTAACGGGGAAATCATTTAGCCAAACTATTCCTTAAAATGTCCTCCTAGAGTCCACACAGCAGTGGGTCCTTCCCTATGAAGTTCCTCCTTTCTTTGCCATGCCTCCTTTGAAGTTGAGGATTGGCCAGTTGTGCGAGTTCTAGAATGCCTCAGAATTGCAGACTGAACACAGAATTTGGACATCAGAATTTGAGCATCATCTTCAAAATGTACTGAAACCTGGTATCAAATTACAGTACTCTTTGTCTCTTTCTTTTGCTAATATTCTTGTACACATCCATGTACCTAAGGATGCAAAGCTATGTATTGTGAAGCAAAAGCAGTGCATTAATCAAGTTTTGCCCCTGAATTATGGAGAGGCTGGTATAGGGAAATTACTATAGTTTCATAGTGTGGTAAATTACTTTTAAAGTTATAAATTATGGGAGTCAAAGTCCACACATCTTAACATTATCAAGGTTAAGAAACAGAGGCATATCTGAACCAACTGAATGTACTACTTCATGTATGTAGGTACATACATACAGTAGATGTTAAGATATGTGGACTTCCTAACTCCCATAATTCTCTAGCCAGCAAGTTGAAGTCCACAAGTTTTTAAGTTGCTAAGGATAATAAACCCTGAAACAGATGAATGGGCTTCAAGACTGTACCGCTTCAGAACACACATGTCCGAGCATTAATTTAAAATAAGTTATTTTTAGCAACTGTTTACAACTGCCGGTACCCTTCCCAGTAACCTCAATCATGCCTTTTCTGATTATCTCCTAAAACTCATTATCTAGGCTGCAACAATTTGGAGAGCTTGTAGATGTCAGCAAAATGTTAGAACTCTCTGCATGGCTTTGCTAGCATCTAATGGAAAGTCCAGAATTTAGCAGCCCCAAAATAGTAGTCCTATTTCTCCAGGCTGGAATACTGCAATGTGCTCTACATGGGGCTGCCCTTGAAGAGCATCCGGCGACTTCAGCTAGTCCAGAATGCGGCCGCGCGAGTGATCGTGGGCGCACCACGGTTCGCCCACATAACACCGATCCTCCGTGAGCTGCGCTGGCTACCTGTTGATCTCCGGGTGCGCTTCAAGGTGCTACTCACCATTCATAAAGCCCTCCATGGTAGTGGATCTGACTATTTGAGAGACCGCCTTCTGCCAATTACCTCCCTTCGTCCCATCAGATCGCATAGAGTAGGCCTCCTCCGAATTCCATCCGCCAGTCAGTGCCGACTGGCGACTATGCGGAGGAGAGCCTTCTCAGTTGCAGCTCCGACGCTTTGGAACGATCTCCCCGTGGAGATTCGCACCCTCACCACCGTCCAGACCTTCCGCACAGCCCTCAAGATCTGGCTATCCCGTCAGGCCTGGGGATAAGACCCTAACCTTGCCCCACCCGAATGCTGAATGAATGTTGTGTTTTACTGGTTTATTTTTTTTTCATTCACACGTTTTTTTTCTTGTGTTTTGTCTTGCACCCCCTTCCTATTTATTGTAAGCCGCCCTGAGTCCCCTCAGGGAAAAGGGCGGCCTATAAATGTCATTAAAATGAAAAAAAAAAATGAAAATGAAAATTTTATCAAACATCACCTGAAAAATCCATAAGGGATTTACATTGTCTGTCATATTTTATTACCTGTGATATTAATAATTTACATTGTTGTTATAATTATAATTATCTTTGGTGCAACACCTTCGGAAAAATAGTTCTTGGAACCGGGACAGAAACATCCAAACTGGTGAGTATCTTCCAATTTAAGAAAAGAGCGCTTATAAACAAAAACCAGCATATCAGGGAAATGGCCCTGGTATAACTTTTTCCAAAGGCATGAATTCTTTTTTATGTGCATATAGTTTTTATGATTCGCTTTGAAACATTGAATTCCCCACCCACAACACTGCATTACAATTTTATCACCCTATTTCTTTTTCAGTTGAACTGGGATATAGATATTTTCATCAAGATTGTACAAGCTTCAGTTGGCCATCTAAATTAAATTAGTTTTATGGGTTCTTTCCCCCTAACTTTAGGTGTGGCAATTTGAACAGGCATCCTTTTTGAAGGAGAACTCTGTTAGATACCTACCTGATGAAGTAGGAGAACTCTGTTTCCCTGTTTTTTCATTTAAGGCAGAGGTAGGAAAGCTTTACATAGCCAAGGACTTTTCCAGAGAGGACAAAGGCCACAGTGAGTAGAGCAGGGATATCAAGTGGATCTAAGATGCACATCTGGGTCAACCCAGGATTTTTAATTTGTTTCCTACCCCCGCCCACTAGATTTTGAAAGGGAGTTTTTTTTTAAAAAAGTATTTAAATAGTTCTTTGGTTTTCTAAATAATACTTGAAGATGAAAGGTCTTGTGGATTTTCTAACTCAAAATGGCAGGATATCACTCCATCAGCTTTGGGCAATTGAAGGGTTGTGCAAAATACAAACAAAAGGAATAAGAGGTAAAGGCAGGTAAATGTGTATTCCCTGCAGCATCCTGGCAATTGTTGGAGAACTCTCCACTTCCCTCAGCACTTGCCTTTGATAGTTCTTGCTATTTTCACCACCTCGTTGAGAACTCTCAATTTCTATGCCTCTGTGGATTGGCATCCCAAAGGGGAAGCAATTTGAACAAGATGGAGCATGACCAGACTAGAACAGTAAATGGATCTACCTGAACAATCAGGAAATAAGTACATGTATTAGCCCTTCTGTCTTTTTTTCAATTTGCACTGGTCCCTCTAGTACACAGGTCTCCAAATGTGGCACCTTTAAGATTTATGGACTTCAAACTCCAGAATTTCTCAGCCAGCATAGCATAGCTGGCTGGGGAATACCTGGGAGTTGAAGTCCACAAGTCTTAAAGGTGCCAAGTTTGGAGGCTTCTGGTCTAGTACAATCTTTTCACTGAATAATAGTAGCTCTGCCAGAGTTCAGATGAGAATCATTTCCCTGAGCTGGTCTGCAGATACCAGGGTATCTGCAAAATCCAGTTTCCATCCCTACTAAGTATCATTCAAATGTACATGGGTGAGGGAAAAACAACAACCAATAATATCTCAAATTTCAAAAGGTTCTTTATCAGGTCTAGATTTTGAATGGCTCTTTAGAAATCTGGAATTTCAATCTGAGGTATTATTATCATGGTAATTGGGCTTTAATTAATTAGTTTTCTGGATTTCTATCCTTCCTTTCAGTCAAGAGCTCAAGATGGTATAGACTACTTCTTCCTCCTATTTTTCCCCCCACAGCAATTCCTGCAGGGGGGAACTATGGCTCTTTTATGACATGTGGACTACAACTCCGAGAATTCCTGAGCCAGCATAGCTGGTTTCAGGAATTCTGCGAGTTGAAGTCCATATGTCATAAAAGGGCCACAGTTTTCCCACCCCTGCCTTAAATGTTAAAGGTAAAGGTTCCCCTCACACATATGTGCTAGTCATTCCCAACTCTAGGGGGCAGTGCTCATTTATGTTTCAAAGTGGAAGAGCCAGCGCTGTCCGAAGACATCTCCATGGTCATGTGGCCGGCATGATTAAACACTGAGGGCTGTTATCTTCCCACCAAAAGTGGTTCCTATTTTTCTACTTGCATTTTTACATGCTTTCGATCTGTTAGGTTGGTAGAAACTGTGACAAGTAATGGGAGGTCACTCTGTTATGCGGTGCTAGGGATCCAAACTGCCAAACTGCTGAACCTTCTGATCAACAAGCTCAGTGTCTTAGCCACTGAGCTTCCATGTTCCCTTGAATGTTAGCTTGAGCTTAAAGAGATTTCTGGGCTCAAAGTTCTCCAATGAGCTTCCATGGCTGACAGTGGATTTGAATCTAGGCCTCCTCATCTTATTCCAAGATCTTCATACCTACACCACATATGTTCCATATAGTACATGAAACAACTAACATGCCATGTACATCGGTTCTAATTAAAGTACTTTCAAACCAGGGGACATGAAAAATTAGGATCTTCCTAAAATCACACTGGCATTATACTTTTGGCACTATAAACTGGCAGTCCTCAGAAAAATGTCAATTGCATTCAGCAGAAGATTTGTGTGGAAAAGGACCATTGTGTGTGGAACTATTAAATATAAGGGAAACAGAATTTGTTTCTAATGCAAATTAGAACTCTTAATTTCTAGTTTACCAATAATCATCCCATATAGTCCAGAAATAAATTGGTATAGCCATAAATATATTAAGATCAAGCCAAAAAATACAAAATGCTGTTTTTGTTTTATGGCAGTTAGTCAAAGTTGACTTTAAGCAAAATTTCAAAGTAAATCAGCAGTTAAAAAAAATAGTAGTGTGAACGAGGCTTCCTACCTTTGACTGTTTTCTGAGATTTTTAATAATGCTTGCATTTTACTAACATTTTGTGAAAACAATACAAACTCCAGAGTAGTGAGTTACTGTTGAAATGCATTATAAAAAGACACTGCATTTGAATGTAGGGGAAAATTAGGTTTGAATTTTTGATAAAGTAAACTGATCAAGAAACAAATGTATAAAAAATAGGGAAAAGTAAGTACAAGTGAAGCAATGCAACTCTATAAGCATTGAGTGAGATTTCCTGAGAGAAGTAAGATGTTTGCGAGGCTGGTATTTATTTTTTAAAGCAGTCACACAGCCATTTCGAATTTCACCATTTAATAGCAAAATCCAAGCCCTTTAATCCAGCCTTGTAAATAAACCTACCAAAATGATTAGCCTGCAAACTAAAATTCACAAGATTGGCAAGAATCCATGGAGCCAAATAGAAGATAAATCTACACTCTTTAAGCCAGCAAGTTGCTAGTTTAGGAAGGTAATAGATTAAATATAGTATTTCTTTTAAATGAGTGGGACAAAGGATCAATAACTCACCTATTCATTCTCCAAGGAAATCACCAGGGAAATTTAGCAGCAAGCAGAATATAAATGAAATATCCCATTCTTTTCTCTATTAGCCTGGTCATTCACCTATATGGAATTCTGGGTCATTTTGGGAATTAGGAAAATGATTAAACAGAAGATTTGGCTTAATTGCAAGCAGTGAACATTTGTCCATTGAGAAAAAAACATGAGCAGCATCTGTCAATGATGGAGGAACAGTTTCACCACCAGAAGCTCAGGAGGAACATGAAAACAATTGCAAGTGTCTCTGACAGCTGGATGGGATTTGCCAACTTGGGTGTCATAAACCATAGTTAGGATGGTAAACTCCACTGGGGGAAAAACCTGAATGTCATTTTTCTTACATTCCTAATCACCAGATGAAATGATAGAGAGAAGCCATCCCATAGAAGGGGTAATTATGGTGCCATATATGTTGAAAGGATTTGCAATGGACATGATAGAATCTTTATGGTAGATATTTGAAACAGGAGATTCGGGCTTATTCAAAAGAAGGAGCAAGACTCCCTATCATTTTGAATTAAATGAATCTTACTATGTTAAGAAGGGAACTCTTATGGAATTGATAAGTTTATAATTACTGAGTTGTACCATGGAGATGAAATGCTAGTGGAATGGAAGGAATCGCTTCCTTTCCTTGTCCTAGGACAAAAGCAAATTAGCTGATCTGAGATATTTTATGAGATCCATTTTGCAGATGGGGGAGACTTGTGGGGTTTTTTTGGAAGGGGGGAGATGGGCAAGAGGCGTTTTAGAATAGACAGTGTCTTGTGAAGTACAAATTCCCCAGTTTAAAACTGTGTTTTGTTCCCAAATCTATCAAATGTGTATGTAAGCCAGAACAGTATTATTGCATAATACTGCATAAGTAGTATTGTGCAATATGCATTCAATTGGCATCATTGCCTATTTAACTCAAAGTTTATTAGTGGGCTTTGTTCTTAATTATGGATCGTCATTAAACAGGGGGGTTCTTATGGGGTGTACAGCATGTGGGACTTGCTGTAACTGCATCATCACTGCTCAAAATAATGCATTCATAACCACATTTAATCTTTGAATTGCAACCTAGATAACTTCTAAAGTCCCTATGGAAATACAATCGCTTATCATTTCTTGTTTATTGCTTTGTAGTTTAGTCTGAGCTCATCACATCTAGCTTCATCTAGAAATTGATAATTGGTTTTGTTGATATTTCTACAAAGCATGCAACCTCCAGTAGCAGATCCCTGGCAGAAAGATGTGCCAATGATATATATCTGCCATGGGCTTCATTTCTCTTCCCAGCATGGTAGCCATTAGATTTCACATCCCATTATACTTCATATAGACAAAGTGTAGAGTTTAGGGTTTAAAATAGATAATACGACAGCACTCCCAGGGAGTCCTAGTGGACAATCATGAGGATAAATATGAGCCAGCAGTGTGCTGCAGCTGCCAAAAAAGCCAATACAGTTCTAGGCTGCATAAATGGAGGGATAGAATCAAGATCATGTGAAGTGTTAATACCACTTTATAATGCCTTGATAAGGCCACACTTGGAATGCTGCATTCAGTTTTGGTTGCCACAATGTAAAAAAGATGTTGAGACTTGAGTACAGCAAAGAGCAACAAAGATGATTAGGGGACTGGAGGCTAAAACATATGAAGAACAGTTGCAGGAACTGGGTATGTCTAGTTTAATGAAAAGAAGGACTAGGGGAGACATGATAGCAGTGTTCCAATATCTCAGGGGTTGCCACAAAGAAGAGGGAGTCAAACTATTCTCCAAAGCACCTGGGGGCAGGACAAGAAGCAGTGGGTGGAAACTAATCAAGGAGAGAACTAAGGAGAAATTTCCTGATAGTTAGAACAATAAATCAGTGGAACAACTTGCCTCCAGAAGTTGTGAATGCTCCAATACTGGAAGTTTTTAAGAAGATGTTGGATAACCATTTGTCTGAAGTGGTGTAGGGTTTCCTGCCTAAGCAGGGGGTTGGACTAGAAGACCTCCAAGGTTCCTTCCAACTCTGTTATTCTATTCTAGTTCTAAACCAGCCTTAATTCTTCCCCAACATCCTTGTTCTCTTCTTCCTCTTTTGTGAATTCTATTTACATTTAAACTGTGCATTTTAGGAAGCAAACCAGATTGGTATGCAGAACGTAGGATTATTACTAGATGGCAGCAGGGGACTAACATTCTGGCCCCCTAGAGTTTGCTTGAATTTTTGCAACCCAGATATATCACTCTAAAGATTAATGGCATTACTTCACATCGGATAGGATCCCTAGCCTTCTGAAATTGCCATGTTTTCATGGATGTTATACAGTCTTCTAAAACAAGAATAGATAAGAATTTGTGCAACAGAAGTATTTGGGAGTTTGGCTTCTCTTCTTGCAGCTTTGTGGTTAATGGTAAATGTTATTTCCAAATGAAATTCTTCAGAGGCTCTTTCAAATGTACAGCCATTTCTTACAAAGTCAAAGCAATCACTAAAATTGCATTAAGCAATTGGTTCTTGTAAATCAAAAGGCTATTTCCTTTTTCTCAAATTCTTCTAGATGACACAGCTTGCTCTTCTACTCAAAGAAAAGAATTCTCCAGGAAACATAAAAGGAGATACATTGAATATCTACAAAACAGGACAGTCTTTTTTTAAGGAGGAAAAGAATATTCGTTTCTTAGTGACAACCAGACTTTGCATAATGGGAGCAACCTATTAGTCAGTCAGCTAATAGCCTCAGTGCACAGCTAGCGCTCAAGTCTTGCAATATTATCATATTTATCTATTTTAAGACACAACTTATGCAATCCTCTGTGCTTCTGGAATAAAATAAAACCATAAATTTGGGAAAAGAGCATCAAAGAGTAAATGTTCCCTTTCAAAGCAATGAGGTAAATAAGCATTTCCAGCTTGTGATTAAAATTCCAACTAGCTAAATGAATCCCTCAGGTATCAATTACCAAACCAACTCCTGCAATTAAAATACGGACCCCCATATACTCAGGCGAGATCCTACCCAATTTGGCAGAAGATTTATGTTCGCTTTTTCATTGATAGGGGGACACAGGCTGGCAGTATCTGGTTATTCTATCATACTTTCATAATTACTGAGACAAAAACCCCTCACTGCCAAAATGCTCTGCTAGTCCTACAGGGAAGGAAGAAAGATCCTGCATTTTCTAGCAACTGAGGTAGCTCCTTTCACATATTTGAAGAACCAGGAAATGTGTTCATACACAAGAGGCCCACATCTTTGTGTTCTCTACCAAGTTCCTACTAGGTATGGAAGAATGCAGCAGTGCCCATACTCAGTAGTTGGATGTGATATTGACACATTAGACCTCTGTTAAAGAAGCTACACTAGTTACCAGTGGTTTCCAAATAGATTCAAGGTCATGGTTACTACCTAAAGGTAAAGGTAAAGGCTCCCCTTGCACGTAAGTGCTAGTTGTTTCTGACTGTAGGGGGCAGTGCTCATCTCCATTTCAAAGCTGAAGAGCCAGTGCTGTCTGAAGATGTCTCTGTGGTCATATGGCTGGCATGACTAAATGCCAAAGGCGTACGGAACACTGTTACCTTCCCACCAAAGGTGGTTCCTATTTTTCTACTTGCATTTTAACATGCTTTCGAACTGCTAGGTTGGCATAAGCTGGGACAAGTAACGGGAGCTTACTCCGTTACATGGTGCTAGGGATTCGAACTGCCGACCTTTCTGATTGACAAGCTCAGAGTCTTAGCCACTGAGCCACCGTGTCCTCTTTGACTTATAATTCAAAAAATATACTACAATTAAAGCAATAAAACAATTTTAAAACAATAAAAAACTATTTAAAAACATCCAAAATAAATATACACAGCAGCCAAGATACATGGCCAGTTAACAATAAAGCCCTTAGCACATTCAGTTCCCCAGGGTTAAAAACACAGCCAGGTTTTTCAAATTTTAGGAAAGGCTAATAAAGTAAATAAACTCATCTTAATCTTTGAGGTGAGGCTATTTCACAGAGCAGAGTGACTGCAGAAAAGGCTTGTCTTCTCGTCCTTACGAGTCGACACTCATGGCCAATCTTCTAGATCAAAATGGACAGGTAGAAACTCTTGGGAGGAAAAAGATAACCCGGTTCCAAGCCATGAAGGGCATTAAAGATGACAATCAGCAACCTGAATTGCACCTAGAAACATATATAGGTCACCAATGCAGCTCACGTAGTTGTGGTCTTACATGTGCCATGTATCTGGCACCCTTTACTACCCGTGCAGCTACATTCTGCATCAGCTGATATAAAATGGAAAGCGCATCCTTTGTATGAGAGGCATGAATTTTCTCTTTACCATTTTGCATATTATGCAATCAGCATGTTTTGGCAGTTGATTCTGTTAAGGACTTTTCTTTTCTATGAGCTAGCTCCCAACCCTGAAAGATTCCTGTTATATGTTATACAAGTATCTGCTTGTATTACATATGAAAAAAAGTGTGTGTGGGAGAACCCAAACCTTCTATCTGCAATGTAAGGTGCCAAACAATTAGGCATGGAGGCCTCAGCAGTGATCTTGTTCAGGGTAGCTGTGAAAGGTACAGAAAATTCTTCTCTCATTCAGAGAACTTCTCGAAGCCAATCACATACATAACATTTTGAAGGTAATGCATTTACAGACTAGTGTGGTTTTTCTCTCTCTCAAAAATGGCCACAATCTCAGTAAGTACTGTTGCTAAATAAAAAAAATCAGGGCAGTAAAACATCACGATACTAATTGAGTATGTACTTCCAAATCTACAATTCAGACCTGAGATGTATAAAGTTTCTTATTTTGTTCTAGGAAAGGAGAAATTACAATGCAAATGCTTGGTGATTTTTCAACACTTGCTTAAAGTTTCCTCTTCCACAAAAGAGACCAGGAAGTCCATATGTATAAAAGTATATAGGTATGTAAATCAATATGTATAAATGTGTATCAGGTACATGTACTAGAGTGATGTATGTAACAAGAGCATTAATCTGTACCAAAGTTTCCTATATCTTGCTGCAACAACTATACAATGAACAGAATAAAAATAAATAAATCCATTCTATCCAGTAGTGGATTTCATATTTTGTTACCACTGGTTTGCCACATGCACATGTGCTCGCTCCACGCATGTGCCTGGCTTTCCACGCATGTACCTTGCTTGTGAGTGCACCTTATGCACATACACCCGGCCTCAAAAATGTGCCTAAATAGGATGGCTTATCACCTCTGATGCTATCCTTTTCACACTATTGTTTGAACTCATGAAATCTGGGAAAGGATATAAAGGTTCTGTACAGTACAGTACAGCTCTTTACATCACCCACGTTTGTACAGAATGCAGAAATACCCTCCACTGAGACAACGAGTCCTAGAACAGACCATGACCTAGTGATGTAAAACATGTCCAGACCTTGGCATCTCTTAGCAATTTTGGAGAGCCTGGAGGAATTCTCAATCTTGGCAACTTTGAGATGTGTGGACTTCAAGCAATATTGGCTGGGAAATTCTAGGAATTGAAGTCAATTCATCTTAAAGTTGCAAAAGTTGAGAAACGCTGCCTTGGAGAGTTAATGCTTGTTAGTACAGTAAGACTGAGATGGATGGAACAAGGGAAGTTCATTTAAAGAAGGAAATTACCTGTTTTGTTTAAACCCTTGGTCCTAAGCAACTCAAGAGAAGTGGTCTCATGATGAATTAGCTTCTAGAAGTAACTAGTAGCGGCTGCTATGTCCAAAACCCATTTATTATTAAAGTTTAACAGACCCCAATTTAGCATAATTAAATGTAATGTACAAAAATGTGTACATAAAGTAGTCTGGATAATTTATGCAAATTGCACCATTTGCGGAACACATTTGTTTCATTATATGGCTATGTACTGTATATAATGTCATTTTTGTCAATTATCTCATTAGATAAGGCCACTAATGACCTATACTGACATGAAATTAATGCAAATAATGATAAACCATATTTAACAGATATTTGGATGTAACAGACATCCCCTCTTCTCAAATAGATCATCAAATCACTTCCCCCCCCCCTGTAAATTTCTAATAACAGAATTAGGAAAAGTTATCATAAAATACTGCTTTGCATACACTATATACTCTCCAATATAGTGATAAACCAGCTAGCATCCAAGCAAAGATTACTTAACAGTTACAAACGTGACAACGTTATACTGTTTTGTTAAGTTTTGATTCTGCCTTTCTCAGATTTTGAAACAGGCACTGGAAGCTATGGGTAAAAAAAATGCTTAGGTTGGCTAAAGTGTCAGGAAAGATGTATCGGCACATGAGAAAACTTTTAAACTAGTTAAAAACACAACCACTCGGAGCCATTGCCTGAGATGGGTGGCTATAGAAATTGAAATAAATAAATCAATAATATCATCTGAATTAACACTGAGTCATCCAGCCTGTAAGCAAAATAATCCCTACTGCTTTGTTATCAAAGGACTTGATGATTTCTTTTCTTTCTAAAGATTGGTTGCCTGTTTCTTGAGCATTTTCTCTATCATTAAGTGATTCTCATTTTGGTTCCCATCAATCAGTGTTCCTTTTGTAATCTATCACCTGCATTACCAAAATGAAAGGCAAAATATTTAACAAAATATTTTGCAGTTGATTTTCATTTTCATCTAGAAAACTACCGTATGCAATGGGCTGCAGTGATGCAAACCAGACCAGATACATAGTGGAATATAAGCCAGTATAAGCCAATGATGGTGAATCTATAACAGGTGTGTCCTCTTTCATACACCATAATGGTTTGGGTGACACCAACATGTAACAACTATTTTTTTTGAAAGCATGCCTCCTTCTGGCACAATTTTCATAGGCTGCGTGAGAATGGGGTGTGCTCTTGCCTGACCTCTGAAAATCGCGTGAGAACAGGGTGCACATTTGTGTGGTTTTCAGAGGCTGCAGAGGTTGTGAAAGCGCATCATCCAAAGCCGTTTGAAGAACAAAGGCCTTGTGCAATCTGGAACACGTCCAGGTGTGCCACTGATGTTAACAAAAAACAAATACCATTTGTGGGTGAGCAGTGCCCAGCAGATCCTGGGGAATGCTGGGTGGGCATGGATAGCCATGCTGTTCCCCAAACGCCACACACCTTGGGGAAAGTCTTATTCAGTGGCAGTGGTGGTGTAAGGTAGCGGTGAAATCCTCTGAAGTCTGCTACCAGTTCAGTGAGTCTATGAGTCTACTACCCAATGCATGAGGTATGCCCATGCAGCGCTAAAAAAGGAACATTTTGAAGCCTTCCGAATCTGCAAAGGTAAGTAGAACCGGGGGGGGGGGGGAGAATCTGCTGTGCCATGCAATTTAGATTAGCTAGAAAGTAGGAAATCTGACAATTCTAGCTAATATAAATCGTGCATCACAGCTGATTGTCGGAAATACCGGTTCACCCGAATCAGCAGCATTTTTTTTTACTACTGGTTCATGCGAACCAGTCCAAACTTTACCCCTGGTGTAAGGGGTAAAGAGTGGCCCGGGACGTGTGTGCTTGAGAGACATACCAGCAGGGCCAAATTAAGGGTTTTCCAAATTTTTGACATTGAGTTTCAAAGTTCACCATCACTGATTTTTTATTTTTTTTTAGTATTTTATTGGAATTTATAGGCCGCCCTTTTCCCTGAGGGGACTCAGGGCGGCTTACAATCAAAAAAGGGGGGGGTGCAAATACAAAAACAAAAACAATAGGTGAATAAAATAAGACAATAAAAACACAACTTGTATTCAACATTCAACACTCGGGTGGGGCGAATTAGGAACTTATCCCCAGGCCTGACGGGATAGCCAGATCTTAAGGGCTGTGCGGAAGGTCTGTACGGTGGTGAGGGTGCGAATCTCGACGGGGAGGTCGTTCCACAGGGTCGGAGCTGCTACAGAAAAGGCTCTCCTCCGCGTAGTCGCCAGTCGGCATTGACTGGCGGATGGAATTCGGAGGAGGCCCAATCTGTGCGATCTAATTGGTCTGAGGGAGGTAATCGGCAGGAGGCGGTCTCTCAAGTACTCAGATCCACTACCATGGAGAGCTTTATAGGTGGTCATTAGTACCCTGAAGCGCACCTGGAGGTCAACAGGTAGCCAGTGCAGCTCGCGGAGGATGGGTGTTATGTGGGCGAACCGCGGTACGCCCACTATCACTCGCGCAGCTGCATTCTGAACTAACTGCAGTCGCCGGATGCACTTCAAGGGCAGCCCCATGTAGAGCACATTGCAGTATTCCAGCCTAGAGATCACAAGGGCTCGAGTGACTGTTGCGAGGGCCTCCCGGTTCAGGTAGGGTCGTAACTGACGGACCAGGCGAACCTGGGCAAATGCCCCCCTGGTCACAGCTGACAAATGATGGTCAAAAGTCAGCTGTGGGTCCAGGAGGACTCCTAAGTTACGAACCCTATCTGAGGGGTGTAAAATTTGACCCCCCAGCCTGAGCGGTGGAACACTGGCCAAATTGTTGGGAGGAAAACACAACAGCCACTCGGTCTTGTCTGGGTTGAGTACCAGTTTGTTAACACTCATCCAGTTCTTAACGGCCTCAAGGCCCCGGTTCATCACGTCCACCGCTTCATTGAGTTGGCACGGGGCGGACAGATACAATTGAGTATCGTCCGCATATTGGTGGTATCTTATCCCGTGCCTCCAAATGATCTCGCCCAGCGGTTTCATGTATATGTTGAATAGTAGGGGGGATAAGACCGAACCCTGTGGCACCCCATATGTTAGGGGCCTCAGGGACGATCTCTGCCCCCCGACCAACACTGACTGCGACCTGTCCGAGAGGTAGGAGGAGAACCACTGCAAAACAGTGCCGCCCACCCCCACCTCCCGCAGTCGTCGCAGAAGGATACCATGGTCGATGGTATCGAAAGCTGCCGAGAGGTCAAGGAGAACCAGGATGGACACATGGCCTCCATCTCTGGCTCTCCAGAGATCATCGGTCAATGCGACCAAAGCGGTTTCTGTGCTGTAACCAGGTCTGAAGCCGGACTGGAAGGGGTCAAGGTAACTAGCTTCCTCCAAGGACCGTTGGAGCTGGAAGGCCACCACCTTCTCAACAACCTTCCCAACAAAGGGGAGGTTGGGGACAGGACGATAATTGTTTAAAACGGCTGGATCCAAGGATGGTTTCTTCAGGAGGGGTCTCACCACCGCCGTTTTAAGTACGGCGGGGAAGTGCCCCTCCCAAAGGGAGGCGGTCACAACCGCCTGGATCCAGCCGAGTGTCACCTCACTGCTGTTGGCAACCAGCCAGGAGGGACACGGGTCCAGTATACAGGTGGAGGCGCTCACAGCTCGTATGGCCTTGTCCACATCCCCAGAGGTAACATCCTGAAACTCAACCCAGAGATGGTCTGCCAAGCTATCACCCTGTGTCTCGGCTGGATCTGCAGAGGTGGAGTCCAAGTCCGACCGAAACTGAGCAACTTTGTCCGCTAAGAACTGGGCATAGTCCTCAGCCTTACCCTGTAGGGGGTCCCTCACATCCCTCCTATTTAGGAGGGAGCGGGTAATCCTAAACAGGGCGGCTGGGCGGGACTCAGCGGACGCAACCAAGGTAGTGATGTGTGTTCTTTTGGCTGCCCTCAATGCTCTGATGTAATCCTTGGTGCATGTTGTCAGAAGTGCTCAGTTCGATTCGGACTTATCGGACCTCCACAAGTGCTCTAGGCGTCTCCTCCGGCGCTTCTTCTCCCGGAGCTCCTCGGTGAACCAAGGAGGTCTCCGGGATCCGCCGACCTGGAGGGGCCGTAGTGGCGCAATCCGGTCGAGAGACTCCGATGCCGCCGAGTACCAGGCAGCAACCAGAGTCTCCGCCGAACTGTGGGCGAGAGTATCAGGAATAACCCCAAGCTCCGTCTGGAACCTCAGAGGGTCCATAAGTCGCCTGGGGCGGAACCACCTGGTCGGCTCCTCCTCCCTACAGTGAGGGTTTGGCCTCCGGAAGTCAAGCCTCAGTAGGCAGTGGTCTGACCACGACAGGGGTACGATCTCATTACCCCTCAGACCAAGATCACAAGTCCACTGCTCCGAGAGGAATACGAGGTCGAGCATGTGACACGCTGAATGGGTTGGGCCCCGAATTACCTGGGTCAAGCCCATGGCTGTCATGGAAGCCATGAACTCCTGCGCTCCATCAGAGTGTTCACCGAGCGAAAGCAAATTAAAGTCCCCCAGAACCATGAGCCTGGGGAACTCAATTGCTAGCTCGGCGACTGACTCGAGGAGCGAGGGGAGGGCTGCTGCGACGCAGTTGGGAGGCAGGTACATTAGCAGCAAACCCACTTGACCCTTGAGGTCCAACTTTACCAGCAGGGACTCACACCCGACAAGCTCCGGAGCAGGGATCCTACGAGGTGCTAAAGACTCCCGAATAACAATAGCCACCCCCCCCACCCCTTCCCTGAACTCTCGGCTGATGAAGCACCTGAAATCCTTCTGGGCACATCTCTACGAGGGGGACTCCTCCCTCCGGGCCCAGCCAGGTTTCAGTAATACATGCCAGGTCTGCCCCCTCGTCTAAAATTAAGTCCCGGACGAGGGGAGCCTTGTGAACTACAGACCTGGCATTTAGCGACAACAGCCGGAGACCAGGGTCCTGATTACTCGTGCCATCTGGCCTTGGAGTGGGACTCATAGGGCTGGAAGGAGGGATCTCTGTAATGTAGCGAGCCCTCCTTCCCCAATGATGGCTAGCCCTCCCGTGTCCGTGGTCCCCCCAACCACCCCCATAGCTCCCGCAACCCCCGACAGGTCCTCTGAGTCAAACATACTCATTTATCCACTCAAGCAATCCCCACGTAATCCCCAACTCTTTTCCTCCAGATAATGTAGCTCGGCATAAACATATCTATAGATTTGTATATCTAAATAAAATGTTTGCGAGGGGAAGGAGAATTGTGAAGCAAAGGAACAGTCAATCTCAACAGTGATGGAAAGCATCTTTTGTAACTAGTAAATTCAAACAGGGGGGAAAGAAAAGAAAGAAAAGAAGCAAGAGACAGCCATTGCTATTTCCCGCTGCTAAATTACATGAATGGCTTATTGTTATTAAAATTAATGGTTAGAAGACTTCCAAATTGTCAAGGCGACTTTGAAATACCCTCTTATCATCTTTAGCAACCAGTTGTATAATTAATCCTTCTATCATTAAAGTAATGGTAGAACATTCTCAACAGTATTTATCTGGTCTTTAACCCTGTGTACAATCAATCACGCCTGCTACAATTACTGTCTTGCAATATTTCCAGCCCCAAAAGGCTTTGATGAAGTCTGTGATAATGAATGTGTAATTAGGGAGGATCCAATGCCAGCCTGGGGGGGAGGGGTTTGAGGGGAGGAGTATCAAAAGGGAACAAGTTGCGACTATCACAACTTCAAAGTACTCTTCAGATTCAAATACTTGTGCCTAAAGGTCCAATGTGACATTCAGCTTCTGACAGAATGTGACCGTTTGCTGCTCTCCAAAAAGTTACAGGCTCCAAAAATTCTACTAGAATGGGCACTTAGGCACCAAAAAAAGGAACCTCTTTCTTTACACAATTTTGTCTATTCCAACTACATGCCAAGCAGCCAATAGTGTGCAGAACTCTACTCTTAGTTAAATATTTCACATGGAAAGCTCTAGACACACATGGTTTACAGTACACAGTAGAGCAGGGGTCACCAACCTTTTGGATCTCAGGGACCACTAAATTCATAATTTTAAATCCCGCAGACCACTAATATGATTTTTTAAAAAGATAAATAGTATTTAGTGCAATATAAAAAAATGCAAATAATTTTTCTGCGGATCACCAAAATTGTCTTGCAGATCCATGGACCACCAGTTGGTGACCGCTGCAGCAGAGAATACAGTAGACACCTGTAGGTTAGTGAGTTATTTTTATTTTAACTAGGGAAATATTTCTCAGCCTAATTGGGGCTACGGCAGAAGACACTTAGCTTACCAGTCAGCCTGGAGGCTGCTAGGTTGAAATAATGGTTGTCTACAAAGACTTTCTAAATCACGCTCCCTTCCTGAGGAAGCTTATCTAAAAATGAATTAGGTTAGGTTTCTTGGAGTAGAAAAGAAGAGGATGACCAGCATTAAGGTGGGTAGACTCAGTAGTAATGGATGAGTACACCATTCAAAGAGTAGAAGAATCAGATTAGAGACAGACCATCATGCAGAACCTTGATCTATGCAGTGGCGCAGTGGTTAGAATGCAGTATTGCAGGCTAACTCTGCCGACTGCCAGCAGTTTGATCCTGACCAGCTCAAGATTGACTTAACTTTCCATCCTTCTGAGGTTGGTAAAATGAGGACCCAGAGTGTTGGTGGCAAGATGGTGACTCTGTAAATCGGTTAGAGAACAGTGTGAATCACTATGAAGTGGTGTGTAAATCTAAGAGCTATTGCTATCATTTGATCTGTCAGGGTCTTTGAAGGAACACAAAAAGTGTGCCTTCAGAAGGGTTATATTAGTCCAGCAGCCTGAAACTCAGGCCTTCCATAATGGCTTTTTTAATTTGCCTTCCTTTCTCTCCCCATTTTCCCCATCCCTTCTGCACTGCTTCCTGAAAATCTTGCCAATTCTTCCCATTATCTTTTAGCCTTCTCTCCTTACCAATCTCATTTGGAAGGAGGAGTTTCACCTGCCACAGCTTCTAGAAGAGAGTTTGAGATTGATAACTTTCTCTACTAATAACAACAAACATTGCACTGTATTCTGAAAAAAGAAAGAACACGAGAGAGCAGAAAGTTTAGGATTTCTAGGTGAAAGCCCTCCTTTTTCTCCTGTGTTGTTTCTCCTATATCCATTTTTCACCTCCTTTCACTTCCTCTTTTTGCAATCTGCCACTGAAACCAGATTTTCATTGGACTGAGAAACGTAACACTGACTGCAGTATTTTTTTGTTGGGTTTTGATGCAGATGTCAGGGAGAGAACATGGTGTTATGTGAGAGACAGTACTACAAATGCATGTGAGAGGTTGTGTGTCTTTGTAAGTGCAGATGCACATGTGTGTTTGTGTATATGTACCAGTGATAGCGAACCTTTTCAGCACCAAGTGCCCAAACTAAAATGCCGGAAACCTGAAGACCAGCTGGCTAGCGCACGCATTCCTGTTTTTTGGCCGTTTTTCAGGCCATTTTTGTTCCGGCCTAAAACGACCCTGAAAATAATCTGAAAATGGCCTGAAAAATTGCATGTTTTTTGGCCATTTTCTGGGCCATTTCAGACCATTTTCTTGCACTCCAGCACCCACTAAGACCAGCTGGCCAATGCACATGTGCGTGCCGGAAACCAAAAGACCAGCTGGCGACAACGTGCTGCCCACAGAGAGGGTCCTAGTACACGTCTGGCACGTGTGCCATAGGTTCGCCATTACGGGTATATAACTTTACTTATCACCTAGGTTTACTCTGTTTCAGCTGTTCAACTTTGGTGTATTGACTGGTGTACAAAGAACAAGACTCAACTGGTTGGCTTAACAGGTACTATAAAATAAAGCAAACAATTGTTCACAGATGTATTTTATAGCTTGCTTTAAAAAACAAACACATGGGTATAGTTTCTTAACTAAACTGAACATTTCTTGAATCAACAGAAAATACATAATACAGAAATAGATTCTTGCGAAAGAAGGGGAAAAAAAGATTGGAAATAGGCCCACTTCCTTATTTCTCATGGATGTTTACGAAAATAAATTGGAAACAAACAGGGAAACATCTGATATTTCAACCATCATTGTAATATGTTTTAATCCATTTTAATTTTCAGTAGAAATTCTCATGCCACAGAAGCTTCATCTCGTCTGGTTTAGCAATTACCCATTAACCCCAGATGCAACACTGGTTATTACTGACAGAATTCTAACAGTCTATGAACCTGTGTGAGTTTTCCATTTAAAAAGTGAAGAAAAACTTATCTGCTATTTGGAATTAAGTTTGCCCCGACAATAATTTCAGCAGAAATAAACTCCTGCTACCTAAAAGGATTAGGTTAGCAATAGAAAAAAGTGTCATTAAAAAAGAGTAAGAAAAAAAGAATTATTCATAATTCAGTTGCTAATAGATCATGATAATTTCAAGGAAGAAATCAATGCAAATGTCTTCAATGGGCTATTCAATGCTATTTCCACTCTTTTGTTTATTACTCCCATATACATGGAAGTAGAAGGGATTTACACAACTTATATCATTCTTGAAAGGCATATCTGATCTGCTTTGGAGTTAATGAAATTCTGCAGTTTTTATAAAGACTAGAAATATATAGCTACTAGGGAGAAAAAGTAAGTGAGTTTCCTGAATCCTCTACTTTCTTTTCTGATGTTATTGATATTGGGATGAATATAGTGTATTAAAAATCTCATCAGGCTTTGAAGTAATCCAGGATCGTGACCGTTCTGTTTCATCAATCATTTGTTTCTGAATGGGACTTCACTGAAAAGCTAAGCCTTGGTAGAGCAATATTGAAAGCAGTTACAGATTTTTCTGGAGAAATAGGAAGACATGCTAATATCTGTATCTCAAGTGTTTTGGATTTACTTTTATTGCCAAATTCTTATAAATTTCTTTGTAGGCATATGCTGATATTGCCTTAAGCTCCGGAGTTCAGAAATGCTTGTTCCATTTTGGACCTCACAGAAGGAGCACAGCAATATAAAGTGTGAGATATATAATTATCCTGTCTTTTGCAATTCTGTAGTGTCCAAGGTTGCTCAAAAACTAGTAAATGCTCACTCATCCAACAACTTGAATTCCTGGCGCTGTTATGAGACAGGATGTGGCAGGTGTTTCAGGCAGCTAAGGTTAGTTAGTTACTTTGGGCACAGTAGGTGAGATGTTTCTCTGTTTTTTTTTCTGCTGTATGTGCCAAAATAATTTGCTGTCTTTGGAAATATACCTTGACTTGAGTGGAGCTGTTTTAAGATGTCCTCATTCATTTTTATATAATTTCTTTCTGAACTGCTCTAAATGTTTTAGATCTATTCTTTTCAAACCTGGCAACTTTAAGATGAATAGGCCTCAACTTCCAGAATATCTCAGCTAATGTGCTTGCTGGGGAATTCTGGGAGTTGAAGTCCACATTTTTTAAAACTGCCAAGTATGGAAAAACACTGTTTTAGATAGAGAAACAAGTGGCTTTTGATACTTTTCCTGCTTCCTTCCCTGCTGAGTGATCTGCTGTACATTAACAATGAAATTGGGGCTAAACCTGCAATTCTAATAGCTAGATGGTGATGTGCAGATATGTTTAATGACATGATTTGAAGTATTTAGGTATAATGACCATGGCCATATCAAATGGGTTAATTGTATTATTAAGTCTGTATTCAAACTGTTCCTATGGCACACCATAATCTAAAACCCTCTCCATAAAAAAGTTATGCTACAACAAATAACAGGACACTTTGGGTATCTCTGAAAAGGGAAAGATGTGCCAGTACTTCTGCAAAGGTAAACATATCAGATGTAACACCATCATGATAGCAAAAATCTATTCACTGATTTGAAAATATACATCAAGCATTGCTGATTTGTCTTCCACTGATAAGGTAACCAATTGTCCAAATGCTGCTGAACTGATTTGAAAACAAATAGTGCAACCTATAATTTGATTTTATTACATTCTAAATCCAATGGATTTAATTAAAACACATATGAAATTGAGTGGAAATGCACTGCAATTGTTTCAGAATCTCAACTGTAGGCAATATATTAAGCTATTTACATTCCTGGAAAAATCAGAGCTAACATTTAGATACATATTTTTATAGATGTGTTTTAAATCCTACTCATGGCTTTTAAAGATCTCATCGGCTCCTCGTGTGTTGTAGTTCACCACAGAAGCATACTATTTTAAATATTAAATATTTTAACATTGGAATAAAGGGCGGAATAAAGATTTGAAAAACATGAATGTATGAGAACAGCCTTCTCTAGCCAATGTCTCATAAACCTGTTGGGACCACAACTCCCAGAACCCCCCCAAATCATTATAGTGACTGTAGGAATTCAGGGAGTTGTATTTCAACAAGCAACAGAACACAACACCTCAATTTTGTCATACCACTATTAACCCATAGTGCTTCTTTATTATCTTGAGAGAGAGAACACAGAAATCAAAACAAACAGCTAACACATAAATAAAAATAAACAGCTCAAGAAAATTTGCCTTGTACATATTATTCCCAGGTTCCAATCTATTCCTGCCCGTATGGACTTCCACACTGGGGGGAGGGGGAAGGCAAGTAAATGTAAGTAGGCAATTGGCAACATGAACAATTAAAGAGTGATGACTTTCTAACAATAATTAACACAAATTCAAGGAATGAAGCCTTTGCCTTTCTAAAGCTAATTCACACAGTAGTTTTCCCCCCGCTTTGCTTGATTGCCCTTGAACCTGTGGCAGGAGGAGAAAATATCGTAAACCTGTACCACACATGGCAGTTTCCCGAAGGAATATTTAGTGGCACTGAGGACTTGGCCCCTTCTGCATAGTCTAATTTCTGAACCACCAGCTTACCCTGAATGTTTCTTTTCTTCAGCAATGGCAGCCATGTTCTTCAACAATTCTTTTCAGCAATGGCAACCATGATGTTCGACAATATCAAGTAGCAGACATGATTATTCTTTGGGGAAAAATGTCTCTTTCTCTGTCTCTCTCCATACACACAATAAAACCCATTATAAATTCCCATTCCATTGAATGGTGTATATAATTGGAGGGGCACCTTTGTTCTTTCTGCCTTTGGACTACTTCCATCAATTAGTGTGTCCCCCCTGAAAGGAATTGTGGGAGTTACCTTGCAGGCAAATGCTTCCCTACCTCTGCTTTGAATTTTAATACCAAAGGCATACATCATTTTCCTTAGCAGGTGCTTATTCACACTGGGTGTATGACTCTCGTATATGTATTGCAAGGGATTAAGTATTAAAAAAAAAAAAAAAAAGCAAAATGCTCTTAAAATTCATTCGGTTGTGTTTTACATAACCCAAAAGAGACTTGATTCCCCACTCTCAATTCTTTGCTTTACTATATTGAAAACAGAAACAGTACCTTTCTGGTTTGTTTTTTCTTACAGGGTCAAGTAGCCAGGACATCTTTGCATGAAGAAGACACAGCAGGAGGACTCTGTTGTTCAGCCTTCACCACCAATAAATACAAAACTGACATTATAGTTTGGCAATAATGTGGCCTGAACAAAAGTGAATGGCATCTCCTGTTCTTATACCAAATTTAGTTTCTTGGCATCAGGGAGGGCCTATTTCTATCCCCCCAAATTTTTGTACATTTTTTTTTCATTTGCTTCCATAAATGCAACACTGACAGGTTTTTTTCCTAAGGAAGTGAAAATACACTGCCCTGGTTCATTTTCCTAGGACATGTTCACCTTTTCTAAACGATAGATCAGAAATTGAAACAGATGTGGCAATGGTGGTGGATGAAGGTGTGTTTGGCAGGGCATGATAAAAAATAAATAGAAGGGTTTGTCCTTCAGGTGTGATCTGCCAGATTTTATGCCTCCAAAAGTGGTCAAGGTTAGATCTCCACCTTTTTACAGTGAACTGTTCTAGTGTGATCCCACGTCTGTATTTTTAAAATCCATTTTGTATTAAAATTAAGTGTGTGCCTTGTCTTTACATGAAGAGAACCACAATAGTGTTCAACAAATTCGTCTGATTTGGTTATTTCCTTCATGTCTTGGATGTAAATTCAAATCTCAGACACTATTGTCTCTAATTGTTTCAGAAGTCAAATTTTGAAATTTGGCTAGAAATTTGGGATGAGGGATGTCACACTTGGATCAGTCACTGTGGATGGAACAAAATTTCTCACCTGTATTGCTTTAAACTATACATAGTGTGTGTGTATTACTGTACTACATACACACATATATGTTATGTTACAGTAATACATTGATTTTTGCAGTGTTGAACCAACTAGAAGGTAAAGATGCAAGGATTTAGCAAATGAGCTATAGATGCAAATTTTTACTGCAGAGTAGGTTGTAAACAAATCCATCTCTCTCTTTCTTTCTCACATTTAAAATATGAAATCCTATACTGTAGGGATTCTTTTTTGTTTGTTTGCTTTATAGTGATAAAAATGTTTCCAATAAGTGTCCAGGAGCCAACCGTTTGTTACTGAAATCCCCAGAACGCCATAAAATTTGCAATGCAAACAATTAGTGCTGTATGCCAAACTCTGCAAAAAATAAAAAGGAAAAAAAGGAAAAAAGCCCTCCCACTCACACTGCCTCGAAACATGAGGCTCTGCTGTACAATCTGAGATAGTCTCTTTGATTTCCATCTACTGCTTGACACGGCGGTGGCCAAGCGGAGCCTGCCTCCAGCCTGGCCTCCTTACTTGCCAAGCGTGTTGAATTGGTTCGAATGCCACAGAAGAAGGAAAGGGGCAAAATTAATAACGCTAGAGCACAACCATCAAATCATTTTCATATTGAACCTGCGTGGTCCTGAAACTTCCCCTTCCACCACTGCACCATTGTTTTTACGGGGCACGTACTCGAGGTCGATGGTGGTTTTATGCTTGCCTTTCCCACGGCTCCAGACAAAAAGTAGTAAGAAACAAAATAAAACCACCCCAAGGAAGGTGAAACAGCCCATGGCTGTCGACACCAGTATTGTCTTAAGGTCCAGAGCAAATGTATTCACATTGGTTCCATTGGAACTGGTGTCATTGGAATCTGTCATGTACATAGGAGTCCTGTTGGCATAAAGAAAACGATCTGAGGCAAACCCCTTGACGGTGAGGGTGGCTGAGGAGGTGTCATTTCCAGCAGCATTGCTGGCCACACAAACATAAATCCCACTATCTTGATCTTGAGCAAACCGGATCTCAAGTGTACCATCTGTGAGCACCGTTGCTCTCCCGCTGGATTTTGCAGTGACCAGTCTCCGTCGTGGTGTCAACCAGGCGATGGTCGGCTGAGGATCTCCCTCGGCATGACACGAGAACTGCACCGTCTGCCCTTCTTCAACCACCAAGTACTGCAGCTTCTTTTCATATATCCTGGGCTTCTTGCAAGTGAAGTAGAAAGAAAGGGCAGTGCTGTGGAAGTCTTTAAATGGCCTCTCTTTGACGCTGTCTGGACCAGCACACATGGGTTGCCGGCCACCAAACTGCAGCATGGGTTGCCTTTGTAAGATCCAGAGCAAGCGGCAGTCGCAAGCCAGGGGATTGTTGCTTATGCAGAGAACTTCCAGGGATTTGACAGAATGGAAAACATTCTCTTCCAGAGTTTCCAACAGGTTTTGGGACACATTTAACACGCGGAGGAATCGAAGGCCTTGGAAAGCATGAGGTTCAATGGCGTGCAGCTGGGCTCCTACTATGTGCAACTCTTGCAGGCGCAACACATCTGCAAGCATGCCAGATTCGATTGTGCTGATGGGGTTGTAGGAAAGATTCAGGTGGGTCAGGTAAACCAGGTGCTTCAGAGCGACATAAGGGATTGTGGACAAATTGGTATTGGTAACGGAGAGAGAAGTGAGGTTCAGGCCGTAAAGACTGTTGGCAGGGATCGTGTCGAGCATAGGCCAATAATCTATTTCTAGGTTTTTCAGGTGGAACAATCTCTTAAAGGCATACGCAGGCAACAGGTTGATGTTGAGATGTCTCAGGTGCAGGCTGATGAGGTTGTGAAGGTAGGAAAGGGCTTCTGTTGGTACAGCAGTTAGGTTGCATTTTTCCAGAGTGAGGTGCTCCAGACTGAGCAATCCATTAAAGGCCCTGTGGGAGATGTAAACCAGATCGTTATCCCCAACCTCAAGGGATTTGAGGTTGTGCAGGTCCTGGAACATGTAATCCAGCAGGATGACAATCTTGTTCTCGCTAATATCCAGCTTTGTTAAGTTTGACAAGCCGGTGAAGACTCCTAAAGGGACCAGCTTCAGACGATTCCCTTTCAGCCGCAGAGAACGCAAATTAAATAGGCTGTTAAAGGCCCCGGGCTCAACATTGCCCACGATGTTATCGCTCAGATCTATCTCTTCAAGCAAAGGGAAAGCGGTGAACTCCTCCGGATTGACACTCTTTAGCCTGTTTTTGCTAAGATCCAAGATTTTGGTCTCTATGGGGATGCCCTCAGGGATGGCAATCAGGCGTCTCCGGTGACAACTGACAGACTTATTCTGTGCTGAGCATTCACAGCGAGCTGGGCAACCTAGGGTGGAGCCTATGAAAAGTAGCAGCACAGCCAGACTTAGAAATGGCTGCCAGCAAGATATGGCTGTGTGAAGCATGACTCCACTAATGTTGTCTAATCCTCCGTCACAGGCCTGCCAAGGAGAGAAATAGAGAGAGGGGGGGGAGGGAGGGACGGAGGGAGAGAGAGAGAGAGAAATGACTATTAGTTAGGAAAACTGACAGGTCATGTTCATTTTCAGTGAAAAGCTACTGCAGCTAAATGAAACTTGAACTAATATTGAGGGATTGCATTGAAATCAAAAACAAAAAACCTGTGACCGTCCAGATGTTGTGGAACTACATGTCCTTGGAGCTGTTCTAGTGTGGTTAAGCAGCATCAGAAGAGTTGCAGATTCCCCAATCCTGACCCCCAATATGGGTTTTATGCTGATTCTCCCTCTTCAACAAAACATAATAATGCTTAAAACCCAGGCATTCTTTCAACAGAAGAGAACTACTATCAATTGATTTTCATGGTTAATATGTCAGTTATGCATTTTCTATTTCAATTCTTAAGGGGATCCTATCAATTGCTACAGTCAGTTGCTAGGAAAAGTTGTATAATTACTAGCACCATTCTGTAGTTGTTGGGGCAGTTCCTCGAACTGATTTTTGTAGCACTAGCAAACATATAAAAGGCTGTGATACACTCCTCCAGCAATGCCTCCCACACCCCTCCCGCAATCATAACTGCCTTGTTCCCTCTTTGAAAACAGGGGAATATCCTCTGGCTGAAGCTTGAATGGCATATAATTTAACTTTCAGCTCCCTAATTTTAATAGTTCTCAAATAGGTACATGAGTAGCTGTAGTTGTGGCCCACCAGGGGCCAGTGGATCTGGCAGCAGATTCTTACAGTGAGAAAGTTGGGGAGGAACAAGGACCAGTCTGGAATCTGGGGAAGGCTCTGACAAGTGCTTTCCATCGGAGGAAGAGATTGAGCCAGAGCCATCTGACAGTTATCAGCTGCCTTTGAAGTTGGACAGCAGTGGGGCAGAAGAACAGCTGGATCCTGTTCCCAGTGTGACCATGCACAGAGCTGCCAGGAGAAGGGAACAGCTAAGGAACAAGGGTCAACTTGAGAGTAAAGCCACAGGTGGATGGTGAATGGCCCCTCCCATAGGGAAAAAAGAGGAGCGAAAGGGGAGGGGAGTTTGCAGGAGACAATTAGTTCAATTCATTAGAGTGAAGACCTGTTCCTGACTTCTTTCCAAGTATTGTCTGCTACAGAGTGGCGTTTGAAAGATATCGGCCTGGCAGCTCTTCAAGACTGATAAAGGTCTGCAGTTGTGAAATCCCTTGAAAGACTGCTGGCTGGGACTTTGCTGGAGAGGAATTCAACTAATCAAAATGTGTTTTTTCAGGATGAGGAACCGGCTTGTGCTTTTGGAAAGCCTAGGTCAGAACAACTGTATTATGAAGTGCCAAACCCTTCCCTTGAGATTCTTTTATACCAGCTCCCCCAAACACGACATTCAATCCAAATTATGTTCAATTACAACCCAAACCAGCTTGAAAAGACCTTTTGTCCAACATACTTGGAAGGCACCAATTTGCGCAAGGCTGCTATTTGCTACCAATGTTTTTACTGTGTTGGTTTTGATAGACGATGGTGGGCTAAATACATGACTGGTTACTCTTTCATATAGGTACAAAATTTTTCTCATATGCACAAGCCTCTAGTCTTCTCTGCCACTGAATTCATATATGCTGGTTTTGAATTTAATGGCATTAGGTAATAAGGAATAGCTCTAGGTGGAAGCCTATTTGGGTCCACTTCAGGTAGTCCTCAACCACAGTTGAGCTCAAAATTTGTGTTGCTCAGCGAGACAGTTAAGCATGTTTTGCCATTTTAGGACCTTCCTTGCCACAGTTGTTAAGTGAATCTGCAATTGTTAAATTAGTAACATAGATGTTCAGTGAATCTGGTTTCCCCATTGACTTTGCTTGTCAAAAGGTCACAAAAGGTGATCACATGACCCTGGGACAGTTCAGCTGTCATAAATATGAGTCAGTTGCCAAGTGTCTGAATTTTGACCTTGTGACTCTGGGGATGCTGCAATGGTCATAAGTGTGAAAAACAGTCATGTCTCTTTTTTCAATGCTCTTGTAACTGAATGGTCACTAAACAAATAGTTGTAAGTTGAAAACTACTTGTATACAGGCAGTCCTTGACCATAATTGGGGCCAGAATTTCTATTGATAAGGTCATAAAGCACAATGTCCTGTGAGTACCCCACTTAGTGACAGCAATCCAGGGGCTATTAAGTGAATCATTAGCCAAGGAGACACTCAAGCTAAGTCAGTGTGGGCTTGGTCCCTCCGACCTGAGCCTTGATATGGTAAGGATTCCACAAACAATTCCATCAACAGACACTTTTGACCTACAACCAGCCTACGGACCCCCCAGAATCCAAATCAACCACACAGCCAGTCAGAGACAGCACCAAACCTTAACCAATTCCCACTGCCCAGCAGTTCACCTCCCAATAACTCTGACCCGTTAATCTCCTTATCACAAGACCCATCACAAAACTCCCTGATGCTGACCCATCACAAGACCCTCCCTTGACACACCCATACCCGAAGCCCTTATAAACAGAACACAGACACTCACATCCCCTAAACTCCACTGAAGATGTTACATAGCCTGGTAACGAAATGTTCGGAAACCAACCCACAAGCTCGGAGACTGAACCTTAACCCTCACCCTACTCCTGAGCTACAGATATTCGCCACTATTGTAATGGTAAGGGATTGCCTCCAACTCTCTCCACTGTGCTGCAGCTGACAAGCATCCTGAAGAACAACTGGTTCTGGAAATGCTTGCCTTGCTGTGGCTCTTGGTGCAGTGTGGTTCAGGGGCTGCAAAGAGTTCCTAGCCACAGAGAAAAACCTCTGCCACTTTTAGGAGCCTCAGCCCCCTCAGTGCAGTTTAGCAGCATGGCACCATGCCCAGGGAAGCCCCAACAATGTGGCATCAGGTTGCAGTATCATGAGAAAGCCCAGACCAAGCCCGCTTGGAGCAAGAAGCTGCCAGGATCAAGAAGAGAGAACAGAATCACACAGTTGGAAGGGATCTTGGAGGTCTTCTAGCCCAACCCCAGTTCAAGCAGGAAACCCAAAGGTGCTTTTTCAAGAGGTAACTGGACTTTCTGGTTTCTTGCTTCTCATCCGAGAGCTTCTTCAGCTCTGATTGGATGGAAGCTTCTTGGATGAGAAGCAAAACGTCTTCAAAGAAAAACCAGAAAGTCCAGTTGCCTCTTGAAAAAGCATATTTGGGACAATTGAGAATCTCCATCGACATTCAAACAGGAAAACCTATACAGGTAGTCCATGACTTACGACCACAGTTGAGCCCAAAATTTCTGTTGCTAAGTGAGATTTTGTTAATTGAGTTTTGACCCATTTTACCTTTCTTCCCACGGTTGTTAAGTGAGTTGTTAAGTTACTGACATGGTTGTTAAGTGAATCTGGTTTCCCCACAGACTTTGCTTGTCAGGTCGCAAACAGTGATCACATGATCCTGGGACACTGCAACTGTCATAAATATGAATCAGTTGACAGGTGTCTGAACTTTGGTCTGGTCATTAGTTACTTTTGTCAGTGCCATTGTAACTTCGAATGTTCAATAAATGAAGTGTTGTAAATTGAGGACTAACTGTACCATTTCAGACAAATGGTTGTCCAATCTCTTCTTAAGTGTCCAATCTCCAGTGTTTGAGAACCCACAGCTTCTGGAGGCAAATTGTTCCACCGATTAATTATTCACACTGTCAGGAAACTTATCTTTATTTCTAGGTTGCTTCTCTCCTTAATGAGTTTCCACCCATTGTTTCCTGTCCTGCCTTTGGTGCTTGTGGCAGCCCCTCAAATATTGGACCACTTCTATCATGTCACTAGGCCAGGGGTCGGCAACCTTAAACACTCAAAGAGCCACAAAGGTCCTAACTGGAAGCCCCCCATTCAATTCTGGAGCCGATTGGAAGTCCGGTACCCCCACCATAGAGTCTCCCCCCCCCTGCGTGGCATCCTTTTTCCTCTACCTGTGCTAACCGAAAGTCCTATCAATTGTGGAGATGACCTGAAAAACCCGCCCCTTGCCATAGTCTCTCTTCCTGGCGCACCGTGCTCCCCCCAACCAGAAGTTCCTCTCAAAATTGTGGCACTGACCGGTGACAGGGAGCCACAGCAGAGGGATGAAAGAGCCACATGCAGCTCCAGAGCTGCAGGTTGCCGACCCCTGCACTAGGCAAAGTGAAAAGAAGGACTTTCACAGAGAAGGTTAGCTACAGAAGTAGGAGCTACTGGGGCCCAAAAGGCATAGATGGAGGAGAGATAGGTGGTAGGGGAAAGGTGAAGTAACCCTATGGTGTTAAGTGCGTCTATCAGTCTGCCAAGTGCCCAAATTTTGATCATGGGGGGTGAGTGGGAGCTGCAATGGCTATTTCTTTTGGGTCTTGTCATAAGTTTCTTCCGTCATCACTGCGTAGCATCGAGCAGTTGCTGCATAATGATCATACATTGAAGATTACTTAAAACTAATTTTCTCCAAGCTCTCATTCTGATTTTTGGGCATTCAGTGGATGTTTTTCAACCACTTTCTTTCTCTCAAAAAGAATGAGAAAAGGGAAGAAGCAAGATAAATTAGATTGATTTCTCTACTTTTATCCCCAGCATGAATGCTGATTATGATCTGCATTCTTGTTCGTCGAAGGAAATGGTATTGTTAAGATCTAGAAACATCTAAAGAACTGCTGACACATTTTCTTTATGAGTACCAGTTATTTTTATAATTACAAGTCACTGTGGAGAAACAGCTGGGATTGGAGTGCAGAATTTAATAAAGACACTGAGCATTACATTTGGAGTACTGCAGGTCTCTGTCATTCTTTTTTATTCTCTACTGAATACTAAAATAAAAACACAAGAATAAAAGCCATCATTCAAGCCTTTTCTTCCATTCCTGTGTGGTTTCAAACTATGGCAACTGTACTAAACCAAAAATGGTTTATTTATTCATTCGCATACTTCAAGCATTAGACTAAGCTAAAATCCTATTATCTACCTACCTACCTAATCCATGGGTGTTAAACTCACTATGTCACATCCCTGTCATGTGACGTATCACGTTTTTTCCGTTCATGGAGGTGGGGTGGGCGTGGCCTGTGTGTGATGCATCTGACCTGAGGGCTGCCAGTTTGACACCCCTGATCTAACCTATCTGTCTGATCTTTATTTATCTATTTGTTTCCTACCTTTATTATTTTACAAATTACTCAAGGCAGTGAACATATTCAACACACCTTCCTCCAGAAGTGGTATTTAGCCAGTTCGGGTGAACTGGCAGCGGCGGCTGTGGGAGGCTCCACCCATATTTGCAAACTGGGAGGGAAGGTAAGTGAATCCCACCATTGCTTTCCTCAACAACTTTGTGAGATGAGTTGGGCTGAGAGAGAGTGTGACTGGCCTAAAGTCACCATATTATGTTTTTCGGGCCAATGCTTGGATGGAACAACGCCTCTTGGCTGACATGACAAAGGTTTTGAACTGAATTCCACACTGGAAGGTTAGACTGGGAAGAATAGAAAAAAAAGTCTATTCAGAGGCATAGGGACATTACTTCCATCTGTTGCCTAGAAAGTTATGAAGTCAAATATGGTTGAGCATACAATGAAAATGTCTTTCCTTTTTTAAATCAATTACAAATATAAACTTGGTTTGTTGTATGAATGTTTCCTGGCTTGTTCCAGATTTCTTTTCAGTTCTATATCAGTTTCTAAGCATTCCGCAAATTAACAAGACATGCTTGGTGAAAAACTTGTTATTATCCCCCCCCTCACTATGTTCCTGATTCAATTTGAGGGAAGGGGTGTTCAAATATCTTTCAAGGGAGAAGAAAATTTTAGTGAAATTCTCATCAGTATATATGATATTCTTATACTTTTGCAGAAAAAGATCCATTTGACTTGCATTAAACGATGATCTCTCTGGGGATCTACGACTTTCTGTGCTTCTCTTAGTTTCTTTTGGAGTTTCTCAGATTGTGAGATGGGGCAGCCCAGCCAGTATACATCAGAGGGATTTAAATATCTAAAAGAAAACCAAATAGCACCCCTCCTCCCCAAATCAATCTCAACATGGAAGTAAAGTCAAAAGCACTACCATGAAAAACCCTAAATAAATTCTCAAGCATTTAAATTAGGTTGAAAAACAACCCCCCTCTCTCACCCTCCCTCCCTCCTTCCCTCCCTCCCCCCCTCTCTCTATCTGTGTGTGTGTGTGTGTGTAATAACCTATGATAAACCACAGGGTATTATTCAGGCATTAATGAAAAAGAAACTCAATGCTGTCAAATATAGTTACATTGGTGGAGATGGTGTGACAATATTGAATCAGCAAAAAAATATGAGGCTGCTATCAGCGAACAGGGCCAAGACATTTTGCAATCTCCACTAAAACTGTTCTACCTCCTTCCTGTATGGGATTTCTGATAAAGACACACATCGACACACAAAGAAACATCACAAACACTTCTTTGTCCTTTCTGGGTTATAAAAGCCCAACAATAACAAATTAAATAACTTACACATTGGATTGTTTATCGTCATAAAAACCCTCCTGTTTAATAGATCCTCAGGGAGATAGATACTTTTGGCAACATTACAAACTACTAGGACTTTATTACTTAAAGTTTATAGATGTGATTTAGAAAAAGGAAAGGCTGAGATCGAACACAGAGGTCAATTTATAGGGTAAAAGAAGTTGGGGAAATTAAAAGTAATAAATTATTTCTAATGCTAAGACAGGCCTTTTGGAACTTATGCAAAACAGTCCACTCACAAACATGTAGTGTAACTATTCTAAGCAAACAATGGTACGGAGGAAAATAATAAAATAATAAACTGAACTAATTTAAGCTAAACTAATAATAAACCTATTCACAGCTGAATATAGTTGGAGAAATTAAGAAGCCATATGAAATTGCTCTAGATTCATTTTCTATATATCGCTCTAGTATTCTGATTGATGGCTGTTACTGTTCCTATTGTTGTTTCTCCCACATGAATACAAGATCCATTTGTTTTGTGCTGTGCATACCTAGTTCTTAAAGTGAAGCTCTCAGTGCATGATCTGACAAGTTTTGTTTAATCAGTCAGCTTTTCACAAAGGCTGATTCTGGGTAGAGCTCAGAAGGAACAACTAGCCTAAGATTATGCAGCTGTCTTCAGTGCCTAAAGGGGGAAGGGGGAGACTACAACCTGTGTCTCCCTGCCAGTAGTCCACCATCTTCACCACAATACCGCATTGGTTCTCCTGACTAAAAGCTCCTCTTGAGTCTTGTTTTTCACACCACCATGAATCTTTTCAAGAAAAGAAAGAAATCTGATAGGGAAGGACATTCTTCCAGATTTGAAGAAGAAATGGTGACCATTTGTTGGCAAACAGGCCGTACCATTTACTTCTCATCGACCCTACAACTCTGGTATTCCCTTGGTGGATCTTGTAACCACATGGAAGATAAACAAATACTACAACCCTGGAACGGAAGTGGTAGTTTGGAAAGCCAGATGGCTGGTTCAAAATTCTCATCTGAATAGACGTATAGGGCAGTGATGGCTAACCTTTTTTGTTGTCGCGTGCCAAGAGTGTGCATCCCCGTGTGACAGTGCTTGTGCATTCCCACACCCATAATGCAATGAGTGTGCGACCCACACCCTAAGACCTGCTGCACATGTGCATGTGACTCCCCTGCAATCCCCCCCCCCCGTGAATGTGTATGCAATCCCCCCTGTTTTGGGACTAGAAGGCCTCCCTGCAGCCTCCTGGAGCAAAAACAGGCCACGGAGCCCCCCATGCTGCCCACATGCCCACGCATGCATGTATGCCCCCTTTTGCATCCGCATGCATCTCCCACATGCACCCCATGCCTGCGCGGCAGAGACCTGAAAATCAGCTGGCTGGTGGGAGGCATGCGCAATGGAGAGGAGCTGGGGCGACAGCTTGCGTACCTGCAGAGAGGGCTCTGCGTGCCACAGGCTCGCCATCATGGGTATAGGGCAGCCAATTGCTCAGATGCTTCATTTTGGGGAATCTATATACAAAAACTTTGGGTGGGAAAATGTCTGTTTCTAAAGTGACCAACCTCTGTGGCCCCACCTGAGAAGCCCCAAAGCCAATGGAGGCACTTGGCTATCTGGCACAGTTGCCTGTTGAAATCTAGCTTTGATAACAATGGAAGAATATGTGGAATAAAGATTTAAAAAGTACATTAAATTATAATTTAAAAGAAAATTTCTTTTGATGTACGATGATGTATCGTTGCCATTTAACTCCAGATTAATTGTCAAGCATGCATAAAGGTATTTCAAATGAATGTTGGAAATGTAAATGTAAATGAAGGGACTTTTTATCATTTATGACGGATGTGTGATTAAGGCAAAGAAATATTGAAGTGGAATTCATATCCTAGTACAGAAAATTCTTATAGTGAATATAGAAAGAAAACCAGAGACTTTTCTTTTGGGTTTCATAGAAAAAGTCTTGGGAAAAAATGTTGGAACTTCAATGTTATATATGTTGACATCAGCACGACTATTTTATACACACAAATGGAAGGTCACCTCGATCCCCATAATGGATGAATGGCTGCAAAAACTGATGGAGTTAGCAGAGATGGCTACATTGGCTGCTTTGATCAAAGAAAAAAATACAAATACCTTTATTTCTACTTGGAAACTACTTCTAGGCTTTGTGCTTCAGGTGGAAAAAAAATGAAACTTTGATTTTGGGTTTTACAGATTAGATTAGATATATCTGTTGTTATAGAAATGGCTAGTTATACTATTATGTAAAAGTAAAAAGTTGAGGTTGGATGTTAATTTCTTATTCTACTACACTGAAGGAGTCAGAAGTCATTGCCTTTTTCTTCTTTTTTCCTTACTTCCCCTCACTATCCATTTCCCTTCCCGAATTTCCCTACTATTTACTTTTGTATTCTCTTTGTAGGCTATGTTATAAACTAATAAAAATTGTATAATAATAATAATAATAATAATAATAATAATAATAATAATAATAATAAATAAATCTAGCTTTGATTACAAAAAGGCATTTGACTCACTGCCACATAGTTGGATCATAAAATGCTTAGAAACAACTGGCATTAGCAAAAATATTACATCCTTTACTGAAAAGGCAATGAAACAATGGAGAACTGAGTTGGCAGTAGGGAATGAGAGCTACGGAATGGTTAATATCAAGCGAGGAATTTTCCAGGGTGATTCACTTTCACCTCTTCTCTTCATCATCGCAATGATCCCACTATCAGTAATCTTAAAAAAAATGAAATTAGGCTACCAAACAGCCAAAAAAGCTGAAAAAATTTCGCATTTACTATATATGGATGATTTGAAACTCTATGGAAAGTCAGAAATAGAAATCCAATCATTGACAAATACAGTCCGAGTATTCAGCACCGATATTTCAATGCAGTTTGGCATGGAAAAATGCGCCACTGTATCCATAAAAAGGGGCAAAATCACTGCATCTGAGGGAGTTGAAATGCCCAATGGCCAACTAATTAAATGCAAAGAAAATGAAGCCTACAAATACTTAGGCATTCTGCAGTTGGATAACATCAAGCATGGAGAAGTAAAAACTATTGTCAGGCGAGAGTACACCAACAGAGTTAGGAAAATTTTGAAATCTAAATTGAATGGTGGAAATACAATCAAAGCCATAAATACCTGGGCAATACCAGTTATAAGATACACAGCTGGCATAGTTAACTGGACACAAGCTGATTTGGACCTTTTGGACCGAAAAACCAGGAAGCTAATGACAATGCACTACAGTTTACATCCACGTGGTGATACTGATAGACTATATCTGCCCCGAAAATCAGGTGGCAGAGGATTATTACAAGTGAAGCAAACAGTTGAAGAAGAAAAACATGCACTGGCTGATTATTTAAAAGAAAGTCAAGAACATCTATTAATCGAAGTAAAGAACAAAAATGTACTGAAGGCCCAACAGACAAAACAAGAATACAGAAAAGATGTGATAAAATCAAGAATGGAGAGTTGGCAGAACAAAGCACTGCATGGTCAATTTCTGGAAAAAATAAAAGATAAAGTGGACAGTGAACAAACTTGGTTATGGTTAAAAACAGGTACATTAAAGAAAGAAACAGAGTCACTAATCCTGGCTGCGCAAGAACAAGCTATCCGCACAAATGCCATTAAGGCCAAAATCGAAAAATCCTCTGATGATACCAAATGCAGACTTTGCAAAGAAGCTGACGAAACTGTTGATCACATACTCAGCTGCTGTAAAAAAATCGCGCAGACTGATTATAAATTGCGGCACAATTCAGTAGCACAAATGATCCATTGGAATTTGTGCAAAAATTATAATATTAAAACAGCAACAAACTGGTGGGAACATCAGCCTGAAAAAGTCACCGAAAATCAGATGGTCAAGATCTTGTGGGATTTCCGTATACAAACCGACAAAATACTGGCGCATAATACACCAGACATCACACTGGTTGAGAAAAATAAGGTCACAATCATAGACATTGTAATACCAGGTGATAGCAGGGTCGCCGAGAAGGAACATGAAAAAATCGCAAGATACCAGGACTTAAAAATCGAAATTCAACGACTATGGCACAAACCAGCAGTGGTAATTCCAGTGGTAATTGGCACACTGGGTGCTATTCCAAAAGCACTGGAATTACATTTAAAACAGTTAAAAATTGACAAAATCACCATCAGTCAAATGCAAAAAGCCGCACTGCTTGGATCTGCACGCATATTACGAAAATACATTACGACGTCCTAGGCCCCTGGGTGGGGCCCGACTAGTAACCAATGCCAAGTCCGGCGAAACAACTGGCCGCTGTGATACAATTGTATAATAATAATAATAATAATAATAATAAATAAATCTAGCTTTGAGAATCCTCAATGTTGTGAAGCAATTCTTGAAAACTGCACAGACCTCAATGCCCCAAGGAGTTTTAGAGAACAAAGCAGCAACACACACAACTTTAGGAAGTGCAGGTCGCCCTCTCAGGGTCTTTAGAAAAAGGCATTATGGGAAACCAGTGACAATGGCCATTTGGATTGTAGTGACATCACTCTCACGTAACAGAAAAAGGAAGGCAATAATAGAAAAAAGGCATGAAGTTACGGAGTGAGTTTCTCTTGTGTACTGCTGCTAAGGTCCTTCAGAAATTGCACAAATAACTCAACTGACATACATAAAGGTATTTTCGAATTCTCTGTTGACACTTGGAAGCTGAGGAAGCAATGTATCAGCTTGCTTATCCTCAATACACCTTCATGTAGTTATGACATGTTTCTTACGCTGTCATCATTTCTCAAAATTATCCCTTTGCACCAACAGCACTTCAAGAGGCTAGCAATACACATGGACAGCAATAATTGACTTAGAACCTCAATTAAAAATAATATATAAATCATCATGAAGAGCAGAACAAAGAAAGCCACAAGAACAAGCTGTACCTATCCCTAGCAGTTTAGCAGTCAATACTTCACTTATGCCTCAAAGGCCTGCCTAAATTATTATTTTTACTAAGCAAAGCAACAGAGGGAGCTAATCTGACCTCATTTGCTATATACAAATGAAGCCAGTCAATCTTTATGTCTTTTTATATTGGAAAGTGTGTCCCTTACTTAGGGGGGAAAAAACCCCAAATCCCACTCTTTCATTTTTTCTTTTTCTAAAATGCTCAGTAATGTATTTGTTTGTTTTCTTTATGACTAACCTAAATTACCTGGCATAATAATTGCTAAATATCCATAGGGTAGAGATATTGCTGAGGTACACATTTTAAAGAACAGCAGGTACGTTGCAATGTACTCCTTTGGACACACATATTATCAATCATCTATCACCTCTCTCATCTCATGTCCAATCTACGCATAATCTACAAGGATTATTTAATTATCAGCTCAGTATGCTGGAACATTTCTGAATAGCATGGGTCTTCCAGCTCCCTCTTTTTCTCTGTTAATCATTTTATCAGAGTGTTTCTTGCAGTATGGCAGGGTTTGGCACTTCAAAAGTCCTCATGTAACAGCCACAGAATCCTAGTGACATTTCTCATGAGTGTGGCAACTTCAATAAAGCAAAGTCACAATCAGAATAATTATCAGTAAAGTAACTACTTCTATACTGAAAGATGAATTGGGTCAATTGTAATGTCCCCTGACTGATTTTGGCAGCGTGGAAAAAGAGTGAGAATAGCAAAGCTCATATGTTACAGAGACAAAAGCTCTCTCTAGTCTATTTATTTATTAATTTAGAAAATTTATTTCCTGCCCATCTTACATCCAACGACTCTGGGCAATATATAGCAATGAGGCCAAGGGATTAGAGTGTCTATGGAACACTGCTTACTACAATTTGCCCATTATAGTTTATTCAGTAAATATACTACAGGTAAATATGTGTCCTATTCATATTTTACAGTATAATCTACAAGTAGTCCTCTACTTACAACAATTTGTTTATTGACTATTCAAAGTTACAACGGCCCTGAAAAAAATACCTGTTTTCACACTTACAATCGTTGTAGCATTTCCAGAGTCCTGTGACCAAAATTCAGAAGCCTAACAACTGACTCATATTTATGACGGTTGCAGTGTCCTGGGGTCATGTAATCATCTTTTGAAACCTTCTGACAAGCAAAGTCAATGGGGAAGCCAGATTTACTTAACAACCATGTTGCTAACAGCTGCAGTGATGCATTTAACAACTATGGAAAAAAAGGTTGTAAAATGGGACAAAACTCCCTTAACAACTGTCTCGCTTAGTAACAAAAATTTTGGGCTCAACTGTGGTCATAAATTGAGGATTATCTGAATTATGTATATGGATCCAGTTTATTCCAATTCAAGAATGTGATACCATATTGTGTGAAATCATAACTAAGAAACAAGTTGATTATAAAAATAGAGGAATGCCATCATTTGCTCATTCAGACAACCATTTTATGCTCTATACCCATGATGGCAAACTTAAGAGCCGAGGTGGCGCAGTGGTTAAATGCAGCACTGCAGGCTACTTCAGCCTCTCTGATGGCACGTCACCCCAGTTCAGCTCTGTTGAGCATGCGTGCACACCTCCCCTGGCCCACTGGTGTTTGGGTCTCTGCCATGCACTCATGCGTGGGGCAGGGGGCATCCAAGGGGGCCCTGCGCACATGTGTGGGGGAGGGCGCGTGCAAGGGGACTGCATGTGCATTGCATTTTTGGAGTCCAGACGCACATGCTTTGGGCACTCAGCCTAGAAAAGGTTAGCCATCACTGCTCTATACCGATACGTTTCAGGTTGATTCCAGAAATCAACATAATCTTGAACAAAGCAGTTTCAAATTGGTTGGAATCATTATATTGATTGTGATCAATATAAGGAGGAGAACATAGATGTATTTTCCCCCCACACAGTGATGACTTACTGAAATGAAGTTTTTGGGAAGATAGGCAAGGTGGATGTACTTGGTTACAGAGGCCATGGATGCATGATTGAAAGAGTCAAAAGTTCCATTGAGGGGTGGTTCATCGTGGAGGTAGCTAAGAGCTGACATTTGGCACATAAGCAAGCAAGCAAGCAAGCAAGCAAGCAAGCAAGCAAGCAAGCAAGCAAGCAAGCAAGCAAGCAATTGATCAATGGCTAGAGGGCAAAACGTAAGAAGATGACTGAAGGAGTCAACACAATTCCAAGTAGTTTATACTGCTTTGAAATCTCTCTTAACTTCTTATTCTGAACCACTCAGATTGTTTCTGAGTAGTTTTTAAATTGCTTGTCCAAGATGATAAAAAATTGGCTAGCTGCCTGTTTATATCTGTTCTGCCAGCTGTGGCCCTGTGAAGAAAACATTTTAAGTTATTTTAGAGAAAATTTTAGGAACTAATTTCTGGACTTGATATTCTCCATTCATTACATAGATTCTATATCCAAATTTTGTCCTGTATAATCCAACTAGTAAGAACAATTATATAAACCCGAATGCTTATTTACTACCAGGGATAAACATAATGAATAGGCACAGGAATCAATGGAAATTTATTTTAATATAGTGAGGATTATAATATATTTAATATAATGATGATTATAATTTATGGTAATTGATATTTTTCCCTGGGGCTGGGTTGTTGTTTAGATCTAAAGTGTTTTTTTTTCATTTTTCTAAACAATGCAGCTTTGGTCAGAAAACATACATTGTGAATCAAGCCCAGTTTTCATCAATGTATTGAAATTTTCTGCAAATAATGTACAATAAGTTGTATCGGCTAGAACATTACTTAGAGCAGTGGTTCTCAATCTTTTCTTCACCATGAATCACCTTTAAATACTTTTTGTGGTTATGGACCCCAAGACGTAACTCAAGATTTAAATCATAACATTTCTTCATGCCTTCGTGGACCCACTATGACATTGCAGGCCGGGGTGGGTTCCAGCAGTCACTACTGCTGGTTTGCTCGTGGATGCATCGTGCATGCGTGTGCTTGATGCATGCATGCCCAGTGCAATAAAATTGCTCTGCTCATGTGAAGAAACAAAAAACAAGATGGGAGTGCTCCCGCTGCCCAGAGAACCAGTTCGGGGGCGTGGCAGTCTTGGGTCACTGCTGGTTCCAGCGACCCAGGCCACCAAACTACTACTGGTTCAGCTGAACCAGTTTGAACCGGTAGGAATCCACCACTGTTGCAACTGTCTATGGAACAGAGGCTGAGAACCACTGACTTAGCAGATTGATAATATTATGTTCATAGAAAACATATGCAGTCATTTTCGAACCATCAACATAACCCAACACTATGCACATTTGCTAGCTAGACCAAAGCAGTGGTAGGTTCCAAATCCTGGTGCAACCGGCACGGTGCAACGGGGACCGACGGCCACCACATGAATGCTTGCAGAGTACCTCCTGCGATGTTCCGTGACACTTCAGCTGCTCGGCAGAGCGTTGTGCAGGCGCAACGTTGCGGAATGAAAGTGCCGAAGAGCTCAAATACAGGTAAGGACGGTGGGCGGGCAGAGCACCGGAATGGAATGGCACTCAGGGCTCCCAGCAGGCACCAGTACGCCCGTACCGGGGTGTACTGCCTGCAACCCACCACTGGTCCAAAGTCTATGGTTTCCTTCAAGTATTTATATTTCAAAGGCTTACAGTCAGAATGAATTATCCATGAGACTGATGCCAGTCCAGTAGCACAGCATCTGATTGGAAGTGACTATAATACCAGTGTCTTCATGGGGAATGAGAAATAATAAATTGATGCTTTTCAACTGATGCTGGAATCAGTTGAATGATCTTTGAATGATGGCAGGTTGTATTCTACCACACATTTCTTGGGATACACACAAGTGGCCTGTGTGATTTAAGACACACCAAGTTATACAGTTACCATAAGATAAGAAAGTGTTAGGTTGGCGACAAATAAAGAAACTAGAAAATCAAGAGAGAAAATACCATCTGAAAAGAGCAATATTTTTTCTTCCTTTCTTTAATGCTGAACCAAGAGTAGATTTTATTGTTCTGTTGCCTTTGAATATCATCAGTGAACAAAGCCGCCCTCTGTAACTTTACTTAATAAATTGATATTTTCTCTTTCTTGTAGATAAATAGAAGTGGGACAGTTGATCTATTTTTTGATCTATTTATTTTTATGAGAAGTCATACATCTTATTGCAGAGGGAGTAAAGAATAGTTGGGGTGGAGTATGCCCAAATATATACGTAGTTGCTCACAATACTTACATTTGCCATTCCATTTGAAGAATTAAAAAAAAAATCCTATCTCTGCTAGATCACTCCATCTTAGTCCAACATTTTGTTTGTTGCTGTAGCTAAGCAGATGCTTCTGGAATGCTTGCAAACAGAAGAATGAAGCATGTCCTAACTTGCTATTGTTCTCTAAAGGTAAAAGTTCCCCTTGCACATATGTGCTAGTTGTTCCCTACTTTAGGGGGTGGTGCTCATCTCTGTTTCAAAGCTGAAGAGCCAGCACTATCCGAAGATGTTTCCGTGGTCATGTGGCCAACATGACTAAATGCTGAAAGTGCATGGAACACTGTTACCTTCCCACCAAAGGTGGTTCGTATTTTTCTACTTGCATTTTTACATGCTTTTTAAATGCTAGGTTGGCAGAAGCTGGGACAAGTAATGGGAGCTCACTCCATTACGCAGTGTTAGGGGTTCGAACCGCCAAACTGCTGATCTTTCTGATCAACAAGCTCAGTGTCTTAGCCACTGAGCCACCACATCTCTAATATTTGGAATTTGGATGCAAGTTTTCCATAACCTGGAGATAACATCAGCTAACAGCTCACTATAGACTGTCCTTCATAGCAATAAGAAGCAACACCTATAGGGGTTATATTGTCATTTAGAAGACATCATTGAAGTAGTTAGATCAGGGTTGGCAAACTTGTGGCTTGCAGGCTGGATCCGTCACAAGCTGGCCACGCCCATGCCCAGTTTAGTAAAGGGGAAAAAAGTCCTGATATATCACATGATGCCACTGTGACGACGTGAGTTTGACACCCCTGGTGTCTGGTGTCTTAGATGATCTCTATCCTCTGAGACTTCTGAATTTTATCTTCTAGAAATCTCATATAGGATGGTAAAAGAAAATAGGTATCAGGAACTATAGTTGAGAACATCTGGAGGAGCTGTAGCTCAGATATATGTGATTTTAGCTTAGCAAATTTCCCTTAGATTCAACAATCAATTATTTTTAATGCATTGACAAGAGTGTTGCTTTCCCCCTCCTCCTCTTTTTCCCTCTTTTGTCCATAAAATGTGCCTTCAATAGAAAATCTGATAGCAGAGGAAAGGAAAAGAGTTTTAAAAAAAATGAGCAGTAAAATAAAACTAATCTCATTACCGAAAGCAGCTGGTGAAGGGGGAAAAAAAAAGAAGAATAAGAATGAGAATCAAACACCTGAAGGACTATCAAGATACAGTTTCCTACTAATTATCACTAAATGAAAAGATTCCAGGTGTAGAATAAAATGTCGCTGGCCAGCATATTTTTCCTTTCTTTAAAAAAGAGATCAGAGAACTATGCTGAATTACATAGCTGAATTACTTTGCCAGCCACTAAGTGTTCAGCTGAAGCTTTATACATAGTTCCAACTGAGTGTGTGATAAGAGTCCCCCATCTGAAGTTTTATTTTTGAAAAAAATAAGCAAGCAAAAATACCATTGTTTTATTCTTGTTCTGGTGGGGACTTTTAGGATAGCAATAGCACTTAAACTTATATACTGCTTTACAGTGCTTTACAGCCCTCTTTAAGCGGTTTACAGGGTCAGCCTCCAACAATCTGGGTCCTCATTTTACCCAACTGGGAAGAACCTTGAGCTGGTGAGATTTGAACTGCCAAATTGGAGGCAGCAGGCAGTCAGCAGAAGTAGCTTGTAGTACTGCACTGTAATGACTGCACCATTGTGGCACACAACATAAGTAAATTATTTAGGGGGCAAAGAAATCAGAAATAGTTCTTTTCTGAAAGCCATCAAATGCATTATAAAGTGGGACTTGTTAAGTACAATAATAATATTTACTCAGGAAAAGGACAAAAGCCATCTCAGATTGCAAGTTGTTAAAAATCAATTTATGCACTGGGGTCTTGAGTGACAGCTTGATATACTGTCATTAGAAGCTGCTGAAAATGCTCTTCATGTAAAAATGCTTCCATGTTGCAATCTTATACCACAGATCAGGCTATTTATTTATGCTTGTTAATGGTTTCTCAATGTCAATACTAGATAAATTCTGCTTCAAATAACACTTTACTCCTCTTATCTTTCTTCTATCCAATGGGATGTTTCTCTCACTGTGCCTGTACTTTCAGCAAACAAATACAGCGAAAATTCCCTCAAGATGAACTTGGTAATCTTATTAACATGTCCATTTAAAATAATTGGCAAAAAAAAAAATTGTCCAATGCCACCTTTCAGAATAAATTTTTCACTTTCCATTCTATTTTATAGCTGTGATGTTTCTTGGTGGTGGCTTTTTCAATGACTAACTTTGCTTAGTTATGTTAATGATTAGTTTATTAATGTTTTAATTAGTCAGCTACACAATGCCAGCTGTTATGACAAGCAAACCAGAGTTGGTATTCAGCAGGTTCTGACCAGTTCTGGGGAACCGGTAGTAGAAATTTTGAGTAATTCAGAGAATCGGTAAATACCACCTCTGACTGGCCCCACCCCCATCTATTCTTTGCCTCCCGAGTTTCAGCTGATCTGGAGGAAATGGGGATTTTGCAATATCCTTTCCCTGAAGAGGGGAGGGAATGGAGATTTTACAGTATCCTTCCCCTGGAATGGGGTGGGAATGGAAGTTTTACAGTATCCTTCCCCTACCATGCCCACCAAGCCAGGCCACACCCACAGAACTGGTAATACATTTTTTTAATCCCACCACTGAAGCGCTGATTGATGGTCTCTGGAGAGCCAGGGATAGGGGCCATGCCTCTATCCTAGTGCTCCTTGACCTCTCAGCGGTCTTCGATACCATCGACCATGGTATCCTTCTGCGACGGTTACAGGAGGTGGGAGTGGGAGGCACCGTTCACCGGTGGTTCTCCTCCTACCTCTCGGACAGGTCGCAGTCGGTGTTGGTCGGAGGGCAGAGATCAACCCCTAGGCCCCTCAAGTATGGGGTGCCGCAGGGTTCGGTCCTGTCCCCCCTCCTATTTAACATCTACATGAAGCCGCTGGGTGAGATCATACATCGGCACGGGATTAAATACCACAAATACGCGGATGATACACAGTTGTATCTGTCCGCCCCGTGCCAACTCAGTGAAGCGGTCGAAGTGATGTGCCAGTGCCTGGAGGCTGTCAGGGTCTGGATGGGAACGAACAAGCTTGTACTCAATCTCGACAAGACCGAGTGGCTATTGATGCTCCTTCCCAAAGAGGAGAGAGCATTACTCCATCTCTCAGGCTGGGGGGTGAAATTATATGCCCCTCAGGCAGGGTTCGCAATTTGGGAGTCCTCCTGGACCCACAGCTGACTTTAGAACACCATTTGTCGGCTGTGACCAGGGGGACTTTTGCCCAGGTTCGCCTGGTGCACCAATTGCGACCCTACCTGGACCAGGAGGCCCTCTGAACAGTCACTCACGCCCTCGTGACCTCAAGACTGGACTACTGTAACACGCTCTACCTGGGGCTGCCCTTGAAGAGTATTCGGAGACTTCAGCTTGTCCAGAATGCAGCCGTGGGAGCAATTGTGGGTGCACCCCAGTTCACCCACGTCACACCTATCCTCCGCGAGCTGCACTGGCTGCCCGTTGGTCTCCGGACGCGCTTCAAGGTGCTAGTGGTTACTTTTAAAGCCCTACATGGTATTGGAGAGGTACTTGAGAGACCGCCTCCTGCCAACTACCTCCCATAGACCTATTAGATCCCACAGGCTAGGCCTCCTCTGAATTCCATCTGCCGGCCAATGTCGACTGGCAACTCCCCGGGGGAGGGCCTTCTCTGTGGCTGCTCCGGCCTTCTGGAACGATCTCCCCATTGAGATCTGGACCCTCACCTCCCTTCCGGCTTTCTGCAAAGCAGTTAAGATCTGGCTGTTCCGGCAGGCCTGGGGCTGCTAAATCTTTCAGCCCCATTCGAAGGGTATGACTGTTGCTGCTTTTAAAATGTGTTTGTCTTTTTATTTTTTATTTTCATTTTGTACCCCCCTTCCCTTTTTGATTGTTAGCCGCCCTGAGTCTCTCGGGAATAGGGCGGCATACAAACCGAATAAATCAAACTAATAATTTTAGGTGGAGGCCCTGCATGCTGCTTCCTTTAGAACAGGGGTCTCCATCCTTGGCAACTTTCAGATTTGTGAACTTCAATACCCAGAAGTCCCCAGCCAGCTATTTTGGGAGTTGAAGTCCACAAGTCTTAAAATGCAAGTTTGGAGACTGCTTCAGAATAATAATCTCCAGAATTCCAGCAAATGCATTGAGACTAACAACTCTCAGAATTCTTAATTGTAGCCAAAACACATGCAAAAGCCAAACACTCTAAAGAAAAAGAACCAGAGGTGATATTCAGCAGGTTCTGACCAGTTTTGGAGAACCAATAGTGGAAATTTTGAGTAGTTTGGAGAACCAGTAAATACCATCTTTGACTGGCCCCGTCTCCATCTATTCTCTGCCTGCTGAGTCCCAGCTGATTGGGAGGGAATGGGGATTTTGCAGTAACCTTCCCCTGGAGTGTGGTGGGATTGAGATTTTACAGTATCTTTCCCCCGCCACGCCCACCAAACCACACCCACCAAGCTCACACCCACAGAACAGGTGGTAAAAATCTTTGAATACCATTATTGAAAAGAACCATAATTTGAAGACATACTCTCAAGACAACTGATCAATATTTACATTGCTCTTTAGTGAAACAGCTGCATATTTTTTCAGAAAATCAGTATATGTTTGTGCACGTAATAAAAGGCCACAGATTGGATGATTTCATAGCTCAAAATATAAAATATGAACATATTCAAAAATCTATCTACCTTTATGGCAGATTTTTTGTCATTTCTAGTTAAAAGCCTGACCCAATTAGCCATTTTTCAATATGTTTCATAATTTTTGAATTCTCTAATTGCAAGGAACTCTATTGATGGCGAGTTAAACAGTGAGGAACTCCAGTAAATCTGTCATCCTCCTTCACAGCAAAGAACTTTAGGACATGTTTGGTTAAACACAACCAGGAAATCAATGGTAAACAGTAACTCATCTAAATTATGAATCGAGTTAAGTTTGGTATCAGGAGAATTCTCTGCCACCGCTGATGTTCACACTGAAAATGTTCCTTAAACTTTAAAACAGTCTCATAATTAATTATGTGGAATGTCACTTGAAAACTGTGTGGGTTAAGTCCCATTGGTTAGTGTTCTTCATGATGTTATTGATACTGTGATGATAAATCATTACCAAAGTCTGCAGGTGTGTTCATAACATCTGGCAATTGTCAATCAAGGATTTAGTATATCAATATTTTTCACTTTTCTGAATTGTAAAATTGTGAAATATATGAGGAAGAAATTAAATTTTTATATATAATATCTTTCTAAAGATTACACCAAAATCAAGTTGTCAGTTTAGCTGCAGCTGAACTGTCCATGAAATAATAGATACCATTAAATCTTTGAAAACAAGAAGGGCTCCCATTGGAGTTTCTTTGAACCAGTGGTTTTCTAGCTTCCTTTAGAGAAGCCAAATAAATTTAGTTTTAACGCCTGGTAAAAATCTCACTGACAGTGCAAGTTATGGCCCCATTTCCTTGTTAAATATTGATATTAAACATTGGCAATACCCCTGGCATAGATTTTAAAAGATACATCTGATTATTCATCCTGCACAAATATGATGCATTAGATGATTGATATTTTATATATATTTAATATATAATATTACATCTATAGTGAACCATTGGTTAATGAATGCAGCATCTGCTTAACAGCCACAGTGGCCTTTTTAGTTGAAGCCTGGTATTCAATAAATGGGTCGATCAACAAGTGTTTTGATTTGGAACCAGCCTACAAGCCTGTAAGAGTCAGATTAATCAAGCAATCAACCAACTATGGTATCGTCTACCCCTTCACTAGGTGATATTCACATTCATAGGTACCTTGATCTATATACTCAATAAATGACCCATTGGGATCACCATGTCAAAACAACTTACCTTATGTGTGGTCAGAACCACAAAATAACATTTAACACAGTACAGTACTTAAACTTTCATTTTAGACTGTATTTTATTCCAATTCCATCTTAACTTTCAACTTTAATAAGATTTGTATGCCACCCACTCCCTTGGGACTCTGGGCGGCTCACAACAAAAGTAAAAACATAAAAAAATTAAAAATACAATTATTAAAATTAATCTATCATCCATTCAATCAGGTGGGGCTGGATATTAATCAACAGCCCCAGGCCTGCCGGAACAGCCAGGTCTTGGTAGCTTTACGGAAGGCTGGGAGAGTGGTAAGGGTCCGGATCTCTGCGGGTAGCTTGTTCTATAAGGCCGGTGCAGCTACAGAGAAGGCCCTCCCTCGGGGAGCTGCCAGCTGGCATTGTATTTTATTCCAATTCCATTTTAAATTGTATTTTATCAAATTTCATTTTAAATTGCTTTTATCAAATTTTAGTAATAATTTGTTTCTGGAACTTTACACTTTGATCTGGCCTAAGGTCTAATCAATAAAGACTCAATGTCAGTGTCAATTTGGAACCAGCCTACGAGCCCGTAAGGATCAGATTAATCAAGCAATCAATCAACTATGGCATCGACCCCCTCTTCACTAGGTGACATTCGCATAACGTGAACAGTCGACTTTGTGACCAACTAACCATGAGACCAATAACAGCAGAGGAGAACTGAAACAAGACGCTTCTTCAACCAAAATTCTCCTGCTGATGTTATCTATCTTGGTGACGAAACTTTCGGAAGCTAAAGAGCAAGCTTGGAGAACAAACCTCCATCAACTACAAATATTTTCTATCATCTCAAATTAATTTAACTGCCACAAAAATGTCATAAAATTGAGTCAGTCACATGACAATTCACTTTACAACCCTCACAAGTTACAATGTGAAGGGCAGACTCTATTACAGTTGTAACTCAAGGACTACCTATAGATGGTAGATACATAAAACTTTGTATCCCAGAATCCTCCTGCCTTCACATCCCAGCCTAGTGGTGTCAAGGAGCTACTGAAATTGTTCCATTTTTCAAACACTGAAAATGCATCTTTTTAGTTGCATGCTGTGATCAATCGATCCATATATGCTGATAAATTCCAAAATGTTGATATATAATTCTAAAGTATATTCACATCATTTACACTATATTGATCTTTGTAACATTATATTTAGACATATTTGGTTTGATAGATCTGTCAATGATATGTGTACATTTTCTACCCATGAATTAGGTATCAATCAGCACAGTGGAAAGTGGATCAATATTATCCCAGGTGATCACAGTTCAATACGTTTAAACATTGGTTAAAATGTATTTAAAAACTGACTAAACAGGACTTCTGGTGGGCGGATGTCCAGCTGCTGTTTAGCAGTTTGTTTACCTCTCCTTCAGATTTAGAAGGAGGAGGTGAGAAACTATGCTTGGGCAGCGCCCCAACTAATCCTCCCAGTCTAAAAATCTGGGAGGAGGGGGGGGCACCTGGCAGCATAGCACCTCCACGTCAAGATTTATTCTGCCTTTTGCTGCAGAACAAAGGTCTTTGCTCATCCTCAGTACAAAGACTGATTTACTGCTGACTTCAAAACGAGCTGAACCAATACTTGTGAACTTCTAATTGTATGTATAAATCCTTAGCTCCATTTGTAAAGAATTCCTCCTGACAATTATTTGCTGAAAATACAAAAAGGCGCCAAGCAGCTATGTAGGAGGGGTTAGACTCTGATAGCATTCTTACGGAGCCCAGAAGTGATTTATTATCAAACTAAACAGCAACTGCTGTATAATTGGTTTGCCTGGACTTATTAATTGACTAAAGAAGATTAAACTTGATAGACAAAAGCAACTACCAAGAGATATTGTGGTGTATTTTGCTACTAGAGATATGAGGAATACGATACTACAGGAGTCTTACAAAACTAAGCTTCAAATTGGGGGTCAGGAGCACTGTTCCCTCTAAGGTGCGCGGCCGCGCACGTGGAAAGTAAACACTGTGCAGCAGTTTCTGACTGCCGCCCAGTGTCGTTTGCCGGACACGGACTGCAGTCTGCAGAGCGGCCGCACTGTTGTGTATTGAAGAAAGTCCTCGCTGTTACGAATGACAGCTCGGAAGCAGCCAGGTGCGTCTTAGCCAATCAGACGTGCCTGTCAGTTGCCGAGCTGTCATCAGCGCGAGCTGTAACACGAGCCAGGTGCTTGCAGTTTAAAAGGCAAGCCGTTTAAACAGTTAACTGTCTTGTTAGAGCAACAACCTTGCTGATTGCTCTATTGTTTTCAGCTGTTCCTGCAGCCGCCCAGCCGGCTTCGTTTAATACATTGTTGCGAGTTTTGTTACACTACTTCAGCTACTGAATAAAAGGTTACAGTGTTTTAAAGGACCTGCCTGGTTTTTTTTCAGTTATAATACTGGCGATGAAGACTGGGGACCTGTAACCTGAAGAAAATCAACTGCAATTTTCTTCTCTCAGTTGTTTAGAGTTCTCCTCACCGTCATGGCTGGTATGCCTACTTTTGCACCTTTTGGAGTCGGAGGTGAGACTTGGGAAGCATTCCTGGAAAGGTTTGAGTGCTTCCTGATCGCAAATAACCGCCAGGGTTATTCTCAAGCACGAAAGTGCGGATTTTTTCTTACAGCTTGTGGTCCGGAAATGTTTGCCACCGCAAGGTCTTTTGCAGCCCCAAGAGCGGTTTATGACCTCTCGTGGCAAGAGCTCACAGATGGGCTTCAGGCTTACTATGCCCCTACCCCCTCCCAAATAGCAAGACGTTTTGCTTACCGCAGGCGCGTCCAAAAGCCTGCAGAGAATGTCAATCAGTTTTTGCAAGCTTTAAGAGTTGCTGCAGCACAGTGCGATTTCCCTGACTTAGAGGCTAATCTTGCAGAACAATTTGTCTGTGGATTAAAAGACATTTTCCTCAGACGCCGGCTTTTGGGCAAGCCTAAAGTCACGTTAGTTTATGCCATAGATGAGGCTCGTGCTGCGGAGTTGGCAGATTCGTCATCCAGCGAGATAGAACGTTACCTCGCGCAGATGACAGTTGCTGGCAGTTTACCAACGGGTCAAGCCTCAACTGCCTTGGTTCCTCCTCCACTACAACAGCCAACGTACATCACCAATTTAATTGATGAGCTTGCCCCTCTTCCAGACTATTTACTTAATTTACAGGTGGACAGGATTGGGGCACAGCCCCGCAGACAGCAACCGCGTCAGCAGCAGTCTATCAGCCGTCCACTTTCTAATTCAAATGCCTGTTTTAGCTGCGGTGGTCCGCATGCCAGGGCTTCCTGCCCCTTTAAGGCTGCAGAGTGCCGCCGTTGTGGGAAAAAAGGACATTTGGCCAAAGTTTGTAGAGCTGCTCAGCCTGCTACAGCTGCATCGTCTGCTCCTCCACCTCCTTATGGGACAGCTGCTTCAAACAGAAGTCCTCAGCCCCGCGCGTCTGCTCAGCGACAGGATAATTGCTTCAACGTCAAGCAAGCTGGCCTGCCGTTTCCTGATGTCTCCATCAATTCTTCCTCAGAGGGTACGAACAAGATAATTGTCACTCCATTGATCGAAGGTCAACCTTGCAACATGGAAGTAGACTCTGGAGCTTCCAAATCCTTGTTATCGTGGGACAAATTTTCTCTTTTGTGCCCCCATGTTAAACGCTGTCACCTTTCTCCTCCTGACTCTATCTTAAAGGACTATCAGGGGTCTAGCATTTCTATTGTTGGTTCCTATAATGTCAGAGTTTCTTATGGGCAGCATTGTACAACTTTGCCTGTTTTAATTGTGCTTAAGCCCTTGCCATCCATTCTAGGTTTGGATTGGTTCAGCCCACTGGGTCTCTCAATACATGGAATTCATTCCATGACAGACACTTCTGCTGATGTGGCATTAGTTTTGTCAGATTACGCTGACATTTTTGATGGCCAGCTGGGCCGGTACAAGGGTAACCCTATCTCTCTCAACTTGGATCCCCAGGTTGCTCCCATCAGACTGAAGGCCCGCAGGGTGCCTTTTGCTTTAAGGCCCAAGGTTGAAGCCGAGCTCGACAAGCTCGTGGCACAGGGCATACTGGAGCCAGTCGACCATTCACCGTGGGAGACCCCAATTGTCATTCCAGTGAAGCCCGACGGCTCCATTAGGGTCTGTGCCGACTACAAATCCACCATCAACCTCGCCTTGCAAGCAAACCCATATCCAGTCCCTGTTGTACAACATCTGCTCCATTCCCTGGGGCAGGGTTGTATTTTTGCCAAACTGGATATGGCGCAAGCCTACCAGCAGCTTCCTGTGGATGACGATGCGGCGGCTGCCCAAACCATCGTCACCCACCGGGGGGCTTTCCGTTGTCGCCGCCTACAATTTGGCGTATCCGTTGCCCCGGGGATTTTCCAGAGTCTCATGGAGCGGTTGCTCCATGGGCTTCCAGGAGTGGTACCATATTTTGATGACGTCCTGATCGCTGCAAACAGCCGATCAGACCTCATCAAAGTTCTAAGGAAAGTCCTCGACCGTTTCAGGGGCGCGGGACTTAAATTGAAACGCAGCAAGTGTTTCTTTGCTGTTCCCCAAGTGGAATTTCTGGGCTTCACAATTGACGCCCAGGGAATTCACCCTACCCCTTCAAAATTGGCAGCTATCAGGGACGCACCTGCTCCAACTTCCAAGGCGCAGTTACAATCGTTCCTGGGGCTTTTAAATTTTTATGCACCTTTCATTCCACACAAGGCATCACTGGCCGAGCCCCTGCATCGGTTGCTGGACCGATCAGCGCCTTGGCAATGGGGCAGCCGCGAAGCACAAGCGTTCGCAGCTGTCAAATCCCTGCTGACGTCAGATGCAGTCTTAGTCCAATACAGTGACAAGATGCCTCTGACTCTAGCATGTGATGCCTCGCCCGTGGGTTTGGGAGCCGTTCTGAGCCATGTCCTGCCCAATGGTTCAGAAGCTCCCATAGCTTTTTACTCCCGGACACTGACATCAGCAGAAAGGAATTACAGCCAAATTGACAAGGAGGCTCTAGCTGCAGTGTCAGGAATTAAAAAATTCCACGATTACTTATACGGGCGGCATTTCACCTTGTTTACAGACCATAAGCCACTCCTTGGGCTTTTGGCAGGTGATAAGCCGACCCCTCCTATTCTATCCCCAAGAATGACACGATGGACGGAATTCTTAGCGGCGTACTCCTACGCCTTACGATACCGTCCAGGCAAGCAGATAGGGCATGCAGATGCCCTGAGTCGCTGCCCACTTCCATTGAAGGAAGTTAAACCAGTTCCTTGCCTTTCAGTTTTGGCAATTGCAGAGCTAGAATTGCCTTTGTCTGCTACAGACATAGCAGCCCACTCTCGGTCTGACCCTACTTTGGCAAAACTTCTTAATTGGGTCCTGAGAGGTTGGCCTTCTGGTACATTACCACCTCAATTCAAACATTTTAAAAACAGACAAGCAGAGCTTTCAATTCATTCCGGCTGCCTGTTGTGGGGCGACCGTGTGGTCATCCCAACGGTCCTGCAACAACAGATTTTGCAACGCCTTCATGAAAGTCATCCTGGGGTCAGTAGAATGAAAGCTCTTGCTCGCAGTTTTGTTTGGTGGCCAGGGTTAGATGCCGACATTGAAGCCTGGGTTGCCAAATGTGAGACATGCCAACAGTCCCGGCCTTCTCCTCCTTCCTCTCCCTCCCGGGAATGGGAGATGCCTCGAGGGCCTTGGTCTAGGTTACATATTGATTTCGCTGGTCCATTCCATGGGCAGGTTTTCCTTATAGTTGTGGATGCGTACTCTCGATGGGTGGAAGTATTGCTAATGCACTCCACCACATCTGACAGCACGGTGCGAGCTTTGCGACGGTTGTTCGCAACCCATGGGTTGCCAGACACAGTGGTGTCTGACAACGGCCCGCAATTTACAGCCACAACTTTTCAAACTTTCCTGGCTGAACTAGGGATACGACATGCGCTGGTTGCCCCTTACCACCCGGCAAGCAATGGCCGAGCGGAAAGGGCGGTTAGATCGGCCAAGGAGGCTTTGGGCCGGCTAAACCGTGGTGACTGGCAGGCTAGGGTGGATGCTTACTTATTGGCACAGCATTCCACACCTTGCCCTCTGACACAGAAGAGCCCCGCGGAGATGTTGATGGGCAGGCGCCTGCGGACCACCCTGGATAGATTGCATCCCGTCTATTCAGGAATTCAGTCTGGCAACCTGGGGCCTCCAACCCCATCCCGTTCTTTCCAACTGGGGGATCTAGTTTGGGCTAGAAATTATGGAGGGGACTTGAGATGGGTTCCAGCAGTTATATCACAAATAACAGGACCCGTTTCCTATAGGGTTGACTTATCCGATGGATCCTCATGGCGAAGACACCTGGATCAATTGAGGAAACGGAAGACAGCAGCCGTAGCTTCTCAAGCGGATGTTCAAGGGTTTCAACTGCAAGTTCAACAAAATCTAGCCGGTGTAAATGCTCCTCCCATTCCAAGGGTTCCAGATCCTTATATACATAGCCCAAACCCCTCAGAGGCAGACTACCAGCCTCATGCCCCTCCAGCATCATCTGCCACCATGTCTCATCCACACACTTCACCTTTTAGTTATGCAATTCCTCCACAAGTACCACAAGGACATCGTTGCCAGGATCCGCCTGCAATAGAATTAAGGCGGTCTGAGCGAATCCGTCGTTCCCCTGCTTATTTAAAAGACTACGCGTGCTTGCGCACAGCTGGGGGGGAAGAAGTGTTGTGTATTGAAGAAAGTCCTCGCTGTTACGAATGACAGCTCGGAAGCAGCCAGGTGCGTCTTAGCCAATCAGACGTGCCTGTCAGTTGCCGAGCTGTCATCAGCGCGAGCTGTAACACGAGCCAGGTGCTTGCAGTTTAAAAGGCAAGCCGTTTAAACAGTTAACTGTCTTGTTAGAGCAACAACCTTGCTGATTGCTCTATTGTTTTCAGCTGTTCCTGCAGCCGCCCAGCCGGCTTCGTTTAATACATTGTTGCGAGTTTTGTTACACTACTTCAGCTACTGAATAAAAGGTTACAGTGTTTTAAAGGACCTGCCTGGTTTTTTTTCAGTTATAATACGCACAATCGTGATTGAAACTCCCTCCAGCTAAACAGGAGTCTTGAGGTGCAGCAGGGCAGCAGAGTGACTAGGTTGAGGGCTTGTGGTGGCTCAGGCTTCCTGGAACTATTTAGAGGGAACATTGCCCACAGCTGCCTACGCACAAGTTTAAGAGGGCTAAATTTGTCTCGTTGGGTGGTGGGGGGAGGGAGTGATTGGCCGAAACTCGCTGAAGAACGTTCCATGTCTTTCTGACCGCGTGATTAATTCAGCCTCTGAGATAAACGTATTGTGTGAAATCAGCTGGCTTCCCTTCCTCTCCATTATCCGTGCCTCGATTAACACATAAAAGCCCACAAGGGGTGGGGATGGGGGCTGGTCGTGAACTAAGAACGAGCTAACTAATCCGAGCGTGGGTTGCTCTGCAACGAGGTAGAAAGTGAAGGCAGGAGGCTCACTGCCGCCGTTTCTCTCGAGGCTACCCACCTGAGGCTCGCATTGGCAAATCCAGGGCGGTGCAGCAGCGATCCTAAATTCCCACCTAAAGTGACTGTGCCACAGAATCCAAATGCAAGAAGCAGGGTCTGTTTCCTCGCTCATCTCTCTCTTTCAGAGAAAGCCTTCCTTGTTCTACCTCTCCTGGCTGCAATCTCAGCTATCTTTGAGTCTCCCGCCGGCCAAGTGACATCACATGATATTTGATAACTCATTGAGATTTTCAAAGTCATTGAGAATAGTTTTGCTTTTAAGCTAATTAAACTTCCTATCTGTAGGTTTATCTGTGCAATTTTGTTGGATATTTTGGGTCACTAGTTACTATCACTAGTTATATGCAGAATTGTCTCCCAGAGTTCAGTAGTAGTAGGTTACTGAAACCACTTGTATAGAGAGGAACAAATTGCCACAATTTTTTAAACAATCAGCAAGCATTGTTGAACAGACAGGCAATAAATCCTTGAGTTTACAAATTAATGATGGAAGAAAACTGTTAGATGTGAATGAGACTTTATGCAATGGGATTTTAATCATTTTACTCATTTAAAATAGCAAATTGCATATAATACATTAAAATGAAGCATATCAAGTGAAATTCATTAAAATGAAGTATATCAAACATTTACTATTTTAATATTACCAGTATTGTGCCATTTATATATTCATTTCAAAGCTCTTTTTTATTTAATCCAAAATGAATTTGAAAAGATAATTGTAGTAAGTTTGCTTTTGAACAAATATTTCTAAATTTATTTGTTTACAATTTTATTCGTTTTAAAATTTTATTAGTTTGATTTGATATAACACCTATTTCATTGTTGTCTTGGGTGACATCTGTGAAAAAAATTCAGGTGCTCAGTTATGAAACACTATACTTTTCCACCCACACTGAAAAAAAATTAGAGGGAACATTGGTCAGGAGGTGACTGTATTGAAAGAGATACCACCTAAAATATTGAGATCTAGGAAAGACTGTTTTTTTAGTCAAAGAGCTTAAAAATCGCCAGATACAGTTTAGATGGGATGCGCCAGTCGGCCTTGCACTCACTTATCTTGGACAAAGATACAGTCTTAATTCAGTATGGAAGGCCCAAGATTTCTACAGTAACATATTGAAGGCTGGACATCCCCCCCTCCTAGACCCAGAGAAAGAGAACAAGGAGGACATGATAGACAGCAAATCACTCAAGCATCAACAAGGGCGGATCAACTTCCTCTCTCAGAGGTACAAGAAGCTAAGGAACAAAGACAAACCCGCGTGATTACCAGGCGAATGGAACAGGAACTAAAGAAGCAACAAACACATGCCACCGTTCAAGAACCTACAGGTGTTACTCTAGAAGCAGTGGGAGGAGCCAGGCCAAAGATTAAATTCCAAGATGTTCAGATGGCTCTTAGAAAGCTTCAGGGAATTAAAGATGGCAACTAAGTTCCTAACTTGGAATGTCAATGGCTTAAATTCCCCATAGAAAAGGAAGAAAATAAACCATTATCTTAAACAATTCAAGAATGATATAATTTGCTTGCAAGAAACTCATATTAGATCAACTGATCAAAAATACCTGATTAATACAAGACTTGGACAACATTTTATAGCTTCTGCCCCAGAGAAGAAAAATAGTATAGTTATTTACTTAAGGAAGGATTTGAAAGCTGAATTAATTGAAGCAGATTCCCATGGAAGATATATTGCAATAGATTTGGTATTAGAAGGGAAAAAGACACTGCTATTGGGAATATATGCTCCCAATCAACAACAAGACAAATTTTATAAAATGCTTCACGCTAAGTTAGTACATTGGGACTATAGATCCTGCATATTACTGGGTGATTGGAATGGCGTTATGGATACCAAGAAAGATAAGAAGGCTCTCCGCCAAAATACCCAAACGCGAGCAAAACTACCTAAGTCCTTCTTTGATATGATAGAGAATTTTGAATTGAGAGATATCTGGCGAGAAAGGAATGCAGAAGAATATGACTTTACCTTTTTTTCTGATAGACATCAATCCTTTTCCAGGATTGACTTCATATTAACAACCAATGATTTGCTTTCTAGGGTAAAGAAGACGAAGATATGCTCCAGAGCCTTATCAGATCATAATCCGGTTTGGATGGAGTTGGGAGTTGGGATTCAAGTAAGAAGGTCTTGGAGACTGAATGAAAACTTACTTAGATATGAGAAAAACATTAATGAATGTAAAAAGTTGTTAAAAGAATATTTTGTTTTTAACATGAATAAGGGCACATCTATGGAAATGGTATGGGATGCAAGTAAAGCGTATATGAGAGGAGTTATGATAAATATGAATAAATTACATAGACGCAAACAGGGGGAAAAGAGAATTGAACTTGAAAATGAAATTAGGAAGAGAGAACAGGAGCTAACCTTAAAACCAGGAGACAAAAAGATCAAAGATTTGGATTTGGATTTGGATTTGATTAGTATTTATAGGCCGCCCTTTTCCCTGAGGGGACTCAGGGCGGCTTACATAAAATAAGGAAGGGAGGGTACAGACAATAGACGCAAACAATACATAAAAGTAAAATAGTAAGCAACATTCATTCATCATTCGGGTGGGGGCATATTATCTTTATCCCCAGGCCTGACGGGCTAGCCAGGTCTTAAGGGCTGCGCGGAAGGTCTGGACGGTGGTGAGGGTACGAATCTCCACGGGGAGATCGTTCCAAAGGGTCGGAGCAACTACAGAAAAGAAACAATCACATTATTGAAAGAGCAATTTAACATGTTGATGGCAGACCAGGTGGCTACCAATTTGCTATATGCAAAACACAACACTTTCTGTAATGCAAACAAATCTGGTAGATGGCTAGCATATTTGATTAGGAAAAAACAGAAGTCTCGTAATATATCGAAATTACATTTTAAAGGGAAGGAAGTGTATCAACAGGAGGAGATTCAAAGGGTTTTTCATGAATTCTTTATAGGATTGTACATGAATGATAAAATCCAAAGCTTAGATATAGATAGATACCTGGATAAAGAAAAAATACCCATAGTTAAAGAGGAGCAGAGGGAAAGACTGAATCAACCAATAACTTCGGGGGAAATTCTCCAGGAAATTAAACAGCTAAAAACAGGGAAAGCACCAGGTACAGATGGCTTGACGGCGGCTTACTACAAAAATTTGCAATTAGAAATGGTAGAACTGCTTAAGGAATTATTTAATAAGATCCAAGTGGAAGGGAAGGTACCCCCATCTTGGAAGACAGCCTTTATATCCTTGATACCCAAAGAAGATCAAGATCTTACTCAACCAAAAAATTATAGACCCATATCATTACTCAATATAGATTATAAAATTTTCACTAAAATACTAGCGAATAGGTTAATGTTGGCTATTCAGCAAGTGATTCATAATGATCAAACAGGTTTTATTCAAGGGAGACAAATGAGAACTAATGTAAGACTAATTCTCAATACATTAGAATACCTGGGAAAGAACAACCAAATTCCTGCTGCGCTTATATTTTTAGATGCTGAAAAAGCCTTTGATCGAGTGAATTGGCAATTCCTGCTGAAAATATTGCAAAAAATGCAAATAGGAGACCACTTTTTACAATCAATTAAAGCAATATATCAGGAACAAACAGCTCAAATTATAATTAATGGGAGTCTAACAGATTCATTTAAAATTGAGAAAGGTACAAGGCAGGGTTGTCCCTTATCCCCATTATTGTTTATTATAACTTTGGAACTATTGTTGAATAAAATATGGGGTTCAGGGGACTTACAGGGAATTAGGATTAGGCAGCAAGAATATAGAGTACGTGCTTTTGTGGATGATTTGGTTATAACATTAACCCAACCACAGGAATTTAGTAAGGTTTTAATGAATATGATTAATCAATATGGTCAAGTGTCAGGATTTAAAATAAATTTAGGGAAATCAAAGATACTAGCTATAAATATGAATACTAAACAAAGGGAAGAACTAGAAGGAATGACAGGATGTGAAATAGTTAAAAAGGTCAAATATTTAGGAGTTTATATCTCAATCTCAAACGGGAAGTTATATAAGTATAATTATGAACCACTATGGCATAGTATACAGACAGAGATGAAAAAATGGGAGAAATTACAGTTATCTTTGCTGGGAAGAATAGCAGCAGTGAAAATGAAGCCAAGAGTAAAACTAAAAATAATGCAAGATGTGAGTGAAAGAGGAGGTTTGAAATGACCCAATTTAAAACTATATTATGATGCAGTAGTTTTATCTGTAATTAGTGACTGGATTAACTTAACAGATGATAGAATACTTAATATTGAAGGGCATGATTTGGTATATGGTTGGCATGCTTATCTGCTATACAACAAAAAGGTGGATAGGATTTTCAAAAATCATATTTTAAGGTATGCTCTACTGCGGGTTTGGAAAAAATATCAATACAAACTAAACAATAAGATACCCATGTGGGCTATTCCCAGACACGCAATAGAAAATATGAACATAGTACAAAACCAGGATGTAACTACTTACAGACAGCTTCTTATCGCAGAAAGAGGTGTACTACAACTGAAACCCTTGGATGTATTAAAAGAGGAAAAGGTAATTCAAACATGGTTTCAGTACAGGCAGCTACAGGCTAGATGGAAAATAGATAAAAAAATTGGCTTTATGCAAGTCGAGGATAATTTACTTAAACAAATTAGAGATCAAAGTCCAATGCATATAAAGAGATTATATAATGCATTAATAGAAATTGACTCAGAAACAGAACTAGTTAAAGACTGTATGATAAAATGGGCTCAAAATGTTGAAGAGCCAATAATGTTGGATACATGGGACAAGATTTGGGTGAGAAATGTAAAATTTACACAAGCCCAAAACTTGAGAGAAAATTTTTATAAGATGTTTTATAGATGGCATTTAGATCCTAAAAAAATGGCTTCTATGTATTTGAACTTACAACCTAAATGCTGGAGATGTGATTGTGTGGACGCTACATATTTTCATATATGGTGGACTTGCAAAAAGGTTAAAGCATTTTGGATAAAAATATGGTGGATTATGCAAAATGTTCTTAAAAAAAGGATAAAGTTTACCCCTCAGTTATTTTTGTTAGGCATAATTACTGATTGTACAGTTGTAGAGACTAATCTGATATTGCATTTAATAACTGCAGCTAGATTGTTGGTGGCGCAATACTGGAAGAAGGAAGATTTGCCTACTATTCAAGAATGGACATTGAAAGTAACAAACCTAGCCGAGATGGCCAAAATATCTGCATATCTTAAGGACCATTCAAACAAGAGATATAAACTGGAGTGGAAAAGATGGATTGACTATACTCAAAATAAATATGGGACTAAGAAATTCCAGATAGCTTATGATTAGAGATCAGGAATTATAAATTATCTAGAATTAGTCCAGCAAGGAGGAGCTAGAGTTCAATGGAAATATGTTATTAACTATCTTTTTTTTTCCTAACTGTACCTTAGATTCTCTTTGTTAAATATTTATATCCTGTATTGGTTCTGGGAAGTCGGGGGGAGGGGGATGGTTGGGGGGGGGAGGGTGGGGGTGGGAACTAAACATTTGTAAAAGTTTATTTTTTAAAAAAATGTTCAATAAAGAATTTGTTCGGAAAAAAACCTGACTAAACAAAAGCAGTTAAATGTGGTGTCTGAAAAGAAAATAGCACAATAGTACAATGTCGTACAGCCCATAATCTGGCTGAGTGACACAAAGACAAGGAGGTAGAGACCTCCTGGACTTGAAGACATTCACAATTGCGCAGTGCTACATGTTCTAAAAGAGAATCCTTTGTCTCCTTGTTTAAATTCCTTTCAAACGTTTATCAAAAATTAACTTGGAAGGGGAAAATGACACTTATTTTGTCCTCTTTTTGTCCTCAAGTTGACAGGAAAAGACTGCTGGCAGAGCAGGATAAAGAAATTTCATGGGATTTGCAGCTTTTCAGCGGGGAGGGCTAGAAATAGGAGATATATTCTGTTCTCCCTTATTTTTGTGTGCTCATTTAATGAACTCCTGAAGTCAAACTGTTCACATGATTGGTCAAAAATGCCAAGGGAGCACTTGAGACATCATAAACCAAGCTTCTGGGTGGAGAAGTGGACAATGTAGCAAACATAAAAATATGAGTGTCAAACATTTTTTTTTTTTTTTTGCTATCGATTCTTTGAGCTTGGTGGCTGTGGCAGGCGTGCGTGGCGTGCTTGGCAGTGGAAGGATACTGCAAAATCCCCCACTCCTGGGGGAAGGATACTGTAAAATCTCCATTTCCACCCCACTCCAGGCCAAAGATACTATAAAAACTCAAGTCCACTCCAGGGCAAGGATACTGTAAAATCCCCATTCCCTCCCCACCCTATTACCTGCTTTCCAGTTGCGTTTTCCTGTGCAGGGCAACAGAAGAAGACCCAGCTCATCAGCTGGGACTCGGGAGGCAGTGAATAGATGGGGGCAGGGCCAGCCAGAGGTGGTTCTTTCCGGTTCTCTGAACTACTCAAAATTTCCACTACCGGTTCACCAGAACCTGTCAGAACTGGCGGAATACCACCTCTGATGTCAAAGTGTGTTCAGGATTCTCCTTTGCTAAGGGAGGCGGTCTTTATTCAGCTGAATAAATGCTTAAAAGGCTTATCTAGGTAAATACCTACACTCTGTTTTCTCTATACCACACCACACTCCTGAAACTGTCAAAACAGTTTCCATCACATCATCACGGATACCATTTTGTCTGTTTTGACCATATCCTGAGGACACCCCTGAGTCCCGCAGCAAGTTTCCAAATTCATACTCTGCATAATCATCTGTCCCAATTTTGGAACTCCAGCTCTTTCTTGGTGATTTTGTTTTATAAGGACATCAGCCATTTCTCATTTTTCAGAGCAGGCATTTAATGGTTGTTTCAAAATTAGTTCTATATACTCCTGGAAAGTTACAAGACTGAATATAATAATGAGGAAAGGCAGCAAATGCCAAGATAAAAATTGCAGGCAGAATTCTAAGTCAAATCCTTCTCAGAAATGAGTTCTTGAACATTAATTTGGTTGAGTGGCATGCTTGGGGACTTGCATGTAACTCCAATAGAAGAACACATGGACAGGTGATCAAGGGCAGTTTCAACAGACGGGCCTCTTATTCACTTCCAGCTGCCTCTTTTCGGTCTCTTCAAACAATTTGGCTCTGGTAATGGAAAAGACTTCTGATTTGCATACAGGGTAGCCTTGGAATAGCTTCCCCGCAATCTTTCTGCTTCACAGATTCTGCATCTCGTTTAATAATCTCAGCAATCTCCTTCCCTTGTTTACGACTCTTAATTTCTTTTGATGTATTATCCTTCTCTCGAATGTGCTGAAAAGTGGGTGGGGGGAGGGAGGAGGGAGGAGGAAAGCCGTATGGAAGCCAGTGGGAAAAAAAGAGAAGAGGAAGAAAAAGAGGTGTCACTGTTTTAGACTGTGGACCAATGCAAACTACCACTTCTCTTCACATTGTAGTTGCTTCTGAGAATTGCATCTATATCAGCGGTGAAATCCTCCCAGTTCGGCCCAGTTCGGCCAAACCTGTAGGGATGATTGTCCTGGGTTCTGCGAACCAGTAGTAAAAATATAGCTTCCAACAATCACATGGCTCACGGCTGAGCTGTGCGATTGTCGGAAACTATTTTAAAAAGCTTTTAAAAGCATTTTTTTTTCCTGACAGTTCACCCGAACCGGCAGGGAAAAAATGCTTTAAAAAGCTTTTAAAAAAGCTGAAAGTGAAAAAAAAGTTGGCCATGCCCACTTTTAGATTTCACCACTGATCTGGTGGCAAGAAGTGCGCACACATGTATGGTGGAGCTGAGTGGGGTGATGGCTTCCATGCTCATAGAGAGGGCTCTGCACGCCACCTGTGGCATGCGTGCCATAGGTTCAACATCACGGACCTAGGTTTTGACACAAGTTCCCCATAATAAATGTTTATGTATATTCCTTAAGATAGATTTCTCTTTGACGTTGTTCCCCAAGAATCTCCTTGAGGTTATTTTGTATCACATACATTTTCCCAATGCATAGTTTTTAATATCCAGGATTTGACAGTATAAGCTTTTTTAAGGTATAAGTTCCACATGTTGTGTGTAAGATTTGGAAACATTATGATGCAACTCTGGATTTTGGATTGGATTGGAGAAAGAGATTATATTGCAAATGATGACAATGTCATAGTCCAATCCATTTTGACATGTTCAGCAAAAACTGTTTCCCATAGAAATCAGCAATAGCTCTCTTTTATGTTCCTCATTGCAGGAGATAATATATCTAATATAGTCTCTTAGTTCAATCAGTCTTTGTAAAAATCCTCACCAGCTTCTTTTCTGTATTCTTCCAAATAACTCAACTATGTCTGTTTACCTGACATATTACATGACTCAATCAGAGCCTTGCAGAATTCAAACAACAGGTAAATTATATGAATAAACAAATAACACATTAAACACATTCACTTGACATATTGGTTTGTCCAAGGCTAAACTCAAGATAGGGTATCTGTATGTGGACTCTGCAAATAGGTCATGCTCAGTGATGCAATTTTTGATACTGAGAGAAACTTAAGGTTTTTAAGTAGTGAAGAGTATGCTGTTACCTTTGACGATATAAGGTTTAATCAATGAAATTAACTAGAAGCATATACCCTAAACCTCAAGAGCCACCTTTGCAAGCAGTCAACTATCCAGAGTTGGGATGGTAAGCGCTTTGTTCCGGCGTTTGCTGTAACTCTTTAAAAGGCAGAAGTAGTCCCTTTTCTCATGCCCCAGATTTTTAAATTATAGCTGTGTGCTATAATGAAATGTGCAGCTAGTTTTCCTAGGCAATTACCTCACTGAAGTGGAGAGTCTTTAATTGAGAATGAGGTTCTAATTACATTTTCAATTGGGGTCAACATTTTATAGGTCTGCATTCTATGCACCTTCCGCAAGTTAGATTTTGCTAGACTGCGAGAGAACAGGATATATCCTCCCCTTATACATTTGTGGATTGTGTCTGCATTAAATGTACATTTTAAAAAAAGGAAAGAAACAAAGGTTAGAAGGAAGAGAAGATTGAGTTGGTTGATTAGTGGCAGCAAAACATTCAGATATTTGATATGACTTTTCCTGTGCTCGCTGATTATTAGTCTTCCTTCCTTCCTCGATTCAATCTTGCTCTTCTGCCTATACAACACTGTCCCTTTGGCTGAAAAATTCAGATTTTTATAGACCACTCTCATTTCTTACTTTTCCCACTGAAACAGGTTTATTAGTTTGGCTGTACATACGGATTGATCAATTGGAACTATCTGAGTCTTAGTGGCAACTTACTAAGGATGAAATTGTGTTTTCCTCTCTTATATTTTTCAGTCATGGCCCTTGATACATTTCTTGGAGCCATGAGGGAGTAATGAAATCCGTGCACTATTCAACCAAGGGAAGATGGGCATCCAGAGAGGGGGAACAAGGAAGGGAAAATGCTGAAACATCAATTGTGATGTTACAGTGCAAGGTCTATCATTTTTGTACGCATTATTATGGTTCGTTGCACAGTCAGACAGATGTAGAGACTGGATTTGGCATTTTTGTCTACCTATCAAGCCCTTTCCAAGGACCTGTGATAAACAGATCTGGGTGTTTGATGGATGTTACATATATCGTTGCAGGGTATTATATACTATTGTTTTATGTAGGCTATTTCATATTATTAAAAGGGATGGTGCCTCCATTGTAGGTCACTATGTACATTTTGCGTGGTGATTAAAATATAGTATTTCACGCTGACTCTGCCCTTGTCAGGAGTTCAGTCCTGACTGGCTCAAGATTGACTTGGTCTTCCATCCTTCCAAGGTCGGTAAAATGAGGACTCAGATTGTTGGAAGCAATATGATGACTCAGTAAACCGCTTAATGAGGCTGTAAAGGACTGTGGAGTGGTATATAAGTCTAAGTGCTATTGCTATTTTAACTTAATTTTTTTGAATTTTTAGATGTTATTGTAACTATCTCGATCCATTCCAGTCTGGCTTCAGGCCTGGCTACAGCACAGAAACCGCTTTGGTCGCATTGACCGATGATCTCTGGCGAGCCAGGGATGGAGGTCATGCCTCCATCCTGGTACTCCTTGACCTCTCAGCGGCTTTCGATACCATCGATGATGGTATCCTTCTGCGACGACTGCGGGAGGTGGGGGTGGGAGGCACTGTTTTACAGTGGTTCTCCTCTTACCTCTCGGACAGGTCGCAGTCGGTGTTAGTCGGAGGGCAGAGATCGACCCCTAGGCCCCTAACATATGGGGTGCCGCAGGGTTCGGTCCTGTCCCCCCTACTTTTTAATATCTACATGAAACCGCTGGGCGAGATCATTCGGCAGCACGGGATAAAATACCACCAGTATGCGGACGATACACAGTTGTATCTGTCCGCCCCGTGCCAACTCAATGAAGCGGTGGACGTGATGAGCCAGGGCCTTGAGGCTGTTAGAGACTGGATGAGGGCTAACAAGCTTGTGCTCAACCCAGATAAGACCGAGTGGCTGTTGTGCTTCCCTCCCACTAATTTGCCATGTGTTCCATCTCTCAGGCTGGGGGGGTCAAACACTACGCCCCTCAGACAGGGTCCGCAACTTGGGAGTCCTCCTGGACCCACAGCTGACTTTAGAACACCATTTGTCAGACCAGGGGGACATTTGCCCAGGTTCGCCTGGTACACCAGTTGCGCCCCTACCTGAACCGGGAGGCTCTCACAACAGTCACTCGTGCCCTTGTAACCTCTAGGCTGGAGTACTGCAATGTGCTCTACATGGGGCTGCCCTTGAAGAGTATTCGGCGACTTCAGCTAGTTCAGAATGCGGCCGCGCGAGCGATCGTGGGTGCACCTCGCTTCACCCACGTAACACCTATCCTCCGCGAGCTGCACTGGCTACCTGTCGATCTCTGGGTGCGCTTCAAGGTGCTACTTGTCACCTACAAAGCCCTTCATGGTAGCGGATCTGGGTACTTGAGAGACCGCCTTCTGCCAATTACCTCCTCTCGACCTATTAGATCCCATAGATTAGGCCTCCTCCGAGTTCCATCAGCCAGTCAGTGTCGACTGGCAACCACGCGGAGGAGAGCCTTCTCGGTGGCAGCTCCGACCCTATGGAACGATCTCCCCATGGAGATTTGTACCCTCACCACCCTCCAGACCTTCCGCACAGCCCTCAAAACCTGGCTATCCCGACAGGCCTGGGACTAAGGACCTCAACCCACCCGAATTGTATGAATGTTGTGTTTTTAACGATGTACTGTCTTATGTGTTAATTTGTATGTCCTCCCTTCCTTGAATTGTAAGCCGCCCTGAGTCCCCCCAGGGAAAAAGGGCGGCATATAAATAAAACTACCATACCATACCATACCATACCATACCATTGTAAGGATGTCATAAGCGAGGACAGCTTTGGCTACCAGCCATCTTAGTTGTCATTATGAAACCCAGTTAAGTGCCTGTACATCTGGCAGTTTATTTATTTAACAAATTTATAAGGCTACTTATCTACCCAAGGAATTTACAGTTCCTCATCCCCACACGCTTTCCCCTGCACTTCCTCCCTAAACAAATAATTCTGGGCAGTTAATATCAATGCATAAAAAATAGTAAAAACCACTACAAATAAAAAAGTGTAATTAAAAACATAATCTTAATACAATAACTAAGGCACTGCATAATTAATAACCAACAACACTAAAATATGCATATTGAGTTGTACTAACTTGTTTTCCATTCTTTTCCCTAGGGGAAAAAAATAGATCTTCAGAGCCTTCTAGAAGGCCAAAAAGGCAAGGTTATCTAAACCAAATGAAATTATTTTAAAATTCCAAGCACATATTGTTTCTAGAGATAAACTTCCATATTTAGAATGTTGTAATCTCAAAAAGGATTGTCCCATATCCATAATTAGCAATTACATGCCACATTGCATGCGCCAAAGACAAATTCCTTGTGTGTCCAATCACACTTGGCCAATAAAGATTTATATTCTATTCTATTCTATTCTATTCTATTCTATTCTATTCTATTCTATTCTATTCTATTCTATTCTATTCTGTTCTGTTAAATGTAGTATGTCATTTGGCTTTACTTTTCACTTTTTGAGAAATCGCAATAGTATGTATGTATGTGTGTATGTATGTATATATATATATATATATTTGGAGGCACGGGATAAAATACCATCAATACGCGGACGATACACAGTTGTATCTGTCCGCCCCGTGCCAACTCAATGAAGCGGTGGACGTGATGAACCGGGGTCTTGAGGCCGTTAAGGACTGGATGAGAGCTAACAAACTGGTACTCAACCCAGACAAGACCGAGTGGCTGTTGTGTTTTCCTCCCAACAATTTGGCCAACGTTCCATCACTCAGGCTGGGGGGGTCAAAATTTATACCCCTCAGACAGGGTCCGCAACTTGGGAGTCCTCCTGGACCCACAGCTGACTTTTGACCATCATTTGTCAGCTGTGACCAGGGGGGCATTTGCCCAGGTTCGCCTGGTACGCCAGTTGCGGCCCTACCTGAATCGGGAGGCCCTCACAACAGTCACTCGAGCCCTTGTGATCTCCAGGCTGGAATACTGCAATGTGCTCTACATGGGGCTGCCCTCGAAGAGCATCCGGCGACTTCAGCTAGTCCAGAATGCGGCCGCGCGAGTGATCGTGGGCGCACCACGGTGCGCCCACATAACACCGATCCTCCGTGAGCTGCGCTGGCTACCTGTTGATCTCCGGGTGCGCTTCAAGGTGCTACTCACCATTCATAAAGCCCTCCATGGTAGTGGATCTGACTATTTGAGAGACCGCCTTCTGCCAATTACCTCCCTTCGTCCCATCAGATCACATAGAGTAGGCCTCCTCCGAATTCCATCCGCCAGTCAGTGCCGACTGGCGACTACGCGGAGGAGAGCCTTCTCAGTTGCAGCTCCGACGCTTTGGAACGATCTCCCCGTGGAGATTCGCACCCTCACCACCGTCCAGACCTTCCGCACAGCCCTCAAGATCTGGCTATCCCGTCAGGCCTGGGGATAAGACCTTAACCTCGCCCCACCCGAATGCTGAATGAATGTTGTGTTTTACTGGTTTATTTTTTTTATTCACACATTTTTTTTTCTTGTGTTTTGTCTTGCACCCCCTTCCTATTTATTGTAAGCCGCCCTGAGTCCCCTCAGGGAAAAGGGCGGCCTATAAATGTCATTAAAATGAAAATGAAATGAAATATATATGTATGTATGTATGTATGTATGTATATATATATATATATATATATATGTATGTATGTATGTATGTATGTATGTATGTATGTATGTATGTATGTATGTATGTATACACACATATATGTGTATGTATTATTTTATAAAATAATTGATGTATGACAGAAAGTACATATAACACTAGACTTTTTATTTCTCTTTATCATATATGTAGGAACGAAGTCATTACTTAAGAAGAAATGACTGTAATATACCTTGAAATGTATACTTCTTACATGTCTCAGAGTTATGAATGAAAAGTAAAATTATTGAGATACAGATATTATGTGATCTCCAAATGCAATTGATACACAGATAGTTCAAATTGCCATTCCAATTCTTTGAGACAGAAGCCATAGACTCTTTAAAAAAATCTTTAGTATATTTTTTTAGTATATGCAATATTGATCTAATTAGACTTCAATTTATAAGACATTTTCTGTTTTCACCACCAGCAGAAATCTTGTTAGCTTTTGCAAAATGTGTTCTTCATTTCTTTTCAACTATTAATGGGAAATACTTTTTTTTCCAAAAGGAAATACAGTTATGGTAAAAATCTCATGCTAGCTAAGAAGTAACTGAAGGGGATGTGTGAGTATCTTGTTTTCATGGTACAATCTCTCTTGATAAATCTATAATAGTCTTCCTGGTTTCCCACATTTTTCAGGAATTTCAAAGGAAGATATCATGAAGGATTTCCTATAATAGATCTTTTCCAAATCATGAAAGTGGTGTAGCCAGAAAAACCAGAAATGGGGGACCCAAAGGTGCTTTTTCCAAAAGCCAACTGGACTTTTGTTGCTTTTCCTTGAAGAAGTTTTGTTTCTTCTGAAAAAGTTTCTTGGATGAGAAGTCCAGTTGTGTTTTGGAAAAAGTACCTTTGGGACAACCATGATCTGGATGACTGAGAATCTCCACGGACATTCAGAAATGCATGACTGAAAACCAGTAGTGGGTTTCAAAAATTTTAAGAACCTCTTCTGTAGGTGTGGCCTTTGTGGGAGTGGCTTGCCAGCCATGTGTCTGGGTGGGCGTGGTCAACTTGTAAAATGTGGTGAAACTCACTTAACAACGCTCTTGCTTAGCAACCAAAATGTTTGCTCAGGCATTGAGGGGTGCAAGTCTTAAAGCTTTCAAGTTACAAGACCCTTGTACCCCCAACCCTTTAGAAAAAAACCCCAGGGGTGTTCAAACTTGACAGTTTTAAGACTTGTGGACTTCAACTCCCAGAATTCCTCCTCTCGCTCTTCATCTTGATGATGTGTGGACGGGCAGGGGGAGGGAGTTGGAACTGGTTCTAAACGGCACTGTAGATTTGTGAAATCTCTTCTATAGAAGAGGTTAGAACTGCCAGGAACTCACCCCTGCTGAAAACAACAGCATCATTTCCTTTTTTTGCAATATGATGTGAAGTTAAAAAATTAAATGAATCATCCTAAGATGAGTAGCATTTAAATACTACTTTTATAGAAGAGGACCCCCCCCCCGCCCAAATGTGGCAGATTTTGATGCAGGATCATGTTCATGTTTTCTTATTATTTTTAAGATTTATGACATGAATAGCAATATATGTAAACAATTTCAACTCCTTATTAATTCCAAGAGTGAACTGAATGTTTGTTGATTACCTGGTATATTAATTGTACCTTAAAATATTTTTGCAGCTTTTTATATAATCCATCCTTTTAATTTAAATTATTTTTCTTAAATATGTTTTGTTAAATATATTGAGGTGCTTTATTTTCTAACTTACAAGGATAGTTTTGAAAGCCATCAGAAATATCAGGACATCAGAAATAATTATCTCTTGTTGTTATGCTCAGTATGGCGTCTATCTAAATATAACACCGATGCCATATTAACACTACAGTTTTTATCAACACACTTGGATCTTTTTATAATATAGTGATGTGCTTTGAATTTCGTTTTGTGGTATCTAGTTAGGATGATGGAAGAAGCTTGCAGGCACTTAGTATATCACACATGACACAATAGGTATATATTAGAGCATTCTACTAAAGCCAGATCTCCATATAGCTCCATGCTCAGCAACTTTCGAAACCGGGAGCAATCTAAAATTTTAAGTGCCTTTCTCTTCTTCACATTTGCTGTGTGCTAATAGCCTTCTGCTTACTCACACTTTTCAAAAGAAAAATAATTTGAATACAGAAAGTATTCTTTGTACTCACAGTACTTGGCTGTATGAATCGCATTGGGAGACTATGGCATATTTTCTGGCAATATGATGTTCTCTGCTTAATCTAACACTTGTTCTACTACTGATTGATAAAACAGAAATGTTTATTATTTGTGCATTGCATGTAATTGCTTAATATGTTGGGAGCTCAAGCGTTTCTTTCTCAATTCCATTGATATCAGCAGGTTGAAGAATTTTTTTCTCCAATCCCTAAGCCTCTTAGACCGGGAGGAATAAGAAAGCAGTTAAACTGTCAAGAATCAATCAAGCTGGTTTTGCTTGATCATTGCACTCAAAAGTTTATTAGAAGGATGAAAACACACCTCCTGAATATCAAGATGAGCACTAAAGGGGACATGCTAAAGAAACATTATGGAGTGGTACATATTACATGAAACCAGTGGGTAGGAACCAAAAGGTCAGTGATGCATTTAATTAGTGTAACTAAAGAGCAAACTCTGCCTGTTGTTTTCTCAGAAAATCACTCTTCTTCTTGGCTGAAAAATCAGCAAGAGGGCACTCTTTACTTCTGCGCACAAAGAGCATTTTAAAAATTTCACCTTTGCTAGCAATTTACAGACCCCTTGCATCCTGGACATAGATTATTTCAACTCCTATCCTCAAAACAATGCACACCAAGACAACAGTTTTTTCCTGAATGCCATCACTCTGCTAAACCAATAATTCCATCACCACTGTCAAACCATTCATTAAGGCTACATTACTATTAGTCTTCTTATCATTCCGATCATCCATCTCCTCCCACTTATGATTGCATGACTGTAACTTTGTTACTTGTATCCTTACAATTTATATTGATATTGATTGTTTCCTGGTTGCTTATGTGTACCCTATGAGCTGTGATGCTTATGATTCATGACCAGTGTATCTTTTCATGTCTTTTTATGTACACTGAGAGCATATGCACCAAAGACAAATTCCTTGTGTGTCCAATCATACTTGGCCAATAAAGAATTCTATTCTATTCTATTCTATTCTATTCTATTCTATTCTATTCTATTCTATTCTATTCTAGAAAATATCAACCATGGTCCTCATCTGTGAATAACCGGCTAATGCACCCAGTCCATCATCTGCAATTTGAGATTAACCAAAAAGTCTGAAATGTATTCTTCTCCCTTCCTCTCTCCCCTTCTTTATTCTCTACCATCTGTAACATCTAGTCAGGGAAAAGTTCTGTTGAATGAAAAAGCTTGACCATTCTTTCTGGTGCTATTTGCTGGATCCCAAGAAAGATATTATTCAACTACTATCCAAGCATTTCTTCAGAAACCATCATAGCTATGTTTGCTTTTCAACTGGATTTTGTATCCCCTCTCTTTTGTTGGCATTTTTATTTCCATTGATGGAACATATTCTCCAGCGGATACGCTCGTTCTCAATTCATTCCTTGAAATGGTTGACAAATACGCAGTTGCCTATGCTCCCTTTGGTGCCATGTAGCACAAGGTTTTGTTTATTTACATAAAGGAGTTGGGAGAGCTGTCTAGTGGTGTCTTATCTTTGCGCTTTTGATCCTGCCTGAGAGCAAAGGCTTCTCTGTGGCTAGAAGCTTCTTTTTAGAAAACGAATACACCACTGATCCATGTTTTATTTATTTCATTTCATTTCTGGTCTTGGTTGAGTGCATTCCTTTCTCTTGTTCCTTCTTGAACTGCCACGAAAGCAACATGGCTCCAAACACAGGACAACCCCTATGTCTTCCTGACTGAAGGGCTTTACCAGCAAGCTACACTAGAGGGCGCTACACATATTTCACCAGATTATTACAAATGGATTTATTGAACCAAATTGCTTTACTTAAGGACGGTTAGGTCTCTGGAAGTGGTGGCGGAGGCAACAGCAGCATCATAAGGAGGCTTCTGCATGTGATGATAAGCAATTATTGTCAGAGCAAAGAAAGTCTAGATAAGGCTCCAGACTATCAGAGGACAAAAAGGATTTACAATTTATTTTTTTGTATTATCACTATTTCATTACCGACAGCTTCTGAGAAATGTGCTTTTGGAGCTTGGAAAGTATTTATCAAAACAAAAACCTGAATGCCAATTGAAAAGTTTACATGAGGAAAAGAGCTCTGGCTGGCCTCCACAGACCCACAAGGAGCTGGGTGTCATTTTCAAACAGGGCAGAAACAAATCTTTCCTTTGCTTGATTTTTTTTAAAAAAAGATGGACATTGATATTCCTTGGAACAGAAGCCGAAATACAAACACAGAGACATGAAAGAGGAAAGGCAAGAAGCTCACTAGACTACTGAGAATCCTTTTAGCAATGATTTCAGATTCATATTCTTTATGCAAACCATTACTCTGACAACAGCTACAAGCAGAGGCTTTTATAGGCCTGGTTTTTTAAAAAAACCATTTGCATTCTATCAAAGTGGTGTCAGTTGGTTTGGGGACCTCAGCACAGTGTTTTTGTGATTAAAAAAAACTGGCTGTAGAAGAAAATGCATTTTGTTTTTTTACAGTGGAGAATACTGTATACGTACCTGCTTAAAACAACGACTTGCTTTAAATGGGGGCTATCAAGTGGCTTTGTGGGGAATTTTTTTTTCTTTTGCCAATAAGGTGGTGTGGGATTAAAATACTGTAAGCATATACGTATTACCTTGGCTTTTGCCTCTGAGTGCAGAATCCTGTTCCAGGATAAATTATGGTACGTTTTGGCTTTGCCATTTGTTGTGTTGCTTTTGTGACCTATTGGCTGCTAGCCCCTCCAGCAGCAGAATCAGAGGAGGAGGCGGCATCGGAGGCATCGGAATCAGGGTCAGCATCAAGGCAACCCCGAAAACTCAGAGGGGAAAGAGGGAATGGAGCTTGGAGAGAGAGGGAGGGAGGGAGGGAGAGACAGAAGTGGGGCGTGAGCCATCCGTCAGCCCTCATATGGAGAGTCAACAGCCCCCAGGTCTGGAGGTGGCTGATGAGGAAGAGGAGGAACAACTGGGTCCAGTACCTGACGCGTGGATGCACAGAAGGCAGAGGAGAGGAGAGCAATGGAAATCTGTGGGCCGAACCTTGGGTCGGAAGACCCCCCCGCTGCTAGCTTCCCCAGGGAGCATTGATGAACAAATGTGGTAGACAACTATTCATCTCCCAGCCAGATGGACTTGTTAGCCTGCGGTGAGAGAGGAACTTTTTTGCCGGGGCTGCTGGCGCTCCTAATAAAGGGATCTTTGCATTAACTTCAGAGAGTTTGTTGTGTTTGGAGAGCTAGGTTAGAAGAGTTGCATAGTTTCTTCTGACTGTCATAATATTCCATCAGTTGGGATCAAGAAAACAAGCGGCACATTGTATTTCGGATCAAGGCTTTTTTATAGCAACAGATGGTGGGCACCTGACTTGGCATGTCTGCTTTTCCAACATTTTAGTTGAAAATGCTGGGGGCTGAGCATGGAGCCCTGACAAATACTAGCATAATTTTTCTTGTCCTTTCCATGATCACTGATGCAAAGGTTAATAGTTAATGTCAGCTAGACCAAACTGGAGGCTTCTGCTCCAGTTGTATAGTAATTCTCCATGTTAGATTTCATACCTAACTTTTTTTTGGTAATAAAGCTGGTGTATTTCAGATTAATTCAGATTGCCATATGCCTCTTCCTCAGGCATATTAATAGTTCTCTCTGTGAAGCTAGTAATTCTGCCTTTCCCAACAAATTAGCTTCCCTTTCTGCTGGCCAGTCTTGTGTGTTTAATTCCATGTCAAGACAGGGGCTCTTATATTTTCATTTGTTTTGAATAAAAAGTATAAATGAAGACTTACACTTATTTTGGTAGTGGATTGCGAAGATTGTTTTTAAAAAATCATCTAATTTAAAACTTTAAATTAGATTTTATTTCTCTTTAAATACACATTTGTTTACCCATCTGTTTTCCTTTATGTTATTTCTTTGAAGAAGAACAAATTGGTGTTGTAGAATTGGACCTCTTTAGCAAAGAAATATGAATTAATTAGGGCATCTGTCGGAACCTTGACAATAACTTGTTGATGTATACCAGGTTTGGCTAATCTTTTTTTCTTCTCTAAATCCTGGATTCCACTTTTGGTTTGGATCTTGCCTTAGATTCATAAAGAAGTGACTGATGAGATGATATCATTAAAAGGGATGGGGTTGAAATTTTCAGACCCAGAAAAATATTGTTTGTTTATTTATTTATCAAAATTGGAACTGCAATACCTGCAAAGGCTTAATCCATTCATTAAGGACATTTTAATAACAACAACAACAACCTGGACTTAACAGTTGTCAATAAGAAAGACAAAAAAGTCTGGATAGTGGATATGGCAGTGCCTGGAGACAGCAGAATACAAGAGAAAGAACTGGAGAAGATAACAAAATACAAAGACCTACAAATAGAAATAGAACGACTATGGCAAAGGCAAGTAAGGGTAGTATCAATTTGGGTGCAGTCCCAAAACAACTGGATCACCACTTGAACACCAAAGGCATTGACAAATTTGCCATCAGTCAATTGCAGAAAACAGCTTTACTTGGAACTGCTTCCCTCCTGTGACGATATCTGTAACACCATCAAACATCCAGATTTGCCTATCCCGGGTCCTTGGTAAGGACTCCATAGGTAGACAAAAATGCCAAACCCAATCTGAACATCTGGCTGACTCTGCGATGATTAATAATAATAAATGTCTCTAATAACAAAGATTGTTGCTCTGGCTGTCATACTACTAAAGATTCTACTGTATTCTGTCTTTGTTGGCTACATTTTTGTTAAACTCTGCAGCAACGTGTCATCACAGATTTAAGAGCCAAACAAAGGTGATTGACAAAATGGTATTGTTTGACTCCAACAATATAATTCACAAAACAATGTCATGCAGCAGCTGCAGGTATAAAAAAAAACAGGCTGTGCACTGACTGTTACTTTTCTGTTTAAGCACAGGCATTAATATGCATGTGTATTAGAGTAAGTTATGTTGGCAGATTGAAGCTCCCAATGACTTGAATATTGATCATAGCTCCAGCATTATTTAGAAGACATCCCAAATGAGGGATGATGCAGGGGCAATATTTTACCAACAGAATCTTTGAAAGGGAAACTGTCCATAATAAAAAGATAGGTAGTGTTCATATATTCATCTTTTTTATCTCTTCATCATAGCTAATTTCCTCTGACGTTTTGCTTTCTGCTCAGCGTAAGTCCTGAAAGTTTTACCGTCATCCTTTGCACAGAATTAAAACAGAAGGATTCTCAGGCATAAATATATTCTGAAAAAAAAAATATCTATTCAGAAAGAATGGGAGTTGCAACATCCTGTACAGTTACCAAGGACGGCCCTAATTTTTTTTTTCTGAAAAGAAAACAAGCTGTAAAATATTCTTGCTAAGTAGATAGAAGGCGCAACTGAAGAAAATATGGCTGATTTTTTTCCCCAATAGGGCTCTAATGACAAGTTCAATTGCAACCAACACCTAGACCTCAGCCAAATGAACAGATTCAGCTCAAATGGAATTGAAAAGCTGGCTTTCCCTGGGAGCTTAATCAGCACTGAGTGAGGTGATCATTCTGCCCAAGGAAGCAGTGAAGATTTAAACACAGCACACAGTATCTACACAATCATTTTTCCAGATACGGTATGCTGATGCAGCACTGAGGACATTATTGCCTTCTGACTGGCCCCTGGTTTGTTGTTATCGTTAGATATCAAAGCTGAATTAAGTTAATGGGCATTTATTAAGTGTCCAAATCTCAGAACACGGTTATGTTTGCTAACTATAATGACACAGAGGCGGCAAACAATGTTCCACAATTCAGAGTAATATGCCACCATAGCATTGGGTCCAGCCAAAGGAACAGAACAGCCTTTGCTTAATGCGATCTAAAAGCTTTTATTTGTAGCGTCTGAACAAGAAACAGGCTCTGTAGGTAAAATGGAAGAGAGAATACAAGTGATTACAGAGCTCAATACAGAAAACCAAAGAAAAGAGTATCTACTGGTGCTCTTTTCACAATGCAACGTGGAAGCTTTTATATTAGCTATAAGTAATACCAATAAAGGAGACTATATGTAGCTTAGTTGGCACAGTGGCTAAGATGCTGAACTTATCAATCAGAAAGGTCGGTAGTTTGGTGGTTTGAATCCCTAGCGCTGCATAACGGAGTGAGCTCACAATACTTGTCCCAGCTTCTGCCAACCTAGCAGTTCAAAAGCATGTAAAAATGCAAGTAGAAAAATAGGAAATTTGGTGGGAAGGTAACAGTTTTCTGTGCGCCTTCGGCATTTAGTCATGCTGGCAACATGACCACGGAGAACATCTTTGGACAGTGCTGGCTCTTCAGCTTTGAAATGGAGATGAGCACCGTCCCCTAGAGTCAGGAATGATTAGCATGTATGTGCAAGGGGAACCTTTACCTTTATATGTAGCTTAGGGTTGAAATGAGAAGTCCTTGATGCTCTCTGAGCTTGGTTCTTTTCTTGAAGACATTTCATTACCAAAACAAGATAAGTTAGTTAATATTTCCTAGTCTGGGTAATGAAATGTCTGCAAGAAAGCAATTAAGCTCAGAGAGCATCAAGAAACCCTCATAACTACAAGTGAATATGATAGCTAGAATGGGATAGTACCTTCATGAAAATGTCCTATCTTTTGTATCTTCATGAGATAATAATAAAAAATTCCGTCAATTGCTTATCAAACATCTAGTCCAGATCTGACTTTCTTCAGATGTGAGGGACTACAATTACCAGGCTGACTAGGAATTCTGGGAGTTGCAGTTCTGGCATACCTGAAAGGATCAAATTTGGAGAAATTTAATACTCATTAGTCAGTTGTCAGGACAACTGGTTGGCAAATCTAAGGCCCAGATTAATGAGCTTGTAGAACCACTTCAAATTGAATTTAGTTGTTTATTGACTACCTTTTAAATATATAGTGTACTTTTGTGTTGGAGCAAAAGAAGGACGTGAGCCATAATGTTAGCAACTGAAGGAAAGAAGAAAAATATCTCAAAATGATGGGTCTGATGAAATTAAATGAAATTATTTTTTGAGCTAGTTTAGTGCAGTGTTTAAAATTACAAGAAACCAAGAGACTATGAATACTGCTTGTGCCTTAAAGCATGAAGCCAGCTGAGTGAACTTGGGCCAATCACTCATTCTCAGCCCTAGAAAAAATACAAGGGCAAGCCATTTCTAAAAATGTTGTCAAAAATGGTAGGGATTTGTCAAGACTGACATGAAGGTACATACAACCCTTGCCCATTATTACTGAGTAAAGGTGATAATTCATAAAAAATTCACTGTTAATAATTTCTTGAATAAAAGTATAATGTAATAATGTAAACTGGCTTCACACACATAACTTAATTGCCCCCAGAAATCTTTCTTAGCTAGGCCCATTTCATATATTTTGCTCCATTGAAAACTGCTTTTAAGTTCTTCTGTTTTTTTCTCAATTGAAACTCTTGGTATTCAAGTAGTACTACACTAGCACTTAAAACTTATATGCCACTTCATAGTGCTTTTACACCCTGTCTAAGCGGCTTACAGAGTCAGCATCTTTCCCCCAACAATCTGGCTCCTCATTTTACTGACCTTGGAAGGATGGAAGGATGAGTCAACCTTGAGCCAGTTAGGATCGAACTGCTGGCAGTCAGCATATACTGCATTCTAGCCTCTGTGTCACCATGGCTCCTTAAACCACAGGTGGTTTAACAACTTTCTTTACTAAGAATGTCAAAAACTGGCCAGTGTTAAAATATAAATTTAAATATAGGCCGCAAACATCTTTTTAGTACCTTGTTTTGTGACCACCAGTTTTTATTTTGGCCATAGCTGCTGAAAATTGATGGCATCAAGTCTCATTATTCAGAGGCAATTTTAGTATCCAGTCATGACAAGATTAGGATTGTTAAAAATGCTGGGATGGGAATCAGCAGTATTTCCTTTGTACTGGCTATAAAGCCACTGTCTTATGAATAAAAACACAATACAACTGTTCTCATGCCTATAGCAACACAGTTATGACAAGCTGACTGGATTACATGACAGAAACAAATGGCGAAGTTTACAGGGCTCTTTGACAGCTTGGCTAGCTTGGTTTGTTAGGCTGCATTCGGGCAGGTGCAGCGTCTCATGCTTTGGCCATGTCAGCATCATCTTATAAAGCGAGTCCACAAAGTGGAAAAAATGATTTTGACGTATAACTTCAATTAAATACCAAGGGCAGGGTAGAAGGTTAAATAAAATGAAAGACATTACTAAGTTACTGGGCACGGACTGCGACATTGGATGATGAATTTCAACTACATTCACATTAGCAATTGCAGTGAAGGTCCTGTGGGTGTTTTAGGACTTCTTCTGGCAATTGTAGCCTCTCGCCGGTCTTCTACAACTATCAACTGTAACTATACAACTATATTCTATTCCCTTCCTGCATTTTATTTGCTGCATGTATGTGAAACTGTGTAGTTCAGGGGCGGGCTTCACAATTTTTAGCAAGGGGTTCTCTGCCCAGCTGCTGGATGGGTTTGGCCATGGCAACTGTGGCTTAGTCGGCCTCATGCACCACACCTGGTGGGGGGAGTGTTTGCCCTTCTCGGGCTCCAGGGGATTTCCTCAAGCCTCTGGGAGGGCAAAAATGGCCTCCCCAGGTTCCTGAGGCTTTTTTTGCCCTCCCGAGCCTCCTGGCGAGCCCTGCACTTACCTGCATCCAAACCAGCTTGCGTGGGGACTCCTGGGAGAGGCGGGGTCAGCCAGGAGTGGGATTTGGGGGTTCTCCGAACTGCACAGAATTCTAGCTAGATTCCTGAAACCATGCGCATCCCCAGCAGCCCACCCCTGCTGTAGTTGTAAAAGAATGTTTATGGAGATTCTCAGTCACCCAAAAGGTGCTTTTTCAAGAGGCAACTGGACTTTCTGGTTTTTCTTAGAAGATGTTTCACTTGTCATCCAAGAAGCTCCTTCAAAGAAAAACCAGAAAGTCCAGTTGCCTCTTGAAAAAGCACCTTTGGGACAACTATGACCTGGATGACTGAGATTCTCCATAGACATTCTTCTGCAACCACACAGTTTCACATACATGCAGCAAATAACATGCAGGAAGGGGATATTTTGTAAAGGCAGCTTTTACACTGAGCTGGATCAACTTTTGTAAAGCCTTTAGAAACAGTCCTCCTACCATGCAACAAATTCCTGTTGCTTTCCCCCAAGTTTTCACAGAACAAAGCTATCTCTTTTATATTTATTTTTTTAATCCCACTGTTAGTTCTGTCAATAAAGGAGAACGTTTGTAGCTTAGGCTTGAAATGAGGGGTCCTTGGAAACAAGCAAGCTCAGAGAGCACCTAGGACCCCTTATCATTTTTATAAATTATAAATAGACAGTCAGCAACATACCTAATACTCCTTATTATTATTATTTTCCCCCACAACAACTCTGTGTTGAGTTGAGAGAGAGTTATTGGGCCATTTGAATTTGGCGGTTCGAATCCCAAGCGCTGCATAACAGAGTGAGCTCCCGGTACTTGTCCCAGCTTCTACCAACCTAGCAGTTTGAAAGCATGCAAAAAATGCAAGTAGAAAAAATAGGCACCACTTTGGTAGGAAGGCAACAATGCTCCGCATCCCTTTCGGGTTTGAGTCATTCCGGCCACATAAACACGGAGACGTCTTCAGCTCTTTGGCCTTGAAACAAAGATGAGCACTGCCCACTAACTAGCACATTTGTGCGATGGGAGCCAACCATTGGGCCAAAGTTACCCAGTCAGTTTTCCAGTCTGAAGTAGGACTAGAACTCTCAGGCTCCTGGTTTCTAGCCTGGTGCCTTAACCACCAAACCAAATTTGTTTCATTCTTAGCTTAATATAATGGTAGGAATTACAGAGACAACAGCATTTTCCCTTCCTCCTAGCTTTACCCGAAAGTGTTTTTTCAAAAGGTAACCACACTTTCTTCTCTTTTTTCCCTTTGAAAAGCTTCTTGGATGAGAAGAGAAATATTTTCAAAGACAAAACCCCCCAAGAAAGTCCAAGTGTCTTTTGGAAAAACACCTTTGGGACAACCATGACCTGGATGATTGAAGAAGCTCCATCATCTCCTAGCTTTACAGTCTTTTCTTAGCTTCATCATATTTCATTTCAGTTTTTCCTGAAATGATGTGATTACATGGAAGGCATTCTGCAATTTATGACATTCATGACATTTGATAAAGGGAATGTATTGTGTGATGTTTTAATTTTTGAAGGTTACGCAAATGGTAGGTTTCTTTTAAAAATGCACGAGTTATTAAAATCAAATCCATGTTCTAGTAAAATCAACATTGGCTCCATAACCATTTGTGAAATGAAAGCGCATCAGCAGTTTGCTAAAGAATTATTCACCGGCCTTTCTTGCCGAATACCCATCCATTCTCATTTCATCCAGCTGTTCCCACTGTTTCTGGTATCCATACCGTGAGCTTTGCAGCTCATAATTAAACTCATAATTTTGCTTACCCAGCTGTTCTTAAACCATCACCAATAGTGCAAGCTTCACATTGCTGAGGTCAGCCATTTGGAGAAGGGAAGTAGGGACAAGCTGTGCTAGTATCATAACTGAAAGATATGCAGATTGGTCATTTTCCTCTCCATCCTTTTTAAATGTTTGCAACTCTTTCAACATATCTTAAGGTCTTCTTGCCTACAGTTTATTCCTCATCAACCAATTTAAAACTCTACAACTCATTTATAAACTTAATAACAGGTTTCCACTTCCAATACGAAGAACTCTATGGTAACCCATTATTTTGTTTTCACTACACCAAATAAGACATATATTTTATTAATTGGTCAAGCAATATGGCAAGATCTGATTGACACACTGCAAACATGCAAACACAGTCAAATTATCCAAAGGAAATATATGGTTTACTAAGTTTAATGAGCTTTTCATTAGCCAAACTTCTGACTTACCAAAGTGCAGAGAAGGGGGGGGGAACAAAAAGAGAATCTCTCCCTTTTGATATGGGGTGTTTGAATTATAATTGCTTATATAGTTTCAGACAAGTACTACTTTTTTTTGCTAATGCTTGTTCTTGATTGATTAGATGCCCCATTTTTCAAACTAGGCAAAGGTGCCCATAGACAAGTAAAGTATTTTATAATTGTGCAGCAAGAGCAGAAGATGTCATCATTTGCCAACCACTTATTATATGAACACCTATATCAAATGATAAAAGCACTAATTAGAAGGGCTACTCTACTATTGTGTAGTGCTTTTAGAAAGTGAGCCACAAGTTGCAAAAGATAAAAAAGAACCATAAACTTACTCCACTACAAAAATGTGTGTTCTTGATTTTTGCCTGGACTTTTGAAAGCTTCAATTGCTGCAGAAATCAGAGGTGATATTCAGCAGGTTCTGACCAGTTCTGGAGAACCGGTAGTGGAAATTTTGAGTAGTTCGGAAAACCAATAAATACCACCTCTGACTGGCCCCAACCCATCTATTCTCTGCCTCCCGAGTCCCAGCTAATCGGGAGGGAATGGGGATTTTGCAGTATCTTTCCCCTGCCATTCCCACCAAGCCACATCTTTCCCCTGCCATGCCCACCAAGCCACATCTTTCCCCTACCATGCCCACCAAGCCATGCTACACCCACAGAACCATTACTAAAAAAATTTGAATCCAACCACTGCTGCAGATGGCAAAAGTCTGAAAATAGTAGAGAATGACAGAACATTTAAAAAAGTCCCACTGGATCCAAACTAGGTTCATCAGACAGTGGCCCACAAGATGCATCTAGGAAGCTCACAAATAGGATATCCTTGTCCAATTATCTCTCCCTTACATCTTGGCAAGCAATCGTGAACCTGTGACACGCCTCAAAAGTGACCCAGCACACCATTTTGGGTGCACACCAGCATTTGCTTACACTCAATAATTATTCTCAAAAGCACTATCCATTCCCACGTGTTTTTCAGAGGCTGTGGAGGCCCTCAAGAGAGTTGTGCTCTTGCACAGCCCCCGGAGCCTCTGAAAATTGTCCAAGTGCTTTCATGTGATTTTCGGGGGCTGCAGAGGCTGTGAAAGAGATTTCTCCAAAACTGCTTCAAGAACAAAGGCCTCGCGCGACCTGGAGCAGCTTTGGGCATGTCAACAAAAAGTGAACAACGCCTGAAGATTAACAGCATGCAGAAGATCATGGGATGTACTTGGCCAGTGGGATAATCGTACCACTCATAAAAGCTGGTGTTTTTTGGGGAATGGCACCAGGCAGTCTTTTTGAGTGGCAGCGGTGGTGCTAGGGCTGAAGATGAAGGCTAGGCCAGCCTCAGTATTGCTTCTGAGCGCTACTCTTCAGGGTGACCTACATGGAGAGGAAGGGAAGATAAAGAATTCCTTATCTTTTATTTTGGAAGGGAAGAGTTGAGACACCAGCAGAATCAAGTTAGGCATTTGCTGAATTTCTGACACACAGAGGGCAGAAGGCTTGCCATCACTGTTTTTTGGGGTAGAAGTGGACTTCCCTTATGCCTGGAAGCAACATTTAATTGCCTAGGCTATTGATGAGAATCTGTCTACTCCCTTTCTGAAACCATACAAACATTTCATGCATGATTGCACGATTCATGAAGAAATATTTCCTCTCATCATGTTTAAATGTTCTGTTAATTTCATTTGATGGCCTTGAGTACTGGTACAGTAATATGGGAAACAGGAAAACATTTCTTGTTAGCCCTTGCTTTCTCATAAATACTTTAATTCAACTCAGTCACATCTCCTCAAAGGAACCTTTTCTCTTAAAAATCCCAACCATTGCAGGTTGTCTTCATTCACATTTTAGTTGCTCTTTTCTGCATCTCCTGAAGAAACACTGTTTCCTTACTGATTGATTGATTGATATATATGGGCACTCATTTAGGCAAATCAGACAAAACACTGGTCTGCTGGAAAGTTGACAGCCCACATTCGAGACCCCAATATTGTGCAATGAGTTGAACTCCTGTTCCTGCCCCAGTTCCTGCCCACCTAGCAGTTTGAAAACATGCAAACGCGAGTAGATAAATAGATACCAGTTTGGTGGGAAGATAACAGTGATCCAAATGCCTTTGGCATATAGTCGTGCTGGCCCTATGACCACAGAAATGGATAACACTGGTTCCCTTGTCTAAGAAACAGAGATGAGCACTGCCCCCTAGAGCCAGATACAACTGGACAGGGGAAATCTTTACCTTTATCTCCTTCCCAAAATTATATGCAAGCATTGCACAGAAGGAGGCACCCATGTTTTCAGAGCAGCGGAGAGGTGTTTAAGGCACCTGCCCCATTCTATACCACATTTATTTATTTATTTTACTAATCAATGATCTGCTATATGTAGATTTTAGATAGCAATTTTTTACTATCAGTGATCTGCCATGCTTATGCGTTACAAAATAAATCAAGAAAAAGAGGTCAAAGGGGAGCATATATTTGCATAACATTTGGATTTAATTTTTTGTACATATCAGCGCACTTATTCTCATTATTTCTTTTCTCTTATTTTTATTCTCTTTCTAAAGAGAAATTAAATTCATCTCGCTGTAATGGAGAAAATTATAACCAGTTACCGTTGATAGTTCTTTGGTTTATTGTTAAGGAGCTAATTATGGATGGCAGTTCTGAGATGCTGGCTGTCAGTTCTTAGTTATTTTCTACTTGGATTTGGAACAAGCAGCCTATCAGAGAGGTTGCCTTGAATCAGAAACTATTTTGTGACAGCTCTTTGGAAAGCACTCCATTCTCAGTAAAGATGGATACAGGGGATGTCAAGCCCCCCCTCCCCAATAACAGAGAACAAGTTCCTTCTTTATATCAAGAATGTATTTGCCTATCTTTCTTGCTATGTTTCAACACGACCACAACGAGGTGTTGGACATGAACCTTGGGTGTATTATGACTTGACAGCCATGGGGCCCAACAAACATGAACATTGTCTTGAAACACTGAGAGCAATATTTCCCAGCTTGTCTACAGAGTACAAGGTTGACAGAAGAGAGATATTTTTTGGCAGACAAATAAATGTGGAGAGTATTTCACACAACGCCGAAGGAAGGGAAACGTCTGATCAGTTGTTGCAGTGCATATTTAAAATGCCATGTCTGTGACCAGGTATCCTGATGGATGACAGCACTGCGACAGCCATTTAATCTTTACCAAAAAGTCAACAAGTACAACATCCAAATGTCTGTGCAATAAGGAAGACGTCATGACCATTATGCCTTGCTCCCCCTTCTCACATCTTCACTCCTCAACAGCTGATCCCATGATTAGATTATTTACCAGGAGGCCAGTAAATACTTCCTAATGGACCTGAATCTGTCCATTAAAGTAGGCCGCTCTCATTTCTTCTTCTGCTTGTAAGAACGTCATTATTTATCACTGCTTAAAGACAGTAATCAAATTCCATAGTAGACGGGACATGATTTTTTTTCAACTTTCTCTCATGCTTTAGGTTGCTGATAATATATAATCATGCAACAATTACTTGCACCCCATAGATAATGCTCAGAGCAAAGATTGTTTTAATTACAGGTAGTCCTTGACTTACAACAGTTCATTTAATGACCGTTTGAAGTTACAATGGCACTAAAAAAAGGGACTTATGACCATTTTTCCTGCTTATGATTCTTGCAGCATCCCTATGGTCATGTGATTTTCATTTGGATGTTTGACAATTGACTCACAGTGTCCCAGAATCAGGTGATTCCCCTTTTGAGACTTTCTGACAAGCAAAGTCAATGGGGAAAACCAGACAACCACTTGACAACCATGTTACTAATTTAACAACTGCAGTGATTCATTTAACAAATGTGGCAAGAAAAGTTTTAAAACAGGGCAAAATTCACTTAACAGATTTCTTATTTAACAACATAAATTTTGCGCTCAATTGTAGTTGTAAGCTAAGGACTACCTGTATCATTATTTCTATTCACTGACCTTTCTTTCTTTCTTGTAGATGTTTCATTACCCTAACTAGGGTAATGCTGCATCAGTGCACTGATTATGTTTTGTAGTTGGGGTAATGAAACGTCTGCAAGAAAACGAGCAAGCTTAGAGAGCACCAACTACCCTTTATTTTAACCCTGAGTTGCAAATATTGCCCTTTATTGGTATTTCTGACTTTGAGAAGGCGAGAATGAGTGTCGGTGTATTTAATACAAAGGGAAGAAACTCCAGCACATTAATCGGTAGTCATTTTCCTTTCCACAAACCAGAGTGGAAGTAAATCACACATGAAACTTACAGCACTCTCATAAAACTAGGAAGAATCAAATTTATCAAAGCATAAATCAGACATGAAGATCCTTCTGTGAACATATACATGAGGACACTACTGCGTCAAATAAGCCATTCTACATTTGAATTCCAGATACTGCAGAGCTGCCAACATTCTGACTCCTTTCTCCTATGAATTTACCAGCATTCTGAGCTGTAGAAACCTATGAAATGTAACGGTATGTGGGAATGACCTTGGGACACAGGCGGAAGAGCTGCAAACTGGACAAACATTGTGTAAAAGCTATCTCAACTCACAGAAGGAAGGAAAGTTTGAGAAGTGTTTCAGAAGGGAACCTCCCTAGTTTTCTGGAGAATACAAGGAAAGGAGAGAAGACATGAATCTTGCAAGGTTCTGTTAATGTAACCTTATAATAAAGATATATGTAGTTACTCTTGGTTGTGCTTTTTGTCTGGAGTATTACTTAGAGCTAAGGGATATGGTGGCTCAGTAGCTAACACGCTGAACTTGTCAATCAGAAAGGTCGGCAGTTCAGCAGTTTGAATCCCTAGCACTGTGTAACGGAGTGAACTCCCGTTAATTGTCCCAGCTTCTGCCAACTTAGCAAGTTCGAAAGCTTGTAAAAATGCAAGTAGAAAAATAGAAACCACCTTTGGTGGTAAGCAGTGGTGGGTTCCGGATCCCATTGCAACCAGTACAGTGCAATGGGGCCAGGTGTCCACCACATGCACAATGCTCTAGTTGCCGTACACTCCGTGCGTGAAAGCCGTGATTGACTCAAATACAGGTAAGGAGGGCGGGCGGGCAGGTAGGCCCTCCAGAGAACCCTACCGGAATGATACCTGTGATATCCCACTATTGGTGGGAAGGTAACAGCATTCCGTGCGCCTCCGGCATTTAGTCATGCTGGCCACATGACCATGGAGACGTCTTCAGACAGTGTTGGCTCTTCAGCTTAGAAACAGAGATGAGCACCGCCCCCTAGAGTTGGGAATGTACGAGGGAAACCTTGAACAGAGTTCACTTCATTTTGGGATGGGAGGAAATATTCAGTAAGGTAGCGTCCATGGTAGAGAAGGAATCACTGCCGGGAACTTACCAGTTATAGTTTCCTAACAGACAGAACCTTCTCTGCCAGATATGTTGGGATGGGCAGATATAATCAGTTTGGAAAATTCAAGCCATATTTAAGTGCTATTATTCCATAGCAAAAATAACTCTTCAATTAGTGATTATGAATTCCAGCTCTTACCATTTTTTCTCTTCTTATCCATCCCCATCTTTCCTTTCATTTTGGATAATTGAACAATTTGATTCACATAGTGAAAAAAAACAAAAACTTTTTCATAGAATTTCTAGCCAGGACAAATTAAATTAAAATCAAGCAATGTAAAAATGGCTTTTCAAAAATACATTTTAATTAGAAACAGGTACGTGAAAGTATTTAAATGACAGGAGGTTGCTTTTGGGGGAAGAAAGAAACCTTCAGCTGTTTTCAAATAAGGATATTTGGTTAGTTCATACATGTGGCCCAAAGGTTAGAGTAGCAGACTTGAGAGATTCAGGTGTAATTCCCAAAGATTTTCTAACTTGTGTTATCATTCTGGGCCAGGTATTCATGTTATATGTGGGTTTACACCATCTAGTCAGTCTTGATTTTTGATGAGGGCATACAATTATCTTGGCAGCAGATAATCATAGAGCCAAGGTGGTGCAGTGGTTAAATGCAGCACTGCAGGCTACTGCTAGATCAGCAGGTCAGCGGTTCAAATCTCACCGGCTCAGGGTTGACTCAGCCTTCCATCCTTCCGAGGTGGGTAAAATGAGGACCCAGATTGTTGGGGGCAATATGCTGACTCTCTGTAAACCGCTTAGAGAGGCCTGAAAGGCCTATGAAGCGGTATATAAGTCTACTGCTATTGCTATTGCTATTGCTATTGCTATAACTTTCAGAAGTGGTTTGCCGTTGTTTCCATCCTAGTGCTAGGAAAGAGTGACTGGCCCAAGATCACCTTGCTGGCTCTATGCCTCAGGCAGAAATAGAATTCTCTTGGTTTCTAACCCATCATCACTTCACCAAATGTCTTACCCTAATTTATAAAGCTGCTATCAGATCTGCCATCTTGACTTTTTCGCTTTGTTGGCATCCTGCCATAAACTGCAAGTGGGGAGGAGGGGGCAATGGAATGTAGAGTAGTGGAGGTGAGAATAGGGAAGGTAAACAATTGGTGGTAGGGAGAGGATTACAGCCTTGATGGAGACCAGAGGTGCCACGAGCGGAATACACTGGAATCTTCAAGGACACCTAGCCTGAGAACAGAATGCGAAACTACATTGAATGGCACCAAATATTCAAATGTTCCCAAAACAGCTAAACAGCGTGCCATTGATTAATGGTAGACTGGTCAAGGGGAGAAGGCCAGGGAAGGGGAAAAGGTGTAACCTTTGCGCTGAGATTTTCAGATCTAGCTATTCTTTGGCTGCAACCAGTAGACTTTAATAATAGAACCTATCAGTTCAACCAAATGGAGACAAGGGTCTTTCTTTCCTAAAGATCTGAGCTTGGGCAGGCTTGACAGTTGTAAAGATAAAATGGAATAAGCCAGTGTGCTGCTTCAAGCTTCGGAAGACTAGGCAAGACATGAATGAATGAATGAATGAATGAATGAATGAATGAATGAATGAATGAATGAATGAGGTGGTTGTAGGGGGAAAAAACAAGTTTTGAGAGCTAAACCCATCTGTCAGATCGTCATGCATGGAAGAGTTGAAGCTGTCTAGTAGAGTGCTAAGGCTCCTTTACTGGGCAGGAGGGAGGTAGTAGGATTCTGGATCCTGCCCTTCTTCTATTGTCCCATCTTCTTGGATTGGGCATTGCTAGCCATTTGTGGAATTGTAAATTGTAATTGTAAAGCAATAGAAGAGAAGCTGTTCAACTTTACTGGGAAGCACCCACAGACCATGCCAATGTTATCTGATTATCTCCCTTTTTTCCTTCTTCTGTTAAATATTTGGTAAGTGGGGGTAGCACTTTTAGAGAAGCCTGAACAAGGACTGGATGGGTTAAATAGAAAAGGGGTCCCCAACCCCCGGGCCACAGCCACTATTGAGCTGTGGTGCATTTGGAACCAGGCTGAGCAAGTGGTGGGTGTGCATGCGCAGTTTCATTTGCATGAGTGGTGGGCGCTTGCAGAAGTGATGGACAATTGCACAAGCATGTTAAGATCTATTGCACGCCCGCCACTTGCACAAATGGAAATGTGCATGAGAGCACGTGCACCTGCCACTCCCAACAGAACCATCTCCTGTCCTCCCACCAGTCGGTCCGCCAAGCTGGAAAGGTTGGGGACCACTGATATAGTGAACCAAGAACAGTTCACTATATCAGTTGTGGACCGCTGATATTGTGAACCTGCTTCACTGTGCTCTTATCACGGTCTACTGTAGAATCAGTTTCCTATCCCAAAGTCTGAAAGGCAAGATAAATGATAGGAGAGGACAGTCATGAAGAAAGTCATGTGGTTATTGGGAGTTGAGAATGGCTGCATAACACATAATTAGTAATTCGGATTTTTGAGACTTGGTGACACAGTGGTTAGACTGCAGTACTGCAGGTCATTTCTGCTGACTATTGGCTGCCAGCATTTTGGCAGATCGAATCCCACCAGGCTCAAGATTGACTCAGCCTTCCATCCTTCTGAGGTGGGTAAAATGAGGACCCAGATTGTTGGGGCTAATATGCTGACTCTGGGGAAAAAAAACTGCTTAGAGGGCTGCAAAGCACTGTGAAGCAACATATAACTCTAAGTGCTATTGCTATTTTGGATTACTTGATGTGGGCACAGTAGAGTTCTCTAAGTTTTGGAGTCTTTAAATAACAGCACTGACTTTGTGAACTTTCAACACTGTGTATGGGAATTACAGATGGCCAGAGAATTTTATTTTTATTTAATCACCCTTCTGAAGTTAAGAGTGTGTATTTAGTAGATGCATCATCTTGTGGCTCACAAAATTTGTTTTTTATATTTAGGTTTTCGGAAATGGTGACAGAGAAACAGCTGCTGCTCATAAGAGAATGCTGCTTTCCTCATTACATTGGTGCATCCATCAGGGGAACCAAGCATTCTTCTTTGCTAATGAATCCATCTGTACCTTGCTCGATTAAAAAAAGAAACAACAAAACAAGACTTAACACCTCCCAAACCATCCCCTTCCCAATTCAGTACAAACAAAAAAGCCCATTTCCTCCAGCAAACCCAACCTGAAATGTTTGTAGCAGAATTTTAAGCAATGGCTGCCTTGCTCCTTATCTTCTTGATTAAAAAAAAACCTTTCAAAGCAGCACAAAGATTTCAGCACATCAATGAAGTTTTCTTTCAGAAAAAAGGGGGGAAATGCCACTATAGTGCTTAAGAAGGGAAACTATGAGTCATAGGTTGTTGTTTTTTTCAAATCCAGTGGCAATCTGATCTGAAATGTATTAGAGAAATAATCTACAAGAAATGTTTAGGATAAGCAGCTAGTTCATTTATACAACTCTAGGCAAACAACAGACTTAGGAGAAGATATACCGTATTTTTCGGACTATAAGATGCACTGGACTATAAGACACACCTAAATTTACAGGAGGAAAACAAGGAAAAATAGTTTTTGGCCTCCGTGCATCACATTTTCGCCTTCCCTAGCACCCAGTACTGTGCAGCGTTCCGCATGTCCTGTTTCGCCAAAAACAGGCTTGTTTTGGGGCTCTCAAGCACTCTGTGTGTCATGTTTTTGCTCTCCCAGGCCCCCAGAAACACTCTGCAGTGCTTCTCATGGGAGCCTGAGCAGGCAAAAATGTGACGCGTGTAGAGCTTGGGAGCCCCCAAACAGGCCAATTTTTGGCAAAAATGGGCCTTATGAGCACTATAGGATGCTTCTGGGGGCTGGGGAAGGCGAAAACGTAATATGTAGAGGTTTCCGGAGGCCAAAAATACCTGTATTCGGTCTATAAGATGCACTTAAATTTTCACCCACTTTTAGGGGGTAAAAAGGTGCATCTTATACTTCAAAAAATATGGTAGTAGCTTGTGTAGGGGAAATTCCCTTTTGTTTCCAAACTAAACAACAACAACAAATGATAGTTTAGGGATATTTCAATTATATCTCCTGCCTCTCGGTGAACTTTGACTTGTTCTAAATCAGACCCTTTCAAGATTTTGGACAGTGCAAAATGTATTCTGCATCTTTATCATCTTGCACTGTAAATAATACCCCGCCTCCCCCACCCCAAGTACCAGTAATTACACGGAGTATCATTTTGAATAAAATTGTGAAGATAGTGTTAATTAAAGAAATATTGCTGGCTGTCATCTGAACAGAGACGGGTGAGTTAATTATATGGTTCAGTAGCAAGAGGGGAGGGGAAGAGAAACTACATTAGAAAGCTTTCTTTTTTCTTTTTACAAAAATTCCTATCAACTAAAGATTCAGTAATGAATATATGGTCCTATGTTTTCTCCAGCAACTCACAGTTTTAATTTAAAGCTTCCAGAGCACTGTTAATGCAAAGTTTTGCTTCTACACCCAGCAAGGTTTTGTTATGTAATGTAACAAAAGGGTCTGTTCTGTTTTATCTATCCTTTAGGCCTTTTGGAGCTACCAAAAGAATGTCCAGCATCTGTTTTCTACAATGCCAATAACAAGTCTATGAGAAACCTTCATGTGAAACTGGAGCATGGTAAACACTCAGTTATAATGGGCCGATGTAGGAAATGATCAGGCTGGGCCCGAGGGAGGGGTCAAATGCATCATAACTCATGAGTCCCTGCATGCCCTCAAGAGATCTTAATCCATCCCACCTTGAATGCCTTATTATCTCCCACTCATTTCCCTTGACCACTAGTTGGTCAGATTCTTGCAGAGAGCTTAAGCTTGCAATAAATCTTTACACTCATTTGAACTGCTGGAATCACCTGATTTCCCGGGCGCTTGACAGCCTCAAGCCTTATTTCTGTTGAGGAGTGCCGGACATGTGAGTGCATTGGATGATCCCATCACACTCCACTGCTGCTACTGCTGAATGTCTGTAGTAGAAAAGTGTTGTGCCTCAACAGTTGCACATCCTTTGGCCTCAATCTGAGCCGATGCACCAGTGCTGCTGGATACATTTGTGCTGAATTCAAAGACATTGCGTGAGTCATGTTGGCTAGAACAGCATCACCTTGCTGTTGAAGGCTAAGATATGCAGATAAAGAATGTGTGAATGGAACACCTATGCTGTCAGTATTTGAGCCAGTCTTTCTATCAAGCATCTTAATGTGACATTTCATCTTTCAAAGAACATTCTGTGTCTGAAGCAGGCAATGATCAGCCCAACTTGAGCCACGTCTATTGTAGTCTAAAATTCTAATCAACACATCACACTGATTTTGTGGGTAAATATAAATATCAGCATCTTCAAGTGAAGTCTAATATTCAGTAATCTGTTCAGCAGTGAAGAAAGTGCTTTTTTATATTGGCAATCAAATTAGAAGAAAATGTTATCTTTTGGATTTAATAATTTTGTATGATGAAAGCAGCTTGGGGGAGAGGGGGAGACAAAAAACACACAAAGAGGAAAAAATAATCTTCGGTCACCAATATAGAGGAAAGTTTTTTTTTACGAATTTCCCCTCCTCCCCCAACTGATTGTGCATCAAATGGGCGATCTAAAGCATCTTTGGCATTAACACAAAATATGAGTTTGTTAACATGGTACATGCGTTTCCTAAACTTGTTGAAATTATACTGTCCTTGAATTTCTAGAGTAGGCATGTACAACCCGAGGCCCGTGGGCTGCATGTGGCCCTGGACAATTAGTAATGTGGCCCAGTACAAGGACAATTCTTCTTCACTCAATGCAGCCCAGGTAAGCCAAAATGGTTGAACACGGCTGACCTAGAGGCTGTTTCGATGATCTGGTTCTACTTGGGAAGGAAATAGATTGCATAATATTAAGTAGAATGAAGCTGATAATAGCATACCAAATCAAATTCGGACTTTACAGGTAACTGGAATTTTGTTGAGCTAGGTTGAAACAGTGGTTAAGATGCTGAGCTAAAAAGCAAACGACTGGGAATTCTAGACCTGTCTTAGACATGAAAGCCAGCTGGGTGACTTTGGGACAATCACTTTCTCACAGAACAACCCAGGGTTGTTGTTGTGGGAAAAATAGAGGTGGAAAGAGTGTTAGGTCTGTTTTCTGGCATTTTAAAAAAGTGACAGATATAAATCTAGTAATACTAATAAGGTAAAAGTTCCCTTCGCACCTATGTGCTAGTCGTTCCCAACTTTAGGGGGCGGTGCTCATTTCCGTTTCAAAGCCAAAGAGCCAGCACTGTCTGAAGATGTCTCCATGGTCATGTGGCCAGCATGACTAAATGCTGAAGGCGCATGGAACGCTGTTGCCTTCCCACCAAAGGTGATTCCTATTTTTCTACTTGCATTTTTACATGCTTTCGAGCTGCTAAGTTGGCAGAAGCTGGGACAAGTAACGTGAGCTCACTCCATTATGCGGCACTAGGGATTCAAACCGCTGAATTGCCGACCTTCTGATCGACAAGCTCAGCATCTTAGCCACTGAGCCACTGTGTTCCTGTAATACTAATAATGAATATCAAATACATTAAATATCAAATAAATAATAATAATTGTGAATATTTTATATTATATTATACGTTGATCTACTAGCCTCTGTTCTATCATTTCTCAATCTGCATGTTGTTCTTTCAGAGCATTATTTTCAGATATTCTCTTCTTGTTGGACTTGATTTTTATAACATTACAAAAATATTATTTGTTTTTGGTCTTTGTATATTTGCAACAGATAAGCAATTTTTCTTCAGTAGACTTAGTCTTTTTGTCATTGCACCGATTCCCTCTGTCAACAATACTGAATAAGTCAAGCCATGGCTATTAAACATAAAAAATATCTGCCAGACAATTCCACTTCCTTTTCAGGAATGATTAGAAGCATCATATGAAATAGAATTGCTGCTCAAAACTATCTGTAGTTACAGCCAAGATATTGCAATGGAGTTTGAATTGGACAATTTGTGCCACACTCATTCTGAACAGGGAAAAAAATAGTGAAAATTGCCCTATGGAAACAACATCAAAAAAGTCTGGATGATGACGATCACTACAAATACCCAGACATCCTTCAAGCCGACAAGTAGAAGGCACACTGAAGTTAAGAAAAGTTTAGAGGTGAATACAGCAAGAGAGTGAAGAAGAACTTAAAGATCAAACTCAATGGAAAAAATAACATCAGGACAACACCTGGGCAATTACAGATGTTAGATACACAGCTGGAATAGTGGACTGAATTCTATTTAACCATGTTTTCTAAGCTGCACGCATGTGTGCAAGTTGCACACATGACCAAAGCACATGTGTGGAAGGCCATACGCATGCACAGAAGGCGCACACACGCTCACATTTTTGGTGCATGGCGAACCGGTGGTAAAAATATGTGAAACCCACCTCTGTATAACATGATCCGGCGATAACTAAGAACAGTAAGTTTGAAGAAAGAGTCATTAGGGTTAATTCTAGCTGCCCAAGACGAAGCCTTAAGAACAAATACATACAGAATTGAGAAGACAGCAACAAACCACAAGTGCCGCCTGAGCAAAGAAGCTGAAGTAATGGTGGATCACCTGGCTAGCTACTGCAACAAAATTGCATAGACTGACTACATACAATGCCATGACAAAGTAGCAACAATTATACATGGAAAGTTCTGCAATAAATTCTTGCAAGCAAGAAGTAGTGGAACCACAAAATAAACAAAGTAATAGAAAGTGAAAGAGCCAAAGTCTTTTGAGACTTTAAAATGGAAATAAATAACAGCCCACATGTAATAATTGTCAATAATGAACAAAAAACAGTCTGGATAGTGTGTGACTGATCATACTAATCAGCTGAAGCTGTACTTTTAGTAGTCCACTAAAAGTACCATGCTGGCATTGTGATTTCACATTGTTATGTACATAATAAGAATTTGAGATATCTATTTAACGTACAACAGCAATCACTAACCTAACTCAATTCTCATTTTTGATGTACAAAACTTGGTACTATATATTGAGAATCACAGTCCTTATATTTTGAGGGACGAAAATCGGGTGAAGGCTATCCTAGAGCAACTCTCTTAACAAACCAACACATTAATTAGGATTTAATCAGGCTACCTTTGAATCATAAACTTGATATTATAAATCAAGTTTATAATATGAGTCTCTTGGAGAATTCAGTCTGTCCTATTAGGCACATTCACTGTGATATGATGGCTTCCGTGAATTTATGATAAGTCTTTTATGACTCTATCCTGTTTCATGCATTACTGTGGCGGTAGGAGGAATAAGGAAAGAATAATTAAAGCAAAGAGGAATCTAAAAGGTAACTCATCCCTGTCACTGCTGCCTTGTAGCACTATACATTGATACAGTGTTCTTAAAAATTAAATGGGTAATACTTGAGGGTTGGGGAGCTGCAACATGGCTTCCTCATATCTTCATTTCCCAACTTTAAACCTCCCCACAGTTTGAAAAAGTCTAAGATTAGGACTCAGAGCAACAACATTCAATTTTGTGGGGGGATAGAGGTAGGCGAGTATTTAATTTTGGAGAAAAAAATGAATTTCATTGACATTTGGCCACTTATTCAATTTTTGTGACGTGCTGAGGGCAGCCAATGAGGTCTTCTTATATTCATTTACCCAATTCCTCCTAGGCTTGTTTGGAAATATCTGTTTAAACTTGTTGTCATAAAGATAGGTTAGCAATTAGCCCCGGAACAATCAGTATTGATGCCTCTTGGTCATTACAATGGACAAATTATGTACATTAGGTTGATTGGCAATGTTTTGGAAGTGATTTGTCTTTGCCCTTTACTTCCTAATGCTGACAAACAATGATTGACCAAGGTTACCCAGCTGGTTTTCCATGCCTAAGGTAAGACTCAGTCTCCTGGTTTTGTAGCCTAATTCTTAAGCACAATGTCAAAGTGGCTTTTGAAAGCTACATTTGTTACTGTTAATTTCCCACCATACTTATCACTTTGAGACCATGCAGTACGTACATGAGAGGTAAGTCAAATTATGTTCCCTGCAAGAGCAGAACAGCACAATTGTTACATGCAGTAACTTTGAGCTCTAATATGTAGGCTAATTGAAGACTCTGACACGTAATCCCTTAGGTTTTAAGTACGAAAAGTACAGAGGAAAAATGTAGCGCACAAGGAACATGTTATTTCTTCAAGATAAAATCAAGGACATTGCTTTTCTGAGCTCCGTTTTTCTTTGTCAGCTTTAATCTACTGTGATTTTCTTGTTTGTTCCTTTGAGGGTTATGCTGCTTTGTACAAATGAATTTACACCAAACCTTAAAGTTATTATGTGTATCTTTTACACATCCTTTATAAAGAGGAGCATGGCTTTTCCTGGAGAGATGAACTAACATTTCAATTTAATCTTGATCTGAGTAAAGCAAAATTCCAATACCATAGTACCTCCCTTTGGGAAATATATATTTTAATTAAGAAAAGTTCCCAGTAGATCAGTGGTTCTCAACCTTCCCAATGCCGTGACCCTTTAATACAGTTCCTCATGTTGTGGTGACCCCCCAACCATAAAATTGGTGTGTCGGTTCCTAAGACCATCGAAAATACGTGTTTTCTGATGGACATAGGCGACCCCTGTGAAAGGGTCGTTTCACCCCCAAAGGGTCCTGACCCACAGGTTGAGAACCACTGCAGTAGATGTTCCTTAAGTCTTGCAGGATTACTGTTTTTTTTTAAACAGAAAAGTATATTTTCAATCAGATTTGGGAAGCCTTTTATCATCTAAAACCATATACCTGGTTTTAGATGGGTGGTTTTGAGTCAGGCACTCTCATTCACTTCAACTCAACTCAACTCAACTTACAGTTCTGAACTGAAGAAGCTTTTTGGATGAGAAGCGAAATGTCTTCAAGAAAAAACAAAGAAAATCCAGTTGACCAGCCTTTTGGTCAAAAGCACCTTTGGGACAACCAGGACCTGGATTACTGAGAATCTGCATAGATACTAGAAGTCCAGTATTAACTCTGGAACCTGGGATCTACAAACCCGAAGACAGTGTGTACAGCTGAGCAAAGCCTTCGTAGTTATTTTATGTGAATTAGGAAGAATATGTGGCCAAAACAGAGCAACCAAAAGAGTATAATATAAAAACAGCAACAGCAACCTAAACTTTGCAGAAATGACTTTAACCCCCTCCCCCCCCAAAGCAGAAATGAAACCTATAAAACAGCTGATGTTCAGTAGCATCATGGAACAGTGTTCGCGAGTTGGGAAGAAAATGCAATTGGGTATCAAGAAATTATTAATTGAAGAGAAGCAATTTACACTGCGATGTTTTTTCACCTGAGTTTTGCTTTTTTTCTGTGCTAAATCAAATGATATTCTGGCTTTTAAATAACAACATTTCCATGGGAGAAACATTATAGGAGGAAAGCTGTGATAGTTCATGAGGTCAAAAAAATCAGGAACTTGATAGCACCATTTCTGACCAGTAAGTTTTATTAAAAGGCATAAAAGGTTATGCTTCTAATAAAATTTGTTAGCTGGAAAAGATGCTACTTCCACTCCTGATTTAAAGTCATGGGATAATGTTTTGTCTGTGTCTATGTGCTCAGATTTATAATGATTGTGAGAGGAAATAGTTAAAGCATGGATGGAGAATCTGAATCCCTAATATTACTGTTCCAATAGTCTCCATTAACAGACATTTTGAAGGGGGAGGTTTGTAAAACTTTAGAATTTACCGGTTGAAGACCCAGCATTGCTCGAATATTTATTTATCCTAATCCTGTATTAGACAGGAAAATTCGGTGACAATTAAATTAGTTACAAATGTTTTCCCTTTGCCCCCAGATGCATCAAGAAAAGTGATACCACCTTCATTTCTAACACTGGATTTTCCCCTTACCAGAGGGAGCCCCCTTGTGGAGTACTGTGAAGCTGTTATCATGGTGATTCCACTGTGCTGCATAGTAGAAGCCACTTTACGGCAGTACCATAGAAGCCATTGTAAGGCACAACAGGCTGTATCTTAGCAGAAGGCACACCTCTAGAGGTGTTAGGGGTGTCTTAACCCCACAGTATTTGTTTCCAGAGGGTAAGTAAACTGTGTACTAAGTTTGATAGAAATTGCTTGAGGTGTTCCAGAGTTATGCTGGAACACAAACACACATATATACATATACATACATACATGTGTGTATGTGTGTATATTTGTATATACACCCACATATACATATACATACATACATGTGTGTGTGTATGCATATATGTATGTACACACACACACACACACACACACACACACACACACACCTGGAGTGCTAGTTTTCCTTGCCCTGCATTAGTTTTTTTTTTCCTTCGGAGCTCTTTCCTGCTCTCTCATTCTGGCAGTTGCAATCCTCCCATTACTGGAGGGCACCTGGTTGGGGAAAACTGCAGCAGAGATGCACTTGTACAGAAATATGCATAGACTGGATGCATAAATCTGAGATTATAGAATATTTAAATATAGAATAACAGAGTTGAAAGGGACCTTGGAGGTCTTCTTGTCCAACCCCTTGCTTAGGTAGGATACCCTACACTCCTTCAGACAAATACTTCAGGCAAATATCCAATCACTTCTTGAAAACTTCCAGGGTTGGAGCATTTACAACTTCTGAAGGCAAGTTGTTCTACTGATTAATTGTTCTAACTGTCAAGAAATTTCTCCTTAGTTCTAAGTTCCTTCTCTCCTTGATTAGTTTCCACCCATTGCTTCTTTTCCTGCCCTCAGGTGCTTTGGAGAATTGCTTGACTCCCTCTTCTTTGTGGCAGCTCCTGAGATCTTAGAACACTGCTATCATGTCACCCCAAGTCCTTCTTTTCATCAGACTTGACATACCCAGTTCCAGCAACCGTTCTTTATATGTTTTAGCCCCCAGTCCCCTAATCATCTTTGTTGGTCTTCTCTGCACTCTTTTTAGAATCTCAATATCTTTTTTACATTGTGGCGACCAAATTTGGATGCAGTATTTCAAGTATGGCATTACCAGGGCATTATAACATGGTATTAATACTTCATTAGGATACTAAGTTTGAAATAGCATTTGTAAAAATATTGGGCTATGGATTAAAATATTCCTGACTGCTGCAACTGAATTAACCTGGAAGATTATTCATAGCTTCTACAGTAGGAAGTACAGAAGGGTGGGAAGGAGTTTTTTTTTTTAGAAAATTGATCCATTTGTAATTAAACATTCTACGACATTGATTTCCATGGGGAAGATTAGAAAGTGGAGTTATATTCAGCAATCTACATTACAATATTACTACAGATCTCCAGAACTGCTTAATCCAGATTACATTTTTACTGCTGAGTTGGTATTGCCTGATTTTTGCTTATTAAAGCAGATGGTGCCCCACTAATTGTTAGGTGAAAGACATTTAAACCATGCATTTGTATAGGTTTTCTGATAAAAGCTGTAAGCATTTTTTGTCTAAGAACAGATCTCCTGAGAGATTCCTGTCTGTTTCCATATGCCCCGCTGTAAAGTGATCTATTATTAACAGATAAAAAAGATTGCTGACAGAGCTTATGTTATAATGGCTGTAGGTTTTCTCTCTCTCTCTCTGAATCTCTATTAATAGGCTTATATTTGTTTTATATTTATCATGAACAGCCCAGGTGCAATGCATTGATATAGGTGCTTTTTCAAGAAACCCTTATAAGCATCTTTTAGCCATTTTACTGTAAATCCAAAAACTGGATGTAATCAGTCATCTCTCTTAAAATCTGTAATCCTCCCCACGTTTTTAAGCTACACTTAAACCCCAGGAGAAAGGATCATGAAGTCACAGTTTCCATGGGAGTTTTTCAGACCAGGAAATTCAGACACCTGGGAAAGATACAACATAATGGAGACATTTTAACAGAAAAATAAATAAATAAAGCCTCCTTAGCCAGTACCTGAAAAACAAAACAAATGCAAAAGAAATTATCAAGCATCGTGAAACAAAGATATGAAATTGTTACTTGGCAGGTAGCAAAATTTGTCAGAAAATCGAAGGATAATGAAAATGTGACATAAATGTGATATTTTCTAAATAATAATATTAATAATATGGTAATTCAATGAAAGCAACCAGATAGCTCATATATGAGTCAGTTGCTGCAGAAATGAATGCCATATCAATAAAGTGTTAGAGTTGAAGGGAAAGTCTTGATAATGTAAACAGTGGATGGGAATGAGAAACAAAACACATTCCATATCTCATAAGACCTATTACAGAAAACAAAGAAGAAAACAAATGTGGACCTCTGCTGGTTCTTAGACCTAGAAACTCAATGTATCTGAGAAGGTTACTGAATAGGTAATTGCTTCTCTTTAACAATTGTCCTACCCTTTTTGGTAGATCCTACCAAGAAGGTCAAAATGATGGCAAAACTGCACAGTGAAAACTCTTCTCCAGGTTAAAAAAAAAAGGGGGGCAGGGCTTAAATTTAGCACCCCCAGCTGGTATTTTGATCCCAACCAACAGTAGCCCTTGGGAGGCTGCTTTTATTTAAAATAAGGGTCTATGTGTGTTGCCCTGATAATCAGATTTTGGACATTACCTCATCTGTTTAATTAATCACTGGAGGTCTAAGTGATGTGGCTTTTCTGATGAGGTAATAGCTCCATAAGGTGCAATTAGTGCCCAGGTGAAGCAATGAACTCGGTATGTAATATAAACAGTTTCTAGTTCTGAATGGGGACTCCCTTTCTAATTAACCATTAGAAGACGGAACAAGTAGATGGTGCGGTATTTTTTTTAAAAAAATCCCTCTTTGCTGTTATAGCCATACATGTCAATCAACATTAGTGTTTATCAGAGAGAGTCCTTAAAAGCTCTGGAGGAATATCCCACTACACTGGGACTGTATCATTCCTACAGATACCATGGGACCATGATGTAATCTGCCTGAGCATTCGCCGTAACTCAGAATTCCAGAAATAATTTCTAGAGGGGAAGTTGTGTTTCCTGGAAATGTTGCAGTCATTTCATCACCAATGATGCATTATTTGCTTGGGGGCAGAAAGTATCAAGGGGAAAAAGTCCCCAGACTACTATAGGTAGTCCTCAACTTATGACCGTTCGTTTAATGATGGTCTGAAATTTTGATGGTGTTGGAAAGGGTGGTCTGTAAAACATTACTGGCTATTGCCAAAAGTTGCACCACCACTCCTGCAGTCACATGAACTCAATCTGGGTGCTTGGCAACGTGTTCACATTTAAGAGGGTTGCCAAGCACCCTGTGACCATGTGAAAGTTGCCATCTGCAACTTTCTCTGCCACAGGCTTCCACAGAAAGTCAATGGGGAAGCTGGCAGGCAGGTTCTGTCATCTGCTGAGAGGACTGTCTGGTTGAAAGAGCTGCTTAGTGAAGGTTGCTGAATTTCTTTGGTGCAGAAATGGTGCAATTGCTCTTCTGTGTAGGGAGGGGAGCTGAACTTCAGTAGGCAGATCTTTTAGCCAGACTCCGGAGATAAGATAGAGACAAAATCTAAGCAGAGATTAGAGACACAATAGAGTCAGGTAAAGAGTGCAGGGTGCCACAGACAGGGATGGGAGACCCTGGTAGAGAGGGCTATAAAGCACTATGAAGCAGTATATAAGTCGAAATGCTATTTCTATATTTGAAAGAATGATTATGCTTGACTAATAGTGCTTACATTGATATGTCAGAATTAAAAACACATGCCTTAAGCTTAATTTAGTGGGAAAGATTTTTTAAATTATTCTTTTATTGCTTTTAAAATAATGAGAAAAAAATGGGAAGGGACTCCCAAAGATAGAAATATGTGGATTGTCAAAGAAAAAAAAAGCAAGTAAAAATACAGCAAAAGAAAAAGGAAAAAGATATATCATTTTAGCTGTAAATACTTAAAACTCTTCACATAGCTTCTTAATAGAAATATTATTCAAGTGCATTAATATATTTATATAACTATCATATTTTAACCGATTGTATTTTGTTTAAATGAGTCCCTTATTTCATTGTCCATACAAAGTTTATATCAATAAGCAATCCACTCATAGGTGGCAAATGCAAACAATCTTCAATCCATTGGTAAAGGGGGCAATACATTTACCTTTCCAATATTGTAAAGTGCAGAAAATCAATTTACATTGTCTAGTCGTCAAATTCTAAGTACTAGGAATGTGGTTGAAAAGAGTATTACCATCTGAAAATTTTGGCTTTTGTTGCACACAAACAAAAGTATTTTAAAGTATTGTAATCCAATACTTTCTCCCCAATGTTGAATATATTAAAAAACATGTGTTTTAAAGAAGCATTCTCCCTATCAGATCGCCAACAAAATGCTTTTCGCATCTTTTTCTATAACCATAATAAAGTCCAAACAAATTCCAAATATCTTTTTTTATATCAGTTGTAATTTGAAGTTCATTGACAATCTCGCTTTAGAAGTTAAAACACTCTCCAATTGTCTAGGCAATATAGGAACCTCTAATTTTTATTTCATTCATTTACTAACATCTCCATATCAAATTGATTAATAGATAACAAATATGTATAGAAACTAATATGTTTTTTTTAATTTTAAATGATTTAGCAAGTTACTCTAGTATCTCAATGTCTATGAAGATTCTCAGTCATCCAGATCATGGTTGTCCCAAAGGTACTTTTTGTTAAACAAATAAATGAGTGAGTGAGTGAGTGAGTGAGTAAGTAAGTAAATAAATAAATTTATTAAATAAATGGCTGAATTGTGGGGAATGGAAGGATGTATACCCTTTACAGACAGTTGGTCATTTACATTTTTTTAGAGAGGCATTGAGGCCACCTGGAGGTTTATCTGTATTGTCAAAGTCATCTGAGTAGTGCAAATGGATGTGTAGCTTTCTTGGAACTGTTGAAGACTGTGTTACAGACTGGACATAAATGATGCCATATCCCCCGCCCCTCTGTTGAGAGAGAACTGTTCAATTTGGACATAGATGGTCTTTTTGACTCCTCTTTTAAACCAGCAGTCTTCTCTGTCCAAAATGTAAACTTTGCTGTCTTCAAAAGAGTGCCCTTTGTCTTGCCAAAAATGAACAGTCCTCTCTCAACAGAGAGGGGGAGGGATACAACATCATCTATTCCAATCTACAACACAGCCCTTTCAACAATTTCAAGAAGGCTTCATACCCATTTGCACTACTCAGGTGACCCTGATGACACAGACACAGGTTGTCTCAACGCCTCTCTAAAAGAATGCAAATGACCAGATATCTGCAAGGAATATAAATCTTTCCATTTCCCACCATCCATCCAGAGCTGAAGAAGCTTCTTAGATGAGAAGCAAAACGTCGTCAAAGATAAACCAGAAAGTCCAGTTGCCTCTTCAAAAAGCCCCTTTGGGACATTCTAGTATCTCAGAATCTGAAAATACTGCTGGTCCAAACAATGTTGTTAAAAAATGTTGTAATTGTAAATATTGTCATTGGGTTACATCTAGTAGATAATATTTAATATTCAGGTATGTTAAAAAACACTCTTTACTTCATATATCTATCAATATGTCTGAAGTCAATATACCCATTTTCATCCAATTTCTCCATATTATCTTTTCCACAATTTTCATATATTTGAATAAAATACACATGTACTCACATCTCTAGATTTCACTGGTATAAAATATAGATGGCATTTTAGCATATATTTATTTAATCAGTCTATTCTATGCCTTTCTCTCTGCGTGTGGTGGCTGATGGCAGTGTATTTATTTCCTTCTTACACTTCTTACAATTACACACATTTCCCCTTTTGTTCAGGAGGAAAAGAAAATAAAGGAAAAGAAAAGCATACCCAACTAGTTGCACCAATCCTATTCACTATACCTCCCTAGAATTTTCCATCTTTGCAAACCATCCTTGTTTCTACCATGTTCATGTATTAAATTGCCGCCTAAACGATGCTTTCTCAAAGTACTTCTTATTGATTTCAACAGGAATTCCTTCTAATCAAGTATGAGATCACAATTTAAAATAGTCATTATTTTTCTTGAACTTTCTCAAGCAAGAGAAGGTTGGTCCTGTCTGTTCTTATTTTCAATTTGTTGCTTTTTAGTGAAAAATTCTATCTTACTTTTCTAATGCACATGAAATTCGGTCAACTATGTCTTGAGTTTTTATATGACTCTCCTCTATTATTGTTTAGGTCTTTAAAAACATTCTGCAGGAATCATAGCTATCTCTTCCAAGTTAGTAATCCAGGAATAGTATGGAAAATATAGTATTGCACTTAGATTAAAAAAGTTGTCCATGTGCTTGCTGATTTTGATATTTTGACATATTGGACAAATTCCCTCTCATGGCACATTCATTGTTTAGTTCTATGAAAACTTTTCATGGTTTAAAATCTGGATTGTCAAGTAGAAGTATCTACTGTATGTTAGCAGATTTCAGCAATTTAAGGTGTCTAGGAGGTGTATTTCATACTGGGGAGCTGAGGGCTACTAAGTAGGTGAAGCCATACTATTTATTGGGATGGTAATACAGGCAGTCCTTGACTTACAACCACAATTGAGCCCAAAATTTATCTTGTTAAGTAAGACATTTGTTAAATTTTACCCCATTTTACAACTTTGCTTGGCACAGTTGTTAAGTGAATCACTGCAGTTGTTAAATTAGTAATATGGTTGTTAAGTAAATCTCACTTTGTTTGCCAGAAGGTTGCAAAAGGGGATCACATGACCTTGGGACACTGCAATCATCATAAATATGAGTGAGATGCCAAGCATCTGAATTTCGATCGTATGAATACTTTAACAGTTGTGTGTGAAAACAGTCAGTGATGTTGTGACTTCAAACGGTCGCTAAATGAACTCTTGTAAGTCCAGGACTACCTGTAGTGAAGTTGTGTAAGTCTTCTCTACCCTTTTAATAGTTATAAGGTGATATAGTTGTAATGTACATTATTTCCCATCTAAAAACCACCATTTACTGCACTGTCAACTTTCAGCTTTTATTGGACAAAAAAAAAAAAAAAACCCTGCCTGAATGCTATAATGAAGATGTGTAGCCAAACTCAGCATGGTTAGTTATTTAGAGAAATGAAATAGGTTTTAAGAATCTGCTTTTCCTACCAAAGATTTAATATCTGTTTTATAAGATTAGCCATAAAAGATTGAGAATGTGTGTTACGATTAGTGAAAGCTGATTTCCGATGGCTGCTGAGATATTACACTTCCATTGGAATTTGGCCTCAGTTGGATATAGAATGCTAGATTAGTTGAACCCTTGATCTGACCTGGCAAATAATTATTTCTTTCTAAATTCAATACCTTTTTAAAAAGTATTAAAATGTTATTTTGGTGCTCTGTTTGTCTATCAGTCTTTCAGTGGTGCTTTTTTTTCATCCTCAGCATAGTTCCGAAAGAGTATATCTTTCATGTTAGGTCTCTGGGGAGTAGGCCATCCAGTGGAGTTAATCTGGGTAATGTCATAGATCAATAAGGGAATACTTATCTCTGTAGGCCTTTCTTAAAGCAGTGTTCTTTCTTCACAGCTGCACAACTGGCCATAAAAAAAAACCTCTGCAATGTAAATCTCTGAGTGGGATCATTGCAGCAGCCTTACTTTGATTTATTCAACTTGGTATGAATTCATCATTGGGTTATAAATGCAATATTCATCTGTTATGCAAATACAGTTAAGCCAGGATAGTTCTTAATTATCTATAGTTTCCCAGTTTATCAAAGACAGAGAAATTATGTTCTTGTTTTGTTTTTTGAACAAGCCCTGACATTAATCCAATTAGAAACCCATTCTAAACTATCCTAGCTTATTTCAAAGCAGGCGATCAAGTTTCCCCACTGAGATAAAAAAGACAAATTATGGCCAATTAAATATTTTCTGGCATAATTGCAACTCCAGCAAGCAAAGAAGCTGTACAGATGAGCAAAAGGTGTAATTACGCTTTGGCTTATTAAGCTGACACTTGATTGTCTGAACTTGGTATTTTCAGTGGTATGTTCTAGGTATACTTATTCAAATTCTAATTTTCAAATCAAAAAAATAAAATATGGAAGGAATATTACATTCCACATTTAAAACATGATTCAGCCACTAATGCAAAGCTCTTTATTTTTCCAGTGTCTTATAACAGAAGGAAACTATTCAGCTCCTCAAGTTATATGTCTCCAATATCATCCCATGATTGTACTGTTGATTTCCAGCAAGCAATAATGTATTATTCATATTTTTTTCCCAGAGTTCATCAATGTCTCAGCTTATTATTCTTACCATTCCCCAGAATAATAGAGCATAGCAAGGCAATTTATCTTCAACCAGAGCCATGTATGTGGGTAATGTAGACTATTCAAGAATATTAGGAAGATGAAGAAAAAAATACAATTGTATTTAATCACCATCATTTCCTGAGAGATTTGGGACACCAGACAGCTCTCTGCAGCTCTCCTCACTTGCCAGCTTTAAAATATAAGTTATGAGTAGAAATCTTTGGAATCCAAAGGCTTCAGAAAATGTAAATTTAAAATTAGAATTGTCGGTAACTTTGAGGAAGTCACTATAATATAGCCTTGGCTTCTTAAATAAAAAGATGATGTTGAATAAAATATTAACAAGGATGGTTTAAGTCCTGAAGTTGAGAAAGGTCATCTTACCACATCATGGCTTTGTGACTCTGTCCAATCTCTGGCTCTCAAGTTTTTATATCATGATTCTTTCCCAACATAAAGGACCTGGCTGACTGACACCATTGAAAAAACAAAAATGTTACAATCTGAGAAGTATGAGAAGAAAATGGTGGGTTCCCCCCCCCCTTTCCCCTCCCACTTCAGGCCTTTTTATGTCTTTTTTAAACAGTCTTGTTTTGATCAATTCTCATAAAAAATAAACCGAAAATCTCTCTAGTCTACACCAGACAGATGTAGGTTGCTGTCGGTTCGCCCTGTATCAGATGAACTGGTAGTGGCGGCGGCAGGAAGCTCCGCCCATCCACCCAGACTCTTCTGTGCATGCGCAGACGCTTCATGCAATCACGTGATCATGCACGCGGACCAGGGGTGGGTTTCTCGCCCCGTTCCAACCAGATTGGTTGGAACGAGGCCGGCGGCGTCCTCACGCGTGCACGCACACGGCGCGCGCATGCACGCACGCGGCATCCTTGCGCACGCACGCGGCATGTGCGTGCACGCGCGCGGTGCGCGCATGCGTACTAGCGTCTGCGCGATGCTCCAGCTGCTCCTGGAGGATCGCGCAGGCGTTCTGCGCATGCATGGAAAGCGCGAAATTCGAAAAAACCGGGTAAGGAGCGGGCGCGGGTGTGCGGTCGCGCGCAGTCACGGGGGGGGGGGCTTCGCCGTTCCGGAAGTTACTTACTTCCGGGTTCGGTGACCAACCGGATCGCAGGGACCGGTGCGAACCGGTCGAAACCCAGCCCTGACGCGGACACAAGCGATTTGATAGTAAAATAAATTGCAACCCACCACTGACACCAGACCATTTCAATAGCCACAACTGTTTTTATTCAGAAAGATACTATGTTAGACTTTTCTCCGAGTAGCTAATAAAGAGGGGAATGGGACTTTTAGACCTACATATCTGGCAGCTATGCCCTTACTCTGGGGTCAGACAAATCACACAAGTGTATTTTTTATTCTCATCCTATTTGTTAAGAACTATGCAAATCTTCGTAGATTTTACCTCAAAATCAATCCAATAATTCCTTGATGAATACAGATGTCAGTAGAGGTACCATTATAGATTTAGGAGATAGAACAAACTTTCACTGGGAAATGGAGAAACAGAAGATTGCTATCACAGTACAAGGCTCAATTCTGGATAGATTTCAAATTAAATGGTTAATAATGATTACAATGCTGTTGCGTTTCTTTGATACACTTTGTAATTACCACAAAAATATTTGTCAACATGCTATTTAAAATTATTGCTTAAGCTCCTTCAGTGTTTGAATGAGGTTAACTATTTTTGCTAAATGCATATGAATATTAATAAAATTAAATCTCTTCACATGGTATGTGCTGGAATTTCTTCCTGTGAGAAATATTAGTGATAAAGAGATCAATTATTTATTCATAAGATTATTCCACATTGATCTGTATTAAAAAGATGAAAATGACATTTTAAACTAAATTCATAAGTATGTTTCCGCTCATATTTCTATGATATTACTTTTTAAAAATTCTAATCTGATGGTAAATTTCTAAAGTGCAGTTCACAGACTGCACAAAATCTTCACATAATCCAAAGTAATATTATTCTGTAAATAACTTCACAAAAGTTTTTAATGCTACCTGCCTGTTTTTTTAAAGCAGCTCATAGTTCTTTGGTTAAAAGAGAAGAAAGAACATTTCTCTTTGACTGTTTCAGAATAGTTGTATGATAAGCAATGCTGGTTAACGCTCCAGGATTGTTAGAAGTGTAAACTCAAGATACAAGAAGAACAGTTACTGCTCTTGGATTCTGTTGTGATTAAGACTCATTGTGCAGCATCTCCCAAGAATGCCTGTTGTAGTACAGCAGATGTTGAACTGATGCCCTTTTCCGCTATAGCAGTTACGGTATGGCATTGGCTGAAGAGGGAGGAAACTTACTTTCATGGCTTAAAAAGAAAAAAGATGCAGGCAGAACAAAGCCGGTTATAATAGGAAATTATACAGTTCTGCCACAAATTTTCTTTTCCTGTTCTTCTGAAATACACCATTGTTTCCGCAATTCTAAAATGCAGATAATATGAGGAGCACTTTGAAAGGATTTTTCCCCCAAGACATGTGTGAAGCATGACAGGTCAACTGTTAAAAAACAACTACAGGAAGGTGGCTTTTCTTTGTACAATGCACAACCCTCCCGCTTCCCCTTTTAAGGCTACCCTTTCTCTGGGTGCGACATGAAGCATTAACAGCATAAGTATAGACTGACTGAATGGATTGCATTGCATTAGCTCAGGTTGCATTTCGGCATTTACCTTCTGCTTCTGCTTGAGACAACAGACAATCCAAGATAGAGGCAGGGATTGCTGAGGACCCCACATTTGACAGCTTTTTCCAACCATTCATCTCACGACTCTCAGTGACAGGTTTTCTTGCTTTAATCAAGAAAACAGAAACCAAGCTGCATCGCTTGTGCCTGAAATGGTAATCTCTAGAAAGCCTCCACACATCCTTATTATAGACAGAGAAGAGAAGGACGTACTTCTCTATACATAACAGTATTTAACAATCGGATGAAATCAGCTGTACCTATGAGATCATTCCTCCTGAGAGAATGTGCTAAATGAGGCAGGCGCCAAGCCTTCGAAGAGATATTTCTTGGAGAACTAATGCATAAACAAAAAAAATCATATAAATACAGTCACATTTATTCTCTTCGAAGCATTATCCTATCATGTAAGCTCATTGATTTATACAGGTTTGTTCCTGTAATGAGAACGATTCATCTAGAACTCCTGCTAGGGTCTGCTACATTACAGTAAAGAATTTCCTCTGATTTGGATACCTGTAAAATGGCTTATTCCAACATAGATGTTTCAAATATTGGACGTAAAATCCTTGCGATGCAGTCAGGTATTTAGCAAGTGTAGCCTTTCAAAGCATTTGTTTATGACTCCTTTTAAGGTTAAGATACAGAGTTGGTTCCTGAAATGGGTGAAATCAGACTTGGAAGGGTGGCACCAACCTCAATGTTACTTTGCATGCAATGCAATTCTTCTCGCCCATAATTTGATAGTGGAAGAAGAAGCAGACTAAGTGTGTATACCTCAGACCTGGAAGGGCCAAGATGGGGGGAGATTTTCCTTTGTCTACCTGGGTTTCATCTTTGGCATCAGGTGTGAGCCTAAGATAGGTTGGAGTAGGGTGTCAGTTGCTATTTGTAGAGAGTAAGGAAGATGATATTGTGGAGATATGCAACTCAATGACTACTCAAGTCAACTTAACACTGATGATGTTACCTAGTTTGGGTAATGAAACGTCTGAAAGAGAAAAACCAAGCTCAGAGAGTTCCAAGGACCTCACACTTCAACCCTGAGCTTCAAATATTCTCCTTTACTGATATGCAACTCTGTTACCAGGATGACAAGCGGTAAAACCATGATAGACAGGTAATATTTGGAAGAAGCCAGACAGATATCTTCCTAATTCATCAAATTATAATTAGGAGGAGAAAATATAGAATAATCAGACTTGCAAGATGGTTGTCAGACCCAGTACCTAGAACAGATCAAGAAATCAAGTCAATAGGAAATCTAAAACTATGTTTATTAAGATTGGCTACAATAAAAGAAACTTGCTGAGAAGGGATGGCTATCAGGAGTAATATTCTAGCTAACTCTGTTAGCTTTTCAGGTTTTTAGGTTTCATTCACTGTATTTGGATTCTGTCTCAACTGTATTATTCCAGATAGCCTTCTCTCCAAAATTACTCCAATTTTTGTTTCAACCATAACTTGTAGAACAAAATATCTAAAATGTTAATATGTTAAATTATTTTTTCCCTAAACTGTCCTTCATGCTTAAAGATACCAGGGTAGGAAGAACACAATCCCAGCTCTATGAAGAACACAATAGTTATACAAAATAAAATAAAATAAGCAGTGGTGATTAAAATTAAGTCATACAGAAGAAATGTATAACAAAAGAAATGCAACATAGGAAGTTGCCTTGGCCAGAGTCAGAATAGTCCAGTAAATTAACACCAGAACCATGGCTTAATATGATCTCATCTAGCTATATACCGTAACTGCAAATTCAAGGTTCAGGATAATCCTATCTATTATAATATTCCATATGGGATGCTATTGAGGTACAAATTCATTGGCTAAGATAACCGAGATATCCCTGTCCACATGATCAATGACAATGATGACTAGTATTGTAAAGTGCTCTCAAGATACCAATTCTTCTTATTGAATATAAATAATCCAGAACAATCTTGAGGCGTACAAATTTTCCTGGATATAAGAAGCCCTTGTCCATAATTATTCGATTCATTTATTTGCCTACACCTAGTTCATGACCAAACCCCAATTTCAGTTAGCATCTGAACACATTGACCTGTTTCCGTTATTGATGGGCCCTTAAAAAAATCTTATTCAGGAAGGAAATGTCAGTGTTGGGGGTAAGCGTTATTACAAGCTTCTACCTCTCAAGAGGGTTCCACAAAACTCCAAAATATTTTTACCCGGAGTCTGGCTATAATAAGGCATTCATAATAGGAAAGGTTCTGATAGGTAGATATCTGCACATCTGAGGATGCATTGGTTGTGAAGTAATTTAATGACCCAAGTTCAACACAAAAACATGTTCTTGCTTGTATTGGTCATGGTTACTTTGAAATTTGCAGTAACTGCATCCTATAGTCTGTATCTCCACTAAATTAATTTGGCTTTGTGGAACTGGAAAGGATGATTAGGAAGAATTATGTTGGGAAAGTTCCAGTAGTGGGCTGTTGTGTGGTTGCGCGGATTCAGGTGAACCTTTAGCTTTGATTGTTGGCTGGGGTCGCCCACCTGCCATTGTGCTAAGCTATCTATTTATAACTGACTTTCTGGCTTGTTCCCTCCGTCCTCGCTGCCCAGCTGAGTTTCGTGCCACCCTTTTACTCCACTCCTTTACTCATTGGAGCTGCCTGAGTTGATTACCTGCTTCTTTGAAGCTCTGTTTCACTCCCAAAGGGGGGCATGCGAGCGCACCAAAACTAGTGAACCGCTTGTGAATGTAAGTGCAGCCCACCTCTGGAAAGTTCTAGACTGTATTCCATAGTTAGACACGAGTTTGGTAGTTCAATGGCCACGTGTATTAGTTCTTGTAGGAGAAGGAGTAGGGGCAGAGGCAAAAGAGAAATCAGCCTGGAGTCATTACGTTCCCACAAGAGATCTAAGTTCAACCTCTATTAAATTCTACTAACCCTTATCTAGCACCTAATTAATGCATAGCCAATTAGATCCTCATGCATTGGCATGAGCAATAAATTAGCTTAATTGGAACTTAAAATGTGGTTTTGATCTTTTGTGCCATATCACAATTTACCTTCTATCCAACTCTCATTGTCAATCCATGATTTACAATTGTTCCTACATTCCTGAAAAAAAATAGCAATCCTGATTAATCATTATCATCTGAGCAGGTGCTGCGTCACACTGTAATGTCATTTTAATCATAACACTTTCATCAAAATAGAATTTGCTTCTGCTGCTCCATTAACATCTTTAATTAGGAAAAACAAAATGTTCTAATAGCAATGGATAACATCTTTTAAATGCTAAAAATAATAAAGTGAAAATTACTACCATATATATATCCCTAAGTAATTGTTGCCCACTTCAAACTGTTGAAGCAACATGATACCATTTCTAGGGGGTATTGCTTCTTCTTGTACTGAGGTTGATAAACCTATTTATCATTAGCCTCATTTGGGGATCTTCTGAGCTTCAGGGCTCTTGATTTTGAACCCAAAATCCAGCCTTTTAAGAGTTACAAAACTTGCATCCTAAGGTTTTAAGTCACCCTGGGCTGGATGAGAAATGGGCAGAAGGATGGTAGAACAGCAATAGACTCTCTCTCTTTAACCTCTAGCCCAGCATTAAGCATGTAATAGAAGCTCAAAAATTGATGGGTTTTTTTGCTGAAGGAAATAGATTTCTTAAAGATGATAATAAGATATGGCACCTGGATGATAGCAATTACCTTTTGCTCTCCAGATTAAATAGTCTGCACTGTACACCCAGAGACATGTACCCTAGCAGCAGGAGAGGTACAGAGACATATAGCGGTAGAAGATAAAAACCAATGGGAAAACCCACGTACAATCTAGACTAGGACAGCTGCAAAAGCAGGCATATTTTATTGTTGCTTAATACTTATTCAAAGTCTAAGATCCCTCCCCTTTTCAGCATTTTCTGGACATCCTCGAAGAAGTAAGGTCTACAGTGGCTTCAACAATATCCCAATCTGGAAGTGTTGCGACAGCAAAAGGTTGTGTGAGATTCTTTTCTACAATATTGTTAAGCTTCGACATCCCTTCGAGGAAAAGTTATAGGGTGACTAGATGAGAGTGATATCACATTCTTTCAAAGATATGCTGATAAGGCTACTCTTGAAGAAGACTAAGCCAGAGAGAGAAGTTGAAAGTAGTTATAGGCCAGTTGTTAACAATCTGTTCCCCAATGAATGGCTTCAACTGATCTGCTTTAAACACTAAAACTGGGTTTCTTGATCTATATCAGGTCTTAGTTTGAAACAAATCTGTCTCAGCTGTCTGCAGGATGCCTCACTTTAGGGAAAGTGCAACCCTGTTGATTCTCTTGGGAATCTGTGAGACTCTCCAAATGACTTTCAATGACATCAACTAAGCTATCCTCAGGTCTTTTGAGCTGGGATATGCAAGCACTATCTTAAAATAGTTCTCTTCCTCCTCCTTGCATGATTCATTTGAAAGAATGCTGCTGGGAGGGTTTTGCTCTGTTCCATAGCAATTAAGCTATAGACTTCTCCAGGACTCTGTTTTACCCCATATGCTTTTAAACATCTTATTTAGAGTCCTGAAAGAAGTTAACCACTGACATGTTGTTCACATGACCTGGTGTGATATGATGTCACAAAATGGGGCTGGTCTTCAGCATTACCTCTTCTTTCCACCTACAGTATTTTTCAGACTATAAGATGCACCGGAGTATAAGATGCATCATGATTTTGAAGAGGTAAATTAAAAAAAAAGTTTTTGCACTCTGCAGGCCTCTCAAACTTGTTGCATGCCTCGTTTTTTTGCAAAAATGGGGAGGGGGTATGTAGAGCTTTGGGAGGCTGTTAGAGTGTTCCTGGGGGCTGGGAGGGCCAAAAATGAGCAAAAAATGGGCCATGTTTTTCAGAAACAGGTCATTTTTTTTTTGCAAAAGAAAGGCTTTGGGAGGCTTGTAGAGTGCTCCTGGGGGCCGGGGGGGGGGGAACAAGCAAAAACAGCCCATTGTTTGCTATTTTTGCCCTCCCCATCCCCCAGGAACATTTTGCAAGCCTCCCAAACCCTCTGTACATCCATTTTTGCAAAGGGGGTAAGGTTTCGGTAGGCCAAAAATGCTGTATTTGGTGTATAAGATGCACCCAGATTTCCCCCTCTTTTGGGGGGGGGGAAGGTGATCTTATATTCCAAAAAATATGGTAATATGGCTGCTGCATTAAATGAGAATTTGTGCACATAAATGGATTTGACCAGGCCAATAAATGATCCAGTCAAGATGAAACATAGTATTTTCAAATAGATAATCTGCTGTGTTAGAGTATGGTTACCAGATTTTTAAAAAAACCATTTGTGTGTGGTTTTGCATGACATTGAATAAGATGCATATTGATTTTCATATATTTTTCATCACTTGGCTCCTACTACCTCAGCCTGTTGTTTTGATGGGGTTTTCTATGACTTATTTTCCATAACACATAATACAGGTAGTCCTTGACTAATGACTATAATTGAGCCCAACATTTCTGTTGCAAAGCAAGGTAGTTGTTAAGTGAGTTTCGCCCCATTTTATGACATCTCTTGCCACAGTTGTTAAGTTAGTAACAGGGTTGTAAAAGTGAATTTGGCTTCCCCATGGACCTGGCTTGTCAGAATGTCACCAAAGGTGATCACGTGACCCGGGACATTGCAACTATCTGAACTTTGATCATGTGATCATGAGGATGTTGCAGCAGTCATATATGTGAAAAACGGTCATAAGTTCACTTTCCATATGAAGTGAAATATTCTTTACATGTATTTCCATTGGTGGGAGACACTCTAGCTTGCACAGAATGTAGCATGTTTGAGGTAAAATTTAACTTTGGTTGTTCAGTTGTTTCTTATAGGCCAAACTGTGCCTATACTAACCAATATTGCCCTTATGTCAGTAAAAACGTATCACATTGAATGTTAAATTTATGTTTTACCGAGAAATAAATAAAGGGAGACTAGTATAGATATATTTCAAGCTATTTAGCTCTCATTAATAGATTTATACTAGTCTGCCTTTATTTCTTTAAAACATAAATTTAATACAGAAATGGTTTGTTGTGAAAGCGACTGCTTGCGAAGGCACCTGGATTGGGGCTGAAAGGCAAAAATGAAAGCAGTACACTCCACCCCATAATTGGGTAGACCAGATTACCCTGATAGACTGGTCCCATTGGAGAAAAAAAAAACACTTCATCACATTACATGGTTAAAACTAAGACGAAGCATCCAATATATTATGTTTCTCAAAAATATGTGAAATTCACCACTTTACTCAAACCATGTTGTGGGAAAGAAGTTAATAGTTATGGAGTCATCTCTTGACAATGCTGTAGGCCACACAGAATATTGTGATTTGTCACATGATAGGAGTAGGTAGGAAAGACTGTGCATTTATTTTTATTCAAAAAAGCACAACAAAGAATGTTCTTTCTGCACCAACTCAGGAAGCTCAAGCTGTGCAAGGAGCTGCTGATCCAGTTCTACAGAGGAATTATTGAGTCTGTCATCTGCACCTCCATAACTGTCCGGTTTGGCTCTGCAACCCAACAAGACAGACACAGACTTCAGAGGATAATCAGAACTGCGGAAAAAACAATTACTGACAACCTACCTTCCATTGAGGACCTGTACACTGCACAAGTCAAAAAGAGGACTGTGAAAATATTTACAGACCCCTGGACATAAATTGTTTCAACTCCTACCCTCAAAATGATGCTATAGATCACTGCACATCAAGACAACTAGACACAAGAACAAAGGCAGAACTTCACGTCGCGGTTATACGACAACTTTTGCAGCTTCTCCGGATAGCCATCAAATTCGGATCGCCTGGACAGTCCAATCCGGACCTAAACCATCCTGAAGAGACAGTGAAAGGTAGGGGGAGATCCTGTGGTCCCATAGACACCCGCAAAGTCTCTGGTGACCCGGGAAAAGCCCCTTTTGCCAACGATCGTGAGTCAGCCTCAGGCTGCTGAAATTGCTGACAGCTCCTATATGCAAATGCAGGAGAGAAGCATGTCCTTTTGGTGAGAGTTTTTAAATCTTTTTTTCTGTTGGAGAGAGAACACTCTAAATTTGGAAATCTAATTTAAAATAAAGGCTGACTAAAGAGAAAGCGATGGATTTAAGATGGCCAATTGAAGCTTTTCTTTTTTCTCTTTTTATTTTTGGAAGCCAGGTTGGACTTCAATCACAATTCAATGTTGATTGGCTTATTGCGCTTTTCTATACTTTTACTTTTGGACTTTGTGGGGACACTGAATATATTTAAACTCTAATTGTTTTGAAGATTCTTTTTTCCCTTTTTTTGGCTTTCCTTTTCGTATTTTCTATTTTCTGTTTTTTTTTTAAAACTTAAAAATAGAGCAGGAAAAAATAAGCATTGACAGTTGATACAATTAACACTGCCACCTAGTGAACTTGAAACATTGTTACTAAGTTTTACTATCTGAATTGTTTAGAGAGAAGCTGTTCTCTTGAAGGCTATTTGGTTAAGAACTGATAGGGGCAGGAACACTGTTGTTTATACAGCTGTTTCCTGTGGAAACTTTCAGTATCTGGAAACCTACTTTGGAACAAACAGAAGCTCTAAGGGAAAGCTCAGAGTGACCTTGGAAAGACTTTCACCTTAAAAAAAATTGAATCTTTTTTTTTCTAGCTTTGGTGGCAGTGCTTATACCATCTTGCTGGGGAGGTGGTGATTTTTTTTTCCTTGTCTCCTTGATTCCTTTTTTTCTTTGAAGTTTTGAAGTATTGATTCCTGTTTTTTCTTTGCTCTCTTTTCCTTTCGAAGATATTGGAGACATATGGATGGCTTGTTTTAAAAATTTGAGTGAATTGGACTGAATTTTTTTCTCTTTCTTTTTTTAAAGTAAGAGAGCTTTTCTTTTTCCCCTCTCTTCTCTTTTTTTCATTTTATCCATAATTCTGTATTTTTATAGCTGATGTTTAATTTTTTGTGATACTCCAGTGGTTATTTGGGACATTTACATTACTTGATATTAATTGGACTAGAATACAAAAAGAAAAAATTTAGAAGATGGGTAGAAAGATAACACCTGTTGGCTCTACAACAACAACCCCTGCCTCCTCACCTGCAGGAGGACAAAGCTCAATACAGTCAATGCTTCAACAAGAAAAAGAGAAGGGAATAACCCTAGAGGAAATTATGCAAGCGATACAGAAATTGTAAGCAGGAGCTGATAGCAATAATGAAAAGTTAGACACCATTGTAAAGAGGACTGAGACTATAGAAAAAAGAATTGAGACAATAGAGCAATGAACTGAAAGCATAGAACAAAAAACAGCTAAAACAGAAGGAAAAATAGAAGATATGCAACAATGGATCATGAAATACAAGGACAGATTCCAAAAAATTGAAGAAAAGGTTCAACAAGAAGAGAAGGCTGAGGAGTTTGACAGCAGACTGAGCAACGCGGAAAGGGAGAGCAGAGGAATATTAGGATGGGAGATGGATAGGTCTGAAGTTTCCTTAAGATTTCAAAACATAGAACAAGAAAGAGGAGAGAACCTTGTACAAATTATATTTGAAATCTTGACAAACATATTAGAGATATCCAAAGAGAGGATGATGGATGGCATAGATGAAGCATTCTGAGTACACACAAGATATGCAATGAGAAATGCCCTCCCAAGGGAAGTCCACATAAGATTTACTAAGAAAGCAACCAAGCTACAAATATTACAGAAAACAAGAGATAGAAAAATAGAATATAAAGGCAAGGAGATTGTAGTTCTGAAACAAATTCTGAGAAGAGTGAGAGAGAAGAGACTATCAATTTTTGACTAAAATTCTGATTTAAAAAGGTGTTAATTATCGATGGCTCATACCGGAAGGTCTATTATTTGCATGGCAAGGACAAAGATACAGAGTAGATACAATCAATAAGGCAGAAGCCTTCTACGCAGAACATTTCAGAGGAATGACTGAGAAAACTGGAAAAGAAGAACTATTGGTACAACTACTGGAGACATCCATAATTGAGTTTGAAAAAATAGAAGGTGCTGTAGGCGGAATTGATAAAGAAGAAGGCGCGGTGGGTGGCATAAATCCCAGAGAACAACAAGAACCTAGATCAACTAGAGCCATAAATCTTGAATATAAAGTATAAACATGGAGGGGAAAAATGGTTACAATCAATATAAACGGACTTAACTCAGCAATTAAAAGAAGGAAAATATTTCACAAATTAGAAAAGCTAAAACTTGACATAATCTGCTTACAAGAAGTGCATATTCAAAAGAGACATGAATATCTACTAGTACAACCAAAGCTTGGAAAAATGTTTACTACATTGACAAATTGTAAGAAAAGAGGAGTGATCTTCTATATTAAAGATAATATTCCAGCGAAACTAATCTATGCAGATGAAGAGGGAAGAATCTTGGTGGAAATTATGGATAATATTAAAAAAAATACTCTTAATCGCAATTTATGCACCCAATGAAAAACAAGATGAATTTTACAAAAAACTCCACAAAAAAATTTCTGACTTGGACTATGTTGATATTTGTATGATGGGAGATTTTAATGGCATTGTAAACCAGAACATGGACTACAAAACACACAAAACAACAAAGTTAAATAGAAAATTGCTTCCGAAATCCTTTTTCAGGATGATAGATGAAACAAATCTAAAAAATATTTGGAGAGAAAGAAATCCTACAAAAGAACAATATACTTTTTATTCAAATAAGAACAATTTTTCCCCAAACACCATCATTCTGCTAAACAAATATTTCCCTCACCACTGTCAAACCATTCACTAAGGCTGCATTACTATTACTATTAGTCTTCTCATCATTCCTATCACCATCTCCTCCCATTTATGACTTCAGGACTGTAACTTTGTTGCTTGTATCTTTACGATTTATATTGATATTGTTTTCTGATTGCTTATTTGTACCCTATGACTATCATTGTGCTGTACCTTAAGATTCTTGAAGGTAACTTGTCTTTTTATGTACACTGAGAGCATATGCACCAAAGAAAAATCCCTTGTGTGACCAATCACACTTGGCCAATAAAGAATTCTATTCTATTCTATTCTATTCTATTCTATTTATGAATGAAATGAAATGAAACGAAACAAAAATAGTTGTGAAAAAATTGTGAAACTAAGTGGAAGGGGAAGGAGGAAAAAGTTCTGAATAAATATTGTCTGAACGTATGGAGTTGATTAAGGGAAGAAAAGATGTTGGTTTAATAGTGAATTGGCTGGCTAAAATATGTGTCAGAAAGTTTGAACTGGTGTAATTTGATGGTAATGGCGGTGCAACAAAATAGGAATTCAGAGAATGGCAATATTTACATGTTTTGCTCCTGTTAATGATAATAAAAGCAGATATGAATTTGAGGAAGATCAATTAGGGATTTTAGGAAACATTTTGGGAGGAGAGTATGTTTTGTTAAGATATGCCAAGAGAGGGATGGGAATGAGACGAAAGAGGGCGTAAACAGTGACTGGGCCATTCAGAGTCCCAAGAATGGTGACTAGTGAATATTTGCTTAGAAAAAAGCTTGTTGCCTTAAATAAATCATTTAAGTGGTAATCTATTAATGGGTTTACTTAGAAAATATGTGATTGAAAAAAAGCATGATTGATTTGTTTATGAGGAAAATTTCAGAGAATTAGAAAAGGATATTCTTTTCTCTCATGCCTTCACTTTCCTTTAAAAAAACCTAGTTCTTGCTTCTTTATTATGCTTTGCACAAAATTGCTTGGCACACACTGTACATTCATAGATGTACAGTAATTAATCTGCCATGTAAGTTTTGAGTTTATAACTCTACCATTTAAGAGATGATAGTTAAAATATAAATGTTCATACTGAATATTGGGATTTGAGTAAGTGGTTAATAAAACATTCATTATAAAAATCACGATACATAGTACTTTGCTCTTTTTATTTGCCTTTTTCTTAAAAGCACAAAAACAATTCCTGTTCCTTTTGTTGTCGTTTTTTATTATGTCAAAATAGTCCTAGCTTTAATTTTCTTCCTCTGTACATTTAACATAATGTAATGTATTTCTATATAAATACACTATTGTTAAAAAGGCATAGATGGCTTCGGAAATTTATGTAGAGATGATGGAAACAGAATTCTCTTTACAACTTTTGGATAATTTTATTGCAAGCATATTTGTTTTAAAATGAATAGCACATCTTAGAGAGGTTACAGTAATTCTTTTTATTCAAACCACGAAATGTATAGAGCTTAAAATAATGGGTAATTTTATGCAAAAAGCAGCATAAGAGTGTGTTTAAATTTCTTTCAATTGTGCAATTTTGTGTGATGCTCTGATCCCCAAATAAAACAAAATTGCCCAAAGCACACAAATTGGCAAAACTCATGAATTTTCAACATTATTACCTTCAAATTTTTTGAGATCAAGGTTGGCCTTCATTCAGATATTCTAGAACTCTTATGTAAGATGTCATGAGATTCTACAATTTTCACTGGATTTTTAAGAATAATAAACTGTCTTGAAGTTTGCAATTGCATAAATTACCACTGTTATCAATTTCAATTTAATTTGTGAGATTATGGATATCGAGATAAGGTGAATGAAAAAACCATTGATTAATTAAAATAGTCATAATCCATCAAAGATGAAAACATCTTAAAATGTGTAACATACATTGTAAACAATAACAACATACGGAAATAATAAACTACAACCTATTGAGGCTTGACTTTCGGAGGCCAAACCCCCACTGTAGGGAGGAGGAACCGATTAGGTGGTTCCACCCCAGGCACCTTATGGACCCTTTGGGCTTTCAGACGGTGCTTGGCGTTGTTCCTGATACCCTCACCCGCAGTCCGGCGGAAATCCTGGTTGCTGCTTGGAACTCAGCAGCGTCAGAGGCTCTCAACTGGATTGCGCCTTTACGGCCGATCCAAGGCAGTGGATCCAGGAGGGCTCCTTGGTTTACTGAGGAACTCCGGGAGATGAAGCGCCGAAAGAGACGCCTAGAGCACCGCTGGAGATCCAGTAAGTCCGAGTCAGACCGAGCACTATTAAAATCCTGCATCAGAGTTTACCTTCGGGCAATTAGGACGTCAAAAAGAACTCATATTGCCACTCTGATAGCTTCCGCTGAGTCGCGCCCAGCCGCCTTGTTTAGGATAACCCGTTCCCTCCTGAATAGGAGGGATACGAGTGATCCTTTGCGAGGTAGAGCTAAGGAATACGTCCAATTCCTCGCGGATAAAGTTGCTCGGCTTCGGGCGGACCTGGACTCCAATTGCGCAGAGCCAGCCGAGGCACCAGGGGAGAATCTGGAGCGACATCTCTGGATTGATTTTCAACTCGTTACCCGTGAGGAAGTGGACAAGGCCATGGGAGCTGTGAGTGCCTCCACATGTGTGCTGGACCCGCGCCCCTCCTGGCTGGTTGCGAATAGCAGGGAGGTGACACGGGGCTGGATCCAGGCGGTAATTATCGCCTCCCTTCGGGAGGGGTTCTTTCCCCCCGCTTTAAAGGCGGAGGTGGTGAGACCCTCCTGAAGAAACCATCTTTGGATCCAGCCGTCTTAAATAACTATCGTCCTGTCTCCAACCTCCCCTTTGTGGGGAAGGTTGTTGAGAAAGTGGTGGCCTCTCAGCTCCGGCGGTCCTTGGATGAAACCGATTATCTAGATCCCTTTCAGTCGGGATTTAGGCCTGGCTACAGCACGGAAGCCACTTTGGTCGCACTGACCGATGATCTCTGGAGAGCCAGGGACGGGGGTCATGCTTCCGTCCTAGTGCTCCTTGACCTCTCAGCAGCCTTCGATACCATCGACCATGGTATCCTTCTGCGACGACTGCGGGAGGTGGGGGTGGGAGGCACCATCCTTCAGTGGTTCTCCTCTTACCTCTCGGACAGGTCGCAGTCGGTGTTGGTTGGAGGGCAGAGATCGACCCCTAGGCCCCTGAATTATGGGGTGCCGCAGGGTTCGGTCCTGTCCCCCCTCCTGTTTAACATCTACATGAAGCCGCTGGGTGAGATCATTCGACAGCACGGGATAAAATACCACCAGTATGCGGACGATACGCAGTTGTATCTGTCCGCCCCGTGCCAACTCAGTGAAGCAGTCGACGTGATGTGTCAGTGCCTCGAGGCTGTTAGGGTCTGGATGGGGGGTAACAAGCTTGCACTCAATCTGGATAAGACCGAGTGGCTGGTGTGTTTCCCTCCTACCAATTGGCCAAGTTTTCCATCTCTCAGGCTGGGGGATCAAACAGTACGCCCCTCAGACAGGGTCCACAATTTGGGAGTCCTCCTGGATCCACAGCTGACCTTTGAACACCATTTGTCGGCTGTGACCAGGGGGGCATTTGCCCAGGTTCGCCTGGTGCACCAATTGCGTCCCTACCTGAACCGGGAGGCCCTCGCAACAGTCACTCGTGCCCTTGTGACCTCAAGTCTGGACTACTGCAACGTGCTCTACATGGGGCAGCCCTTGAAGAGCATTCGGAGACTTCAGCTTGTCCAGAATGCAGCCGCGCGAGCGATCGTGGGTGCACCTCGATACACCCACGTTACACCTTTCCTCCGCGAGCTGCACTGGCTGCCTATTGGTCTTCGGATACGCTTCAAAGTGCTAGTCGTCACTTATAAAGCCCTTCATGGTATTGGACCTGGGTACTTGAGAGACCGCCTGCTGCCAATTACCTCCAACAGACCGATTAGATCCCACAGATTAGGCCCCCTCCGAATTCCATCCACTGGCCAATGCCGATTGGCTACCACCCGGAGGAGGGCCTTCTCTGTGGCTGCTCTGGCCCTCTGGAACGAGCTCCCCATGGAGATTCGGACCCTCACCACCCTCCAGGCTTTCCACAAAGCCTTAAAAATCTGGCTGTTCCGACAGGCCTGGGGCTGATGTCCCCGCCCGAATGGTGTGGCTGTTGATTGTTTTTTAAAATAGTGGTGTTATGTTGTCCGTTGTCTTTCTTTTTTCTTTTTTCTTTTCGTTTGTAAACCCCCCCCCCCCCCCCGATTTGGTTGTGAGCCGCCCTGAGTCCCTCTGGGAAAAGGGCGGCATAGAAATACAATAAAATCGAAAAAAATCGAAATACAATTATATCAATCCAGATGAAAACTAATCAGTTGCTATTGTAGGAACTGTTGTTTCAAAATAGGATCAGGGCTTTATGCAAAACGTGACTTGGGGGAAGGAGCTGTAATTGTTAAAAGGCTTACCTTGGTAAATGTCAGTGGCTACAGAAGGCAAAAGTAAATAAAATATTTTAGTTTCTGAGTACCAGTTGTGGGGAAGAAACAATAAGAGAGTGCACTCAGTCTTCATGTCCTACCTGATTAAGATGCCAGATAAAACAGATAACTGTCATAATCTAAAAGGCTTTTATATCTGTATATTTGCAATATTTTATATTTGCATGTTTGCAATATGGAACCCCTCCCATACTACCACCTCTTACAATACTAGACAATACTAGACAGTATCAACAGTAGAGATCTTCAAATTTCTAGGTTCTATTATATTCCAAGACCTAAAATGGACACCTAACATCAAAAATGTCATTAAAAAAGCACAACAAAGGATGTTCTTTCTGCGCCAAATCAGAAAGCTCAGACTGCCCAAGGAGCTGCTGATCCAGTTCTACAGAGTTATTATTGAGTCTGTCATCTGCACCTCTATAACTGTCTGGTTTGGTTCTGCAACCCAACAAGACAGACACAGACTTCAGAGGATAATTAGAACCCCTATCCTCAAAATGGCACCATAGAGAGACTTCCGGTGACGTCATTGGCTATGGCGGCAGGCTTGGAGATTGCTCTGAAGCCTAGCTGACAAACCAGGGGCCTGGCGGCATAAAGAGCGGCCGTTTTCTGGTCTCGGAGGACTCGGTGAAGCCGGGGGTGCTTCTCTGCAGGTGGGGAGAGGTGCGATCTCCTCGGCAAAGCAGAGGCTTAGTCCTTATCCCAGACGTCTGAAGAGGGACGCACGGCAGCCCCAAAGCCATGACACAGCACTTTTGTTGGCGTAGGATTTTTGATGTGAATCTGGATGCCCTAAATTTTCTTGAAGAGTAAGTTGGATTTACTATTTGGTTACTGCATCTCTGGCAGTTTCCCCCCCCCCTCTTTTATGGGACTTTTAGCGGCAGTGGTAAGCAAGAGCGATTACAACAAACAGGAGCAAATAAATTAACAATTGAAGAAGGATTAACATCATAAAGAGTTGTCAAAGGCGGCCCAGGTGGTGGAAACAGAAAGGAAGGAGAGTGAAGTTTTACCCTGAGGCACAGCTGGTAGATATCTGCGGACTTGTCCTGCCTGCTCCCAAGATTTTTGGAGAACTTTTGTGCTGCTATAGGAGACTTAAGACTCCATTTGAGACAGTCAATATTATATCCACTGTGCGCATTGTTTTCTTTTTTCTTTTTTCTTTTTTGGAGCCGGAGTTGGACACTTGAAAGGGGAATATTTCGAGCTGAACTTCCCTTTGTTTTTCTTCTCTTCTCTTTGAGGTTTGATTCCTTTTTTTGTGTTGGTGTATTTGTCCCTCCCCCCTTCTTTCCTTTTTTTCTGATATGAGCCCCCTCTTGTATTTTTTCTAGATCTCTGTATGGAACTATATTCATATATATTTTTCCTTATAGATAGCAGCAAAATAAGTTGGAACATTGCTTAAACTGGTAGCAGATAGCTTATGAAACAGTGGGATAAGCTTCTTAACCTAATTGATATGAGCTGGGCAAAGGGGGGGGGGAAACCTCGACACTACCTACTCAGTCGTCCCCACAACCCCTCCAACACTACACAGAATTTTAGACAATATGGCTGGGGTAGAGAAAGCACCCAAATTGCAAAATATACAGACAACTTTGCTATTGATACAAAATAATATAGCTAGGAATCAGGAGGTCACCGAAAAATCCCTGGCCGACATTAAAAATGAAATGGGAGACATGAGGGGAGAAATGAAACAGCTGTATTCACAGCAAAAGGAGATCTGGGCAAAAATGGAGAAACAGGAGGATCAAATTCAAGATTTAGGAGTAAAAATGAAGGAAAGTGAAGGGAATATGGCGAGGTGGGAAATGAGGCAGCTTCATATCAATAGAAGGTTGGAAGATGAGATTGCTATGTTGGAATTAGAAAGGTCAGCCTTCTTTCTCAGATTTCAAAATATTCCAGAGGAAAGAGAGGAGGAACTGAAGGAAATTATGGTTGAAATGATCGCAGGGATTGTCCAGAAGGATAAGCTGATGATACAGAGTGATATTGATGACGTCTATATGGTCTATACTTCCTATACTAGGAGACAGAAACTGCCACGTGAAGTGCACGTGAGGTTTAGCAAACGATCTCTGAGAGAAGAAATTTACCAGAAGGCACGTGACCAGAATACCATATACACAAGGGAGATGGTGACAGTACTAAAACAGATACCAAGAAGAGTGAGGGAAAGGAGGCAGAAATATCAGGACCTAACAACACAACTGAGGAAACTTCAGGTGATGTATAGGTGGCTTTTCCCAGAAGGGTTGTCCTTCCTCTGGCAAGGCCAGAGGTTTTGGATTGAATCATTGCAAGATGCACAAGACTTTATGGAAAGTCAGTTGAAGAGGGGAACTCACTTTAACTTTAACTTTTAATAAATTTATATGCCGCCCAATCCCGTAGAACTCCGGGCAGCTTACAGAAACAAGTTAAAACAAGGAGTTAAAATAAAAGAAACAATTTAAAAAGAAACAATTTAAAAACAACGCACTATGCACTCAATCTGGGTGGGCTGAACCTCATTCATGAAGTCAACAGCCCCAGGCCTGCCGGAATAGCCAGGTTTTAGTTGCTTTTCGGAAGGCCGAGAGAGTGGGAAGGGTCCGGATCTCTACAGGTAGGTCATTCCACAGGGTCGGAGCAGCTACAGAGAAGGCCCTCCTCCGAGGAGCCGCCAGCCGGCATTGTCCGGTCGATGGCACCCATAGAAGGCCCAGTCTGTGAGTTCAGAGTAACAATGGAGAATTGGATAACAAGAGCCGAGGAGAGGAGCGAAAGAATAGTGCCCCGGGAGACGAGAAAGGGGGAAATGAGAATCAAAACAGAGATGAGAGACCACAGACGAGGCAGACAACAAAATCCAAAGCCTTACACAAATAAACATGGCGGATGAACTCCCTTAATTTCTTTAAACATAAATGGTTTGAACTCACTAAGAAAGAGAAATAAAATACTGAATGCTTTACAGAAAAAGAATTGTGATCTGACATGCCTGTAAGAAGTACATATAGTGAACCACCAGCAAAATGTGTTGTGTTACCCCCGGCTGGGTATAATACATACAAGTTTAGCAGATGAAAAGAAAATGGGCATTGTGCTGTATGTTAAAGATCATATCGATTCTAAATTGGTGTATACTGATGGGGAAGGGAGACTTTTAATGGTTGAATTGAAATTTGGTCGATATAAAATTTTGCTGGTGGTCATATACGCGCCGAACGATAATCAAAGCACCCTTTTTAGAAAGTTGCATCAAAAAATTGCAGAGTTAGGCTATGACCGCATATGTTTGGTAGGTGATTATAACACTGTGGCAGATAGGATAATGGACTATAACCCAGGAAACATTCAAAAGGGAGGGAAATTAAGAGAAAGGAGGAGAGCTCTCCCCAAAACTTTTGAAGACATGAGGGAGGAATATGAATTAAAGGATGTATGGTGTGAACTCCACCCACAGAAACAACAATTTACTTTCTTTTCACATAGAAATCAATCCTGTTCTAGGATCGACATGGCTTGGTTGACACCAGAAATTGGGGATCTGATTAAGGAAGCAGCAATCGAGGTTAATACCTGGGCCGATCATAATCCAATCTTATTGGTGTGGAAAGGTGTAAGGCAGGGGAGGAAGCGAAGGTGGATGATGAATACAGAGATAGTGAAAGAACAAGAATTTCAACAAATGTTTAAAAGGGAAATGAGGTGGGTTTTTTTTTGAAGAAAATAGGAAGGGAGTAACCCCACAAATACTTTGGGATATGGCCAAATGGGAGCTATTAAATATACAATAGGCACACAGAGGAAAAAATTAGAAAAGAGGGCAAAATGGGTAGCCAAATTGGAGGTGGTGGAAAAAGCCTTGCAACAGGACCCACTAGATGATAAGAAAAAAGAAGAAATGGCTAGAATTAAGCATGGGATATCTCTTCTAGACCAGGAGGATGTTGCTTAGAAACTTAGGGGGATTAAGCAAAACTTTTTTGAGCATGCTAACAAACCATTGGCTCTCTTATAGACTTCGGAAAGAAAGAGAGAGCAGACGAATAGCTCAACTGCAGAATAGTAAAGGGGAATTAGTAGAAACCAAGGGGGAGAAACAGGAAATTATTCAAGGTTTTTTTCAGCAACTATATAGTAGAGAGGAAATTTCTGAGGACCAAATTAAGGAATTTTTAGATAATGCAAATCTGCCTAAGATCTCAAATGAAGCGAAAGGGGTACTAAACCAAAAGATAACAATAGATGAATTAGAAAAGGCAGTCAAAAAAAATGGAAAACAACGAAAATGGAAAACAACAAAGCTCCTGGCATGGATGGTTTGCCAGTTGAAATCTATAAAATGTTTTTGGAAATCTTAGGAGAATATTTAATGCTGTCTTGACGGATTCTATTGCACTGAAATTGTGGGCTGAGGTCTATATAACCCTTTTGCCTAAAGCTGGAGCTGACCGTACTCAAATTAAAAACTATAGGCCCATTTCACTTTTGAATGTGGATTATAAAATCTTTGCAGCTATACTGGCAGATAGACTTAAATTCTTCCTTAGCAAATTTATATACCCTGATCAGAATGGCTTCCTGCCGTCAAGGCATTTGAAAGATAATGTTAGAATTATTTTGGATGCCTTAGAATATTATGAAGCCCATCCGGACAAACAAGTGGCCTTTATGTTTCTCGACGCACAAAAGGCTTTTGATCAGGTAAATTGGAAGTTTATGTTGTCACAATTAGAAAATATGAAGTTTGGAGAAAACTTCTTAAACGCAGTTTGGGCAATTTATGTACGACAAACTGTGACATTATTGGTAAATGGAGAAGAGGCGGGTGATATTGAGATTGGTAAAGGCACAAGACAAGGATGCCCGTTATCCCCCCTACTGTTTATCCTTACATTAGAACCCCTTCTTAGAATAGTGAGGAGTGATATACAAATTAAAGGGTTACGAGCTAAAGCTCGGGAATTTAAGGTCTAGGCTTTTGCCGATGACCTTGTTTTTATTCTGGAGGATCCTATGGCTTCTGGGATACAACTTTTACGTAAAATAGAGGAGTACGGTATGATAGCGGGGTTATGTATAAATAAAGAGAAGACAAAACTGTTAATTAGGAATATGACTTTGAACCAGAAAAGGGAAGTACGAAGCCTGTAAGGGATTAACATGGCCCATAAAATACAATACTTGTGAATTTGGCTCACAGAGAGATGTTCCTCTATCAAGGTAGATAATTATATGAAATGACTACAACAGGTATCTAAGGATATGACTAATTGGAGTGGTAAACAACTGTCTTTGATGGGCAGGATTGCGACAGTTAAGACACATGTACTACCAAAATGTTTGTTTTTGTTTCAAATGGCACCGACTAAATTGGACAATTTTTTTTTTAAATCCTTGGAGACAATAGTGGCTCGATTTACATGGCAAGACAAGAAAGCATGAATTAAAGCCCAAACGTTGCAAAAACGTAAAGAACTGGGAGGCTTCGGAGTACCCAACTGGGAAGCATATTATAATGCAGCAATTATGACATGGGTGAAGGATTGGGTGACGTTGAGTAGAAGGCGCCTATTGGCTATAGACGGACATGACCTCCCTCAGGGATGGCATGCCTCCCTCTGGCAAGAAAGAGACACCCCCCATAGGCACTTCATGGGACATTATATTCGGAAGATTTTGATGGGGGTGTGGGAAAAGATGAGGAAAAAGTACTATCTTAGGGTTCCGTGCTGGTTGGCACCGTTGGAGGCCTTAAAGCATCCCAGTGTATTTAATTGGACAAGAAACATAACATATAAAGACATTATGACAGAAGATGGCAACATGAAAACAAAGATGGAATTAGAGCAGCAGGGCAGGAATCTGGAATGGTGGGAATATTTACAGATTAGAAATAAGTTTAAAAGCGATAAGGTATGGTTTGGGATCTACTCAAACCGTCAGGGGCTAGATAAGATTTTGTTTGGTGGAGATAAGAAAATGTTATCGAAGATTTATCAATTTTTGACCTGTCAAAATGCTAAAGAAGAGATGGATAAAAGCCTTCTAATAACACGGGAGAGAAACTTTGGCTATGAGATTGAAATGGGCAAATGGTGGGATCTATGGAGTAAGACTATTAAACTTACAATATCTACAGCGTTAAAAGAAAACATATACAAGGTGGTTTATAGATGGCACTTCCCCCCAACGAGGTTAGCCAAAATGTTTCCTGGGTTATCTCCATAATGTGGAAGAAGGGATGGCACACTCTACCATATTTGGTGGTCTTGTACTGAGGCCACGAAATACTGGAGAAGGATTCAAAACTGGCTAAAAGAGGTTACCGGGGCAAGCATGGAATGGAAACCCGAGAATTTTTTACTAAGCATAAAACCAGAAAACATGAGTAAATCTGTATGGCATTTGAGCCGACATATAATTGTGGCCGCAAGAATAACTTATGCACAATTTTGGAAATCCACTACCATACCATTGGAAGATGCCATAATTAAAAAGATTTATGAATGTGCAGAAATGGACAGAATGACGGGTTGGCTGAGGGACAAAGGAGAAACGGAACATTATCTTAGCTGGAACCTATGGTATATGTGGGCGACAAGGAGAACAGCAAGGACTTAAAATGGGGAAAGTTAAATAGCAGTTGTTAACAATGAGAACTAAAAGTGAACATGGGTATTGTAATAGATCCCTGAACTTTATAACGAGAAGATGCTGCTTAGAAACTAAACAATGAGGAAGGAAAAAAAAAAGTTGGGCTGTGAATGACTGTCACCGCGGGGGTGGTGGTTGTATGTTTAAAGTTGTATTTGTATTTGTATGTCTTATTCTTAAAAAAAATGTATAACCAATAAAGATTATTTTTTTAAAATGGCACCATAGAGCACTGCACCCCAGAACAATTAGACACAAGAAGTTTTCCCCCGAACACCATCACTTTGCTAAACAAATAATTCCCTTAACACTGTTAAACTATTTACTAAGTCTGCACTACTATTAATCTTCTCATCGTTCCTATCACCCATCTCCTCCCACTTATGACTGTGTGACTGTAACTTTGTTGCCTGTATCCTTACAATTTAAATTGATTATTTTCTAATGTGATTTGATTGCTTATTTGTACCCTATGACTATCATTAAATGTTCTACCTTATGATTCTTGACGAATGTATCTTTTCTTTTATGTACACTCAGAGCATATGCACCAAAGACAAATCCCTTGTGTGTCCAATCACACTTGGCCAATAAAGAATTGTATTGTATTGTATTGTATTGTATTCTGTTCTATTCTATTCTATTCCTGCAGCCATTAGTCCCAAAATGATGTGCCTTTTATTTTACATTCTGCTGGGATCCTTAGCTGTTGAACATGTGGGAAGCCCCCCACCCCACGCTACAGAATGAAATATTTTGGGGGATATTAAAAGAGGCAGAATATTATACTATATTTCCACAAAGGAGAAATGGAGAAATATGCTCTTAAAGGCAGAAAGCAACCCCACTCTTCCCGCTAAAAGAAAACTCAAGCTGTCTCAAGCAGAACCCTGAAGTCTTTAGAGATGTATCTTTTGTGCCATCAAGAAATCCAGGCCAGCCTATTCATAAACAAAATTCCTTCAGCCTAGGTCCCCCAGGGTGGAGCTGATGGGATTAAGACTTTACAATCCGCCACCCAAATTCTAAGGACAGGACATGACCTTTAGGACATAATAGGATTAACCCGCCACTATTAACCTGAAATAGTAAAAGACACAAGGCTACATTGCACAACCCCCTGAAGCAGGGGTGTCAAACACAAAGCCCACAGGCCGGATCTGGCCCACAATGTAATCAAATCCGGTCTGTGGGACTGTCCTGGAAAATATAAGGGGCTGGCCTGTGTCACTTCAGTCGGGTCTACCCAATGTGAAGAGGAAACATCGGGCCAGCATGAATTCGGCTTGGTCTACCTAGTGTGAAGAGAAAACATGCCAGCAGTTTGGGAAGTGGCATCAAACTGGCCACGCCCACCCAGTCGGCCATGCCCAGTAAGTGGCGTCAGGCTGGTCACACCCACCCAGTTGACCACGTCCTGCTGCCCCCCGAGGCCAACCACTACCCTGATGTGGCCCACAATGAAATTGAGTTTGACACCCCTGCCCTGGAACATCTCAATCACCAAACCCTAGAATTCTATAAAAATCCATCCATTCATTCAGCCATTTTGTCAGCCATCCGAGAAACATGCTGTTGTCACTCATGTTTCTGGAAACCAAATAAACAGAGACCTTCTTTCCTTGTAGCCAACCTCCATTTTATTTCCAGTGATTTTCTCCCGACACTGAGCCATTGGATTTTTCTTCTCGCAAACATTTCAGCAAAAAGTTGGCTTTAAGAATGGTTTCCCTTGTTCATCAAAATTAGCTTAGATTTTATTTTCTGTGTTAGCAATAGACATGGCACTTCCAATGTTTGTTTTTATCTTATTCTCCTATATTTTCATAAATATGGCATCCTTTGTATCAAGTTCCAATCAAGTCATACCTGTGTCTATGGCACATGGACCTATACATGTATTGCATTTATCGCAAGTCAGTTTGTCAGCTATGCATTTTGGAAGCAAATTTTCTACCATAAGGCAACTGTGAAAATTATGTCTTGAACCAATCCCTTTTTGTGCATCCTATCTCTTCAAATGGATAATTCTATGTATGGGGATTAATGTTTAAATAACAACAAAAGTAGGACAATTATCATTCCACTGGCAATGACCTTGGTCCACTTGACCAAGAGTGGTTCACAAACACCACTCTATGTTTGATTGTTTTAGTTTTACTTCATGAAATTCATCAGTCCTTCTTTTGAAGAAAAAGATTGAGTACTTTTTCTTCCCTGCATGCACTTAGTTTAGTCAGAGTATGTAATTGGAAACAGCACAGAGACTATCAAGCTATTCCTAAATGGGACTAAAGAATAAGAGATTAACATAGGATTTACTAATAAAATAGAAATAATATATTGAATTACAACTCCCTGCTGTCTCAGTCAGCACTGCACAGAGATATTGGTGTTGTACTACACCTGGACATTAACAGATGGACATAAATTTCATTAATCAGACTTCATTTCCCAACAAAATAATATTTGAGGAACCTCTTTTGATACAATTATTTGCCTGTGAAGAAATAGCAATAGCATTTACCATAGCTTTAGATTTATATATCACTCCATAGTGCTTTACAGCACTCTCTGAGTGATTTACAAATGTCAGCATATTGCCTCCAACAATCTGGGCTCTCATTTTACCAACTTTGGAAGGATGGCAGGGTGAGTCAACCTTGAGCCAGACAGGATCAAACTCCTGGTAGTGGGAATGTAGAGTTAGCCTGCAATATTGCATTCTAATCACTCTGCCACCATGTCTCCTAAACCAATTCAAAGGTTTTTTTTACTACAGGTTGTGTGGGCATGGCTTGGTGGCATGGCATGGCTTGGTGGACGTGGCAGTGGAAGGATGCTTTAAAATCTCCATTCCCTCCCCACTCCAGGGGAAGGTTATTGAAAAATCCCCATTCCCTCCCGATCAGCTGGAACTCGGGAGGCAGAGAATAGATGGGGGCGGGGCCAGTCACAGGTGGTAGTTAAGGTTCTCCGAACTACTCAAAATTTCCGCTACTGGTTCTCTAGAACTAGTCAGAACCTGCTAAATACCACCTTTGTCCTCAATCCCATTAGGAAATTGTGGAACATGTTCTAAAGACCATGATTTGTTCTTCCAGATTTCTGGTCTATAGTTCCTGGTCGCTGTCTGATATGAAATGAATGTGCTCTATAGCAGTGTCCACATAGTGCTGTAGCCCTGTGCATTGCAAAGAAATGTGAAAATAGTGAAGAAGAGGTCTTTCCAAGAAGACTGCCTAACTGAAGTGCTTACATTTAGAAGTCAGTGATAAACTCCACGGATTGTAAAAAGTAGTGAATCACTAATGTTAACAAGTTAAATCTTCTTCTTAGTCTGGCCTCAGAGATTTCACAAACCAATTGGTGAGTGAGCGAGGAACACATACAAACATCAAAATGTTTCTTACTGAATGAATAAGGGGGGGCAGAGTATCTGCAGAGTGTGATAAAAATGTCACAATAGCGAACAAAGCTACGCAGTACTCATAAAAAAAATATGGGAAACTTTTATCACACCATTACAGTCACCATTTTGACTTTTTTTAACCAGTTCTCTACAGATAGCCCTGTAGAATTAGCATGCTAATATTAAACATATGCAGTACTGATTAAAAATACTTCATTTTTATTTTTAGCTGCAAATACTGTAGCAATAGATCCCACGTGACTGCAAATGTTCAGACTGGTGATAGCGATTCCTACAGTATATTAAGGCAGAAGGCATAATGCTTACTAAGATGTTTCAAACTACACCATCCAATATGTATTTCATTTTCTTGCTGCTATACACATTCAAACTAACAGACAAAAAGATTATTTATAACACTCCCGAGGCACTATCCAATCACAATCAAAATGAAGAAGTACAAGCTAACAACAGTTAAAATCACACAAAAGCAATAAAATTGATAAACACCATGATAGATTTACAGTCACACTAAAAAGAGCATTTACTCCACAATAAATTCTAAGCCTATAAACCTGATACCCCTATCACCTAACTTTACTAAAAATTTATAACAAAACCATCCTAACCTTTTAATGTTCTTGCCATTCTGATTCCACTTGCAAATACTTCTACCGACAGTATTCTTTATTACACAAAGTGAATTTTCAAAATTCATTCTGTTTTCTGTTTTGAGCACGAGAGGACCAGATTGAATGCGCACAAGAGTTTTTCCTTTGCTTTTTTACATTTGTGTCTTGATCAAATCAAAATAAGTCACTGATATCATCTGCATGTTAATAGTGGGAGTTATACATTGTTGATGTCTTACTTTGTTTAAGCTAGCACTAAACTATTATTTACTCAGAAATGATATGCATGAATATGTATAAATAAGCCCTGTCTTCTGAAATGATTATGGCTACTTCAAAAAATCAGAAATCTTGCACTCATTTAATTTACTTCTCAGTAATAGGATACAAGATCCAGCATTTTATTATTTGCAGGAAATAAGACCCCACTGAGTACACACCAATGAACGGAGCTACCCCAACTTGAGAATTATTAATTCCATGGGTAGGTTTATATTTCATTATAGTATTTCTTCTCCATACTACATATCAAAGTTTATAGTCTTCTGTTCCAAGTTTGATTTTTTACCCCAATTCCTCACTTGTTCCATTTCTTTAAAAAACATTATAAATGCATTCTTATGACTACTCTCACTAAAGAGTTCTGAAGAGAAACATTTATACAACTAGGGAAAGAGTGAAATCTGTTTCTTAGACTACAGCGGGAGCCTTCAAAGCTGATCATCTGAGAATAAAGTCATGTTTAACCTTGGTGTGTGAGGCCACAAGAAGAGTTTTCTAAGCTCTTAAGGATACTAGTTATCTTCCCTGTGGCAGTGGAAAACAGCAGGAGAAAAGGAGGATTAAAGAGGTGCTTGCCATTGTGGAGAATGAAGAGCCACAGCAAATCACTGGTGAAGGCAGCAAGGCCTCCAAGAACTCCACTACTACTGTAGTAGTAATAGTAATGAGTTAATAATAATAAATTATAATTAGTAATAGTTAGTTAGAAGTAATAATAGTAAGTTATAGTAGCAATAGTAAGTTATAAGTAGTAAGTCCCTTCTTCCCCTTCTCTTAGGTTACCATTGCTGCTGATGTTACCAGTGCTAGTAGCTCTTCCTTTTCTGTTCTTGTCTGATTTCCAAGGCCTCACTTCTGTCACTGGTAGTAAGTTACTGGTGGTTACTGGTGGTGATAGGTTATTGGTTCATGTACCAAAAGGATAACAAGTTAACTTGATTGGTTGTCCACTGATTGGAATAATGCTGGCATAAGGAGCCTTGAAGGACTTGGCCAAATGAAATGTTGTACAGAAACATATTATAGGACAGTGATGGCTAACCTTTCTGTCGTCACGTGCCCATAATGCAATGTGCATGCGACCCCTATGCATGCACATATGACTCCTCCCTCACACCCCATGCATGCTCATGCATCTCCCACATGCCCCCCCCAGGCATGCGTGGTAGAGACCCAAAAACCAACTGGCCCAGTGGGAGGGGCGCACGCATGCACGATGGAGTTGAGCTGGGGTGACAGCTCCCGTGCCTGTAGAGGGCTCTGCGTGCCACAGGTTCGCCATCACAGTTATACGATATGCTCATTTGTAATAGTAGTCAAAAGAGATATAGTTTTGGGTAGTGGTTAAAGCATCATGCTAGAAACCAGGTGACTGTAAATTCTAGTCTTACCACAGGCACAAAGGCAGTTAGATGACCTTGGTCTAGTTCCTCCCAAGTTTGGGAAGAAGACAACTGCAAACCACTTCTGGAAAACCTTGCCAAGAAAACTCCAGGAACTTGTCAAGTTTGTCTACAACAGTAGTTCAAACTTGATTTTATTGAGGGCCACATTAGGGCTGTGTTTGACCTCAGGAGGCTGGAGTGGGCGTGGCCAGGGTAGGCATGACCAGCTCGACATCACTCATGTCGGCGCCTATGGTGGCCCGAGTGCTCTGCCAGCGAAAAAGGTCTCCTAAGTTCCATTTCCAGCTGTTAGAAATGGCTTCCTGCAGTCCTTTGCCAACAAAAACAGAGCTGGCCCACTGTGGACTGGTCCTTCACTGTTTCCAGGGCAGCTCCACGGGCCACATTTAAGCACCCCGCAGGCCAGATGTGGCCCCCAGACCTTGAGTTTGACACCCCTGGTCTACAAGAATCAGACATAATTAAATAGAAAAGAAAAAAAAGTAATAATAACAGTGTCATCAATCTATAATCAGAATTGTTGATTTGAATGCTCATTTTGTTTTCAATAATTGCTAGCCCTTAAGAGTTATGTACAAGTTGTCCTTGACTTTCAACCACAATTGAGCCCAACATTTCGGTTGCTAAGTGAGACATTTATTAAGTGAATTTTATCCCATGTTACAACCTTTTCTGGCCACAGTTGCTAAGTGAATCACTGTAGTTGTTAAGTTAGTGACATGGTTGTTAAATAAATCTGGCTTCCCCATTCACTTTACCTGTCAGGAGGAGGCAAAAAGTGATCACATGACCAATCACATGACCATGACATAAATATGAGTCAGTTGCCAAGCATCTGAATTTTGATCATGTGACCCTGGGGATGTATCAACAATCATAAGTGTGAAAAAGAGTCATAATTCATTTTTTCCAGTGCCATTGTGATGTTGAACTGTTGTTAGATAAACTGTTTAAGTCGAGGACTATCTGTATTGACTTTGAGATGGGCAATGAATGAATGTATTCCTCCTTCCAACATTGTAGTTTGAATCTGGGCTTTGGCCTAGATAATAATTGTACATTTTTCTGAGCGAGTGAGAGGGGTTGTTCATTTTTTATCTACAACCTTTTATTCTTTGTGCCAAAAATCCTGAAGCTGCGGGAGATAAGGAACACCTAATGCTAAGAACTTGGGGCATATAAACAAATCATTAATAAGGGAAGGCAAGAGGTATTCCTGTTTTGGCTGTCAGGTAATAAGAGTGACTCTTCTGAACAAACCCTAATGGTTTGAAAGTTGGATGGCTGTTCTGGAGCTCAAAACTTGAAAGAGAACTTAGGCAGGAAAAAAAAAATTCCAGAGGCTGGAAGGAGAAACCTCTGCAAAGCAGTGTGGACTTTTGAGAGGAAAATAATCTGAGGAAAAATTTGCCAGGAGGAGAGAAAGAACAATTCTGACACATGGCTTGCCTCCCACACCTCAAGCTTTTCCAACAACAGACTCTTGTGTTCAACCTCAACGCTCACTTTGCTCTTCTTATGCCTTATATTAGTAACAGTCCTTGCTTTATTGTTCATTCTGAATTAAGAACAATCAGGCTCTATGGTTGTCAGAGTGATGATTTATCTACCTATATGGCTTTTAAATGCAAATAAACAAAAAAGTAATTGTTACAAGGAATTATGTCTTACTGCAGGCACTTGAATGAGCTGCAAGCATACAATGCAATTGGGATAAACTAAAAATAATATGCCTGATTATGGGCTTAATAATCATGTGAAGTGGATCTACAAGGATAAAAATATTAATCATTTTGACAACTCTCGGTCTGTGTTTGGAAAATAACATAACAAGAAATAATATTATTAATAAAGGAGAGGATCATACACCTACTCCATTTATTTTTGCAGAACATAATGGACATGACCTTTGCTGAAAATATGTTTTTCAATCCTAGTGAAGTGAATTGTTTAGAGACAGGAAACAAAAACTGAGGTAAAAAAAGGTAATGGAAACAAATGAATGGTGAATAATCATAAATATCAGAGAAGACTAATGCATAAGTGTTGTGCTTTTTTTTTTATTTAAATCAAGACTTACTCCTCGTGCTGGGTAGCCTAAATGAGGCATTTTTCTGTTTCCCCTTGTTAGGAAAGAATGCTATTTATAGCTGATAACCTAGCTGATAACTAGCTGATAACCTGGCGTTGCCTGGGTATTTATTTATAGGGAGGAAATGTCCAGACCAAACGTAATTTCTAATGCTGTATTTTCTCCCTTACCAATAGCAATAGCAATAGCAATAGCAGTAGACTTATATACCGCTTCATAGGCCTTTCAGGCCTCTCTAAGCGGTTTACAGAGAGTCAGCATATTGCCCCCAACAATCTGGGTCCTCATTTTACCCACCTCGGAAGGATGGAAGGCTGAGTCAACCCTGAGCCGGTGAGATTTGAACCGCTGACCTGCTGATCTAGCAGTAGCCTGCAGTGCTGCATTTAACCACTGCGCCACCTTGGCTCTTGGTAGAAATGAACTACCAGAAGGAACCCCCTTGTGGAGTACTGAGAAGCCGTTACTATGGCAACCCCACTGTGCTGTACAGTAGAAGCCGTTTATGGCAGTACAGTAGAAGCCGTTTGAAGGCACAACAGGCTGTATCATAACAGAACACTCCCTCCAAGGCGTGTTAGGGGTGTCTTACCCCCACAGTATTTGTTTCCAGAGAGTAAATCATCTGTGTAACAAGTTTGGTTGAAATTGCTCAAGGTGTTCCAGAGTTATGCTGGAACATGCACACAGACTAGAGGTGGGTTGTTGCCAGTTCGGCCCAGATCAGGCGAACCGACAGTATTGGCCAAAAACAAGCTGGACAAAACCTCAACGTTAGAATAGAGGAGAAGAATGAAGTTATCAATATTACATTCTTAAGAAATGAACTTATTTGAACTACTGAGTTGAACCTTTTGGTATTGCCAACTTTTGACTACTAGTAGAACAATGAGCACATATACTTGCTATCCAAAAGCACATAATTGTGAAATTTAATCACCAAGGTTTATGCAATGCTTATGATATTGGCCTGATCTTGCATGAATAAACCGAATCTTTTGGAAAATGAGTGGGGGAAAGATAGAATGCAATGCAGCGGAAGGAAACAATATTGAAACAAATTGGAAAGCTGAACTAGAATTCTAAAGTATTATTCCTTTAATCATGCTGTGAGTTCCTACTCTTTCATAATGAGGTGGGGGGAAATAAAGATGCCAATAAAACAAATAAACTGAAACCGTTTTTATTGGGTAAGGTCAGCTGCATCTTAAAGAGGGGAAAAAAGATAATAAAATATATTAGTTACGATTCTTTCATGCTGTGAAACAAAATGAAATAATTATGAGGTTACCTAAACTGAAACGTTTGCTGAGTGGATGATTATAAACCATGTAAGCTTTTGAGGAGAAATTTAAAGAGCCAGAGGAAGCCATGTGAAATCATTAGACGAGAGATCACACCATACATCAATCTATGAAAGGATGTGAAATAAGAACAGTCTCCCCAAAAAAGTGTTCACTATATGTAGGTACTTTGATTCAGTAAGACATTAGATTATTTCACTTGGATCCTGAGTTTCCTTCCATCAGGGCAAAAGCGTCTGTTGTTCATAAAAGTCTTGCAATCAAGTAGACTAAAAGGATGGATGTATGGAGGAGTGAGGGACAATGGCTAATTTCGTCTTCATGTTGGAAAAGTTCTCCCCATTTACCAGAACAGCATTTGTTGGAGAGCAAGGGTTTAAAAACAGTGGAAGGATATATCTTCTAGGCCATCCCATGAGTAAAATACTGATAATGGCATGCCCTCACTACAGAAGACATGACCCAAATCATCACAGACTCCCATAGAAAGGATCACCCTTAAACCTAGGACCGTGATGGCGAACCTATGGCATGTGTGTCACAGGTGGCACTCGGAGCCCTCTCTGCAGATAGGCAAGCTGTCATCCAGCTCAGCTCAACCGCGCATGCTTGTGAGCCTCCTGCTGGCCAGCTGCTTTTCAGGTCTCAGCTGCGCATGTGGGAGATGTGCATGCATGGGGGGGGGCAGGGAGTCACACACACATACACAGGGGGTGGGGAGGGTCATGCGCGCATGCACAGGGGGCAGGACACATTGCATTATGGGTGTGGGCACACACATGTGCGCTGTCACGCATGCACACAATTTTGGCACGTAAGGAGAAAAAGGTTAGGCAGAGGTGGGTTTCTCCTGGTTCGGCCTGTATCGGGCGAACCACTAGCAGCAGCGGGTGGCTCCACCTACCTAGGCGGACGCTTCTGCGAACGTGCCCGAATTGGTAGTAAAAAAATTGGCAACCCACCACTGAGGTTAGGCATCACTGACCTAGGAGAATGCATTACACAAAGCACATTCATTAAAAAGCATACTTAAAAAGCACTTTTTAGATAGACAAAGGAAGATGTTTGGTTTCTCAGGCTAATTGCATAAAAATAGAGGAATGATTTCACAAGATCTGAAGTTGCTATTTGTCATCTTCTCTTTGCAGCAGTAGTTCTCAACCTGTAATCCACAGACCTCTGAGAAGCCACAACGTCCACACAGGGGGTCTCCAAAGGCCTACAGAAATGTTATGATTTAAATAATAAGTCTTGAGGGTCCATGACCTGAAAAGGTGTTTAAAAGGGGAACATGGTGAAGAAACGATTGAGAACCATTACTTTACAGTGTTTTTAAGGTTTTGCAGTGGCATATGAGCAATATTTCTGCAGGAAAATGACACAGGATGAAAAGATTCAACCTCCTCCTCTCCAATGCTATAATCTTTAGCACAATCAAGGCCCACACTTCATTTCAAAGGAAATGAAGAATGTGAATCAGGACTTTTTTTTTTTACAAAAATCCATTGTGTATAGTTTGATCCTTAAATGGACTATTTTCAAACATAATCCTCTCTTTTTTGATCAGAAGCATGACTGATGAGAGTATGAGAATCTTGATTTCTTGGTTAGTCTTAGGAGTTTGGATATAATTTTGAAAACTGTGTGTGGATTTTGACACCACCACCATCACCCCTTTTAGGACCATGTTAGTCTGGGTCCTCTTTGAAGATTTTGAATTTTTCCTAATTAGCCCTTGATTTAAAAGAAAATTGGCACCCTGTTATACAATCAGAATATTTATCTGTTCTTATTCTGCAAGCATCTATTTGATTCCCAGGCTCAAAGAATGCCCTGCACAAATATGTAAAGGGTACTGGAGGGTTGTGAAACACATTTTGTCACTTGCCACACTACTTTGGGACCTCTTGGTGAAATGTACTGCTTGCTGCTCTGCCATGGGAAGGGATCCCTCTGACATATGATTTCCCTTTTATTATTTTCCTTTTATTGCAGCCTATAAATTAAAGAAAACCATCTATCTGTTGGAAAGGCAGTTTCCCTTTCTGTTCCTGTATGAAAAAATCCCCACCCCTCAAATGATACACAACAAAGAGACTTAAGCCTAGAAACCATGATGGACTCTATGGGGCTGAATGACCAAAGCAACTTTTGTTGTACACTGTTTGTGGTTCTCTTTCAGCCTTAAAATTTTAAGGAAAATCAGAGCAGAGGCTTGTCAAACTGATCCCTCCCCAATTTTATAAAGTTAATGCAGTGCTTTTATCTCTTCTTAAGAAATGGAGGCCAGCAAGGTTGCTGAGTATGCTACTTTTCACCCATACTAACTGCTAGTAAAAACAACATGAGGTAGATTGCAAAAGTAACTATTCAAGTCTAAGTGTTTGCATGGCAGGACATTGAAATTATTATTTTCCTACTATTCTGTTTTATACTTTCTATTCTTAAAATTGCCCTTGCAGCATATTTTGTAAGAGACACAGTTTATAACCAAAGGTAAGCTACTGTACGTGGTGCTTGCGGGCATCAATTAGTTCATTAATGTCTCAACTGGCACCAATCTCACCACCTCATCTAATTTTATTATTTTAATTTTAAAACAATTAAATGAGAAGAATTGGGAACGCTATCTCTGATCTGCAAAAATCTAGGTGAGTATTACGTAGCAACAAAAGGATATAAACTACTGTGCCCCTTCTTGTGGTCATCTAGCTTTTTTAACCTAGTTATAGTGCCTATTACCTTTGGCATTCTCAAAAATTAAGGTGGCAGATGGCAACTGGTTTTTAGAAAGGGGTGGGGTTTTGTTTCAGAAGTGACCAGTTAACCTGATCAGAAAAAAGAGTAACCATGGAAGCCAAAATGGTAAATAGGCAGAGAATTCCTCCTGTCAGCCATTTTGGATAGCAATAGCAATAGCACTTAGACTTATATACCGCTTCATAGTACTCTCTAAGCGGTTTACAGAGTTAGCATATTGCTCCCAACAATCTGGGTCCTCATTTGACCCAACTCAGAAGGATGGAAGGTGAGTCAACCTTGAGCCGGTGAGATTTGAACTGCCGAACTGCAGCTAGTAGTCAGCTGAAGTAGCCTGCAGTACTGCACTCTAACCACTGCACCACATTGGTGCAGAATGGATAGCACCCATACTCATAATTTTGGGATTAAGAGAGCTGCAATTACCTATGCCCCAGAGGTGGGTTCCTACCAGTTCGCACCTATTCGGTAGAAACGGTTCATCAAATCTACCGAACCGGTTAGAAGAGGTTCCACCAGTGGACCCAGAAAGCAGGCCACACCTACAGAAGAGGTTCTAAAAAATTTTGAAACCCACCACTGGCAAGCATCTTGTAACTTGACAGCTTTAAGACTTGCATGCTTCAATGCCAGAGTTTCTGAATAGCTACTTGGACCGACCTAAGTACTAATTCATAATTTCATATCTGGTCACATGGACGGCAAGCCACTCCCACAAAGGAGGCCACACCCACAGAGTAGGTTCCAACAATTTTTGAAACCCACCACTGCTATGCCCACTAGATAGCAGCCAAAAGTTAGAATTTTATATATCACTTTCCTGCCACAATTCTGCCAGCAATCCTTTGGATTGCTATAACTCAAATCTATTAGCCCAGATCTATGTCTTTGAGCTGAAAAAAAAAGACAGTTTGCCCGTTATGTAAATTATCTCTTAAAAAGAAGATACCTTGATACCTCAATTGCTTTCTAAATTGAGCAATATCAGACAAAGAAAGGTAATTCTTTTGCTGCTCCAAAAAAAGGATTGTCCTGGCTCTTGCAGGAGCTGTGTGCTGGACTTGAGAAACCAAACTTCTCATAGAGACTGAAGATGCCTAAGTGACCACTTCCAATAGTTGTGCTCTTACTAATGATTACAAATTAAAAGAACAAGCAACTCCCTCCTGCACAGTCCTGTTTAATTCATTGCATGAATTCATAGAATTCGTTTAATTCATTGCATGAATTAAACGTCTCGATTTACAACCATTCATTTAATGACCATTTCAATTTACAACAGCACTAAAAAAATAAGACGTATGACCGTTGCAGCACCCTCATGGTCATGTGATCTAAATTCGGATGCTTGTTATCTGGCTCATACTTATGATGGTTGCTATATCCCAGGGTCATGTGATCACCTTTTGGGATTTTCTCACAAGCAAAGTCAACATGGAAACCCGATTTACTTAACAAATTTGCTACCAACTAAAACAAGTACATGTTAAGTGATTCACTTAACAATTGTGGCAAGAAAGTTTGTAAAATGGGGCAAAACTCACTTAATTGTCTCGCTTAGCAACAGAAATTTGGGGCTCAATTGTAGTCGTTAAGTCAAGGCTACATGTAGATGCATCTTGAACCTATAAAGTATAGCTGTTCAAATCTTTCGTAATAGATGTTATGGAGTATGTGCAAGCAAAGTGAGTGACATCTACGACATCTTTGAGATTTTTATTACCACCTAGAATAAGAGGACAGGCCTGGAAGAATGTTGTCCATGGGATCGCGATGGGTCGGACACGACTTCACAACTAACAACAACAACAGAGTAAGAGAGCGATAGTGACCTTGGAGAAGATCACAACCTTTCTCTGTCATATTTTTTGTCTTCCATTCAATCATGTCCGATTCTTAGAGACTACGTGGACAAATTCCTGGAGCTTTCTTGGCAAGGTTTTTCAGAAGTGATTAGCCCCTGCCTGCTTCTTAGGGTTGAGAGAGACTGGCTCCATGCCTAAGATGGAACGAATATCCCCAGTCTCCTGGTTTGTGACGTAATGCCTTAACTGCTACATCAAATCGGCTCTCTCATGAATATCAGAGAGAGAGAGCGCCCCTTTTTATTGCCAGTATCTGTGAGTTTTTAGGATTTCTAGGAGATGAAGTGACACATATCTAGAGCGCTGTGTTTGGAAGATAAAAAGCAAATCTGATCAAAAATGAGTGAGAACCTTTGCACTAAAGAACATCTTCACAAGATGATTAGATAAATCTAGTATGTCAAAAGAGAGCGACAAAATCTCTTTCAATATGAGGCTAGTTTTTATTTTATTTGCAGGAAGTGTTCTTTTTCCATGACACAGAAAATCTTTCTTCATTCTTAAGTGCAGTAATACCTCAAGACCAGGGATGAAACGCTACTGGTTCGGACTGGTTTGCCCGAACCAGTAGTAAACAATGCGACTGGTTTGCCCGAACCAGTAGTAAACAAAATGCCTGAACTGGTAGCTCCGATGATCAGCTGTGTGATGATCAGCTGTGCTGCATAATTAGAAATCACGCAACACAACTGATTGTCGCACAGCTGATCATCGGAGCTACAGGTTTGCCAGAACCGGTAGCACTTTTTACGTTCTGACGATCAGCTGTGTCGCACAATTTATATTCCCTAGAAAGCAGGAAATCCTGCTTCCTAGCGAATCTAAATTGTGCGGCACTGCTGTTTCTCCCCCTCACTGTTCTACTTACCTTTGCCAGCTCAGAAAAGGCTTCTTAATCCTCCTTTTTCAGCACTGTGCGGTAGCACCTGCGGTACCCATGTACGTGAAGTGAACCAATAGCGATGCGAAGCGCTAGGAGGCTTCAGAGCACTTCACCCCTGCTTGAGACTCATTTTTCTGACCCGGAGTTCTGTCTTCTCAGAACTTCAGCCTGTTGTACTTGGTAACCCCAATTATGAAAATTACTGTTCCAGCTGAGAAGCTACAGGTGGGCACTAAAAGTCTGTTGGTTTTTGCAAGCAAAATAATGTGGATTTTTTTGGGGGGGAGGAGAGTTTATTGGCCATGGAAAATCTCAAAAGGGACACTGTCTCTGAAGTTAGGGTTTAATTCTCTAGTCCAGCTAAATTATTGTGTGGAATGGAATGATTTTATTGCAATGCAACATACTATGTTTCATTACTACCAGCGCTTTCAGACTGTGCACTATTCCCCAGGAGCATGTTTTGTATTCTGCAGATTTGGGCAGTAAATTACTGGCAGTAAATTACTGAAGCATCCTGTGGTGTCCTAGTTACTGCTTCAATCAAATATAATATGATGAGTGGAGATGAAGTCTAGGTCTGTGCAAGCAAAAATAATAAAAAAACGCTATGGAACAATTATTTTTCTGTGAAAGGAATAGATTACTTTTATTTATTAAATTACTTCTTCATGAATATCTGACCTGATCTTGTCTCCTCTTTCCAATCTTACGTTACAGCTGTTGATGTCATCCTATCTTTTTGTTAATCTTCCTTATGTTTTTTTGTTCTTACTTCATGTAGGGCCCGGAGTGAAAATTCCCAAAGTAATGGCAAGAACCGATTTAAGAAAATTAATTCTAGCAACCCAGCTGAGAAAAAGGCAGTCCAAATGTAATATCTTAAAGCACATCACATAGGAGACTGGGTCAGTGTACTCTTTCATTTTCTATGAGTTATATTTAATACTTTTTCTTGGTAGAACAGAATAACATTTATGTAAAATGGCAGAGTTAAGTGAGGTTGGGAGCCTATAGCCTTCCAGATTTGCTGAAAAGTCATCATATAAAATGTTGAGTGATTCTAGGAGCTGTAGTATAGCAGCTAAGGTAAAGGTTCCCCTCGCACATATGTGCTAGTCGTTCCCGACTCTAGGGGGTGGTGCTCATCTCTGTTTCAAAGCCAAAGAGCCCACGTTGTCCAAAGATGTCTCCGTGGTCATGTGGCCGGCATGACTAAACACCGAAGGTGAAAGGTGGTCCCAATTTTTCTAGTATTTTTACATGCTTTGAACTGCTAGGTTGGCAAAAGCTGGGACAAGTAATGGGAACTCACTCTGTTACCTGGCACTAGGGATTCGAACTGCCAAACTGCTGACCTTTCTGATCGATAAATTCAGCATCTTAGCCACTATGTCCCCAGCATAGCCGCTACCGTGTGGCTAAAAACATGCACACATTCACAAGGATGGGAATTGTTTACAATGGAAATTTGAGGATACAAATAACGTATAGCCCTCTTTCTTTCTTTTCAATAACAATGAAATGCACTTCATGACAGCCATATGAATGTAAAGAATGGAATTGCAACATTCCGAAGTGGGTCATAGAAAGAATCCAAATAAAAGATAAACCTTTTGCGGCTGGGAGCTGCAACTGTGAACTTAAGGCCTCTTATGGTTCCAGGGTGTATACTGGAAACATTGCGACTTGTTTCTTTCTGCCCTTTGGGGAAAATATGGTGGATATCTGGTTTTACTTTTTTAATAAGTATGCCTTCTTGCATTATTTTAATATATTCTTTGACTAAAAAAGGTCAGGGATTATGTTGTATATATACAGCGGTACTTTGATACTCAACTGCTTTGAAACTCATCAATTTTGGTATGTGATGAGTTTTGATGTGAAAATTTTGTCCCGATATTCATTGGTACTCAACACACAAGCTAGAATATATCAGTATTCAAAGAAAAACAAGTCCTATAGATTTTTGAAAAAGCACCTATGGGACAACCATGATCTGGATGACTGAGAATCTCCATAGACATTTGGTACTCATTGTTTTTGGTACTCATCATACCTCCCAGAACCAATTAACAATGAGTACTGAGGTATTACTGTACTAAAAAAGTAAGAGGGCTGCCTTTCCCTCTGATACAGCTGCTGGACTGTCATTTGACATAAAGAACTAGCAGTGTAGAATGTATGAGACAAAAAACAGAATGCCACCTTTAGAGTAAAAGTTCTTAACAAGTGGCCACAGATAATTTATGAGTCTGTGAATAGATTTCAGAGTTTCTATGAACTTGGATCAGAAAAATATATATATTTTCTCTGAATTCTAATTGAAATGTAGCTTCTCATTCAACAATGGACCTCAACAACAAAGTAATTTATAATAACTAAAAGTTAACTTCGATATATCCCACTGTCTAAAATTATTAGACCCTTCGAAAGATTATTGAGTTGTTACTGACTTAATAGATTAATAAAGAAGGGCATTCATCATTTGTTATTCTTAATAACAGGTCCCTCGATTCTGCACAGAAGCACAGGGGATTCATTGGAAACACGTGATTAATCCACCATAGCCATTTTATGCAACTAATGTAGCAAAACTCTTTTGCATGATTACTCTTTTGCATTTTAGTATTTTATGACTGGACCTCACAGTTTAAGGATTAAATTATAATATAGCATGTGGATGTGTAACTGACAGATGGGATGCCAACTTCTGATTTTAATGTAGATTTTATCTGTTATTTATTATTTTATTCTAGAATTTTTAACTGGATATTCCTTGAGTGTTTTTATTTGTTCTCATCTCTGGCCTCTGACTGTAATAAATTTGATTTGATTTGATATTCTGATAAGTGCATTTGAGGCAATGCAGGGATGAAATGCTACTGGTTTGGATCGGTTCACCTGAACCGGTAGTAAAAAACAGCTACCGGTTTGCCCAAACTGGTAGTAAAAAAATGCTACCGGTTCAGGTGAACCGGTATTTCTGATGATCAGCTGTGACACACAATTTATATTAGTTAGAAAGCAGGATTTCCTGCTTTCCTGCAGGATTTCCTGCTTTTTAGCTAATCTAAATCACCTGGCACAGCGGATTTCCTCACCTTGATGTTCTACTTACCTTTCAGGCGCACTCGGTTGCAGGCTCCACCGACTTGCCCGGAAATTATCATGTCTGTTTTTGAAGCTCTGCGCATAAACCGGTAGCAAAGGAAAGTAGATTTCACCTAATGATTTTCCTTTGTAACACAGTTAATATCTATGTATTTTATTACATGCATTTAAATGCATTTTTTCTGAGAAAGAGCAGTTTTAGGCCCATGATACACAAAAGAGAACCCCTGATCAGAAGAATATTTATTTTGCAAGAATAGAAATGATGCTTTGCACAATTTGCTAAATGTATCTGCACACCATCATCTGGAATCTGGCATACACTTTGGACTCAGTATAGGACAGCGATGGCGAACCTTTTTTGGCTTGCATGCTATAAGGCGGGGAGCACACGTAGGTGTGCCACACCCATAATGCAAAGCGCAACCCCCCCCGGTGCGCATGTGCACATGAGAGTCCCCCATTTTTCCATGCTTTTTTCACCCTCCCCATGCTTCAGAGGCTTTATAGGAGCCTGGGGAGGGCGAAAACAGCCTCCCCTGCCCCCCGGAAGCCCTCTGGAGGCTTCAGGGACCTTCAGGAGGCTTCCCTGAAGCTCCGGAGGACTAAAAAGGACCCTATGAGCAAACCCAAATGACTTTCGGTTTGCTCATCAGATGGTTTTTAGTCTTCCAGAGGCTTCAGGAAAGCCACCCGAAGGTCCCTGAAGCCTCCGGAGGGCTTAAACTGACCCTCCGAGCAAAAAAGAAGCCGCTTCTGGTTTGCTTGTAGTGTCCTTTTTAGTCCTTCAGAGGCTTCAGGGAAGCCTCCTGAAGGTCCTTGAATCCTCCGGAGGGTTTAAACCGACCCTACGAGCAAACCAGAAGTCCATTCCTGAACTTCCTGCTTGCCCATAGGGCTGGGTTTTTGCCATCCGGAGGCTTCAGGAAAGCTCCTGAAGCCTTGGCGGGCCTTCGGGGGGGGGGGGGAGCAGTAGGCAAGGGAGCTCTTTTTGCCCTCCCCAGGCTCCTATAAAGCCTCTGGAGCTTGGGGAGGGCTAAAAATGGCTTTAAACACAGCTGAACTCAGCGGCCCAGCGCAGGACAACACCTAGCATGCCTTGACAAATTGCTTCGCATGACACCTCTGGCACATGTGCCATAGGTTCGTCATCCCGGATATAGGACAATATCTACTATACATAGCAGACGGTATCCATTATAGCAAAGTAGGGCATGTATCATAATACTCTACCAGATATCAGTGTTTCTGAAGAGAAGAGAAAATATGTAAGATTATTTTGTCACTTTTTAAAAATTCTAGCGTTCATAAAATAAAGTCTTGTGTTTAGATTAAAGGTGCTGATCTTTGGGTGCAAAGAATAAGATGTGGGTGGAGTCAAAATAACTACTTATATTTTGCTCAGAAAGAAGGCTACGTCCTGCAGTGTAAGATGTGGCTTCATGGCTCAGTGGAATAAATCAGCAACAGATCGACATATACACCATGCCAACCTTCCCTCTTTTGCTGGAAACAAGAGGGAGTTCCTAATTTGCAAATATTGGCTTTGTCATGTTCTGAATAAGCATCATCCTTGAGGGAAAAAAAACTGTGCTTCAGCAGCCCACATTCTATCAGAGTTAAAAATTAAAACAAATGAATAAATTAAAAGGTTCTCAACAAAGTTAAGGTCATTTTTAAGAGCCTAATTCTAAAAAGCGATCAACAGGTCAGAAAATGTGTGTGTGTGTGTGTGTGTGTTTTAATCCAGTCTTGTTTGGAGAACTTAGCTCAAGAATTCTACATCAAATGTCAAAGGATCCATTGATTCTGAGTCCACAGAAGCTCTTTCAGTTGAGATTGTCTTGCTGATTTTGGTGAGCAAAGGGCTCTTTGGGGCAGCCCTTGAAGATTGTTCGGAGACTTCAGCTTGTCCAGAATGCAGCCGCACGAGCGATTGTGGGAGCGCCTCGGTACACCCACGTTACACCTATCCTCCGCAAGCTGCACTGGCTGCCTATTGGTCTCCGGATACGCTTCAAGGTGCTAGTCGTCACTTATAAAGCCCTACATGGTATTGGACCTGGGTACTTGAAAGACCGCCTCCTGCTGATTACCTCCCAAAGACCCATTAGATCTCACAGACTAGGCCTCCTCCGAATTCCATCTACCGGCCAATGCCGACTGTCAACCACCCGGAGGAGGGCCTTCTCTGTGGCTGCTCCGGCCCTCTGGAACGATCTCCCCATGGAGATTCGGACCCTCACCACCCTTCAGGCTTTCCGTAAAGCCGTTAAGACCTGGCTGTTCCAGCAGGCCTGGGGCTCCTGAGTTCCATCCCCACTCGAATTGGTGTGCTTGTTGAGACCTTTTAAACTTGCTCTGTACTGTTGTTTGTCTTTGTGGTTTTTTTCCCTTTTGTATTGTGTCCCTTCCCTCCCAGTTTGTTAGCCGCCCTGAGTCCCTCGGGAATAGGGCGGCATACAAGTTGAATAAACCTCTAAACCTCTTTAGCTAAGGCAGTTCATACCATTCATGATTGGCCAGAGTAAAAAAAAAATACAAAGGACCAAGCAGTAGAAGAAGGTGACAGAGTGAATAAAACAAAGGGAAGGAGGAAAAAGCCACATCTCTCTCCATCCCTTGCACTCTTCTTGGCTCACACTACATACCCTCTTTCATTTGAGACCGCTCAGCCTGGATGCCCCATAGAGCATAAATCAGGTGTACTATATTTATCAGCAGTGCCGTTAGGAGCAAAAGAAAATCCTTAAAAGAAGATTGCATGGCGCTGCATATTATTCACATGTCAGTTACTACAGATGAACCTTCAGAAAGCAAAAGGTGGTCAATAGGAGCCAATATCCCATTTTCTTGACAGATATTAGCTGGTTGACTGGCCAGCTTCCTACTGATCAAAATATCACAACTCTCTGTCGGAAAGATTTGTAATTTCCTATAGTACAAATTCCAATTTTAGGTTAGAGAAGACATAGAAAAGCTGAGATAATTTCTGTGTGTGTGTGTGTGTGTGTGTGAGAGAGAGAGAGAGAGGGAGGGAGGGAGGGAGGGAGGGAGGGAGGGAGAATGAAAGTGAAAAAACATTATTTGATATTACTTGGTTACAAATAATCTCTTACGTATATTCTAATACATTATACATAGGGCTATCTTTGAACAGAATTTGGAAAATGCAGTTGGTACAGAATGTAGCTGCCCCTATTTGGGTGGGTGGCAGCTATCAAAGTCATGTGATAATTTTTGCAATGGTGCCTTGACCATCAACTGATTTCTGAGTGCTGGTTTTAACCTACCACATGTTTGGTTCCAAGGTGCATTATGGACTATTTCTCCTGAACTCAATCAGCCCATCCAAGGACAACAATCTGTTGTGGCCTGCCAGTGGCCAGCAGAGCTGGTGACAGACTTAGACAGTGAGGCGGTTGAGGAGGAACATGGGCCAGTCATGGTGTTTGGGGAAGGCTCTGACGAGGGCTTTGCATTGGAGGCAGAGATGGGACCAGAGCCGTCCAACAGTTATCAGCTGCCTTTGGAGTCAGATATAAGCGGGGCATAAGAATAGCTGAAGCCTGTTCCTGATGTGCGCATACGCAGAGCTGCCAGGAGAAGGGAACAGGGCCGACTCGGGAGTAAAGGCAAAGATGGATGGTGAATGGCTCCTCCCAGAGGGAATAAAGAGGAGTGAAAAGGGAGGGGAGTTTGCAGGAAACAATTAGTTCAATTCATTAGAGAGAAAATCTGCTCCTGACTTCTTGCCAAGTAATTGCTGCTACAACCTGGTGAGCAAAAGGTATTGGCCTGGCAACTCTCCAAGCCTGATAAAGGTCTGTAGTTGTGAAATCTCATGGAAGACTGTTGGCCAGGACTTTGCTGGAGAGGAATTCCCTTTAACCTAAATAAAAGAGCTTTTATCAGGACGAGGAGTTTGCTTCACGCTCTTGGAAAGGCTAGGTCAGAACACAATCCAGGTGGGGTAGTTTCAGGCCCCTTCTACTTGTGAGACTTTTGGGGAGAAGCTGAGACAAAATGTTCTTGTTGTTTCCAATACAAGTAGTGCTCACTCAGTGTTCACTCCATTGCTTAGTGACAGTCGCTAAGCAAAACATCACATGACTTTGACAGATGTATAGCTTCACTTCCTGTTTCGCTGTTAAATCAAAGATCAAGGGTCCATAACTTGCACTTTTATTGTCAACATCTCCATTGACTTTGCTTGTCGGAAGCTGGCTATCAAGTGCACACATCTCAAACATGTGATCACGGGATACCGCAAAGGTCATAAATATACATCAGTTGCAAAACACCTGAATCTCACTCATGTGATCATGAGGATGTTGCTATGGTCGTAAATACAAAGATCAATCATAAAGTTACTTTTCCAGTAACTTTATATACTTCTGTAACTTCAGTCGCTAAATGCAGTCATTAAATAAAGCCAACCTATACTCCTACCTATGTTCCCCCCCCCCCCCAATATCTAGTTGGCTGCTTATTATTGTTAGACAAATTAACAAATCTATTTCCTAGAGATTATAAAGCCATTGTTGGGAAAAGTAGGATTCAGATGTTCCTTAACTATCTGATTTCTTATTGCTTCTTATGATTTTACAATAGTATGCTTTTATTGTTTTAATGGATGTAAACTGCTGAAAGTTGTTTCAGAGTTGGTAGTACACAAATCGTATAATTAAAAGTGCAGTTTTTTAATCCTGCTTTTATTATAGATAAGTCAAGATGGTGAACATCCCTAATGCTTCTTCTTCCTTCTATTTTCCCCAAAACAATAACCCAGTGAGGAGAGCTGGTCCTGAAAGAGAGTGACTTTTTGTTCAATTAGCTTGGTGTCTTAACCGCTAGACCAAATTGACACTTTCATAATTGTTCAATCAGCATTAATGGCAGTTGGAAGTTATTCAACAAGAAGACTTGATTGCACAAAGTAGATTTTTAAAAAAGGAAACCCACAGGGTGGAAAGAAGTGTCACTTTAGACCCACACCTTTGCTTATCAAGACTGAAGCGAAAAGCACAACTGTTTCTTGAAAGGTACATAATGCCTACATTTTCACACGCCTCATTAGAAGAGCAAAACAGAGAGGCAACTTTTCAAAGCATCCTTGATTTTTAAAAAAGCTTGACTTTGACATTCTTGATTAACAACGCCGCCAGTGGAAGGAGAGTTGTCAGAAAAGGCGATGGAGGCTTTTTCCTCTCAGTAAACAAATAGCTCATTTACAGATTGCACTTCGTTAGGCTGATTCAAATTAATCCAATTGTTGATGGCAAAATGTAACTAATGCTGCATAATTTGGATGGCAGTACCAGTAAAACTTAATTTTCCTTAAAATCATATCTTCTCAAATGAGGATTCTTCCATTTTCTCCCCTGTTCTACAAAAAGAAAAGAAAAGAAACCACCCTAAAAACAAACATTTTAAACTATCTCTAGGCATGAGAGACAAATGGTGATACAGAAGATTATAAACTCCTCTAGAAACAATCTGATTTTATATTTGGTATTATTTTTCACCAAAAGGCACCCAACATATTGTGCTGAAATTCTTGGACATAAATTGTTAATGCTAAATTAGTTTTCTGACACCAAGCTAAATCTAAAGAGACAGAACTTCATGATCGGTTTTAACAGCTGGGACAACAAGAATTTCTGAAGTGAACAAAAATGGGACATATCCTCAACAGTGATGTAATTTTCAAATTTTATCTCTGAGCCATGCAGAGATCAGCAGACTGAACAGAATTCTGAAAAAGCTGAACTGTTATTCTGCCAACTTCACTGAGAGATTTTGTATGCAGTAATAATATAACAGAGCAGAAGGCGGAAACCACATTCAAAACTGCATTCAGTCCTCAAATTCCCTCTTTATACCCCCAGCAGTTTCTTCCAGCCGCAAATGCTAAAAAATCGGGGTGGTATGTTGTCTAAGATAGAGGGAAAAAATCATAAGCCCTAAAATGTACTTAATATCAGCCCATCAACAAACCAAGAAACCAGCAGGAATTATTGGAATACTATTGTTAAATGGTATAATAACATAGTATTGATATTTGGCAGAGATGATCTAATCCTTACCTGACCCCACCCAATATAAGAGGTGGTTGTATATTGATTGTTGAATTTATTCTTCCTACCCTTCTCCTATATACCATCCTATCTAAATTTTAAACTGAACGTGGCTGACCAAATTATTTTCTTTAAACCATGGAGCTGAGCCAACCCATGGAAAATATGAATTCTCAAAGAATTTTTAATGAATTCTCCCCTGAGTTAGATAGGGGGATGTTGAAATTTTCCATCAACTTCACATCATACGAATAAGATGCGGGGTATATGCATGGAAGCAAGGATAAATGTGGGCTGAAACAATGTATATCAGTGTTGCTAAAAACAACAAAGTACATGGTTTTGGTCTTTATCTCTTCATCTGTCAAGAACAGCTAGCCATATTGAGTTATGAAGAGTCCTTAATCCTCTCTTAGTTTGTTTGTTTTCTTACAGGCATTTCATTACCCAAACTAGATAACATCATCAGTGCCAGTTTGATGCATATTGAGTTAGCCAGGCTACTCAGTATTTACCAACCCTGAGAGAAGTCGGAGGGCTGCTAGCTGAAACCTCTTCTCAGTGATGTAACCTAAGGATCTTCTGCATGCTGGGCATGTCAGCTTCTGGTGAGCTATGCCCCCTTCAGACTGAACCTACCAGATCTTCACCTACTGGAATGCTCAAGCTTTGGCAAACAGACATAATGCTTTGTTCTTGAACTGGACTCTTCTAACATGAGCTTTATTAAAAGCAGAAAGATGTGTTCTTGCTAGATTTTTATCCAAACCATCTCTGAGCCTATTACAGAGAAAGGCAGATAATGACTCTAATAGCAAGGAAGTTTCAGAGGTAGGGTGAGAAATTATTGGTTTCGCTCATTCAATGAATCTGATATGACAGAAGGTTATTACTACAATTTGCACCAGAAGCTGATATGGTTATCACCCCATTCTCACATTACTTCTGTGGCTTTACAGAAATATACATAGGTATAATTTGCATTCTATAATGGTGGGAAGCTACATCCTGTACTCTCCAAGCAGTTATTTCTCATAATATTTGCATTGAATTACCAGGTTGGTGCAGAACACTGCATCTAAGTATTACCATATCCCAGTGAAATTATTGTACCTTATGTTTTATGTTTGTAAAAGGTTAGAAACATGATTCTCTTGTTACCCACATTCGTTTTGCACAGAAGGAGCCAAACTCCCCCTTTTTTTCAATCATCCTTGAAAGTATCCTTAAGCAGCCTTAAGGCATTTCATGACATAAGCTTTAAATATCTCTTGGATGTCTTTAATTTGTATCCCTCCCTAAAAATGCCCTCTAATAATTCTAAAAGTTTGCCAAACAAAGTTAAAAGATGTCTTATTTATGCCTCTATAGCATCCTCGCTTTAGAGGCCTTTGAAAAAGAATTCTCAATGCTTTCTGAGAAAGAAAGGATTGAGGCCTTTCAACTGTGGTGCTGGAGAAGACTTCTGTGAGTCCCTTGGATTGCAAGGCGATCAAACTGTTCAGTCCTAGAGGAAATCAACCCTGACTGCTCTTTAGAAGGCCAGAACCTAAAGATGAAATTCAAATGAGAGTTTGAGTTCTACCTAATGAGCCACCTAATGAGAAGGAAGGACTCACTGGAGAAGAGCCTAATGCTGGGAAAGATTGAGGGCAAAAGAAGAAGGGGACAACAGAGAATGAGGTGGCTGGATGGAGTCACAGAAGCAGTAGGCGTGAACTTAAATGGACTCCAGAGGATGGTAGATGACAGGAAGGCCTGGAGAAACATTGTCCATGGGGTCGCAATGGGTCGGACACGATTTTGCAACTAACAACAATAACAAGCATCCTCGCAGTCCAAGAGAGACTTCAAACAATTTTGCAGGCCATACTACCCATGTGGAAACATGGGCTATTGTATTGCAGCTGTTCTAAAGATATGGATAGCAAATTCTAAAACCAGATGTTCACATGCATTTCTGGTACATGCTTTTGCCAATAAATGCATTTCAAAATCTATAAATGCAGGAAAACCCTACTTAAGAACTGCTCTATTTAACAACCATTCAAAATTACAGCAGCACCAAAAAAGTAACTTTATGACCAGTCCAGGCATTTATGACAGTCACAATGCCCCCATAGTCACATGATTAACATTTCAGTGCTTCACAACTAGCAGGCATTCATAAATTTTGCAGTGCCTTATGGTTATGTGATCACCATTTGTCTGCTTTGCAACTAGCTTCCAACAAGCAGAATCAATGGAAAAGCCAGCAGTAAAACCATAAATCACAGACACATGATGTTTTGCTTAATAATGTACCATAACTCACTTAACAAGTAGGAATGGGAAGTTATAAGCAGTGCAATGTTTTGCTTAGGAACCATGTCCCTTAGCGATGGAGTTGCCAGTCTCAGTTGTGGTCTCTAAGCGAGGACTGCCTGTATTTCCTGAGAATTAATTCTATCTCTTCTGGTAATGGGGAGACTGTTTTTCCTTGTACTTTAAGATTTTTCAATGTCTTTGAATGCTTTTTATTTTTAGTTGTCCCTGCCAAATCTGTGACACATCAGTATGGCTTTTGATAGACATTATTTAATCAGTAGAAATTTAGGGTAGAATTTGTGAAGTCGTCAAAATAAGTTGTTTACAAATTGGCCACATATTTGTTTTCAAGCAAAATAGTGTGATCAGTCAAAATGGAATCAGCTACAGCACAGATGGACATATAGTTTACAGATTAAGCTAGTGCCCGTTTCAAAATATTTTACTTCTTAAAGGTTGTGTGCAAAGTTGCACATATTTCAACAAGCTGGAGATAAAAAGTGTACGTGTAACTAGAAAAAGGCATAATTTTGAATAGGTTGCACAGAAAAATAATACAAATGCCTAGTATTTTTGCCCTAAATTTCTTTTCCCTTACCTTCTTTTAATTAAAAGAGAGAAGAATGGAATGTAACACATTGTGTAAGGATCAAGTTTATCAGGATAGCAATAACACTTAGACTTATATACTGCTTCAAAGTGCTTTACAGCCCTCTCTAAGAGGTTTGCAGAGTCAGCATAATGACCCCCCAAAATCTGGGTCCTCATTTTACTGACTTCGGAAGGATGGCAGGCTGAGTCAACCTTGAGCCAGCGAGGCTCGAACTGCCGAACTGCTGGCAGCAGAAATAGCCTGCAGTACTGCATTCTAACCACTGCGCCATCACAACTCAGGATGCTTTTGTTCCCCTGTAAACCCAAGATAGATGGATGGGTGGGTGGATGGACAAATGGATGGATGAATGTATACACATTTTACATACCACATTTATTTAAATAATATCAAAGTGGGATTGTCAGATTATTTGCATGTTTTCTCAGGAAATGGCTGTATCTTGTTGACTGTAATATTGTGTCATAAATTGGATAGCTCATGTTTTAATATTCCTGAAATTCTTTCCAATTTTTCATCTCTTATTCATGCCTATATTTATGAATATTTGTTTTGGTTGTATTCATTGTGTGTTATGATACCATGTGGATTTATGAGCATAAGCTACCTCATATCATTAATTAAGATGATCAATTAATCTGATTAGAACAGAACAGAATAACGGAGTTGGAAGGGACCTTGGAGGTCTTCTAGTCCAACCCCTGCTTAGGCAAGAAACCCTACACCACTTCAGACAAATGGTTATCCAATATCTTCTTAAAAACGTCCAGTGTTAGAAGTTATTTCACTGATTTATTGTTCTAACTGTCAGGAAATTTCTCCTCAGTTCTAGGTTGCTTTAATGCATCTGAATTTTTTAATTTGTATTATGCAAAATAATAACAAAGTACAAATACATACAAAACTATTAAGGGAACAACATAGCTATAACATTGATAAGTGTAGTAATAAAAGATGGGAAAACAAAAAGAAAATGTCCTGGAAGTTAGGTAATCAATATAATAAGTCTTAAACTTTGACCAAAATTGTTAAGAAACATTGTTTGTCTATGAGAGAGAGGGGAGTGAGGGAGGGAGAGAGGGGGGGGGGGGAGAGGGAAACAATCTACCACTACAAACCAAGGGATATTGCTAAAAACAACACAGGAATTCTTATTACACAGCAATAGATTCTGAGCTTATGATGGTTTATTGACAGCCCCAAATGCAAGAGTATTATGATAGGACAAGACCAAATCATGCGGATTAATGTTCCTAATCCAGAGTTACATTTCTAGTAACAAGGTGATTGTAACCAACCCATTATTAAACATTTTATGAGGCACGGTATAATAGAAAACTAATTGCATGAGATTTAATGTAATCTTCCATTGATTTAACAGAACAATAACATTACGGTTATAGAATGCTTTCTTGGTGGAAGTGTGTTTGGCTTTCTTTATCCCAGTATTCAAGAAAATGGTAGAATACCTCTCTCTGTCTCTCTCCTCCAGATTTTTAACCAATAATTGGTTTTTATTGTAAAAGTATTGATATCACTACCACATTTTACAGCTAGCAATCCTTGGTGCTCTATGTCTTCCTGAATGCTTTTATAAAAAGAGTATGAACATCAGTGATGATTATAATGGTGCCCTTTTTAATGTATGAATTTCATCAATTTTAAGCAAATAAAACTACACACACAAAATATAGCTTTATAGAATTCTGCTTATAATGTGTGTGTGAGAGAGAGAGGGAGGGAGAGAGGGAGGGAGGGGGAGGGAAAGAGAGAGGCAGACCCATATCCAACCTGTTATTATTTTTATATGCTGCTACTGTGCCTTTAAATCTGAAATGTTATTGTTTTAGCTTGGAATTAAATATGATTGTAGCTCCAGACTTGTTTCTGCTATTTTGATCAGAACTATAATTCTCAGTATCCTTTATTAACTCAGAAAGCAGGGGAGGGGGAAAATCTATCTTCCAATGAGAGACCTAGGTGTAGGGTGACAGGATGAGCATTAGATTACGATTTTGAAAAAATTAAATTTTTGGTAACATTTATATTGCTCTTGTGAACTGGATCTTATCTGCTTTGGCACCTTTTAGAAATAGCCCAGAACTGGAGAGAAGAATGTTGTGGTCCACTGGTGGCTTGTGGAGCTGGCAGCAGAGTCGGACAGCAAAGAGATTGGGAGCAGCATGGCCCAGTCCTGGAGTCTGGGGAAGGCTCGGATGAGAGCTCTGCATCGGAGACAGAGAGAGGACCAGGGCCATCTGGGAGTTATGTGCTGCCTCTGGAGCTTCCAAAGTCAGGCAGCAGAGAGGCAGAGGAACAGGCTCCCCACGTTCCCAGTGTGCACATGCACAGAGCTGCCAAAAGGCAAGAAAAGTAAAAACAGAAGGGATGACTTGGGAGTAAGGCTTGGAGGTAATTGGCCCCTCCCATAGGACATAAAGGAGGACCAAAGGCACATGAGCCTTTGCAGGAAGCAACTTGGTTCATGCTGGTCAGTTTACTTTCTGAAGCCCTGTTTTGACTCTTTGCTCCTGTGGCCTTGCCAAGCTAATTGCCAATTAATTCTTGGCAGCTTTTCAAGGAAGATAAAGGTGGGTGCTTATCAGTCTTATCCCGAGAAAGATTTTGGCAACCTACTGTAGGACTCTTTACAACTATTTGTGACCTATTACGGGCTGTGAATGAACATAATTCACAGTCTTTGAAATACAAAGAGGCTTTTGGGGACCAAGTGTCTGCTTTTTACTATATCAGGAAGCCTAGGTCAGAACAAAGAGGACAAAGGGACAGATCACTTCAGGCAAGGAAAGGAAGGACGATCTCTTGTTTACTTAGATAAACCATGGCTGCTATCAGACAACAAGCTGCAGAGGAGATGTCATTGAGATAAAGAGAATAGAGAGACAGATTTGCCATCCAAGCGACTTCCTGAGAGAACAAAGCGAAATCACCACTAGGTATCTCATATACTGTGAGCAATAAACTGTTAGCTACATGTAAGACAGTCCCGTTTGGGGAAAATCCTGTAATTATTAAGATATAATGGAAAAGACTAAATACTCTAGTTAATATTTTAAGGGACAGATGCCACTTAGCAAATTTGAAATCAAGCTTATTGTCTATACCCACAAGTAATTTAGTAACATATTTGGGGTATAATTAACAAACTGTAGTTGTCAACACCGTGTACAGGTAATCCTTGACTTACGATCACAATTCAGTCCAAAATGTATGTTGGTAACAGAGAAATTTGTTTTGTGGGTTTTACCCTATTTTACGACTTTTCTTGTCACGTTTGTTAAGTGAATCATTGCAGTGGTTAAATTAGTAACACAGTAGTTAAGTGAATCTGGTTTGCCACGTGAGCATGGGTGTTAGGAATATAATCTAACGGTTGGGTTGGCAATATATAAATCATGTAACAATGCTGTACCTGTTTCTTTAAATCATGTTGTAAATGTGATTGGTTGCTGTTTCCTCAATCGGCCATAAGATGGAGCCAGAATCACTGTTAGATGCTGATCTGATCTGAGTGTTTGGAAGCTGGCTGTTAGAAGTGCTGTATAGTGATCAGCGTGAGCTATTGTAAGTTTTGCAACTGCTAGCAAACTTTGTGTACCGGACTGTTTGTATGATTATGGACTATGTTATTTGGATTATCCCTTAACTGAAAGACGTTGATGACTGACTGTCTTAACCGTGTATGACTTGGACTGTTTGATGGACTCTGATACCTCTATTTCCACAAAAGTAAAAGCCCATTGAAACTGCAGTGTCTCTGTATGTTGGTTTGTATGTTCTCCAACACTACTCTCACAATGCTTCTCTGAATGCACTCGCTCTCCCAACGGGGAGCTTACCTAACAATGGGCATACTGCAATGGTCATACATGTGAAAAATGATCATAAGTCACTTTTTGCAGTGCCATTGTAACTTTGAACAGTCACTAAATGAACTGCTCTAAAATACCTGTAGTATTTTATGGGCTCCGCTGCTGGCAATTGTATTTACAAGAGTGCTGAGAAATGACTGATCTGATCTACAAGTATTTATGCCTGTATAATAAATATAATTGTTGTTTTGAATATCAGGAGCTGAGACAATGGTGTCATCCAGTGGTGGGATTCAAATTATTTTTATATTTCTGGTTCTGTGGGCATGGATTTGTGGGCATGGCAGGGGAAGGTTACTGTAAAATCTCCATTTCCTCTCAATCAGCTGGGACTTGGGAGGCCGAGAATAGATGAGGTCGGGGCCAGTCAGAGGTGGTATTTACCAGTTCCCCGAACTACTCAAAATTTCTGCTACCGGTTCTCCAATAGCAATAGCAATAGCAGTAGACTTATATACCGCTTCATAGGCCTTACAGGCCTCTCTAAGCGGTTTACAGAGAGTCAGCATATTGCCCCCAACAATCTGGGTCCTCATTTTACCCACCTCGGAAGGATGGAAGGCTGAGTCAACCCTGAGCCGGTGAGATTTGAACCGCTGACCTGCTGATCTAGCAGTAGCCTGCAGTGCTGCATTTAACCACTGCGCCACCTTGGCTCAGAGCTGGTCAGAACCTGCTGAATACCACCTCTGGTGTCACCACAGCACACAGTACTAAGATGTATTGTCCATGTATGTATAACTATTTAATATGGATTAAATCAAGTAAACAGAATCTGCTATGAGATTCTTTCATTTGGTTTTGCATATCCTAATGCCAATTGTTGCACAGTTAATTGTAACATATTCCGAACTTCTTTTCACTTATTTTTTGGGTTGAGGTGTTACTGATTATCTGTGGATGCTCATTAAATCAGAGGGGACAAAACTCTGTTGATTGACATAAAGGAGGATGTCACCACACAAAAGAGATGACAACTAATTCTGAATGACATTGTGTAAATTGAGAACTAGCAAAAGGAGGCTTCACATACTTTTATCAATCTTTCTTTTTAGACTTCACCTTTAGGAAATATACGAGCAAAGTTATACATGGATTTCTAATGATCCAATAACTGCACAATTAGTTTGTCAAGTTTTGGACATTTTTGGAAATGTGCATCCCAATATTTGGCATAAATCAGATATATAGAGTTAGTAGTACATGGAGCTTTGATCAAATGTAGACACCTGCCTTCCAGAATAATCATATCCAACAATGAAGAACTTTCATTGGGAATTATCTGTGTAGTTTGTGTCAATACTATAAGCCATGATAGCCTCAGGCATAGTATTCAAATCTGCATAAACAAATGTACAATAGGGACGGCTTAATTAATATGCCTTTATTGTACACACAAAAGATCTCCATGAAATATGGAATTCCTATCACACATAGTTTCCAATTGTTCTTTCTTGCTAACTCACATCACTCTGCAGTAACTAATGTTAGGATGTAGGATTAATGGATTGAAAACAAAATTATTCATGGATCTCAATATGGGTATAAATTTTGGAAGGAGCTAATAGGAATTTGGTGTTGTACGTTCCCTTTCCTCAGTATCTGAGCTGAGTTGCATTTATGTTTGTTTCTAATTTTATGATGGCACATGTCATTCACACATTTGCTTAGACTGAATATTATCAATTATAATTTTAGCAAACTCAGTTTTTTACTGCTTTAATTTGAAGCATTAACATGGTTTTGAGAGTCACTCAATGTGATCTTTTTCACGTTCTCATTTTTAAGTCATTACGGATAACAATACACAAATAGTCCTTGACTTATGATAGTTCAGTTAGTGACTGTTCAAAGTTACAACAGCACTGAAAAATGTGACTTATGACCATTTTTCACACTTGCAACCATTGCAACATCCCCATAGTGACATGATCAAAATTAAAATACTTGGCAATTGACTCACATTTATGATGGTTGCAGTGTCCCGGGGTCATGTGATCACCTTGGGTGACATTCTGACAAGCAAAATCAATGGGGAAGCCAGATTCACTTAACAACCAAATTACTAACTTACAAATGCAATGATTCACTTAACAACCGAGGCACGAAAGGTCATAAAATGGGGAAAACCTCATGTAATAACTGTTGTGGCCCAGCAGGAGCCGTTGGAGCTGCAAACAGACTCTGACAGCAAGGGGCCTTATCAGTCGGCTCTGGAAGAGGTGGAGGACCCTGGACAGGGTTCCGACTCCGAGCAGGGCGCAGAGAGGCTGGTTGGCCACCAGGAGGCGCTTGAGGCATGGAGCAGCGGTGAGAGCCGAAGGGAGTGTGCTCATGACGTCTGGCCTCGGAGTAGTGACGAGGAGACAAGGAAGGTGGTCCTGGATGCCAGGCAATGCCGGGCAGATCAACGGAGAAAACAGCTATGCAATTACAAAAGATAATTGGACTCAGCTGGTTGTAATTAGGCTCCTCTCAAGATTGTATTTAAGGAGGGACTCAGGGAGGAGTCTGATTTGCAGGATTCAACTTCATTCATAACACTAGAGAAGCTGTTATCTGTCTATGTCGAAGTCTGAGTTGCTACCAAGGTTCTTATCTGTTTGTTTATGCTTGGGTTTTAAGCCACCGAAGTTTATGTTTCCTGTTAATTAAAGTGCTGTGAAATTCCAGTTAAGCTTGTCTTGGCATTTGTTACTGGACGGAGGAGAGGGTCAGAACAAATAACTATCTTGCTTAGCAAAATAAATTTTGGGCTCAACTGTGGTCGTAGGTTGAGGACTATCTGTATAAAGAAGCCATGATGAGCTTCCAAATTGTGTTGGAAGTGACATCTTCCTCACTTCTTTATAACCTCCCTTTACACAATTTTCCACAGCATGATAGTTCCACATCTATCCTCTTATTCTCAGATGTGTATTTTGAAATATGTCATACTTGAAAGTTTTAAGAACTTCTAAGGAAGTTTTGATCCTTAAAACAGATTGATAAAGTTACTGCATTGACAATAAGTGTACACCAAAGAGATTTGCTTTATCCATTCTTTTAAAATGCATAGTGGAGTGAGAAGTTTGGTTAGAGGAGGATTCGAAACTTGACTAAAGAAAGCATAATCAAATAAACAATGCTCTGTTTCTTTTTTTGTAAACACATTAAACAAAATACTCTCTGAATCTTATCTGAACTTTGTTTATCTGCCAGGCTGAGAAAATGAAATTGTGTTTGGATAGTATTACTGTAGGGTGATGATGGGAAACTGACTAACTACTTGTAGAAAATTAACTTTAGGAAAACCGTTTTCAGCTTGGCCCTTGTCATCACTATTTTATTCTTTTGAATTCTTCATGTTTGAGGAAAGAAATGGTAAACTGTTCTCTGCTTAGCAATATCCTAAATTGATAAAGTTCCTAAATCTCTTTCCCCAAAATGGGTTTATCTTGGTGTCCATATTAATTTCCCTCATTGCAATGGAGCGGAGTTAGGCAATCTTTTGAATCACTTGGCATATTTAGAACTTTGAGAGCATGTTGTGGCAATCTTATAACACAGTATTATGGACGTGAACTCTCAACCATTCACATAAAATTGCTACCATAGCTGGTTGGCCAATCACAGTCCACTTATTTAGCAGAAGTCAAGTAGGTTCAATTGCTCTAGTCCAAAGCTCATTTCAACTACTTCACCTTAATCTTACCTTTTTCTCTCCTCCAGATGAGTGGGCATGCTTCCAAACAAAGCGTAGGATTGCAGTAAAGCAATATTTTTATTTCCTGAAAATGCCTTGGAAGCATTTGTGAAGAGGCATTTTTTTTTTTGTTAAGACAAGAAAATGCTGAAGACTGGCACTTCGCAACAAGCCATTTACCAATATAATTAAATTTATTTCAAATAGTATAAAGGGAGTTAAACAAATTAAGTTCCATTGAGGCAGGAAGTCTGATAGACCCCCAGAGAAAATACTGTATTTACAGGAATTGAGTTGCCTCTTTTTACCTAGAGTTAAGACATAGCTGTTGTGGTCTGCCGGCGTCCTGCAGAGCTGGCAGCAGAGTCAGACAGTGAGGAGGTTGGGAAGGAGTGTGGGCCAGTCCTGGAGTCTGGGGAAGCCTTGGATGAGGGCTCTGCATTGGAGGCAGAGAGGAGACCAGGGCCATCTGGGAGTTATGTGCTGCCTCCAGAGTTAGACATCAGTGAGACAGAGGAACAGGGGGAGTCTGTTCCCAGTGTGCGCATGCGCAGAGCTGCCAGAAGGCAAGAACAGTTAAGACAAAAGGGATGACTTGGGAGTAAGGCTTGGAGATGATTGCCCTCTCCCATAAGACATAAAAGAGGAGCAAAGGCCTTTGCAGGAAGCAACTTCGTTCGTTCTGGTTGGTTTAAATTCTGAAGCTCCGTTTTGACTGTGCTCCATGTGGCCTTGCCAAGCTAATTGCCAATTAAGTCTTTGACAGCGTTTCAAGGAAGATAAAGGTGGGTGCTTATCAGCCTTACCCCGAAGGACTGTGGCAGACTTCTGTTGGACTCTTTACAAACTATTTGTGACTCAATACGGGCAGTGAATGAACATAATTCACAGCCTTTGAAATAAAAAGAGGATTTTTGGAACTAAGAGTGCTTTTTACTGTATCAGGAAACCTAGGTCAGAACAATAACTATACAGCACAGGTTGTAATTGTTAAATATGTAGTCTTTAGAAAAAAATTGAATTTAAATACTTAAATGATATAATTAGGTGAGCAATAGACAGGTAATCCTTGTTTAAACCATTTAAAGTTACAATGGAACTGAAAAAAGTGACTTATGATCATTCTTCACACTTATGACCCTTATAGCATCCCCATGCTTCAAAATTCAGATGTCTGGCAACTGACTCATATTTATGACAATTGCAGTATCCTGGGGTCATGTAATTATCTTTTGCCATCTTCTCACAAGCAAAGTCAATGGAAAAGCCAGATTCACTTAACAACCGTGATACTTTAACAACTGCAGGGATTCACTTAAGAACTGTGGCAAGACAGGTTGTAAAATGGGACAAAATTGGCTTAACCAATGTCCCACTTACCAATAGAAATTTTGCGCTCATCTGAGGTTGTAAAGTCAAGGACTTACCTATATTTGGTGAGCTATGTATTAGGCAAAAGTGCAGTGCCCTTGTTCTGATACAGGCTTGCCCAGTAGCACAAATCCAAGTCCTCGTCCTGATAAACCCCTTTTATTTAATTTACAGTGAATTCTTCTCCAGCAAAGTCTTTCCTCTCCCACCGTCTTTCAACATAGTTCACAATTATTGACCTTTATCAGGCTTGGAGATATCGGCCATAGTGATGTAATACTTGGCAAAAATGAAGGAATGAACTAATTATCTCCTGCAAACACCCTTCCCCTTACAATCCTCTTTTATTCCCTATGGAATGGGCCCTGTCCACTTGTGGCCTTACTCTCAAGTTGACCCTTGTTCCTTAACTTTCCCTTCGCCTGGCAACTCTGCCCATGTGCACACTGGGAACAGGCTCCAGCTGATGTCTGATTCCGAAGGTAGCTAATAACTATCAGATGGTCCTGACCCCATCTCTGCCTCTGACACAGAGCCTTCATCAGAGCCTTGTTCCTCCCCAATCTCATCACTGTTCAAATCTGCTGCCAGCTCTGCTGGTGGGCCATAGCAGCCCTTTATAGAAAATAGAAGTCTATAGTTGTTCAAAGCATTCAATGGAGGAAAATGTGTTGGCATCTGGGGAACAGCATCTTCCAAAACACAACTGCTTGGAGATCATGTCCATTGGATTGCTGCAAAGCTGACTGACTGACATGGCTGTCTCCTCAGACATTGATGACTTTGTTCCCTGCCCCTTTAGAGACCTTCAAAAAGACTCAAATGTCACTGACCTATGGTTGGGGCAATGCTACATGTTATATAGCAGTCATGAGTCCTATCTTTGGAATGCAATTTAAATCATGACTATTTTTGAATGTACCTTAAATCTCACATTGTTCTAAAATGTCATCAGAATTAATTCTATAAGCTCTTACTGTGTAAGGAGGTATTTATTTTGAAGCAGATTATGCCCTAGTAATTGGGGCTTAGGTGCCAGCATTATCCAAAGCAGTGGAAATGAAGCAACAAAAACTACTTCAATTCCCAAACAGATAAAACCAACTATTTCCAATACTATCCAAATCCAAGCTCCCAGAATCAAGGAAAGAAATCTCCTAAGGATTGTGCATTTTCAGCCTGAAATGACTGATCAAGAAAACAATGTTATGGACTTCTAGATATGAAATTAAACCAAGTAGCACAGCCGGCAATGTTCTCAATACATATGCATGTTTCAAACAATGTCAGTTTGGGAGAGGCATATATATTCATAATGTTTTTATCAATGACATTGTTGTCAGCAAGTAGGGTAGAGAAACTTGTTGAATGAATTTTCATTACACGAACTAGTTTTTAATTTAAGACAACAGGGGCGGGGACTCTTCTACTTTCCATTTTTTTCCCTTGAGGACACAAGCCCACCTTTTCCTCCAAATGAACCCCATCCAATTAGGAATAGCAAAATGACTGTTATCTAGATTCTAGAGCAGTGATGGCAAACCTATGGCAGGCGTGCCACAGGTGGCACGTGGAGCCATTTGTCAGGGCAGCTGAGTTCACCCTTTTTTAAAGCCATTTTTCACCCTCGCCAGGCTCCAGAGGCTTTATAGGAGCCTGGGGAGGGCGAAAAGAGCCTCCCACGCCCTCCAGAGGCCCTCCGGAGGCTTCATGAGCTTCCCTGAAGCCTCGGGAGCGCAAAAACAGGCCCTACGGGCAAACTGGAAGTTCAGGAATGGACTTCCTGTTTGCTCGGAGGGTCATTTTGACTGCTCCCGAGACTTCAGGGAAGCCTCCTGAAGGTCCCTGAAGCCTTCGGAGAGCTTAAAATGATCCTCCGAGCAAATCGGAAGTGAGAGCAACGTGCCTCCAGAAGTTGTGAATGCTCCAACACTGGAAGTTTTTAAGAAGATATTGGACAACCATTGTCCAAATGAAATGATATAAGGTTTCCTGCTTCAGCAGGGGGTTGGACTAGAAGATCTCCAAGGTCCCTTCCAACTGTTATTTTGTTCTGTTCTGTTCTGTTGTCTAGGTGACCTAGTTCACTGTGCATTGCTAAATGAGATTAAGAGCCAGGTATCTTTTTACTTGAAATATTAGTCAACAATGAATTCAAAATGAAAAAGACATTGTAAATATAAAGGCACTGATCATGAATGATGAGAAGCAGGTGCAATTTACTCTAAGTGACAGATTTAAAACCTATTCGGTTATGCTCCCAGCTTGATTCCATGCTGTCTGTTAGATAACAAATATATTTTTTCACACTGTCCCTTGGCTTATGGATACTTTAGTGATTCCTGGTAGATAATAATAATTTCTCAACTGTGTGCCAGGGCATTTTATTGTAACATGGATAAATTATTATGTCACAAAATATAGCAGTGAAACCATTAGGCCAAAAAGTCAATTTGCAAGGGATTTGGGCTGTTGAAAATAAAATGGCCCAGTGTTACAACAAAATATGCAATAGCTTATGGTAGAATGTAGCATGTTGCACTATTTCCTTTTCTTCATGAAGGACTCCTACCTGGAAAAAGTTAAGAAGGAAATCAAAGTAATCATAACACACACACACACACACACGCACACACACACCGAGAGAGAAAGAGAGAGAGGGCGCTTGTGTTTCACAGTAGCATTTAAATAGATTGGTGCTATTACCAGAATAGAACAGTATTGTAAGGAATTGTCCATTTGCTCGAATAATCTCTTTCATATAAAGGTTAGTTAACTGGGACCTTTTTAAAGGTGACTATCTAAACACTTGGAGAGATACAGTGATTTAGATATTTTTCAATTCAGGAAAAATGTTCTAAATATAAAGTACTTAAAAAAAAACCTACTAAATCAGCAATTTTTAATCTATCCCTGTCCCGGAAGATACAAATATGCCTCAAATGTAGGATGTAAGCAATGTATCTAAATTGGTCTCCTTTCAGTTATTATGAACTACAAGTCTGTCAATCCAGTTAATATGACCAAGAATTACAGATCAAGATAATTTTAGTTTAAGAAAATTAGGCTAGATAGCACCATACTGAATAGGTGCACCTCTTTACTGAAGACCAAAACTTTCCTGAAGGTGCTAGGAATTAAACCTGGAATTTATGCAAAGTTACACACTTCTTGTATCTCTATGTCTCTAATAAGAGTATATGCTTCTCCCCTCTTTAATTTCTGTTCTTACCATGCATCATCATCTAGAATCATCAATAAGATCTAGAAAATTTACATCTTATAGAAAGACTCTTGGTAGCTAACAACAATCAACAGAAATTAATATAGTAACATGCCTATAAATGGAAAACACAATCAAATAACCATAATATAACCGATGTAACACCCAATTCACAACATAAACTGCACCTATATTGGGCTTATGTAGCATCTTATCCCAGCATCTGGGAGGAAAAAAAACCCAAGACTTCAGAGCCTTCCAGAAGGTCAAGAAGGTCAGGCACCTCTGGATTTCACATAGGCACTTCTAAGAAGGCACAACCCTTACTGCTGTAAAATGCATCTATCTATCTGGTCAACACAGGTGGGACAGGTAGAGGCCATTGAAGATAGGCACATAACCTAGCCCTCTGCTATGTAGCATCCTGAATTGCACCTGGGAACATACTGGGAGCTAGTGCAGTAGCACAAACCAGGTGAACTTCAGTGTACTCAAAAGTATGCATGTTGTTGTTTTCTGGATCAATAGGAACTGCAAGGGTAACTCTGTGCACAGGTCATTGCAGTGATCCAACTGGGAAGTGACTAAGGCATGAACCCAGTGAACAGCACATTCCAGTCCTGGAACAGGTGCAACACCAAGACAGATTAATGCAGATGCCCCCCCCCCCTTCTCCTAGTATCTACGAATCCAGAAAGAAGCGATCTCAATAAATACTTGAAGTACTGCCAATGAGTCACAATCAATTACAAGCTTAGTGTAGGCAGTGGGGTACCACAATGTTCCGTCTTAAGTCCAGTACTCTTCAATATCTTCGTAAATGACTTAGATGAGGGAATAGAAGGGAAACTCATCAAATTTGCAGATGACATTAAGCTGGAAGGAATAGCCAGCACCCCAGAGGACAAGCTCAGGACTCAAAAAGATCTTGACAGATGAACAATGGGCCCTACCCAACAAAATGAAATTTAATGTGGAAAAAAGCAAGGTTTTATACCCAGGCAGGAAAAACCAAAGGTACAAGTACAGATTAAGCGAAACCTGTCTCAAAAACAGTAACTGTGAAAAGGACCTTGGAATCCTAGTGAATGATCACTTAAATGTGAGCCAGCAGCCAAAAAAAAGCCAATACAATTCTTGGCTGTATAAACCGAGGCATAGAATCAAAATCATGTGAAGCATTAGTACCGCTTTATGAAGCCTTAGTAAGGCTACACCTGGAATACTGCATCCAGCTTTGGTCACCACATTACAAAAAAGATGTTGAGACTTTGGAAAAAGTGCAGAGAGAGCAGCTAAGATGATTAAAGGCCTCGAGACAAAAACATATGAAAAATGGTTGCAGGAATTGGGTATGGTTAGTCTAGACCAGTGGTTCCCAAACTTTTTTTTTTGGCCATGCCCCACCTAACCCTCTCTAAAATCCTGATAACCCCACCCCACACATATAATTCTTACTTTACTCAAAAAGTGAACTCTACTTACGTGGAGGAAGCGTAAAAGGCCATTAACTTGGTTTAAACAAGGTTCAAATTTACCCCATTAAAAATCAAATTGCCCTCCTGTGGGGCATGGTACTCACGGTGGGAACCACTGGTTTAGAGAAAGGAACTGGAGGTGACATGATAGCAGTATTCCAATATTTCAGGGGCTGACACAAAGAAGAGGAGGGGGTCAACTTATTTTCCAAAGCATAGGCAAGGCAAGAAACAATGTATGGAACCTAATCAAGGAGAGAAGCAACCTGGAATTAAGAAGAAACTGCCTAATAATGAGAACAATTGACCAGTAGAAGAACTTGCCTCCAGAAGTTGTAGGTGCTTCATCACTGGAGGTATTTTGTAAAAAGATTGAACAGCCACTTGTCTGAAATGGTATAGGAATAAGGTCTCCTGCTTGAGCAAGGGGATTGGATTAGAAGACCTCCAAGGTCCCTTCCAGCTCTATTCTGATTGATCGAATTACTTCATGGGTTCTGCTTTCACCCAAAATTGTACTTGTTCTCCTTCAGAACTCTATCATGTGCCTGCTATAAAGGGACACAGAAATAGGAGAAATGTTATAAATGAAGAAAAATGGTTCCTTTGTGATTGTTCCTTTTTATAGATTTTCAGACAAGCCTCTTCTCTAGACCGAAAACAATGGTCCGGGGTGTATCTTTAAGACTGATAAGGACAGGCCTGAAGACCACTCTCCCTTAGACTCTTTCTCTATAAACTTTGATCCCTGCTTAAATATCTTATTGGGATGAAATTGGCTTTTAGAAAAATAAAAAGGGTGAAATATATTTATGCTGGTGACCTGCTCTTCAACTCTATCTAGCCACCTCACCTTGCAAATAGCTTCTTTTGCCTTAAGCATTGATGGAGCAAAAAATGATTGATTTTTCCAGGCAAGCTTGACAATTTTTATGCTCTGACCTGTTTTCTGAGTGAGTTTCTTAAACAATAAAAAAAAAAACATGTTGTGGCAAAACTCAAGGTGATGACTTCATCCTCTCATTCTGAATTTTCTTGTCATCAAAAGTGAGAAAAGATGTTCCAAAGACTTATGAACAATTCTAAACTAGGTAAAGAGTCAGCATGCTTCTAAATTTCAAAAGAATTCTGACTCCATCTGTGTCTTTGGATGAATACGAGACCGGAACATTGTTTTGTATTTTCTTTCATATTTATGAAGCAATCTGATGCAATTCTTGGCAGCTTAAGCATATGTTTATTTCATGTATCAGTATATGAATATTTGAAGACAAAAGTGTGTTCCTAAAATTACATGCTTAACTATGCATTCAGAAGAGATAGTTTTCAGCTAGACAACCTGTGACTCATTCGATGTTTATTTCAGAAATATTTCCTTACTTAAACTTAAAAACAAAATCACCATGGATGGGTAAAAAAGCAGTGGGAGTGGACTTTCCCTGTAAATTTTCCCTATGGGAAACTGGCAGGGACTATGGAAATGAGTATCACATGACCATGGCTGACTGTGGATACACAGAAAGCACAGTAGCTGTCATAACTCTGCCAAATTTCAATCCCACAGGAATCATGGCCCCCAAATTTAAGGTGCATTCTTTAAGTTAGCCCATTTGAGGTACGTTGATTCAAAAATTGTTGCTCCTGTTTATGGAGATTCTCAGTCATCAACACAGGAGAACAAACCCATCAGGACAAGATTTAGCAGTCCATCTGCATTTAAAAGACAAAGTCCACTCTTTTGAAGACAACAACACATTTTGGAGAAAAAGGTTTGAAAAAGCTGATTTGAAAGAGGGGTCAAAGAGGCCACCTATGTCAAAATTGAACAGCTTTCTCTCAACAGAGGGAGATGGATATGTTAGCATCTATCTTCAGTCTACAACACAGTCCTTTCAGTTTCCACACTGATTTGCACTACTCAAGTGACTCTGATGACACAGATATACCTCCACGTGGACCCAACGACCCTCTAAAAGGAGAGTCTGCAAGGAGTATAAATCCTTTCATTCCTCACCATCCAGTCAGAGCTGAAGAAGCTTCTTGGATGAGAAGTGATATGTCTTTAAAGAAAAAAAAACGGGAAAGCACTTTTGGGATAATATGAGGCACCGTTTTGCCCAACTGAAGGTTACAAACTGACAAACAAGAGTCTTTAAGAAGAATATTGATATAACTGCAGTTTTATGAGGAAATATTGGAAAACAGGAGTAACAGCAATAACAGAAAAATATTGACCCCTTCCCAACAATCCATTCAATGAATTTCTGCCATGTTTTTCCAGCAAATAATGGGACTTCAGAGTTTTTGTCAGCCATTTATATGGCACAATTCCCATCGAAAGTATCATTTTTTAAAACTGAAAGCATAATTTAATCCACATTTGAGATTATTTTTGTTATTATACGGTAATAACTAGAGATGCAGGTGTGGCTTTTGAATAACGTCAAGCTGTTCAAGAAGTAAAATTGCCCCCATGTCTAATTCATTCAGTTTTTCCATTGCTTTCTCCACCCATCTCTTAGATAGCTTGAGTCATGTACAGGATTTCCCCCCCCCCCCTATTCATTTGTTTGGGCCATTGTGACTTATAAAGGAGAAATGTCTTATGTCAACTTTCTTGCAGAGCGAAAGCTTGGAGAGAAAGCTGAAGAATAAGTGCTGGCCATGATCCCAAATATCTCCTCCACCAGCAGGATGAATTACAGAACTATGTGGAGGAGTAAGTTTACTTTTCCCCTATAAAGGCACAGGAACTGAGGATTCTAATTCTGAATTGTGCTATTGTAATGACTTTTGATCAATTCTAATGACCCTTGTTTTCTCTAAACAAGATTGCATATATCACTTCTTTCACAAGGTCACTGACTAAGAAGGCCTGATTATACCCAGTTGCTGCTATAGCAGAATGTATTACCCCATTGTTGAGCATTTGACATAACTGTTTGGGGTGGGAGCCCCAGACACAAGCTTTTCATCATCATAAGAACTTCTCAGCTATTCAAGATTACTCATCACTAGGGACAATATTGTGTTCAGACATTATATGGCCATCCTCATTCACATATCGCTGCTGGTGGAGGATATATTTGGGATGATGGCCAGCAGTTATTCTCCAGCTTTCTCTACAAGTTTACACTCTGCAAGAAAGTTGACATAAGACATTTCTCCTTTATAAGTCACAATTTTCATTGTATCTTCTGGCTGATAGTTGGCATTCATGGATGCATTCTACTAATCCTCTGCTTGTTTGTCCTACACAGTGACTATTGCATTGCATGTTGTGGATGACTTTTGTTTTTTCTTCTGGGCTGCTGGGTCTTTTGGTTTACTTACTTATCTAAGTAAATCACAAGATCTGGCAGCCCCAGAGGAAAACAAACAAAAAAACTCAGGAGTCATTTACACACAGAGATAACAACAACAACAACAACAACAACAACAACAACAACAACAACACGGCTATGGATGAAGAATGTAACAGTGATACCCATTGTCATTGGGGCACTTGGCACCACGTCCAAGAATTTTGCAAGATACATTTGAATTTGAATTTGAATTTGAATTTGTTTATTTATAGGCCGCCCTTTTCCCTGAGGGGACTCAGGGCGGCTTACAATCACAAAGGGAAAGGAAGTGTGGGACAATAACAAAAAAGAAATGTGCACAAAGTAAAAATTAGATAATAAAACTCAACATTCACTCAGCATTCGGGGGGGGCAAAATCAGATTATCCCCAGGCCTGACGGGCTAGCCAGTTCTTGAGGGCTTTGCGGAAGGCCTGGACGGTGGTGAGGGTACGAATCTCCACGGGGAGATTGTTCCATAGTGTCGGAGCTGCAACAGAGAAGGCTCTCCTCCGAGTAGTCGCCAGTCGGCACTGACTGGCGGATGGGATACGGAGGAGGCCAACTCTATGCGATCTGATGGGACGCAGGGAGGTAATCGGCAGAAGGCGGTCTCTCAAATAGCCAGATCCACTACCATGGAGCGCTTTATAGGTGGTGAGTAAGACCTTGAAGTGCACCCGGAGACCAACAGGTAGCCAGTGCAGCTCACGGAGGATCGGTGTTATATGGGCGAACCGTGGTGCGCCCACGATCACTCGCGCGGCCGCGTTCTGGACTAGCTGTAGTCTTCGGATGCTCTTCAAGGGCAGCCCCATGTAGAGCACATTACAGTATTCCAGCCTAGAGATCACAAGGGCTCGAGTGACTGTTGTGAGGGCCTCCCGATTCAGGTAGGGCCGCAACTGGTGCACCAGGCGAACCTGGGCAAATGCCCCCCTGGTCACAGCTGAAAGATGGTGGTCAAAAGTTAGCTGTGAATCCAGGAGGACTCCCAAGTTGCGGGCCCTTTCTGAGGGGTTTAAATTTTGTCCCCCCAGCCTGAGTGATGGTATGGTGGTCAAATTTTTGGGAGGGAAACACAACAGCCACTCGGTCTTGTCTGGGTTGAGTATCAGCTTGTTTGCTCTCATCCAGTCTTTAACGGCATCCAGTCCCCGGCTCATCACGTCCACCGCTTCATTGAGTTGAGTTACATCAATAAACTGCACTACTCGGAATATCTTATATTTTAAGAAGGTACTTGGTTGATACCTAGGACGCTGGCAGTAAACCGTATCAACCATTAGCACCAGTCACTGGTATCTGTAATGCATTTTTGAATGTTCAGTTGGCTGAGTTTCATGTTTAATGAATAAAGTATATTATAATAATAATAATAATAATAATAATAATAATAATAACAACAACAACAACAACAACAACAACAACAACAACTCCGCCGTTGCCGGCCCCAAGCCCGGATGAGAAAGAAGGAAGGTTGGGATCAGGTTGGCATCTGGTCCCGTAAAAAAAACCCCGCCAACCCATACAATATGGTGAAAAAAACGAATAAGAATTCCATACCGCATCGGTCGTCGCGCGGGTTAACAAGGGCCGCGGCGGATGTTGGGGTCCCTGGACATCCGTCGACAAGTGGGCTACAAGTGGACCAGCCAACAAAACGACAAAAATATAGTGCAGATGAAAACCGTGCCATAATGGCCTGTTACTACAACTCAGAGCCAGAAAAAAGAGGATATTTAAAGCGAATGTATGAATTATGGAAACAACAATATCCAGATTCAAATGTTAGCGAACAACGACTAGCAGATCAAAGGCGATTTATTATACGGAATAAAGTGTTTAGTGAAGTTGAACATGAGGAAATTCAGGCAAATTGCAAAACCCAAAAAACAATATCACAAGCGGAAATAACTGATATTCAAGACACAACTAAAGACACTATAGTAGAACTCCCAGAAGAAGCTCTCGGGGAGGAAATAACATCACCACCACTAGAACCAGTTATCACTGAACCAACTGATGAACTAACTCAAAAACAAAAAGAATTGAAGGATAAGATCATGGAGCATTTTCTGCTTAATGAGGAAAGGCAACGTTTACCATCACTAAAAACTGTGCCTAAGAAAATTTTGGCCCCTATCATGAAAATGGTTAATGCAGTGTTTTCAACAATTGAACCGGGATCCATCTTGGAAACAAACCAGTTAATGTACAGCGCAGCTGTAATAGTCACTAATGAACTAGGCATTAAAATTAAAGTACCTAGTCACACAACAGAAAAAGCATCAAAGCCAAAGTGGAAAATCCGTCTAGAACAAAAAATCAAAAAATTAAGGGCAGATGCTAGTAACTTAAAGAACATGCATGAGCAACGGCTTAAAAACAACAAAATCATAGATCGGCTAATCAGAAGATATAGATTGGATACAAGAAACATCAATGAAGCTGTAGAGATTGTAAAACAGCAGATAACAGCAACAGCTAGAAAAATTGAAAGATATGAGGCACGAATCATCCAATATAAACAAAATCAGCAATTTCGATCAGACCAACGGCGTTTTTATCAAAGTCTTAATGTGAATGGTGACACCAAAAGTGAAAAACCAGAAAAGCAGGCCACAGTTGAATTCTGGAAAGAATTGTGGGAAAATGCAAAGGACTACAACAAGGAAGCAAAGTGGATACATGACTTTGAGAAAAGCATTGGCAACAAACAAATGCAAGTATTAGAAATAACAACTGAGATGACCAAAAATCGAGTTAAAAAGGTAAAGAATTGGACATCACCTGGAAAGGACCAATTACATGGTTTCTGGCTCAAATATCTGACCAGTTTACATGCAATATTGGTCAGGCAACTGAATGAAATTTTACAAAAGGGCCAAATTGATGAATGGTTGACAACTGGAAAAACATACTTGATTCAGAAAGATCCAACTAAAGGAACAACACCTGAAAACTATAGACCAATAACATGCTTACCAACAACCTTCAAATTACTCACAGGCATTATTGCAGATAACACGATGGATTATTTGGAAACAAACAACATCTTGCCAGTAGAGCAAAAAGGCAACAAAAGAAGGAGCAGGGGCACAAAAGATCAGCTTCTAATTGATAAAATGATATTAGAAAATTGTAAGAACAGAAAAACGAACTTGAATATGGTCTGGATTGATTACAAAAAGGCATTTGACTCACTGCCACATAGTTGGATCATAAAATGCTTAGAAACAACTGGCATTAGCAAAAATATTACATCCTTTACTGAAAAGGCAATGAAACAATGGAGAACTGAGTTGGCAGTAGGGAATGAGAGCTACGGAATGGTTAATATCAAGCGTGGAATTTTCCAGGGTGATTCACTTTCACCTCTTCTCTTCATCATCGCAATGATCCCACTATCAGTAATCTTAAAAAAAATGAAATTAGGCTACCAAACAGCCAAAAAAGCTGAAAAAATTTCGCATTTACTATATATGGATGATTTGAAACTCTATGGAAAGTCAGAAATAGAAATCCAATCATTGACAAATACAGTCCGAGTATTCAGCACCGATATTTCAATGCAGTTTGGCATGGAAAAATGCGCCACTGTATCCATAAAAAGGGGCAAAATCACTGCATCTGAGGGAATTGAAATGCCCAATGGCCAACTAATTAAATGCAAAGAAAATGAAGCCTACAAATACTTAGGCATTCTGCAGTTGGATAACATCAAGCATGGAGAAGTAAAAACTATTGTCAGGCGAGAGTACACCAACAGAGTTAGGAAAATTTTGAAATCTAAATTGAATGGTGGAAATACAATCAAGGCCATAAATACCTGGGCAGTACCAGTTATAAGATACACAGCTGGCATAGTTAACTGGACACAAGCTGATTTGGACCTTTTGGACCGAAAAACCAGGAAACTAATGACAATGCACTACAGTTTACATCCACGTGGTGATACTGATAGACTATATCTGCCCCGAAAATCAGGTGGCAGGGGATTATTACAAGTGAAGCAAACAGTTGAAGAAGAAAAACATGCACTGGCTGATTATTTAAAAGACACTCAAGAACATCTATTAATCGAAGTAAAGAACAAAAATCTACTGAAGGCCCAACAGACAAAACAAGAATACAGAAAAGATGTGATAAAATCAAGAATGGAGAGTTGGCAGAACAAAGCACTGCATGGTCAATTTCTGGAAAAAATAAAAGATAAAGTGGACAGTGAACAAACTTGGTTATGGTTAAAAACAGGTACATTAAAGAAAGAAACAGAGTCACTAATCCTGGCTGCGCAAGAACAAGCTATCCGCACAAATGCCATTAAGGCCAAAATCGAAAAATCCTCTGATGATGCCAAATGCAGACTTTGCAAAGAAGCTGATGAAACTGTTGATCACATACTCAGCTGCTGTAAAAAAATCGCGCAGACTGATTATAAATTGCGGCACAATTCAGTAGCACAAATGATCCATTGGAATTTGTGCAAAAATTATAATATTAAAACAGCAACAAACTGGTGGGAACATCAGCCTGAAAAAGTCACCGAAAATCAGATGGTCAAGATCTTGTGGGATTTCCGTATACAAACCGACAAAATACTGGCGCATAATACACCAGACATCACACTGGTTGAGAAAAATAAGGTCACAATCATAGACATCGCAATACCAGGTGATAGCAGGGTCGCCGAGAAGGAACATGAAAAAATCGCAAGATACCAGGACTTAAAAATCGAAATTCAACGACTATGGCACAAACCAGCAGTGGTAATTCCAGTGGTAATTGGCACACTGGGTGCTATTCCAAAAGCACTGGAATTACATTTAAAACAGTTAAAAATTGACAAAATCACCATCAGTCAAATGCAAAAAGCCGCACTGCTTGGATCTGCACGCATATTACGAAAATACGTTACGACGTCCTAGGCCCCTGGGTGGGGCCCGACTAGTAACCAATGCCAAATCCGGCGAAACAACTGGCCGCTGTGATACAATTGTACAACAACAACAATGATAATAATAATAATAATAATAATGATAATGATAATAATAATAATAATAATAATAATAATAATAATAATAATAGATATTCATTTTAAAATCTGTCCAATCATGAATTGGTATTTCTAATAATAGTTTTCATAATACTATGCCATGTATTTATCTAGGTGGATGCATAATGTACAATCAGCCAGAAATTCCACTTGCATGGTACAACATGAGTTTTAGTACACATAGGTAATATGTGTTTTGGGAAATTCTGAAAGCATTCTACTCCAAAAAGAGAAAAAGAAGAAACATGACAACTTCCAAACATCCATTACTGGAAGTTTTCAAAAGTAGACTTGTCAACCATTTCACTAGGATGCTATAAAGCTTCTGCCTTGAGCAGTGAGTTGGATTAAAAGACCTCCAAGGTCCTTTCTAGCTCTATGATTCTATATGACAATTAAAATGTTTGAATTGATAACTGTATCAATTTGCAAAACAAAGTGCTGAAAACAGAGATACTTACTGAGATACAGATAATCCATTCCATTCTATTAATCTAGAATAATTTGTGATTAGAAAAAAAATGTCCAATATAATTTAGGAATGTTTAATAGACATTTTTAAACCCAAAAGAACATATCTAGTACACAATGCTAGTATATTTAATAATATGGGTTTGTTTACTATTGTTTTGTTTGTTTATACTGGCTACATGCTATACACATAGCACAATATATTGTAAAATATTAAACCACATTATAAATGCCTAAACTTTATTAAATTCCCTTTATGATTTAAACAATTAATAATCAGCTACAATAAGGTATGTTTAATAGCTTAGCAATAAAGCTAAGCCTTCTTTAATTAAAATTTTAAATTAAAACTGAAAGGCATAATCATCAAACTTTTGTGAAGCTGGATTTAGAGACCCTTTCCAATGAAATTTATAAACTGATATTGGAGTGAAATTTCTCATATATGGTCAGGGTTCAAAATCTATAGCAATGCTTTTAGAAATCAACCGTAAAACAGAGCAAAACTAAGAAATGGTCCACAGAGTGACTCCACTTTATTACTTGTAATTCCCTAGAAAACAATTTTCTCATTAAAAAAATTTTTTTTTGCACAATAATTGTACAATGAGCCATCGTGGGGAATGTGAAATTATAGAAAGCAGAAGATATATTCTGAATCCTATTTCTTTGGGGAAATGCTGACGTCTAATACAAATTAAAGCGAACATGGTCCATCATTGTCTGTGGCTATAAGATACACAGCAGTCTAAATCAGAGGTCCCTAACTCCTGGTGGGAAGCCTGGTGTCGGGCTGCAGCCCATTCAGAACTGGGCCACGGAAGTGGTAGGTGAGCATGTACACGAAGTTATATTTGTGAAACCAAAGCTGCATTTGTGAAACCATCCCCTCTTTCTTCCAACCACTGCTTCCACGGGTCCACTAAGCCAGAAAGGTTGGAGACAGCTGGTCTAAAATGAAATTACAATTGTTAAAAGTAATAAAGAACAAATCTATCCAGATTTTTTGTATCTTTTAGTTTGAAACGAGCTATCCTAAGGATTAAGAACTAGATCAAAAGCACTTGCAAAAATCAATATTTCTCAACCTCAACAACTTTAAGGTTTGTGCAATATAATTAGAATAGAATTCTGTGAATTGAAGTCTGTGCATCTTGAAGTTGCTTATATATATATTTTTATGTAGTGTATGGCATTTACAAAGGTTATGAAATTACTTATGTAAACACTAATAAAACATATTATACATACAAACACAAACATGAATTTAAGTAAAGCATATATCTTTTTGTATACAGTGGGACCTCAGGTCACGACCACAATTTGTTCCACAATCTTGGTTGCAACCGATTTGGTCATGACCCGAATTTAATTTTCCGATTGGATTGCATGTAAATACTATCAATCTGTTCCAGACCCTTATGAACTATATATAAATAAAAAAAGATTCTTAAGCACAAAAAATAGTTAATTATGCCTTAGAACTCAGAATGTAATAGTAAAATGTAAAATTCTTTAATAACACTGATAGCTACTCCTGCCTTCCTCTTGGCTGTCTTAGGGGCCTGGCTCTCCCACAACCTGGGCAGGAGGGCAGGAGGGCTTGGGCTGGGCTGGCTGGTTTCTGCAGTGCTCCTCCTGCCTTCCTTTCTGCAATGAAAGGAAGAGAAGTGGCCAAACACACACCCTCCTTCCATGCTCCAAAGCCAAGCACCAGGCCTTTCTGTCGCTGGCCTGCTGAGGCTCTCTGCAGATCCTGGAGGACTGAGAGGATGGGATGCATGTCATGGGGGAGGAGCCTGGCTTCCAAGCTGCCGGAATTCCCAACTGTAGAGCTAGTTCCCATCCCTTGCCATGCGCGCAAAACAACAGTAACAAAAAAGCTGTGATCAAGGCTTCTGCGGCGTCACGTGGGTCTCCCAGGAGGTAGGAGAGGGAGAGAGAGGCTGCCTGGCTGGGGAGAAAGTTACTTACAAAGCAAGCTAGAAGCCAGTGAGAACGAGATTAAAGGATAACTTTAACATATGGAATGGCAGACAAGTTTGTTGGGCGAGATCATTCGGCAGCATGGGATAAGATACCATCAATATGCGGACGATACCCAGTTGTATCTGTCCGCCCCGTGCCAACTCAATGAAGCGGTGGACGTGATGAACCGGGGCCTTGAAGCTGTTAGGGACTGGATGAGGGCTAACAAGCTTGTGCTCAACCCAGAAAAGACCGAGTGGCTGTTGTGTTTCCCTCCCACTAATTTGGCAAGTGTTCCATCTCTCAGGCTGGGGGGTCAAACACTACACCCCTCAGACAGGGTTCGCAACTTGGGAGTCCTCCTGGACCCACAGCTGACCTTTGACCACCATTTGTCAGCTGTGACCAGGGGGGCATTTGCCCAGGTCTGCCTGGTGCACCAGTTGCGACCCTACCTGAACCGGGAGGCCCTCACAACAGTCACTCTTGTGACCTCTAGGCTGGAGTACTGCAACGTGCTCTACATGGGGCTGCCCTTGAAGAGCATCCGGCGACTTCAGCTAGTCCAGAATGCGGCCGCGCGAGCGACTGTGGGTGCACCTCGGTTCACCCACATAACACCTATCCTCCGCGAGCTGCGCTGGCTACCTGTCGATCTCCGGGTGCGCTTCAAGGTGCTACTTGCCACCCATAAAGCCCTTCATGGTAGTGGATCTGGATACTTGAGAGACCGCCTCCTGCCAATTACCTCCTCGCGACCAATTAGATCACATAGATTAGGCCTCCTCCGAGTTCCATCTGCCAGTCAGTGTCGACTGGCAACCACGCGGAGGAGAGCCTTCTCCGTAGTAGCTCCGACCCTGTGGAACGATCTCCCCGTGGAGATTCGTATCCTCACCACCCTCCAGACCTTCCGCACAGCCCTTAAAATCTGGCTATCCCGTCAGGCCTAGGGCTAAAGTTTGTAATCCACCCCCACCCAAATGGTATGAATGTTGTGTTCTTTTTAATTATGTATTGTTCTTATGTGTCATGGTTTGTATCCCCTTCCCCCATGAGTTGTAAGCCGCCCTGAGTCCCCCCAGAGAAAAGGGCGGCCTATAAATAAACTTTCAATTTCAATTCAATTCAATTGTTCAGCAGATCAGGACTTTCTCTATGGCAGGAAAGGGCAAATCAGCTGCAGCCGTGTTTGATTGCCACCCGAGTGTGTGTTCACCACAAAAGTAAAAAAATTGCAAATTTTTTGGTCGGAACCCAATTTGGTCGTGGTCTGAGCTGTTCATGACCCGAGGTCCCACTGTGTGTGTGTGTGTGTGTGTGTGTGTATACGTATGCGTATGCGTATGCGTATAGGTATAGGTATAGGTATAGGTATAGGTATAGGTATAGGTATAGGTATAGGTATAGGTATAGGTATACATATACATATACATATACATATACATATACATATACATATACATATACATATACATATACATATACATATACATATACATATACATATACATATACATATACATATACATATATATATATATATATATATATATATATATATATATATATATATATACAGGGACGTGCAGTCACTAGAGGCAAGGGAGGCGGGGCCTCACCAGTCTCCTCAGGGAAAGGAAAGGATTTTAAATAATTTTCTTAAAATAATTAAAGCCAGGGTAGTTGCTATCAGATTTCAAGTCACAGTGGCTTGGTGTCTGCTCTCAGTATTAACTAGGAGGAGGCCAGAGAACTAGGGGCCTCTTTTGCATAAGGATTTTTTCGCCTTTTAAGAGTTAAGCAAGGGTTAAAAAGGGAAGAATTTCTTATGCAAATGAGGCACGTATTCTCTCGCCTCCTGTAGAGGGCATTTTTGGAGGCTTTTTAGAGTTTTCTAGGAGCGACTAGCTCAGTCTGACTTCAGAGCTCTGGCTTTTCAAGAGGGCAGGGTAGGGCAGGGAGAAGCAGAGTTGAAATCGTCTCTGAAACAGCTGGAAAAGGTCCGTGTGTGGGGAGGGGGGAGGAATTCAAAAAGTTTGATCGGAAGGCAGCAGGGAAAGGGGGTGGTATGGCAGAGGAGCTGCTTTCAAGCCTTTGGAAAATATATCCAATCCAACTTCTGTGTTTGTGTTTGAGAGTGAGTGAATGAGAGCAGGATCGAAGTTCTCTGTCTGCGTGTGTCTGTTTGAGAGAGGGGGAGGGAAAGAGAGAGGGAGAAAGGAGGGGGAGGGAGAAGAAAAAGAATGGGAAAACTTATTTTGCAAGAGGGAAAAATGCTGTCGCTTTAAATCGGAACTTAGCATGGCTGGCTGTGGAATTCTGGGAGTTGAAGTCCACAAGTCTAAAAACAGCCTCACCGGGGCTAAAGCTGACCGCACGTCATTGTATATATATATATTCTCTAGGCGGTTTATAGAGTCAGCATATTGCCAATCGGGAACAATATGGTTCCTCATTTTACCAACCTTGGAAGGATGGAAGGCTCAGTCAACCTTGAGCTTTTTCAGGATCAAACTCTGGACAATGGGCAGAGTTAGCCTGCAATACTGAATTCTAACCATTGTGCCACCTTATATTTGAGATAAAATATTAAATAAAATAAAGCCATGATAAAAATCACCATAATATGGTGCCATAGTCACAATAGGATAGATGTTATAATTCAGTATTGCTCGAGTTGGTGAGGTTGAGAAACATAGAAAGTTGAACGTGGCAAGGCAGGAGGAATTTGACAACATCTGATGTACATTTGCTGATGGTAATAAAAGCCCAAGAGCCCCTGAAAAAGCCTAGGAACAGAGGAAGAAAGCAACAGATTCTTCTTTCAAAGAAATTTCATTTCTTAGGTGTTTGTGTTTTTCCCACCTACTGCCCCCTGGTGGCAGCTTCTCACTACGATATCTACAGTTGAGTATTTAGGCCACGAAAAAGATAGTTGTCTATAGAAATGAAACATGCCTGCCTAAAATACTCAACCTTTTGAATAGAGAAACTCAACCAGATAATTGGTTTATATGCTCCTAACCGCCGCCTCTCACCCAGCCTTTTAATCTGTAATGATTCAGAGAAATTCATAGAAATATATATTGATATCATTTCCTTGCCAGAGTTAATTCTGCCCTAATGATATTGCAACACCCACTGGCACAGAGACTTTTATATTCAGTAATGAAGGAATTATGTGGGGTTGCCTATGAGGTTTTTTTTATTTAAATTCAAAGTTCAAAAATTGCCATTGAAGAGGTTTATGTCTCACTGGAAACTTCACAATTAAAAGCAATTCATGGGGGATTTATTCAGGGTTGATAGGAAAAACAAAGAAGGGGCATTTTTTACATGCTCAAAGACATATTTCTGTGATGCTCCCCCATGCTAAGATTACATTCCAAAGTTACAAACTCAGCAAGCCACTTAACTATCCATCGTGGGACTATTCCTGCATCATATTAAAAATCATACTACTCCATTCAGCTTGCTGCTTTATTTAAAGTTGGGTAATAAACATTTAGCTTCCTGGCATCCATCAAACACAGCAGCACAATATCCTTGCCCCATCAGCTCATGTCCTATTTTGTGTTTTGTAGGTGAGGTGCCAAACAATTAATGTCTGTGGGCCTCTGCTAGAGTGCGATAAAAGAATATGTATTTTGAAAGCCTATTTTACAAAGTTGCGCCATACAGAAAAATTATCCTGCAATTTTATTACTGGTTCTCATCCCATTTAATGAAAGCAAATTTGTTTTCAGAATTGTTTGAAGGCAAAGAGAGCGAGAGGGAGAAAAAAGAACCAGCAATGTTTCCAAAAGTGGAATGCAGGGCCAGCAAGATGGTGCTATGATGAAAAAGAAGGATTAGGGATAACATGATAAGCAGTGTTCCAATATCTAAAGGGCTGCCACAAAGAATAGGGGGGCAACCTATTCTCCAAGGCAAGACAAGAATCAATGGTTGGAAATTAACCAACGAGAGGAGCAACTTAGAATTAAGGGGGAAAAAATCCTCACAGAACAATTAATACAGATAGTCCTCAACATACAACTACAATTGGGACAAAAATTTCCACTGCTAAGCAAGGTGATAGTTAAATGTCACACTTGGTGACTTTTTTGCAATGGTTGTTAAGTGAATCATGTGGTCGTCAAGTAAATCAGCTAGCCCCAACCACTTTGCTTGTTGGAAGCAGCTGAGAAGATCGCAAATAGCGATCATGCAATCCTAGGACATTGCAACTATTGTAAAAAAAAAAAAAACTTGTCAAGCCCCCGAATAATTACGTGATTGTGGGAATGCTGCAATGGTCATAAGTATGAGGAAGTTACTCTTTCAGTGCTGTGGTAACTTCAAACAGTCTCTAAACAAATGACTGAAAATTGAGAACTACCAATAATTGAGGCTTGCAAGATTCTGTTGCATATTTCAAGCTATATGTATATTTTTTCATGCTATAAGCTTTGTGTACACTAGGCTGAACATGTCCATACGGAACATATGATATTTTAACTTTGTTTACGAATAATCTTCCAAAAATTCTCTAACTGCCCATGGTATTTCCTTAAAGCATTTCCTTTGCAGACTACAAAATATTGTACAAAAATAGTTCCACTGAAAATAAATGTAAATAAAGCTGACAAGCATTCTTAAAAAAAAACCCAAAGCTTAAATTGCATAAAAATAAATTGAAATTATATTGAATCTATTCACAGACAAAATGATGATATCTGATAAACAGTGTCAATCCAGGTGAAGAAACTCAAAACAAAAGAAAATAAAACGAAATTCAATCATTCATTCCTGGGCTCCAGATTGTATCATTTAATTTTATTTATTCCATTGAGATATGTTTATGCTCCAGTCAGTAAGAAACCCAAATATTGAATTTATATTTAGAAATTTTTGGAAGCATCAGATTTTATATCAGGTTATATATACTATTTGTCCATCTAGCTTAGCACTGACTAGAAGTAGGTCAGTGGACACTGCTCTTCAGCCAAACTCTTTCTGCTCTTTCTGCTCTTTCTACTAACAACAAAGAATAATGAGTCATAACCCTTCAATACCACAACAGATCTTAATTAAATATTACAGTTTTAAAGGGATGGACCCTGGAAAAATCATCTAACCTGTGGGGTTAGTATTATTTTTTGCAGTACATTTGATAGTCAAGGCAGAATTTCAATCTAGAATGCAAAGCAATTTTTCGGAACTAATTATACTGCTAGAAGTTGTTAAGACTACTGGCTAACTGAAAATTGGCCAGTGGGAATCATGGCCCTTGTGGCCTGAAGGATTTTTTTTCCAGTTTTTTTAAAATAAGAACAATTATAATAACTTTGCATAGTTTGTGGTTAAATTGGACAAAGCTCTTTATCTTGAAATATGTTGGACCACAGAATTTTGTTTCATAAGTTATGGTTTATTTAAATAACGGGGTGAACAAAATTAGGTTGTCCAATGGAGCATATTTCAAGATTAAGAGCTTTGTCCTAATTAATCACAAGCTATGAAGAATTCAGGGATGGAATAATAACAACTTTCTTCTACAAATAGGGCAATCATTTGGAATGGGACTCCATTTTTTTTTCATCAAATGCTTTTTCAAATATCCAGTTTTCTAAATCTGGTTGACCAACTTGGCATCTTCCAGATGTATTAGAAAAATTTCCATAACTCACAGCCTCATGGCCAGTATTGGCTAACAATACTGAGATATGAGATTGCCCATATAGAGGAAACTAGTATTAACAAAGAGTGAGCAATATGGGAGAATACAATACAGTACTGGGCTCAGATTTTCTATAAACTAAAAGATACCATATTCCACTTCAAATGAAAATTAAAATAAGATATGCAAATATTTGTTTGAGACAAAATATCACCCAGAAGCTAAATATCTTTTGAATTTTAGCATAAAACAAATCTAATTTTAGCATAAAACTAATCTAAGTAATGTGAACAAATGTATCTCTAAAAACGCAACTAAGGAGTTTTGAAGAAACTAAAATATGCTAAAAGCAACCCTTTGTCAGGTATTTAGCATTGCCACTGTTGGAGATATTTTGATCTGTTTGCTCAATTATCAATTTCACTAATATGTGGTCCCATTTAAATGAGAGCAAAATGGGGGAAAGGCTCAAAATCTGGGGGAATTATTCAGCACCAATTTCCATATTATTCACATCTTGGAAGCCAGGAGCCATAGGAATTTAATAAATACTTTTTAATATCACCTTCCTCTTTTGACAGATAATAGGATCAACTTCCCTGGAAAAGTTTTTCAGAGGATAGAAAAGGCTGTGGTGTGTCTATGTGTATGTAAGTGCAGGCGTGAAACAAGTGTGTGAGCTTGTCCATATTGGAAACATCATTGCCTTCATTTACATGTTCATTTATCCTGCCATCCCAAGATCACCAAGACGAATAAACTGGATATACTAGACAATGAATAAAGGAAGGACTTATAATACTACATATGTGCCAGGGAATTGGGCAGCAGGTGTCCAAATGGAGTCAGAGACGCCGACACAAATTTGTAGTTTTATATAAATAAATATATTTTATACATCTATAGAAAGAGAGAGAGCGCAAAAAAGATAGTCAGCACACAGGAGCATCATGAGGTAAAATCACAGAAAATATAGGACACTGAAGAAAAAGGCGGGGGGAAAAGTGAAACTCCCCCTCCAGACCCATAGCAACAAATCACAGCACAGATTGCCTCATGCAGAAACCAGCACTCCTGCATAGTTAACCAATCAACTATAACTGTGTGTTCTGTGTGTTTTACAATCCCACTGCTCCAGCTACTTAATTTAAAATATCTCAATGCTGTAACCCAGGGGTGTCAATTTCATTGAGGGCTGCATCAGGATTATGTTTGACCATGGGGGGCTGGGGTGGGTATGGCCAGCTCGACATTGCTCATCACACTCTGCCAGTGAAAGTGGGCTCCAAAGCTCCGTTTTCTGTTGTGATGGCCTCCTGCAACTCTCTGCCAGTGAAAATGGAGCTCGGGGGAGCTGCACATGGCCCTTGCGAGCTCTGTTTTCGGCTGCAACAGCCTCCTGCAACCCTCTGCTAGCAAAAATGGAGCTTGGGAGGGCCACACATTTCTGCTGGCAGAGGCACTGTGGGCCAGTCCTTTGCTGTTTCCAGAGTGGCCCCATGGGCCAGTTCTAAGCACCCTGCAGGCCGGATCCGGGCCCCGGGCCTTGAGTTTGACATCCCTGCTGTAGCCTAATACTGTAGCCTAACTGACCACTGCATTGCTACAAACAGTATGAAACATTTAGCATTGTATTGCAACAGTATGCAAGCTTTAATTATGCTATCCTATCTCAGGATCTTACATAAAACTAGGAATCGGGGAGCAACAGGCTTTGCAGTGTTTTAAACTTATTACACTGGCTTGCAATTCCAGCACAATGAGCAATATCTACATAATCAGTGATGATTAACAAATAAAGCAATTATAGTGAATGCTTTCAGCCTCAGAGATAATTGGCAGGAGAGAAAAGGGTTGTATAGCAGCCATTATTTTGATTATTTGGTTCTCCTCAATCTTTCCTAATGCAACACTATAAAATTAAAATAAGAAGCTTGGAACTTGATACTTTTGAAGCGTATCAAAAGCAAATCTCCCTATGTTCACAGAAAGTCAATGTAAAGTCAATGTAAAAAGGATAGAACTTTGAATTGTCCTAAACCAGTTAACCACTAGTTTTTATTAAATGCAGTTATTCATACATTATCCTAGGCTTTAAGTTCAAAATATAGCAGTGAACAGAATCTGACATAATATATCTTTGCTTCAGTCCCTTGGAACTGCTGCCTTTGAGACAAAGAGGGGTGCACTCTCTCTCTCTCTCTCTCTCTAGCTTAGCTGCAAACATTACAAAGAAAGTCAAAAGGACTTCCAACATGTGCTACATACGTCTAAGGATTTAAAAGAATCTCTTTGCAATCTCATTCTCGATAGTTGTCTCCCCATTTTATTCATATATTCATAGTATGGTTGCCAAATCTGTCAAAAGAACACTCCTTAATTACAGTTCATGGGTACACATTAATTGAAGCTTTTTTTTTTTTTAGAATATTGCAAATGAGCTCTGAAAAATTCTTAACATTTCAGCTGGTTCAAAACGCTGCAATCAACTTGATGAATGGCACCAGCATCACTGACAACTGTATACTTTGGTAGCTAGCTATGCTGAGATCAAACAGTGGGTTTCCTCTTCCCAATGTGACAGCTGCACTACTTCCCCATTTTGGCCCTGGCTCCTCACAAGCATAGATAAAAGGAAAGCGATTCTAGATACATAGGATGCCAGATTGCACCATAGATCTAATGAGATTAAACCATGTGAGTCTCTGAGGGCTACTCAGCTGATACACCATGAAAACAAAATATTTGGATTCACATATCACATTGTGCCACTGGTTTGTTTGCAGTAGACTTAGCATGTGTCAGACCTCCTCTGTCACAGCATGTTGTATGAACACTGTGAATTATAGATGATAGTTATGGGTGAACCTAGCCAATTATGCCTGAGTCAACAGAACAAACCACAGTTGAAAAATAAATCTGACTGAAATCTTATTCTTCTCCAGTGCCAGCTTCAGATCTGAAGAATCATGCACATAATGGCCATTTGGGAGAACTGTCTTACCTTAATGGACCTTGCTGGTTTTATTTATCCACTTAATACCCTGCCAGCTTCAACTGACTCATGTCAGTTGACAGTAATAAATTAACACAACACATAGTAAAACAATAATGACATAATTAAATTATAAAAAGTGCAACACAGTAAAACAAAAAGAAAAACCCACACTTCCTAACAACATGTATCTTCTAGGCACCAAATGTCTTGTAAGATAGCTTTCTTTTCTAATAGGGCAATTATTCAGTGATGCCAGATGCTGTCATGGACCTGGTCTTCTATAAAAGATTGTCAAATGTGTGTATGTATATGTATATGTATATGTATATGCATATGCATATGCATATGTGTACACACACACACACACATTCCACCCGGATTCATACACATATCTCTAATATGTATACTGCCCTAAGCCATGTTTCTTCAGGGACTTAAACCCAATCAATTGTGGTACAGTCAATAAACCCTAATTATTATTATAGTCAATAAAACTATGTTTCAGCACAAAAGCTGAAGCCAGCTATTTTTTCCTGTTTTTTGAAAAAAAACTTTTTTAGTATTACTGACTGAACTATAACCTAATCTAACTTATAGATGCTTACTTACAATTTTCTTTCTATTCCTGTTTTGTTCACTTTTGAAGTACACACTTCTCTTTTTCTGTGTAAAATAATTATAGATTTAGACTGTTAACAAATACCCTGTTTTCCCGAAAATAATACCTCCCTCGATAATAGGGTCAATCATACTTTTGAGTGCATGCGCTAAAATAAGCCCTCCCCCAGAAATAAGTTATCTCTGAGAATATTTAAATACATGCGTAGCCTGTCCCCTGCCATTTCCTCTGATTGCTTGCCATGCAAACAACACGAGGGGAGGAGGCAAGGGTAGAGGGGAGGAAAAGGGAAGGCGGAACATGCCCCATGCACCCCACACGGCCTTACCTAACGGCTGCTCCCACAACCCTAGCCACCGTGCCCCTCCTGTCATGCTAATGGCTTCCGTAAAAAGAACAGCAGGTCCAGCAACGTGCAACACAGCAGCAGCCATGAGTTGACCACACCCGCCGTTTCCTGCACCTCAAAACTAATAAGACCTCCCCAAAACTAAGGCCAAGCGCTTATTTCAGGGGTCAAAAGAAAATAAGACCCTGTCTTATTTTCGGGGAACCACGATAATATCATTATTTTTTCTACCAAGGCATGCAAAAGAAAGATATGAAGGATTGCAAAATTCTTGAGAGAAGAAATCTAGTATTAACTCTCAACGTAAGACAAATGAGTATAAACCAATATTGCAGAATTTTGGACTTTATTACTTTAGATTCAAAATGGAAGCTTGCATATGAACTTCCAGAAGAGACAGAAAGGTTTAGCATTGTCTTCAATGCCATCTTATTTCATTTCTTGTTTTATTTTATTTCCATAAATGCAAATATTAAGTTATGACATTCATTTCTTACTGATTCACATGGTAAAGTTACGAATTCTACCATTTCACTTTGCAAAAACATGTCCGCACTTGCGCTTTAGGGACACCAAATATCTCTTAGGGGTGATAAGTATAGATGTGCTGTGAAAGGACCTTTGCAAAATGTTTACTCTTCATAATAATTCCAACACTAGATTGTTTCAATGTTCTAAACTTTATTATGTCTGCCTCAAAGCTACGTGAATATAGTCATCCCAACAAAATATTTTCAAACACAAGAACAACTTGTAAGAGCATGTGGCACCATTACTGTAACACAGAGAGCCGTTCTCGGCATTATGTACTATGGTTTGTCCTTGTACGTTTTCATTTGCTTAATGGTATTGTGGATTTCAAACTAATGTTTCAAGGTCCTTGACCAGATTTTTCAAGGCTAGATAATTAACTGTGGCATACATATAAATAGATATTTAAAAGATTTTTAAAAGAAGATAAAAATTAATTAATATAGAGTAGAAAAAAAGAGAAACAGGAGCTAAATGTGCAAAATGAAGGAGAAAAGATACATAGTAGTAGTTTTTGATCTCCTTTATGGTAGTTATAAGTACAATTATAAATTTACCTCTTGATATATAGCTACAACATAACTATATTTTTCTAATCATCAAAACCATAAATCAAAAATTCATTTTTTCTCTTTCATGCAAAAGTTCTATTAGGGGCTTCCAGTCTGTAATAAACATAGATGCTAACTTTTCTTTGATCAAAGAAGTCAATTTGGCCATCTTAGCAAATTCCATTATCTTCACCATCCATTCCTCCAACGTGTGTAGTATTGAATCTCTCCACCTTTGTGCTTACAGTAATTTGTTGCAGTTACCACAAAGTTTTATGGTTCCACCACAAAATCGCGCTCGACGAAAGCGCGCATTTGACGTCATCACAGCGCGACGAAAACATCGCGCTGTGATCGAAAAATGTAAAAATAAAGCTAAAACCTTCCCCTAACCCCCCCAAACCTAACCCTAAACCTAACCCTAAACCTAACCCTAAATCTAACCCTAAACCTAACCGTTAACATAACGAAAAACCTAACGCTAACCCTTAACCTAACGCTAAACCTAACGCTAACGCTCTAAACCTGACCCTAACCCTTAACCTAACCCTAACCCTAACCCTAACCCTAACCCTTAACCTAACCCTTACCTTTATGTGAATCGGCTTGCTTTAATTTTAATTTTATTTCAATTTTTAATTTTTTTCGTCGCGCTGTGATGACATCACATGCGCGCTTTCGTCGAGCACGATTTTGTCCTCCGCGCTTTTGACGGGTCACGAGTTTTATGACTCTCTCCCCACTTTTCTCCATCAGCCCCCCCCTTTCTTTCTTATCTACTGCTCATTTCCCTTGACCGCTAGTTGGTCAGATTCTTGTAGAGAGCTTAAGCTTGAAATACATCTTTATACACATTTGAACTGCCCGAATCTCCTGATTTCCCTGGTGCTTGACACAGGGCTTGGAGAACAATATTATGTATAGAAACTGAAACACAGATAAGAAAGCTGGAAGTCAGGATCAGGGTAAATGGTTCTAAAACAAATTTGTTTATTTTAGTTTCTGAACATGATAGAGAATTGGAAAGCCTATAAACAGTGAGATCTCTGTGGGTGCTTGATGGGATTTAGATGCCATTTTCTCAATAGAATTGAAGAATTAGCCAGCTATACTTCATCCCGAAACCACAGGATTACTATGAAAGGAAGTTTCATATGTCAGCATGGTTCTATTTACACAATTAGAGAAAACAGAAGCATCGTATTCAGCTCAGTAAGTGGTGATAGTGGCAGTCACCATGGAGTGAGAAAGATTCAAGTCCAGTATAATTTTTATGCTGGCATATAGCTTTTTGTAGTGAGTTCAACATCCCCACAAATGCAAGTAAGTATTTCTTATATATTTCGATGCATATTTAGATCATAGAACATTTTACTACTATTTTTAATCATGGCGTGCATGTTATAGTTCCAACAGAAGGTGATGTAATTACTGTAAGTAAAGTATCTTCAGATTTCAAAGAGCTATTTTCCTTTACAATTAACAAATAGATAGGAACTTTTTCTAACAGTGGCATTTTTGTGAGTGTTGTTCTTACAATGATCCAGGTACATGTGAAACCAATTTCAGGGACACCCCTCTAGGAGGAAAGACAGAGCAATTGGGAGACTTATAGATTCCATAGACTTTGGACAATCCTGTATTCTTAGAAATCTTACTATACCTTACAATTTCTACTTTTCCTTAATAAAAGCATTCCTGGTGCAAGATGACCAAGAGAAAAATCTGGACAGGTTGACAATGAGAGAGCTATGGTGAGTTTTCTCCTTGTAGATGGCAATGAAGGAAATAAAATAAGAAGGAAATGAGGAAAATGCCATCCCTATAAAAAAGATGAGTTGTTTTCCCAAATGTTGGTATGGCTCATCCTGTTTTGGAGATAAATGTATTCTCTTTCTACCATAGTAATTCTAGCAATATTGTAACTAATGCTACAATGTGCTCAATGGTTACATTTGTGTCACCTTCATATCTTATTGTTCTAAATGCTCCAAAATGGATAGTAATAAAGTAGTAACAATAAAACAAAATGCCTTCCTGTGGGAGAGATTAAGAATCATTATGGGCAGCCTAATATACTTATTAATCTAAAGATTGCCTTAAAACAAAGTCTTGTTTTTAATTACTATGCAGTTATTATGCAATATTATGGCAAAAGAAGAAAAGGATGGCAGAGGATGAGATGGATAGACAGTGTCATTGACATGAAATTAGGCAAAATCCAGGAGAGAGTGGAAAACAGGGAAGCCTGGCATGATTGGTCCGTGGTGTTGTGAAGAGTTGGGAGATGACTTAGCGACTGAACAACAGCAACAAATGGAATATTGTGGCTTGTTTCTTTGAGCACTGGAAAGACACCATTATAAACAGTACCTCATTGTTGTCTTTTTTCAATTTTCGAACAGACTTCCTCCTGAAAAGGTTTTTTTTTTAAAAAAAACTGCAATTACAACTAGAAACAAAATCTGGGAAATCTGTTTTTATACAACAGATTTAGAATTAAAATAATGAGGGAAAGACAAAAGTAAAAATACCAACTTTTTAAAAAGAAAATATCTTACATATATAGCTGGACCCATAACATTTTACACACACACACACACACACACACACAGAGCAATCATGATTTGTGATTTTTTGGGGGGGGCAGGGAGAGTGGAAACTAGCTTTTACTTCTGGTATCTGATAAAACACACCCATATTGGTTATTTGTTTAACATTCACAGTGTTCGCTTAACAGCTGATGCAAAAAAGGTCATAAGATAAAGCACCCTGCTTAAGAACGTATATGATATATGACTATAATTTAACACAGTTACCGTTCTAAGCTGAGGACTCTCTGCAATACAAAATACCACTGTTGTGGCCCGCCAGCGGCCAGCAGAGCTGGCAGAGATTCAGACAGTGAGGAGGTTGGGGAGGAACATGGGCCAGTCCTGGAGTCTGGGGAAGACTCTAATGAGGGCTCTGTGTCGGAGGCAGAGAGGGGGCCAGAGCCGTATGCCAATTATCAGCTGCCTTCAGAGTCAGACATCAGTGAGGCAGATGAACAGCTGGAGTCTGTTCCCAATGTGTGCATGTACAGACTTGCCAGACGAAGGGAACAGCTAAAGAACAGAGGGCGACTTGGGAGTAAGGCCACAGGTGAACGGTGAATTCCCCCTCCCAGAGGAAATGAAAGAATGAAAGGGGAGTGGAGATTGCAGGAGACAATTAGTTCGCTTAATTGGTTCGTGACTCCCCAAGACTCCTTGCCAAGTTTTGCAGATATCGGCTTGTCAGCTCTCCAAGCCAGATAAGATCTGTGACTATAAATCCTCCCATGAAAGACTTTGTTGGATGTGAATGAGAAGAATTCACAGTAAATTAATAAAAGGGTTTTTTGTCGGGACAAGGAATTTGCTTCATGCTCTTGGGAAGCCTCGGTCAGAACAATCACTTCATGGTGCCTTAGTAACAGGCCTTCCATTTTCTGGGCTCCATTCTCACTCTAGCCCAACATTTAGGGAAAGAATAAGTTCTTCATAGCCTGGCAGAAAAGAGGAATCTTACAAGGGAGGAGGCTCTTCCACAGGTCATGAACATCTGTGTACAAGGCATACCTCCTAGCTTCTACCAGATGCCAACATTTAAGGGAAGAGACATGTCAGTTTTCTTACAGTAGCTGAACTGAATTTAATGCATTTTAACAGCATCGACAACAGGGTTTTAGAGAGGGATATGCCCCCCCCCCCCCAAAAAAGGCTCAATGAGGAACAGGCACCCAAACCATTTTCAGCAGCCAGTCAAAAACATCACTTTGATGTGAAGGATTTCTTTTCCTCCACTTTATATTCAAGACAGATGAATTCAAAAGGAAGGTAAGCTTGAGAAATAATAAAGCACCAATGGACTGAGGTTTCTTCTGCATCTACCTCACAGATAATTGACAGCTGCTCTGGTGTTAGAAGCATCTGTTTTCAATTACCACTGATTAAAAAAGAACAGAAAAAGTCCAAGTAAACTAAAAAATTAGTGCCAATTTCAGGTATACCTCCCTGTAAAATTATACAATTGGAGAAGCAAACTTGAAAAAAAAACTTTTGAACAAAATGCACTCATTGAAATATCTGTCTCAAAACCTCCATTTTTTCTTTGCTGCTGCCACTGTTCTTCATTCACCACCACCACCTTTAAACCCAATACACATAAACTTTCCAAGAAGTTTACAGAGAGCGTGGGAGCTGCTGCTGCTTTTGCTTGCTAATTGCAGTTTATGAATTAACTGCATTTGTATTATGAAGGATGGCAAGTAAATAGACAAAATCAGAACGAAAAGGTTGCAGCCAAACTAAGGATTCAAGAGTTAGAACAGAACAGAATAACAGAGTGGGAAGGGACCTTGGAGGTCTTCTAGTCCTATCCCCTGCTAGAGCAGTAAATCCTACACCACTTCAGACAAATGGATATCCAACATCTTCTTAAAAATGTCCAGTGTTGGAGCATTCATAATCAATGGAACAACTTGCCTCCAGAAGTTGTGAGTCTTATACACTTCCAGTGTCAGAACTGAAGACGTTTCTTGGATGAGAAGCAAAATGTCTTCAAGAAAAAACAAGGACGTCCAGTTGCCTTTTGAAAAATCACCATCTATCTATATCTATATCTATATCTATATCTATATCTATATCTATATCTATATCTATATCTATATCTATATCTATATCTATATCTATATCTATATCTATATCTATATCTATATCTAATCTATATCTATATCTATATCTATATCATCTATATCTATATCTATATCTATATCTATATCTATATCTATATCTATATCTATATCTATATCTATATCTATATCTATATCTATATCTATATCTATATCTATATCATCTATATCTATATCTATATCTCTGTCTGTCTGTCTGTCTGTCCGTCCGTCCGTCCATCCATGATTTTATATGTGTGTGTGTGTATGTGTGTGTGTGTGTCTGTGTGTGTGTTTGTGTTCATGTGTATGTGTATGTATATGTATGTGTGTGTGTGTATATATATATATACACACACACATACATACACACACACACACACACACACACACACACACATATATATATATATATATATATACATATATATATATATATATATATATATATATATATATATATACACATACATACATACATACATACATACATACATACATACATACATACATACATACATACATACATACATACATATATATATATATATATATATATATATATATATATATATATATATATATATATCAAAAGATTACCCGCCACTATTTCAGCAAGGCTGAGCGTGTCTAAGCTTGGAACCTAAGCAGCATCAGTCCTGGTTAGTACTTGGATGAGATAATATTAGGAAACACCAGAATATGCAAAATAGACTGGAAGGCAATAGCAAACTATTTTTGCACACTTGTTAAGAAAACTAAATGGATGTATTCATACAAGTAGCCCTTGACTTATGATTACAATTGAAATCAGTATGGCCATTACTAAGTGAGGCAGCCATTAAATGTAATCATTTTACTATCTTTTTGTCCTTGATCATTTAATTCAGGGGTGTTAAACTGGTGGCCCGCGAGCCAGATGCACTACACGGAGGCCACACCCACCCCAGATCTGCGAAGGGGGAAAATATTGCAAAATGTCGCGTGATGGCAACGTGACATGGTGAGTTTAATACCCATGATTTAATACATCCTCATGGTCATTAAATGAATCATATGCTTGTTAAGCAAATCTTATTATAATAGTTTCCTCTGTTGACTTTGCTTGTAGGAAGCCGGCTGGGAAATAGCAATCATGTGACCCCTGCATGATCTAGACATATGTGGAAGTTTTTTTAAAACATATTCAAACGAGCACTGGGAGAATATGAGTTCTGACTCTTAAGTAGTTACATACATGGTAATATCAGAATTTAAGAAAAGAGAAAATACAAAGAACTGTAGCAAAAGTATAAGGGCCAGGATATTATTTTCTCTGTTTTGTACAATCTGAATAACTAGAGACAATATATTGAGCAGGCTGTAAAACTGCCATGTTGGTTGGATGTATAAACATCAACATTATTTTAAAGTGATTGATTCCATCTAAAGCAGCTAAAATAAATAACTATGGACTTGGAGGCTACAATTTACTGATTTAATGAATTCAGGTCTTGCAAAGTCTAATAGGCCTTGACCTTAGTGAATAGAATGCCTTTCTGTTGTTGGAGCCAGTTAAAAATAATTGATCAGTTTCTTAATAAAATATTAACAGCTCTGTTGTATGAATGTAAAGGTTTAGCATGGAGAAGAGTACAGGCAGAAAAACGATAACATTTATTCCATATTTTTTAGAAGCAACTCCCAACTTACTCAAATGAGCTTCATATTTTGCTCCCTTCAAAAAAGTATTTCTCACTTTTATGCACAAACATGCCCGTCCCTGTATGTATGCTCTATGGTGAATTGCATCCCATTTGAAATTTAAAAAAACAAACCAGCAAGCTAATCTCAAACAGTGAGCTGAAGCCTAAAAGTTCACATAAAACTGATCCCAGCTTTGATATAGCCCATCTCTGCTACTGACTGAAAATGCGACTCAGAGGTAACTGAATTCTGTAGTGAGCTTATTTAAATGGATTAACATACAGAATGGAGCATCCTGCATTAAGGTTATAGTTGTTGAATATCACCTCTGATGGGAGATAATGGGCATGTTTTCAGGATATTCCCAATTTCACCCCCAATTTGTCTTTCTCACACATTTTTCTAAATTGATATTTTTTTACTTGTAGCTGAAATACAGTTCTTAGAAATAAGAGCACGGTGGCTTGAGTGGTTGGAACACTGAGCAAGATGTTAGCAAGCCTATGTTTGAGACCCCAAACCTGCCCTGGGATGGGGTTGAGCTGTTGTTGTTCACTTCTGCTACGGCATGAAAGGAGTCCCCAACTGGGCATTCCCAGGACAGCGGTGATGTCACTGGCTAATCCTTTCAGCCTGGAAGTGCTTCAGTGTTTCTGACACAAGTGCAGCAGCAGTTCTTGGAAATATAAACACTTTCATACTGATTTATAAACATTGAGTTGGACTAATTGTGTATTGGTCATCTTTGACAACTTGTTAACAAATATATAGGTGGACATTTTTGCCTGTGTTTCACATCAGCTTTCAATCATTAATCCATTTTTGCATATCAGCTGTCAAAATATATGGAGACTCAATGGCTAAGATGCTAAAATGAGCTGATAACAGCTGAGTGGATAGGTAGGGTTGAACAAATCCTTGCAAAGTGAGTGCTGGAATATGTGGGGAGGTGGGGCTCAGGCCCATATGATATGGCTCATTAATGAGGGGAGGCTTTAGCAGATTACTTGGAGGGTCTCTATGGACTACCGATGGCCTACAGACCACACTCTGAGAAATGTAATTTGATTTCAGTTAAGGCTTAAATCCAACCATCATCATATATAAAATATAACTTATGGCTTAATGTGATGTGTGAACCCAACCAAGTGGGGCTTTATAAACAAGCTGTGGTTCAACAATCATGGCTTAGAACAATCTCCAGACTTTTAAATATATTTAATGGATTCAAATAATGCTCAGCTGGAGGAACTCTGATTCCTGTTTGCATAACATATTCTATTCCGAAATATGCAAAGGGATGGAGAAAGGCTGTTGACTTATGTCTTAGTTCTGCAGTTGTGAGAATTATTCTGAAGAATTATTAATCTTAAAAAACACTTTCAATAAATATCTTTCTATCTCAGTGTATGATATCATCAAGAATTGAAATGGAAATGGGCCCGTCACATAGCAAGAAAAACTGATGGTAGGTAGACCAAGGCAGTCATAGAATGGATCCCACTTGATAAAAAGCATCCATAAAAGAGACTTAAAACTCTGTTAATCTGTTAAAGATGGATTGATGACATCAGCAAGTATTTCAGGCCCAATTGGCAAAAGAAAGCTCAGGACCGTATAGGTTGGAAACACATGGAAGAGGCCTTCATCCTGCAGTAGCTAGACAATAGCTAGAATGATGATGATGATCTCAGTGTATAAAAGAATCTTTTGCTAAAACCAGGAACAATTAGAGGTTATTTTCTCACCACAATTAAAGCACAATTCAATGCCTTATTTTAGGAAGGTATTATAGATTTTGTGGCTCTGCAGAGTCTCTCCTCCCTTCCTTTTCTAAGGTCACATAAATGTCTGTCACCTGAACAATGCCTTATATGTCTTATATGTGTAGTCAAAGTTCAAAAATGCTAAACTGCCTCTAGCATCTGTGAAGGAAGTGTGTACATTGGTTCACACTGCTTGCGCTCATTGCTGACCCCTTAAAACAAACATCTACTAAGTGGGGGAAATATTCCTGGCGAAAATCAAGAGTCTGAGGCTTTAAATAGCTCCTGCGTGTACGAGGACAGAGAGCAACTCAGGGGAGAAATCAGTGGATCAATGTTTGCTTTGATATTAAGCAGGGAGGATTGATTTCTGCCCACCAAGCTCGGTGGATAGTCTAGTTTGCTTAATTTTCTTTTCTTGTTTTTCCAAAGATTCCCGCACAAATCAAGAACAGCTTGATATATTCATATTTCATTATGGCTGAGAGCCATTGACAGAAGCAGGCTACTTAGATGTTTTACTGCCCTTTGATTTCGTGGTTGAATATTTGCCTTAGTGCACATGAAACATGTTGATTGGAATCTACCCGCCACCCCCAAAAAAGGACCCGAGATGTGTTTGTTGTGCAGAAACGCAACTTACTGGTTTTCTATGCTGTTTCTGGATACTTAACAAACCACTGGTTTCAGTCTACACTGGACTTAGGGAAGGCGGGAAAATTCACTTAGAGAAAATTACTTTTGTGGGGTGAGAAATTATAATATCGACAGGATGAAAAGCTATTCTCCCCTTACATTTATCCATTGAAAAAAACAGACAAAACATACGCAATAAATCCCCTTCATGGATTACTGCCTTGTCATGGCATTGGGTAGTTCAGTGTAGCTATGAGCTATGCCATGCAGGGCCACCCAAGAAAGACAGGTCATAGCAGAGACCTCTGACAAAATGTGATCCACTGGAGAAGGAAATGGCAACCCACTCCAGTATCTTTGCCATAAAAACCCCATTGAAAGTACCAAAAGGCAAAAAGGCCTGGAGTTGTCCATGGGGTTGCGATGAGTCAGACACGACTTTGCAACTAACAACAACACACAATAAATGTCACTGCTTCCGTCTCTGCGCAAAATCTTTAAATTTTATCTGCACAACTTCAGACTATATTTCCCATACATAAATAAAGGTGAGAATATGTTTCCTATTACAATTGTGGTTATCCTCCAATGCTGAAATTTCTAAGGATAAAGCATCATTTTTTTATAATTATATTAACAATAATATGTATATTCTTGATATTCATTATCAGGTTGTTCAACATTTGACACTGCCTAAATCGTGTGAACTGAAATTGGAAAAGTACTGAGGCTGAGGTGATAAACACAATACGGAAGTGGTGATAAAATGAGATTTCTACCTGTGATAACTGACCTATGATAGCTCATTTACACATCCCATATTTTGTAAATGAGGAGCACACACATGTGAATCTTCCTAGTCCAGTTTCATAAATCTATCACAGTTGGGGGACTGTGGCTGTTAAAGCTGTTTTGATCATCACTAGTGCTGTATTCCAGTCTTAAGTTTTAAAATAAATTAGATGCATTCAAGTTTCTGAATAACGCTGGGAGATGTTACACCATCATGTTGGCTTTTGCTGCCAGCATGTACCTGTTAGTTGCACATTACAGATACTCCGCAACTTACAGCTTTCATTTAGTGACTGTTCAAAGTAACAATGGCACCGAAAAAAAGTGATATGACCACTTTTCACACTTATGATTGTTGCAGCATCTCCACCGTCCCATGATCAAAATTTGGATGCTTGGCAACTGGCAGGTATATATGACGGTTGCAGTGTCCCGAGTCCACCTTTTGAGACCTTCTGATAAGCAAAGTCAATGGGAAAGCCAGATTCACTTAACAGCCATGTTACTAACTTAACAAGAATCATAATGTTTCTAAAGGAAGTTTATAAAATGGGGCAAAACAGCAACTGTCTTGTTTAGCAACAGAAGTTTTGTGCTCAACTGTGGTCATAAATTGAGGATTATTTGTACTGATGTAGAAGAAGGTAAGGAGAGGGGATCCTGCTTACAAGGGCCAGTGTTGCATACAACAGTGCTGCTTTTTGATATACAGGTAGTCCTCGACTTACAACTGGCCACTTAGGTTAGAGGTTATGATGGACAGTATAGCTTCTGGGTGGTTTTCAAGGGCAGCCCCATCTAAAACACATTGCAATAACCAAGCATGATTTGATTTAAATCTAAGCATGAGGTGACTAGAGCACGTATGACTGTCTGATGAGTCTTCTAAATATAGATTTATAAAGAGATTATCTAAACCCAAAGGTGCTTTTTCAAGAGGCAACTGTTTTTATTTTGAAGACGTTTCACTTTTCATCCAAGAAGCTTCTGAAGGGACCTGAATAAGCTTCTTGGAGGAGAAGCAGGGGTGAAATTCAGCTGGTTCTGACAAGTTCTGGAGAACCAGTAGCGGAAATTTTGAGTAGTTTGGAGAACTGGCAAATGCCACCTCTGGCTGATCCCAGAGTGGGTGGGAATGCAGATTTTGCAGTATTCTTCTGCTGGAAGTGGGGAGGGAATGAGGAATTTGCAGCATTCTTCCCCTGTCACACCCACCGAGCCCCACCCACAGAACCGGTAGTAAAAAAATTTGAATTTCACCACTGATGAGAAGCAAAATGTCTTCAAAGAAAAAAACAGAAGTCCAATTGCCTCTTGAAAAAGCACCTTTGGGACAACCGTGACCCGGATGACTGAGAATCTCCATAGACATATTAACTAAACGCACACATTTCTGTATATACAGTATGTAACCCCGAAATATGCACACATCATGCACTTTGGTGCAGTTTTTAGAACTGTAGCACCAGATTCATGGGGAAAGATAGCCATATTAGAGTTCACAGATTATTCCTCAGCTATTTTATTTAACAAAAATAAAAACTTAAGTAATCCACCTCAAAAACAAAGACAAACTAGTGAAATAGTGATTAATGCGATTGATGTGACCAAGTCTCTCTTTGCCTTAAAAAGTGAATTCATGGTTAGGAAATCAGTAATTCTTGTATTCAGACAAGAGTTTTAGTTATATTTCGATTAGGTCATGGCTTTCACATACTGCAAATCTGCAGTTATTTAAAACCATAAAAACAAATAGGAAAGACTCTTATAAGACGGTAAATCTTTGTTTTCTGCAGAGCATGCTACATTGCAGCTTATATATGATGTGTAGGAAACTAATTTTCCTAAAGGTGAGATCTCAGTGTTACAAAAATCTTGTCATATTGAATGATGTCATTATGAACAATAAGGCCAATTTTTAGTAACTCTGTAACTCAGACAGGCATTCAAATAAACAAACAGTTACGATCACTACTATTGCCTTTTTCAGCAAGTATTATTCCAGTTAAAATTAAATGCCAGCATGAATAACCTTTCTATCAAACCACAGTTCATATTTGAGGACAACTGTTCAATGTAAGTCTTAGATTCCACTGATCTCTGTCGAGTACTCAGAATAGATTTCGATCGATTGTCAAACATACCCAGTTCATCATTCCTGCTATGGATTAATTTTTTCTGCTATTGTCTGCAAGCACCTTTCTTTATACCTTATCCATATAAAGCTGGGTTAAAAGAAGATATGTATCAAGCAAGAGATGACAAATTCTATTTATTTTTTCTTTATTTATTCAATCCAATTTATATCCCGTCTTTGTTCTAAGCAGTTAACATGGCTTCCATGGAGGTCTTCTTTCATTTTACCCAGCAATCTTGTAAAATAGGTTGGATTGAAAAGGAAAGCAACCAGAATTTCCATGAGTATGGAAATGTTTGTGGGAGAAGCTGGGTCCAGAACAGGAGGAAGCAAACGCAGCATGGTGTTTCTGCTTCCAAAACAGGGGCTGTGCACAAAAGGTGAAAGGTCAATGCATGGAAATGGAAGAGAAAGCCAGTTGGGCACGGATTTGGGACGGCCAAAAAAGTTAGGTGGATGATATTCAGGTGGGAGAGTTGAAGCACCCCTGTGATTCTGCGAATAGGCTGCCAAGCATCTAATTTTGATCATCTGATTGTGGGGACACTCCAACAGCTGGGCATGGATCATAAGTCTAGTTTTCAGGACCATTGTAATTTCAATTGGTCGCTGAATGGTCATATGTTTAAGACTAATTGTATATTAGATCCAAGAATATGCTGGGAGATAACATTTAGGCAGTTGTGAATTCTTCCTTGAGAGAGGAAGTGGTCCTCCCAGTTAAGGGAGGAAATCCACCTTCTTGAGAAGGTTTGATGTTCCCCCAAGAAGCCATTACTGGATTGGCATCAATTTTTGTCTGGCTGACAACCTTCTTTTTAGGAGATATTTATGAGAAAGTCATGAAGCTGTGGCTTCAGAGAACTTTGAAGGAATATAATAGACAGAAGGGTTAACCCTTAGGAAAAAGAGAAACAGCTGCACCAGGACAACAGTCAAATATAAGAAATTTGAATCTGGGGCAGGAATGTAATTTGAGAAAGCGTGTCAGACTTGACCTGCCCTAATTTTCATGAAGGTGAAAAGGGAGAGAGGGGGAAAGCTTATTCATACTTACAAGATTTTACTACTATAACATAGTATTAGCATTCATAATTTTGGCTTCCGAGTCCAGGAGCCGGATGTACTAACAGTTGATGGACTAACAATGAAACAGATTACTTGAACCCTTTCCAGTCAGGCTCCAGACCCAGGAATTTAGCTTGAGAAAGGGAGGAGGAAGATATCAAGGTTAAAACTAAACATTCCTCTCTCAACAGAGGGGGAGGGATAGAACACCACCTATCTCCTGCCTACAACACAGTCTTTTCAGCAGTCCCAAGAATGTTCCACACCCATCTTCATTTTGATTCAGGTGACCTTGAGGGTACAGAGTGGCTTCAACAATTCTGAGAGAGCAAATGACCAACCTTCAGAATGCTAACCACCAGATGACTGCAAAGAATATAAATCCTTCCATTCTCTGACAGTCGGTCAGAACTGAAGACACTTCTTGGATAATAAGTGAAACATTTTCAAGGGGGAGTAGCTCTTTGAAAAGCATTGTTAGGACAACCATGACCTGGCTTACGGAGAATCTCCATAGACAATATCAGTTTTCTGCACAGATAGCCCATTATGACCACAATGGAGATCAGAATTTCCTTTGCTAAGCTAAGTTAATTGAGTTGTGCCCCACTGCACCACATTTTTACTGCAGCTCTGAAGTGAAACATATGGACATGAAGTGAATTCAGCTTCTCCCACTGACTTTGCTTTTTGGAAGCCAGATGGAAGGTCGCAAGTGGCGATCATGGGAACCCGGATGCTGCAACTGTCCTAAACGCATGCTGGTTGCCAAGTGTCCAAATTTTACCATGTGGTTACATGGGAATAAGTGCGAGGACTGGAAATGATTGACTTTTTACAGTGTTATTGTAAATTCAAATGGTTGCTAAACAAATGATTGTAAATCAATGACTACTTGTATTTCTTGTTAGCATCTGTAGAGGGACCATCCAGATTTTTGCAGGCCAGTTCTAGTAGCTCTGTTACAACATAGAAATAGCAACAGCATTAGCACTCAGACTTATATGCCGCTTCACAGTGCTTTACAACCCTCTCTACAGAGTCAGCATATTGCCCCCAATAATCTGGGTCCTCATTTTACTGAGCTCAGAAGGATGGAAGACTGAGTCAACCTTGGCCCAGTCAGAATCAAACTCCTGGCAATGAACTGCATTCTAACAACTGCGGCACCATTGCTCCATCAGGAGTCCCTCATTTCCTTTTTTACTAGTAATAAGGAGTAATAAAGGGAGAAGAATGTTCACCAATCTCTATATCAGCCAAAATCTTTGGCTGATTGTCCATCCCTCAACATGAAGACTAATTCTTAACTTTACTCAGAGGTGAGTGTTCATTGTTATTTTCCAATGATTCTTTGAATTCCTATCCTCCCCCGCCTCCCCCCCCCAAAAGGAACAGGTAAAATAACTCCAGCTTGCATATACATCCTCTTCCACACTTTCAAAGAAAGATTGATTGGTAAATTAAGAGTCCACCGAAACATACATTTTCTATAATCAGAAATGACAGACTACTGGATAATCTTCCAGTCTACCGACATTCACAGCAGTTCTTCTGCTTCTCTGAAGCTTTGTCAATAACACATCGTATCTCCAATCAGGCGTTTTTCTTATAGAGCTTTAAAAACTCTGTAGGAGCATGGAAACAACCTGTGGTTTTGCCTTCAATACAACAAAAACTATTGTGTATACAAGCAAAACGTAATAGCAGGGTCCAAACAAATGGCTTTATTGATCTACATGAAAAAAATCAAGAGTGCGGTTAAGTAAGTCACAGAGAAAGAAAGAAAGTAAAAAAGAAAGAAACCATTGTTGGCATCTCTGCTATTAAGTGACACAAATCTTTACAATCTACGTAATTTTTAGCCTCCCTGCTTAGCAGAATACTTTGTTGGAAAAGCAATGGCAGGGGATCACACTAAGGAGCCAATGAAGTATCAAGAGCACCACAAGATTGCTAAATATACACTAAAGGGATCACAAAGAGTGTAATTGATCATAGCAATACAGGAGGGGAAAGAGATCTCCAGAAGCCTAAATGTGGAGCTCCATGAAACTCAGAACGGTGGTATCTTCTATTCTCAGTTGCCTATGTTTCCTGGAAACCTGGACCTCATAGGAAATTTTACATAACAGTGCTTTCTACGTATGTGTCTATGCCCTCCCTCCCTCTATCATCCATCTATCTTTATTACATTTATAAATAACTCAAGGCTGCAACATATCTACAATGCTTCTTCCTCCTATTTCCCCTCTCCACAACAAATACTCTGTGAGCTGGATTGGGCTGAGAGAGTGACTGGTCCAAAGTCTCCCAGCTGGTTTTCATGGTTAAGGTGGGACTAGAACTCACAGTCTCCCAGTCTCTAGCTTGGGGCTTTAATAGACTGAACTGGCTATACATGTTTTGAAAGTGTCAGCATATGTATGAATGTACAGGTAGTCCTCGACTTACAACTGATCACTTAGTGACCATTCAAAGTTACATCATCACTGAAAAAGTGACTTATGACTGTTTTTCATACTTTTTCACAACAATTGTAGCATCCACATGGTCATTCGGATGCATGATGACTGATTCACATTTATGACAGTTGCAATGTCCAGGAGTCATGTAAGCGCCTTTTGTGAGGGTCTGACAAGCAAAGTCAATGGGGAAACCAGATTCACTTAACAACCATATTATTAGTTTAACAATAAGTGTAATGATTCACTTAACAAATGTGGCAAGTAAAATGGGGTAAAACTCAATAAATTTCTCACTTAACATAAATTTTGGGCTCAATTGTGGTTGTGCATGTGCAGGTGGTGAGGATATTTTTTAAAAAATGAAATGGGGGACTCCTGAAGTATGGACTGGAGCCATGGTGGCACACTGGTTAGAAGGCAGTATCGCAGGCTAATTCTGCATTCCACTGCCAAGGGTTCGATCCTGAGTGGCTCAAGGTTGACCCATCCTTCCAAGGTCAGTAAGGGGGTGATATGCTAACTCTGTAAATCACTTAAAGAGGGCTGTAAAACACTGTAAAGCAGTATATAATTCTAAGTGCTATTGCTGTGGGAATCTTGGGTTCTTCACCCTAGAAGATTTAGGAATGCATCTGTAGTGGCCTGTCAGCTGCTGGCCCCTCCAGCAGCCGAGTCAGAGGAGGAGGGTGCGTGGGAATAAGGGTCAGCATCAAGACAACCTGAGAGCTCTGAGGGGAAGAAGGAATGGAGCTGGCAGAGAAAGAGAGAGCAGGCGGAGCCTGAGCCATTGGTCAGCCTTCAGATGGAGAGTCAACAGCTCCCAGGTCTGGAAGTGCTGGTGAGGAAGAGGAGGAACAGCTGGATCCCGTGCCAGATGTGCAGATGTGCAGAAGGCAGAAAAGAGCAGAGCATTGGAAATCTCTGAGCCAATCCTTGGAAAGGAAGAACCACTGCTGCTAGCGAAGCCCCACCCTAGCTCTGGGGATAAAAGGCAAGGGGCAGAGATGAATAGATGTGGCAGACAACTATTCATCTTTAGGCCAGATGGACTTGTTAGCCTGCGGTGAGAGAGAAACTTTTTGCCGGAGCTGCAGGCACTCTTAATTGAAGAATTTTTTGAGTTAATGTCAGAGGCTTGTCATGTTTGAGGAGCTGGGTCAGAACACCAACAGAATCTCTTACCCCTGGATTACCAGTAGGAAAAAGTTTCTTCTACCTGTAGATTTGCAGCATGCTCAATTCTTTGCACTTGTCTTTTGGTAGTTTTGTGCCCTTTTCATTGTGCAAATAAAAGTGGGGTTACTTGGATTGTTTTCCATAGACACATGCCTTGACATCGATGACTCAGAGAAATCACTATGGAAAAAAAAAACCCACTATTTCCAGAAATGTACAACTTGGATTATTATTTTGTACCACATACACCCTATTGTTTGTCTTGGTCTTGACGCATTTAAACATGATGCTCTGTGCAGTCTGATGTAAATATAAATCTCCGAGCATCCTATGAATTATAGGTTAGGCTGTGCAGTGCTTTACAACCCGAGCTGACAGATTTTTGTTTGGCTTTAAATGGGGAACTGATGATAACATTTTGTCACCATCTGTTGACAGCCTGTTCAATAGCCTGTGCAGGATATTTATCAGCAATGGTGGATATTCTTTTATCACTCCCGAAAAGAAAAATGTGGCTTTTGAAGTCGCTGATATCAAGTTCATCTTTAATACTATATCTGTAAGCAACTCTTATCCCCATTCATTCATTCATTCCTATCTATCTAGACTGCCCTTCCATAGCAGTTTACAAAACTATAATTTGATTGTTATCTTTATCTTCCACGAGCATGGTTTATTTGTGATATTTTTGTTTTGTTTTGTTTTGCAGAATGGGCTCTTTATCATTGTGTGTACAAATGGAGATTCTGAATGCTTATTTTCTTTTTTCCGTCCAAGCCCAACAGGCCTTCGACGTACATTGCAAGGACACCTCTTTTTATCTGCAACAAACGTACACATCAGCTGGAACATTATTATGTGTCACATAATATTTTCACCCTGACACATTTAAAGTAAGGTAAGTAGCAATACCATCACAGGCAAAAGCAAAGAAGCCTGTCCCACTCCTCAAAAAAAACACAAAAACCCAGCAATCAAAAACAGCACAAAAGCTAGATCTTTCTTTGCCAAAACCTTTGTCATGGTTTTTGTTCTTATTACGTGCCACGAGGTAACAATATAGATTTTTGAATGGAGCTTATAGGAAAACAAGAGAAGCTTTTATCCGTTATCCTTTTATTGTTCTGAAGGTGGAGCAGATATGATGAAAAGAAATGGAAAGCAGTAATTAACCCACACAATAATGTAGGGCAGACTTTCTCCATCTAGCTGACATGGCCTGTTTCAACTGGCGGCACCATTCCAGAGTTCCAAGCTTTGATTTCAGACCTTTGACACTATACACAGTCAGATCCCTTTATGGGTCTCCTTTCCCACATTCTGAAACATATTGGGAAGAAAGTTACTTGTTTCAGAACCTCATTGTGTGGAAGAGATATCAATGAAGCAAAAAAAAAAAGTGTTGACTGAAAAGACTCAAAATATTTTTTTCTTTCAGCTTTTTTTTTTTCAGCTTCACAGGAAGTGGATGGTTTCTGATCATCCATACCTATCAATACCTTAGTGATACATACTGTCAAATAAGTCCAGTTCTCTAAATATTTAGGGAGTGATTCTCGTCTTCTGAAAAATGAATGACTTAAATAATGAAAAATGGCATTCAAATCAGTTGTTTTCTTTCATATTTTCTAGGGTTATGCAAGAAGAATCTGTTTAATTCCATATCAGGTGTTTGCTGTTTTATATAGACAATAAACCAGTGGTGAAATTCAAAAGGATTTACTATCGGTTCTGTAGGCATGACTTTGTGGGCTTGGCAGGGCAAGGATACTGCAAAATCTCTATTCCCTCACCACTTCAGGGAAAGGTTACTGCAAAATCCTCATTCCCACCCCACTCTGGGGTCAGCTAGAGGTGGTATTTGCTGGTTCTCTGAACTACTCAAAATTTCCGCTACCATTTCTCCAGAACCTGTCAAAACCTGCTGAAATTCAGGTTCTAGAGAACCAGTAGCGGAACTTTTGCGATAAACCCACTCAGGTCCCCATGAACTCAGAGAGCAAAATGGATGTTGCCAATGAATTTGAAGCAAATCATTATGCTTAGGAGGGGGCTCAATTTTTGAGCCCACCTTTTCTATCTCTCCATGTTAAATACATGGGAAAATCCCATTGGTGGGTAAACCCACTTAGGGTTAGGTCACCATGAAGTCAGAGAGGATGTCGCTAATGAAATTGTAGTAGATCGGTATACTTAGGACGTGGCTGAGATCTTCAGCCCAGCTTTTCTGCCTCTCCAAGTAAAATACATGAGAAAATCCCATTGGTGGGAAAACCCACTTAGAGTTAGGATGCTATCACCAATGAATTCGCAGCGCATCGGTATGCTTAGGAAGGGGCTTAGTATTTCCTCCCATGTTTTCTACTTTCCATGTTAAATACATAGAGGGCAAACCCAGTTAAGAGTTATGGATAAAGTCAGAGAACAAAATGGATGTCACTAGTGAATTTGCAGCACATCCATATACTTAGAAGGGGGCTGAGATTTTCAGCCTAGCTGTTCTGACTACTCAAATTAAAAACATAGGAAAATCACACTGGATGGCAAGCCCACTTAGGGTTAGGTATCAAAGAACTCGGATAGCAAAATGGAGGTTGCCAATGAATTCATAGTCCATCGGTATGCTTAGGAGGGGGCTCAGTTTTTAGCCCAGCTTTTCTAACAGTCCATGTTAAATATATGGGAAAATCCAAGTAGAGAATCAGTTCAGATTTACAATAGAAAATCTCTGAGTAGGATTAGTTAAAAATATTATATTGCATTTCTGGGCCCTTTTTGCTTATCGGATGCTCCCTGAAAATGGAATGATTCTAGGTATTGCAGTAACTTTCAAAGGAAGGAAGGAAGGATGGAAGGAAGAAAGGGTGGGAGGAAGGGAGACACAGAGAGGATTTTGATGCACATAAAAGTGTTTAGTATCATTTTGCCCATTGTCTATCCCATACAGGATGAAGGCCTCTGCCACATGTTTCCAACCAATAAGGTCCTGTGCTTTCTTTTGCCAATTAGGCCCACACCCATACTTTCTGATGTCATCGATCCATCTTGTGTTAGTTGTTGTTTGTGGATGCTTTTTATCAAGCTCAGTATAGAGGAGAGAAATACTGCAGCATGAAAAAACTTATCACTATGGAGAATTATGCGGGCCTAATCTAGTTTATCAGTAACTACCCACTGATTCACTAATAGCTGAAAGAATACAAATAGTTGAATCTCTTTTTATTTCTACACTAGATTAAATTTTGCTACAGGATCACATTATTCCTTATATGCTACTAAACTTTTCTGTCAGATGTTTTAAACTAAACAATCGCTCTGCTCTATCCCATAATGTCAGTATAAGGAATCTCATCCAAATTATGTACAATTTTGGGTTATGTTGCAGTATTCTCATTACACATAGCAAACCTGCAGCATTTTGGTCATTAAAAATTATCTATTACTTCATTTTTTAATTATTTGGTAGAGTTGTTTGCCAATCCATGCTTTGGACTGGACAGCTCTGAGATAGGGTTATAGAGGGAAATGAAATTATCTAAGCGGAAATTTATTCCTATATCTTGGATATTACCTCAGATTAAATCGAAGGAATGTTTTAACAGAGATGTAGAATCATCCTCATAAACAATAATAATAATTGACACAATCTGATTGAAATGCAATGGACCATGCGAGATGCACAATAGTAAAATACTTACTTAAAACAAACAGAGCTTAATAGAGAATCATCATCTGAAGCGCAACAGTATTAAATATGCTGGACAAATTATACATTGAATATTTAATGAGATGAAAAACATAAATGTTTTAAATCTATTTTTCCTATTACGTTAGATAAAAACTATAATTATTTCCCTTGAACATATACACTTCTTTACTGATTATAAAATTAGCTTTTTAAAATGCTGCATTCCAAAACAAAAAATCAGCTTGTTACTACTCACAAAGAAAAGGACACAAACTTCTGTTGAAGCAGAATTTTAGCACGCCGCCTTCCAAATATTATTACAAAAACGGAAAAGCGATATAAGCTGTAGCTAATGATGCTGTCACCAACATCTTAATGCTGGCATGTAAACTAGGGAAGTATGTCTCTTTCTTGTGCCATTGAATAAGCAACATGTGATTCTCAATTTGCAGCACTTTTCATGTCCTGATATTCTGAAGGTTCATGTTTATATTAGAACTCCAACTTCAAGTCATCGGAATTCTATCATCATCTAGGTGGGATTAGGAAGAGTGAATCTGGTCCATTTTTCACAAAACATTAAGTAGGGGGTTCTTACTGTACTTCATTTTGGTAATCTCTCATGTTCATCATTACAGTGGTAATGGTGCAGTGGATAGAATACAGCATTGCAGGCTAATTCTGCCAACTGCCAGTTCGATTCTTACCGGCTCAAGGTTAACTCAGCCTTTCATCCTTCTGAGGTCAGTAAAACAAGGATCCAGACTGCTGGGGGCAATTTGCTGACTGTGTAAACCACTGAGAGAGTTCTTTAAAACACTGTGAAGCAGTATATAAGTTTAAGTGCTATTGCTATCCTATGCTACTTTTTGTCACATTTAATTTTTCCACTTTGATCTCCATATCAGTCTTTCAAACATCCCCAGCTTTTCTCCTCTATGTTCAATTAAGGCTTGTGGTCCAGGATATTGACAGAAAAGCTCCCACACGGGGATCAATTTGTTGCAGAATTTTCCTCTGTTTGGAAAGGCAAATCCCCCACCCACCCCCGCCTATAATTACACATTGTTTGATTTGGGTAAGTCAAACTTTACATAGTATCAAATACATTGTTGGAAGCTGCTCTTTTTCATGTCACTAAATATGGGAGCACCTATTAAAATCTTCTGGTAAGATTAAAAGAAGTAACAAGCAGAAAATTGCCACCACTATAGGAATTATTATGAGCAGTGGTGGGATTCAAATAATTTAACAACTGGTTCTCTGCCCTAATGACCAGTTGGGTAAGTGGGGCTCAGTGGTCATTTGACTGGGTGGGAGTGGCCAACTGAATGTCACTCACGTCGATGGGCGCATTGCCTTAGCTGTTACAATGTAATAAGGGTTAACCGGAAAGGCAATTTCTGTAAGCAGGGCAATAAAGATTAGGCTAGAAACAACACCAGAATGTTTCCTTCCTGCCTTCCTTACAGGATTAGCCTTGTAAAGTGGAAAAAAAAAAATGGGATTTCTTCCAACTAGTTCTCCGTACTGCTTAGAGAGTTAACAACCGGTTCTCCCGAATAGGTGCGAACTGGCTGAACCCCACTACTGATTATAAGCCAGATATCCAACTGGACAATGCTCTTCTAAATCAATTTACTAAATTCTTAATGGGGCAGATTACACAAGGAATGATAGATGTCAATGACTTTGATACATGCCAAGAAATTGACTCATCTAGGAGCGGAAGGTCCTACAGATTGCTGGTATTACTTGCTGAAAATTTCATTTTTTTCCAATGGTGGAAGCAAAACAGTGGGGTCAACTATCCTGGACCACTAGATGTTTGTGGATTGAAATAGAGAGGCATTTAGTGGTAATATCTTGTTAAACATGATAACTGCAGAAGAAAAAAAAAACTGTAAAAAAACCCAAATTCTTCAGATTTCAGAAATATGTTAAATGAATCCAAATGAAGAATTGATAGAATATTAGGGAAAGGCAATAAAAAGCGTAAACAAAAGACAAATGATCCTAAAACAGGGGTAGTGAAAGTACTGTTTTAAGAGTCTGGTATGGAATGACAAGAGGGACGTGGTGGCTCAGTGGCTAAGACGCTGAGCTTGTCAATCAGAAAGGTCAGCAGGTCAGACCTTATTTCGGGGGTCAAAAGAAAATAACACCCTGTCTTATTTTCAGGAAAACAAGTTAACTAACTATGTATCTTGCACAAACAAAGTCCAAAACATATATGGCAGTGGCTTCCAAATATCTAAAAGATTTCAGATAACAAAAATTATGCAGTCTTGTTCTCTGATGAAATAGAGACAAATTATATGGTGGGCAATTCAGGCTAAATATTAACAAGGATTTCCTGAGAATAAGAGTTGTCATGATGCACAGTAGAAGAATCTGTTTAAAACACTGGTTACCCTGTGGTACCACTGGGGTACCACTGGATACCCCTTCTTTGAGAGTTTTAAACAGGGATGGGGTGTTTATTTTCTATGCTTAAATGAAATAAAATGCTTAACAAATAGATTTGTGACAGAACAGAATGTTCCCACTTGTTCCAGGCATTAGAAGTTAGAGGCTAACTTTTGGAAATGTCAAGAGATTTTGGAAAAGATTACTTTGAGGGGCATTTTGCAAATAAAAGTTTGGAACCTACTATACGAATAAATGCGAATTCAAGACTGATATTTTTGTTTGAAGTTCAAATGGCTTTTCAAGGTAAATTAAATGAAAGGTGTTTCTTTTTTCTTGAAATTTAAAGATAATCTAGTGCAGTAAAACAGAATCCAAAGAGATTTTACTGTTTTCTTGAAGCTCAGTGGCTTTTTATCAGCTCCCCATCTGTTCTTCCACACATCTATATTCTATGTTCTTTGATGAAAGCAGCCAAAGATGAAAGAATGGAGTGATATGTGTTTATTTCACATCAGGCAAAGGAAATGCCATGGTAATTGACAATGGAAAAGGAAAGCTATTTTATATTTTGATTCAGCTGATACTTTCCAGACATACTTCAAAATCCTATGGGATGGCATGTATTGTTGCTATCACATTACCTTTAAATGGAAAATCTGGCTACAGAAGATGAAAGATAAGCAACTCCTCTCCTTTATCTTCTAAGTTGGAAGCCTGAACGGCCATCCTACTAAATGACAGAAGTGGTCTTAATGCTATCCTCGTATGCAACTGTTCTACAAAATGTGAAATAATTTCATATAAATCAAGGAACATGATTACTGGACAAGTTTCACTGGCATATTCATATAATGCAGAACAGTGGTGAAATTCAAAAAAAATTATTAACGGTTCTGTGGGTGTGGATTGGTGGTGTGGCTTGGTGGGCATGACAGGGGAAGGATACTGCAAAATCTCCATTCCCACCCCACTCTGGAGCCAGCCAGAGATGGCATTTGCCAGTTCTCCAAACTACTCAAAATTTCCACTATCAGTTCTCCAGAAGATGTTAGAACCTGCTGGATTTCACCCCTGATGCAGAGGTTCCACCTTTTATACATAAAAAAACATAAGCGTTCCAAGATATAAATATATAACCCCAAAAAACAATATATGTAAAGACACATCAGCAAGAACTGCTATAGACCCAAATTCAAAAGTTCAAAAAGTTTTCCTCAGAACTATTTTTAAAGCTCTTACACAGACCTATTTGATTAACCAATCAGTTGAGCAACTGCAGTTGAATTGAACCCCTGAAACTTTTAAAACATTAAAAATATCACTATGGCAGAGAGAGAAATTTGAACTTCTAGATCTTACTATTTTTCCTCTATGCATAAACAAAACTATTCTTTAGGAAACTGTTCCTCCTTCGTATTTATTTTCACTGACCCACAAACCAGAGGTGGGTTGCTCCCGGTTCAGCTGAACCAGTAGTGGCGGTGGCAGGAGGCTCCGCCCACCCACCTGGATGTTTCTGTGCATTTGTGCGCGAGCACGAGTGAACCGGTAGTAAACCAGTTAGCGACCCACCACTGCCACTAACCATATCCAGGCTTACACCATTAATATAAATATAAGTAGTCCTTGACTTATATGTTCATTTACTGACTGTTCAAAGTTATAACGGCACTGAAAAAAGTGACTTATGACTGTTTTTCACACTTACAGTATAACCATTGTAGCATCTCCACAGTCACATGATCAAAATTCAGATCCTCATTTATGATGATTGTAGTGTCCCAGGTCATGTGATCACCTTTTGTGACCTTCTGACAAGCAGTCAATGGGGAAGCCAGATTCACTTTTTGACGTTGGTACTAACCTAACAACTGCAGTGATTCATTTAACAAATTTGGCCAAGAGAGGTTTTAAAATGGGGCAAAATTCACAACAACTATTTCACCCAGTAGTATAAATTTTGCGCTCAATTGTAGTTGTGAGTCTAAGACTACTTATATTTAAAGTAATTAATTATTTTTATCACATATTTCTCCAAAAGGCTTGAGATAGGGAGAAGTTGTTTTATCCTTCAAATAAAGTGAGAAAAAAGTGTATATACACAAACAATTTGTTTTGAAAAAGAAAATGAAGCAGGTTTTGAGTTATTTCACTTCTTCCTTATTCTTCAAATTAATCTCTTCACCTTTCCAGCATTTGGACACATTGATTTATATTCAATTCAGTTTTACACCCATGTAAAATTCCAAGTAGACATAACAAGAGATAACAAGAACACCAACCTAAAATTAAATCTTCAAAGAAATGTTGCTGAAATGACTTTATTGAATATGTTTGTCACATGTTGACCGATAATAATTTCATGCTGTAAAAAGAAGTAACTATTGATATATGAAAGCACTATTCTGAGCCAAAGCATGTAATTATACCGATTATTTTCTACTCCTCTCTTCTGTCTCTCTCACTGCCAAAATATATACATTACAAGCTTCTCATGTCAAGAAACTGCCCCTTTCTATTAATCTGTAAAATACTAGGCACTTTGATATGCCAATGAAATGAATAGTACTATTTTTTTTTAAAAAGTGGCTATGCATCTAATCCAATCTATATCTATGCAGAAATCAGTTCTATTGAGATCAATGGGACTTACTCTCATGTAAATGCAGAGGAAATTGTAATCTAAGAAATACATGCACATTTCATGTTATCTAAAGTAAGTTAAACTTGGGGAAGATATATTTTAAAGAAAAAAATACAAGTTACTATTTAATTTACAACACCAATAACAAGACACAATTGACACTGCTTTTTATTAAGAATGCAACTACACACCCTCATGCTTCTAAATTATTTTAGCATTTTCATGAAAACAGTTTTTGTGCAACTTTACTGTTACCTAAGGGCTGTTATTTTTCTTTTTAGTTTAAAAGGGTGCTCTTGTTCAAAGTTGAATCAACCACATTCTCTAGCTATTATTCCACTGCTACTCTGGATGCAAGTGGTTTACTTTTGTGGCTAATAAGTAGGCTTAATGCTCACTAAGCTAGTTGTTGGCTTTAAAAAAATCAATTTATAGGCTGTTGAGAAGAAATGCAGCACTTGCTTAATACTGCCTTATGGATTCTTTTGCTGACTAACATCAAATTGTGGAAAATAGAGTTGTGGGGATGTATTCATAGTTTCAGTAGCCTTTTCATCTGGCAGATCCATTTTTTCCTTCGTTGTCTAACATGTGAAAGTGCATTAATCCAGCAGACAGTAAAATGAAACAGTTGAAATCCAATAAAAATCTAGAGTCCAAGAAGATGGAGTGGAATACAAAACAAAAAAGATAAGATAAAAGGCAAAATCAATTACCTTAACCATACCCTTTCTTTGTAATACCTTTCTACTGATAGTAATGTGCAATGACTTCAATATTTAACAAAGCCGCATGGCCACAAAACTATACAAGGTCCACAGAGAAGCTCTACTGTATAGGATAATTCCCATAGGTATCCATGGAGGCAGAGGCAAATGGAATACAATGTTTTTGGGAGATAATGAAGCCAACCCTGTGACTTCTAACACTCTTACAATACTAGACAACACAGTATCAACAGTAGAGATCTTCAAGTTTCGGGGTTCCATCACCTCCTAGGACTTGAAATGGATACCTAACAACAAAAATGTAATTAAAAAAGCAAAACAAAGAATCTTCTTCTAGCGCCAACTCAAAAAGCTCACACTGGCCAAGAACTGCTGATACAGTTCTACAGAGGAATTATTGAGTCTGTCATTTGTACTTCAATAAATTCTGGTTGGCACAGCAACCAAACAGGACAGACATAGATGGATAGATAGGATTGCTGAAAAATAACTGCAACCAGCCTGCCTTCCATTGAGGACCTGTATACACACAGGTCAGAAAGAGGGCTGAGAAAATATCTACAACCTCCTCACATTCTGGACATAAAATGTTTCAACTTCTTCCCTCAAGATGATGCAATAGGGCAGTGATGGTTAACCTTTTTCTAAAGGTATGCCAAAACTGTGTGCTCTCCCCACCTGCGCATGTGTGGGTGACCCCCAATGTGCATGTGTGGGTGACCCCCAATGTGCATGTGTGGGTGACCCCCATGCAGGAGGGGTGATTTTGGTCATCTCTGGGCTCCGGAGGCTTTCCTGAAGGCTCCCCAGGCTCCGGAGGTTTTCACTCTCCCTAGGCTTCAGGAACAAAGTTCTGGTTTGCCATTGAGCCATTTTTCACCCTCCCCGGGCTTCAGGAAAGCCTCTGGAGCCTGGGGAGGACAAAAAATAGGCCCAACGAGCCAACTGGAAGTTCGTTCCCAAACTTCTGGTTGGGTTGTGGGCCTGTTTTTTGTCCTCTCTAGGCTCCGGAGGCTTTCCTGAAGTCTGGGAAGGGTGAAAACAGCCACACCTGGCTCTCCAGAAGGCCGAAAATCATCTAGCCAGTGCATGCATGCACACCGGAGCTGAGGGGTGCTGAGGGCTGCCGTGCCAGCAAATATGGCTCCCTGTGCCACCTGTGGCACATGTGCCATAGGTTCGCCATCACGGCTATAGGGCATTGCACACCAAAACAACTAGAGACAAAGACAGTCCTCCCCACCATGCCATCATGATACTAAATAACTAATTCCCACAACATTGTCTTATGTCCTAGGATATCAAACCATGTAAGGCTGCATTACTATTATCCTTCTCATCTTTCCTATTAACTATTCATTTAGCATCTTATCACTATCACTTTGTTGTTTGTATCTTATGATTTATGCTGATTGTTTTTATTTAGTATCTTATGACTATCACTGAGTGTTGTATCTTTTGATTCATGAAGATTGTACTATGATTATGATCATGATTTATCACTTGCTGCTTGTGTGTACACTGAGAGCTTATGTGCCAAAGACAAATTCCTTGTGTGTCCAATCACACTTGGCCAATGAAGAATTCTGTTATGTGCCTGTGTCCAACATTTATGTATCTAAAACTGGAGGTTGATTTGTCATCACTGTTACTTGTCCCTATGGGCACAACCAAACTAAATAATAGCTCAAGTGAGAAACATCCCCAAAGATTCCTTTCTCAGTTTTTTTTTCCGGTTTGTCCTATGAACTCTTGTGTAATGCATGATTTGTATCTGTCACAAGATATGAAACCTTTGGATTCTAGGTTCAATGAGCTAAAAGGCACAATTATTTGGTCTCAGAGGCAGTCCCAATAGAAATTCTTTGCATGAAAAAGGGCCTGCAAGGGACCATACGGAGGCAGAACATTCAGACATAGCTACCCCAATGCTCTAAGCTATAGTCTTGGAAACATTCACTGCAATAAAATATTGTAAAAGTTATATACATGGAATTCTTAGCAAAATTACTACTCGCAGGATTCACAAGATTCAATTTATGAATGTCTGCATTTAATCTGAATACCCTTAGCAGCAGATTTAGTATTTTATGGTAGTATAATGAAGTTTTCTGTAAAATGTTTCATTATTAAAACTGCTTGATATCCAAATAAGCTAATTTAACAGGAATCCACCCCATTTTTTAGACATGCATTAGAGATTCTTTTGTGAATAGGAAATGTGGATTAGAGTTCACTCTTTCCTCTGTGTGATTTCCTTTCAGATAATTAAAGACTGCTATCGTATTCCCTCTTTTGGTAGGCCAGGAATAGGTAACTTGTTGAAGAGCTTATTCTCAATGAAATGCTTATCATTAGCATTCATGATGTAATAGAATTATTATTCCTCTTCATGGATTATTGTTGATCAAACCAGTCAGTTCTAGAGGAGATCAACCCTGACTGCTCTTTAGAAGGCCAGATCCTAAATATGAAACTCAAATACTTGGGCCACCTAATGAGAAGGAAGGACTCACTGGACAAGAGCCTAATGCTGTGAAAGACTGAGGGCAAAAGAAGAAAGGAATGACACAGAATGAGGTGGCTGGATGGAGTCACTGAAGCAGTCGGCATCAGTGTCAGCCTGGACATTCAGGCTGCCAACAGGAGGGTGGTGACTCAACCCCAGCTCAACTAACACACTAGGAGTATGGCCAGAAGCTAGTGGAGATGGCAGAGGCTGGAGTGGTCATGATTGATGGGAAGAACTAATGGGGGGAGGGTTTTCTAGGGACATTAGAAGGTTAGTTGCTTAGTAATTGGATGGAATAACTAATTGGTTGCTGGGGGAGGGGTTTAACACGAGGAGCCTGGATGGGGCCAGGGGAAAGGTTCATAAGATGGTGGGGAGCACGGAACTTTAGCTCCAACAATTTTTTCCATTGTAATCACAGTGAGTACCGGTTACATAACCAAGGATTAGATCCAGCATCAGTGTCCTGTTTTTATTTCCTGGAACCTGACAGTGAGCTTAAAAGGACTCCAGAGGATGATAGAGGCCAGGAAGGCCTGGAGGAACGTTGTACATGGGGTCGCAGTGGGTCAGACATGAGTTTGCAACTAACAACAACAAGAAGAAGAAACATCATTGAGATTTACTAAATTACTCATTGTATCTAAACCAGGAAACTCTTTTAATATTTAAACACCATGATAACCTGTTTTGGGTTTTATATTTTTTACCTTGAAATTATATCATCACTTCTCTGTATGGATTTAATAGGAAATTCAAGTTTAACAGGAAAGAGAATGAGAGAAGATAAGAGGAAATACAAAAGCATAACACTTAGTCTTCATTTAATAAAGAAAGGATTATTAGATGAAAATGATTTACTTGTGTAGATAACTATAAGCTGTGTTAGACATGAAACTATATCTTTAAAATATATTTTAAAAAATATAGTCATCCCTTTTGTGCAAAGAGTAATATTTTATAATGAAGAAGGATTCAGTGATATGAGCCAACAGCTAACAGTCCACATATTTCTTTATCATCTTCTCAAGAGTAAAGCTAAACCAATATATTTATTTATTAATTTAAATATTAATTTAAATATTTCTATCCTATTGTGTAGTCACAGAGTTCTTGACAAAGTACTATCAATAAAACAAAACAAATTATAAATAAATCTATAAAAATATAATAGATCATAAAAAATGTGTTATAGCTAGTAAGTAACTCTCCACACTGAATGAACAGGAAGCTTTAACACTACAGTAGGAGTAGAAGAGGCAGCATGTGGGGGTGTAGTCAAGAGCGAAATCAGTCTGGAGTCCTTATGTTCCCACAAATCCAGCCCCCTTTAATTTCATTAACCTTTATCTAGCACCAATTTAGTATGAACTGTTAACTGGAACCGAACACGTAGTCTTAATTCTTTTTGCCTAACAGGCTCTTAAATAAATATAAAATTGATACCATTTTTTTAAGCAAAAGATCTTTCTGTACTGGGGGTGTCACAGTCGAGAATGCGTTCCGTTCCATTTCTATAAGTTATACCATGATTAGAGCTTTTAAAGAAATACACACACACACACACACACACACACACACACACACACACACACGATTAATTGATTGCTATTTTTCAAGTAGAAAAAATTGATGCCTTGCCTCCCCCAACGCTATCTACTCTTCTTTTTATTAGGGCCATGCAAAGCTTCAATATAACATTTCCCTTAATTAATATTTTGAACAAAATATACTCATTCCAAGCTGCTTTAAAAAACACAGGCCTGCTCTAAATATCATATTCATAAAGCATTCCATAAAGTATATTATACAATTTTTTTTTAGTTTTGTTATCAAAGATTATAGGTTAAATTTAGGGATCACAAATCCGGATCCTTTGTTTTCTTTGTTTAAAAAGAGCTATAGAGATTAGAGCTAGTGAGAACAACGAGCCAGCAGAATATAATTTTATTTCATGTAAATCACCTTCTCCCCAAACTGCTGCTGGATGCCTTTTAGGTTATAGTATTAACTTTCCTGCTATCAAGGGCCTCAGTCCCAACAGGAGGTTTCCTAAATTTGTTTAAAATTGTACTTTAAAATTATATGAAGACTTGTACCTCGCTCATGTGTAAATTGCATGTATATGCATCAAAGGTGGGTTGCTCCCAGTTCGGTCTTTATCGAGTAAATTGGTAGTAGCAGCAGCAGGAGGCTCCGCCACCCGCCCGGACGCTTCTGTGCATGTGCAGAAGTGTTGTGCATGAAACTGCATGAACCGGTAGCAAAAAAAGTGGCAACCCACGACTGATGTGCATATATGTTGGTCAGGAATGAAAAAGAGTAAACATATGGCAATACAGTCCAGGATTCTGATTCCAGAAACAGAGGACCATCAGATATAAAAGGAGAGGATGGAAAGGATCAAGATCAGGAATTGCTTCTAACATTGACCTAATATTCTGCAAACTTTGGAAATTCTTTTAAGTATATGGATTTTTTCTTCGTTGTGTCAGCATTGCCATTTTCAGGGCATACAGATTCCTTGCTTGGAAGACACAATTGTTATTATTTTAGGTTGATGTGGGTTATTCTGCCTTATTCTGAACTAGACCAAAGGATTGGGTGGTTTACACTATAAGCATATTAAGCAAACATAAGAAAAGCTCACGTCTATCATAAGCAGGGAAGAAAGACATAATTCTCTCCCTCAGTTGTGCAATAGCAACTGGTTTGGAGGCTGAAATGAGACAACTCACACCTGGCCATACCAAGTCAGCTGCGTCAAGTAAATGTTGTGCTGGGTGTGCTGTGCAGGCCATGCTCATCCAGCCACACCCACCTAGTTGCACCAACCTGACTGTGACCATCCAGCCACACCCACCCAGCCACATCCAACTGGCTGCTGTGAGCCATCATAGACCCTTTGGAGCAGTGGTGGGTTCCTACCGGTTCAGCCGAACCGGTAGTAGTTTGGCGGCCTGGGTCATTGGAACCAGCAGTGACCCAGGCCTGCCACACCCCCGAACTGGTTCACCAGTTGTTTTTTTGCTTCTGCGCATAACGATTTTTATTGTACTGTGCATGCGCTCATGCGTGCAACACTCCCACTAGTGAACTGGCAGACTTTCTCCAAGACTCCTGCAGTAACCCACTCCTACTTTGGAGGCAGACTATCTCCAAGACTAGAGATGGCATGTTCAGTAGCCCTTGATAGATCTCTGTCCCATGGAAATTAACTAATCCTGTTTCAAACATGTAAGTGAAAAGTCATCATTAGATCCTTTGGCAATGAATCCAAGAAGTTACCCCTTTCTGGTATTAGGTTGTGTTTCCTTCGGAATGTTTTTTTTTTAAAAAAAATATTCTATTGTATATTTATCCAAGAGGGGCAACTTAAAATGTGCACAGTCTGTATGCAGATGTGACACAGACTTGGGTAAGGGAATTGCTTTCAACAGCCAGTGGTTGTTAAAATATATTATTAGCCTAGGAGCAAAGAGACCCAGGTCCCAATTCATCCTCAGCCAACTTAACTACAGGGCGCTCCGCAATAAAGTAAGATGAGAAAGTATCACATGTGTCTTCTTGAATTAAAGATGGGACATAAATCTCATACATAAATTACAATGCTACCATTTTTACTTTAAATCTGTTTCCTAATTATTCTTAGCATAATTCTGTACATTGCACTATCTAGTATGACAAGGTTTTTTTTCCTTGCTGAATTATATACCAATCAGACTCTATCAGTGTGCATTTGAAGTTAGGGGATTTGCCTCAATGTACACTATTGTTAGATTTAGTTCAAATAATTTGCACATGTCTAGATAAAAAAGATATTTCTGGAGCTTTTCACATTACTTTGGATTTATTTATTACCCTGAATAATTTTGTATTATCTGCAAACAGGGACATGAACCGCTTATCTCTCAGCCAAGGTGGCTTATGAACAACTTAAAAAAGCACTCGTAATATCTCAAGAAAGAAGAGTTGAGCAACTTAATGTCATTACTTTGTATTTTTGGTACAGCATTATATTTGAATCAGATCAATGTGTGGAATAATGGTTATAACACATTTTTTTAAAACTTCTGCTCAAATGTATTGTATTATTGGATACTAATGGATAAGTCCCTGAAATTTTCTTGGCAAAGTTTTTCCGAAGTGGCTTGTCATTGCCTCCTTCCTAGGGTTGAGTGAGTGATCTAGTTGGCTTCATGCCCAAGGCAAAGCTAGAACTTTCAGTCTCCCAGTTTCTAGCCTGATACCTTTACCACTACATCAAACTGGATTTTAATTTGTTAGATCCTAGATGGGTCATACTTCTATCCAATTAGAATTTTGCTTACTTATTTCACATCTTTGTGTTCTGTTTTTTAACCAGCTAGACAAGTCCTTTTATCCCATGAAAATTTAGTTCACTGAAGAGACTTTAGTGAGGATGTCAAATATCACCCATACGTAAAGAATCTGATAAATTTCAATGCATCTCAGTTTCCCTTTTCTTTTTCTTTACTTATAGCATTTGGACATCACCAATGTTCCTTTATATCTACTACAGGCAGAACTCACTTAATGACTGCCCTGCTTAATGACTGTCTGAAGTTACAACAGAGTGGGAAATTTTATGACCAGTTCTTACACTTCCGACCATCATATTGTCTCTGTGGTCACATGATTGATATTTGGGCAGCTCCCAACTGGTGGGTGTTTGTGATCACCATCTGCCCGTTTGTCAACTGCAGTGGTGTCAAACTCAAGGCCCGGGGACTGGATCCAGCTGGCAGAGTGCTTAGATCTGGCCCGAATCACTGTCCTGTAAACAGTGAAGGACCAGCCCACGATTCCTCTGCCAGCGAAGGGTTGCAGGTGGTCACAGCTGAAAACAGAGCTCAGGAGAGCTGTTTTCACTGGCACAGCATTTGGCTACCACAGGTGCCCCCAACACAAGTGACATTGAGTTGGCCAAGCCCACCCTGGCCTTGTCCACCTTGGCTCCTCGAGGTCAAATACACCCCTGATGCCGCTCTCTAATGAAATTGAGTTTGAAACCCTTAGTCAACTGGCATCCAACAAGCAGAGTCAATGGAGAAGCCAGAAGTAAAATTGCAAGTTGAAGTCATGGAATGTCTCGCTTAACAACCACAGAGTTGCTGGTCTTAATTGTGGTCACTAAGAGAAGTCTACCTGTATACTGAACCTCAGCATGCATATACTGTATCTGTACATAAGTATCGATGGAGGAGGAGGAGAGAGCAGGATTCTATCAATTCTTAATAAGTCTGCATTAGTACCTAAGTTTTTCTCTTAGCAGCCTATTTTAGTAGTATGTATTGTGCACAATTGTGAAAGAGATAATGAGCTGCAAGTGTTCACAGCTTGAAGGAATTAGGAATTAGACAAGAAGATCATATCCATTTATAGTCTGATAAGGACCAAGTCCTTAAAAAGCAGCTATTTTTGCCTCAGGGCAAAATAATTGCAATAGGAGACAAATAGTAAGGGCAGAATTGAAAAAAAACACATTAGATTGAGGTAGAAAAGAAATACATTCTGATTTATACTTGGATCATCTGGGGACATTACTTACAAAATAGTTTCTGGTTGCCCAAGCTGTTTAAACATGCTTTTTTTAGGGGGGGGGCATCCTCCAGAGGAACATCTGCACCTATTTAACATGTTGGTATAATGTTGCTTGCTTGCTGTAGGTGTAGCATAGAGGTTTCCAAACTCTCAGCTTTCGACTGTGTGAGAGTTGGCGGGAATATTATTTTTTTAATTTGTTTAATAAAGAACTAAAGTAAGAGATTACAGGGGATACTCACATAGGTTCATAAACACATTGATAAATCCTGACCACTTGATACATATAACCAGGCATGTTATGTGATCCATGCTTGAATCCATCATTCCTCAGTTCAAATCCATCTCTCAAAAGCTCTTCAAAAATGTAAGTGTAGCATACATGGCTACCAAGATGCTCTTTTCTTTCAAATGTGGAGTTAGTTCTAAGTCAGCCATTTCTAGCACTTTAATCAATGAACAGCAATTACTCCTACTTTATGATTTCTACTATTTGGTGGTCTTTCAGATACAATGATTAACTGATGTTATATTTTCTGTGCACTTCAAATCCAGACTGCAATCTCTCCTTTCTAGCAATTTCACAGCTAGTTAAATATTGTTTACACAGTATTTAAAGGTTAAAATGCACTACAGTTGAACTTTTAACCTCTAAGCAGTTATGGCATTATTTTCCCTTTTCTAACCAGGCACAATATTTTAAACATCCCATCATCTTGAACACCTTTGGGAATTATAGCCATTTTGTTTTTCATTACTTCAGGGTAGGGTGAAGAAAAAATGGGCATTGCAATTTAATTGTTGGATGATCAACTCAAATATGGGTAAAAACTGAATACAGGCACTGTCTTTTCTAGTGTCTTCTTCCTCAATTCCTTAAAATTGCAAAGGAACAATCCTAGGTACCTATCATTGGGGGTATGGGACAGTGGTGGGTTTCCATTTTTTTTTACTACCGGTTCGCTTACGCATGCATGTGCAGAAGCTTCCGGGTGGGTGGGCGGAGCCTCCCACCGCCGCTACTACTGGTTCAGCCGGTCTAGGCCGAATCAGTAGCAACCCACCTCTGTTGTGGGGGAGATGGACATCAGACCTTGAATCCAAGTCATAAGCTTTTTAGGGTCTGTTGTAACTTCAAAAGATCGCTAAACAACTGGTTGTAAGTCGACGATTATCTGTATTTTGAAATCTTCAGAATTTACATTCTCATTACAATATATGTTTACATTTTTATTAAAGTCTATTAGTAAAGCATACCTCTGTTCTCAACAGTTGCTTAAAATGCAAGATGTCACACTTGAAATACATGTCATATCTAAGAATGCATTTTGCTTAAAGCAGCTCAAAACTGCATTTTCCCCCTTTGGTAGTTCCTCAAAGCTTGTAAGAAGAAAGATGATAATATCTTATCAACTTTGTTTGGTTTAATGTTGATTGCCAAAATAGAAAAACAGGATTTGTTAATATATGGATAATGCCATCTTCAGTGCTGCTTAGCTTTAAAATGACACATGTTAAATTATGAAGAAACCATTTTATTTAGTAATTATCACTCTCTAATTCCTTTCTCTTTAACAACATATATTACACTGATATAATTTATTACTTACATCTCAAGTTTTGAAGTCAAACTATATATCCCCAAAATAGAATATACTTGATCTTCAACACAAATATATCTAGATTATCTGTTAACAGTTAATTAATGGTAAAATGCCCTGAAGATATTTTATTTACTTCTGTGTACTTCAATTTGATATAATTGTTACTAACTCATAGGCCTCTTCCTCCACACTATTAACTGTTTAATTGCTGATGGGAGATTTAATATACTGCAAGACCCAGAATGAGCCAACGGAATAAGTCAATGGCCGCTAAGAATTTTAAAATTAATTTCTCCAGCCAATTTTGCCTTATCTGGTTAGATCTAACAGAGACAAACTGCTGCAAATGTACCCAACTTTAGGGAAAGCATATAGTCATATTGGTCACATGGCCACAGAAAGGATCTTTGGACAAGACTGGCTTTCTAAGCTAAGAAACTGAGATGAGCACTGCCCCTAGAGTCGATCATGACTGGATGGGGCAACCTTTACCTTTACTAATAATATGTACTGCATTAGTGACTTTTAGAACAACCCATGCTGCCAAATCACTACCAGTTCTCCCGTACGGTCTGAACCGGTAGGAACCCACCACTGATACACGCAATGCTCACATGCACAAGTGTGTGCACACTCCAGCCAGTCATTTGTGTGGCCCAATTCTAGTTAGGCCATGGCCCGATAGTAGGCTGCAGCCCAGGGATTGGGGATCCCTGTTCTTGAGGACTTAAGAAGCTCCTTCTCATTTGCTCAGAGTATTTGATCTTTTTTTTTCTCACGACAAATTGAAGAACCACATACCAAATTATCAAGGATGCTTACAACATTTCACTTTACTTGCTAACAGAGAATTCTGTTTATTAGCTGAAGTCCCTATTTACAAAGTCAAGCATCAATCAGAGGATGAACCACTCCATTTCTACCCTTTGTAGACATGCAACAAAGCACCTCCACAGATTGAAGCACCTCATCAAAGCCCCTTGCAGCTAATCCACACAGGTCTCTAGCTATCTCAAAGGATTAGAATTGGGAACAAAAAAAATTATAAAAAACAAAATTGTATAAATGCAAGTGCTCTGAATTAATTTTGCAGTTAAAAGTTAGAAACATCAGAATTAATCTACTTATATTTTAAAATTATATGTTTTTCTTCTTTTCAAATGCCCTACTTGATGAATAAATAGGTTGTCTGGTTTTGTTTTGTTTTTTGTACTAAAAATATCATCAGGAAATTAATACGGGAGTAAGTGCATCTTCAAATACCTTGCTTTAAATCTTACATATTTAGGTGAAGGTTTTTACAATTCGTAAAATAATTTTAGAAAGGAATGCTAAATAATCTATTCCTATTTTAAAACAAGCAAGCAGTATATAATTAACTGAGGACAACTGCTTGGGGCTGAGAGCCATAGTGCTTAGAATTCTGTGAATTGCATTAAATAAATAGTTGTGGTTTGAAATAGAAAACGACTTTTGCAGAGCAGAAAAATATTTAAGGGACTGCAACAAAAAAGACAGGGTCCACTTATTTTCCAAAGCACCTGAAGGCAGTACAAGAAGCAATGGAGGGAAACTAGGAGAGAAGCAACCTAGAACTAAGGAGAAATTTCCTGACATTTAGAACAATTCATCAGTGGAACAACTTGCGTCCAAAAGTTGTGAATGCTCCACACTGGAAGTTTTTAAGGAGAGATTGGACAAACATTGAAGAATTTGTTCAATAGATCATAGCTGTTCATTTGGAAACTGCTATTATTTCAAATATATAGTTTGGGATTTCTTAAAAAGTATATTATTTGCTTGGCAGACCGTGAACTGTAGCACAAATAGAGATTTTTTTAAAATATTATTTTTTAAAAAAAATGTATTTTTAACTCATATGGAATGGCCTAATATACTTATTGTCCTAATATACTTATTTTCCTGTTTATAATGGTATGAGGAATGTCTTTATTATTAAGGCAATTCCATCCACAGGCATCTTCTTCATTATATTCTAAGCCCTCCATTTTTTGTGAAGCCAAGCTTCTATGTACTGGAGTAAATCTTACTGTATATCTCTGTCATTTGATGGAACTGCATTTCAAGTTAGAGAGAAAGAACACATCCTTCACCCTCTAAATCCCAACTAAAGGGTGGAAAATGTCCTTGATGATTAATCAAGATTCATCTAAGGCTCATCATGTGGTTGATAAGGAGAACTGTGTGTGACACTAAAGAATCATATTGTTTGCCCGCTCTGTAGCAATGCAGAGCTCCTAACAATCTTGATTCAGTTCAGACCACAAACTGGAAATGAATCTTTAAAGTCTTCATTAACATTGAGGTAACTTTTGTCCCTCTTCTCTAATCCTGATTTTGAGATCTTCTTGGATAATCTTCTATTACATTCTACTTTTGTTCAATTGGCCAAAGCAGGGAAGCCTGGAATTATGCTCTGCACTGCAAATAGGCAGTTTTAATTTTCTTAGGACCTGGAACTTAGGTCCACCAGTTATTTTAAATTATTTCTCATGTGAACCCTAGTTATTAGTTGTGCAATTTGGGGCTACTGTTCTGACCCAGGCTTCCATAAAAAGCATGAAGCAGAGTCTTGGTCCTGGCAAAACACCTTTTATTTACACAACTGTGGATTCCTTTCATTCACAGTCAGCAAGGCTTAGCAAACAGTCTTTCAGAGGAATGTTTATCAACACAAACCTTATCTTGTTTGTAGAGCTGCCAAATAACTAGTTTTCAAATGCAGGGCAAGGCAAAACTTGGCACAGAGTCTCTTATAGTCACAAACAGAACTTTCCACTCTTGCAAAAGCCCACTCCCCATTTGCTCCTCTTTTGTTTCCTATGGGAGGGGCCAATCACTTCCAAGTGTGGCTTTACTTCAGAGTTGACCCTGCTTTCTTAGTTGTTCTTGTCTTCTGGCAGCTCTGCGCATTCGCACACTGAGAACAGACGCCAGCTGTTCTTCTGCATCACTGCTGTCTAGCCCCCTCTCTGCCTCTGATGCAGAGCCCTCATCTGAGCTTTCCTCAGCCCCCAGGACTGGCCCATGTTCCTCCCCAACCTCCTCACTGTCTCACTGTTGCCAGCTCTGCTGGGTGCCGGGGGGCCACAACAACTATAAGAATGAACAGAGTTGTCCATTCCTGAGCTATGATATTACAGAAATAGGGACTTTCCAAGGATGGGTAATGTTATACCAACAGTGAATCAGTTGAAAAGCAATGGGACATAGAGAATCAGAAGATGTGGAGGAAATGGCAGGATGTAAAAGAAAGTAGTAATCTAACTAAGCAACAGTAGCCAGGAATTTTAAGAAAAATGACGTGCCTGATCATTAGAGATAGATCAAGGCAGGTTTTCTCAAGTTGTAGAAACTATATGGGAGCCAAATTGGCAGAAATATTGTGAGTTCTGCAGCTCCACCCAGTGGAGATCACCATTAGCCCAGAAGGCCAACAAATTAACCTATTCAACCAGGATTAAATGATGGAGACCATCCTTAGGAACCTTACTGGTGGGAATATTTTTTATGCTGCTTTCTAAACTGGTCTCAAAGAGAAATTATCTAAAAATGAGGACGTGTTATTCTCTATTTTCTTTCTCTCAGATGGAGTAGATGATATAATTATCTCCCGTGGCATCAGCAAAGCTCTATATCCCATCTTTTAATTATTTTTCATTAAATAAGGATCCAGCTTGCTGAAAAACACCAGCCTCAAGCATAACTTTCATTAGAAGAATGTCTTGGGGATACATATAAGCCCTAGATATTGCATGGCAGATTAAAAATGATGATGGCTTCAACCCAGTTCCTTGTTTGGAAATATGCCTACCTGCCCAGAAAAAAGTGCTCAGGTAAGCTGGCTTGATAAAGAATTAGAAGCTATGATGGGAAGAAACTTCAATTTGCCTTCTGATGAATAAGTAGCAAAATTCCCTCCCGTGGAAACTGTTTAATGAGTGAACCAAAAACGTACCCGTGAAATTCTAAATATATCTTTGGCATCAAGAGGGTGCCTGTTCCTGTTAGGAGAGAAAGCTGCAAAATACATTTCAAATAACATTAACTTGCATTAAAAACCTAAAAGTACAACTGTAACATGACAGGTCCTATATACTATCCTCCGAAACCCTTAGAAACCTAGCTAGAGAAAACTCACTTTTCTGCTGCTTAATTTTTCTTTTGTGCTCAGATACAGATTTTCAAGATGGCATTTTAAATGTTCCAACATGACACTGATTTAACCACTGGCATAGTGTTTGGAAACAATCAAAATAGTGGCACAAAGACTGAGCAAGGGAGGGGGAACCACTGGTGAAGACCAGGCCAACTCAAATCTTTTGAATTCTAGAACTAAAGTGAAGATTTTTCAAGCAAAACATTACCCATCCAGACTTAGTAATGGAACAGTGGTTGATTAGCAAGGCCAACAAATCTTCTACACAATGTTAACATGGTGCTTCAATTAATTTTATGGGACAATGCATCCAAATTCTAGAGATTCACTGAGTCTGAAGCAACTTTCCCCCTTGCCTGCCAAGCTTCTTTGAAAATTGTAATATAATGATTAATGAACATGATAAAACAATGAATAGACGCTATAAGATCTAAAAGAGAAAAATAATTCCAATAGAAAAATTAACTGGAGATCCTGCCCGCTTTTAATCGAAACGTATTTCAAGAATGAAATGAAATGAAATGAAATTTCATCCAAACATTTACTAAGGGAATTTTAAAGACAGATGGTTGATAGATTATTGACTGATATGGCCTACCGGACATACAGAGAGACAGACAAACAAACCCAACCACCTTCTTTTATAGGATCTTTGCAACACCAACAAAAAAGAAAGAAAATAAATTTGCAATCAGATTCTAAATTAATTCGCTTCTTATTTAGTTAGGTTTATTTCCAGATAACAAACTATTTTATCTTTTACAATCTAGTAATCTTTCCTCTTTTATAGCAACTTACCTGGATCAAATTATGCCTGTGTTTCTGAAAGCAAGAAGGCTTAAAATGTTTGGCACTGAAACAAAAGACTGTCTTGGCAAACCATATCACTTTTATGGATCCCTTTCATATTCCAGAAAAGAAATATGCTTCAGGACATGTGTGTATTTAGCATTTTCCCCCCATTACCCGGTATGTGGTATGTGGAAAGCAAGGCTGCTACTTTGAGAAAGCAATTTTAGATGCTACTTTTTATGTATTTAATGGAGCTTGAGAACCAAATTTGTAGTTGCAGGTAATGGCCAATTGATTTTGCTTCTTGCTTAAGATGGACAAATGTCTGCTCATTGAGTACAAGAGGGAAAAGTACAAGAAACACAGTAGATGCCTTAGGAACATCCCAGTGTTTGGATGACCTCAGTAGAAAGCTATCCTTAGTCCCATCTTTCCTGAACATTTGGTTAGTTGTAGACTTTTTGGAGTTCAAAGCTGCCATCTTTATTTTTTTCCATGCAATCTCTAAACTCCACTCAAAAGATATCACCAGAGAAAAAACATAAGAACTATTCATTGATATAAGCCATTGTTGGTGACCAGCCAACATTGTTGGCGACCAGCTTGAATGAGTTGACTAGGTTCTGCTTTCCTTCTCTCTGGACACACACAAAAAGACTATTCAGCAATATAAGGCTATCAAACCTCAGTTTTACATTGAGTTACTGGCAAAGTAAGGGATGTGGCCATTTTTGTGGGACATGAATGCATAGACGTGGAACCAAAAGAAGAAAGAGTCATGAACCATCTTAGGAAGAAAGTCAGCTTCTATTAATGTTTATAACAAGCTTGTTGAGTAGCTAGGTGATATTACTGTTCTGGGGCTTCCTCCTTTCACTATTTATGTATTATTCAATCCTATTCAAGCATAAAAATTATACAAGTAGTCCTTGACTTCCAACCACAACTGGGACCAGAACTTTCTGTTGCTAAACATTGAGGTTATTAAGTGAGATATGACCTTTTTTGCCATGGTTGTTGTTGAAGTTGTTAAGTTTGACTTCCCTGTCTTCATTGTCTTCACTTGTCAGAAGTTGACTGGAAGGTTACAAATGGTGATTACCTGATGCACAGATGTTGCAACCATCTCTATTACATATTGGTGGCTAAGCATCTAAATTGTAATTCTGGGAATACACTGTAATGGACAAAATTATGAGGAACTGGCCATAAGATAACTTTTTTTCAGCACTGTCCTGAGATTATTTTATTTACTTCTGTGTACTTCAACTTGATATAATTGTTACTAACCCATAGGCCTCTTCTGCCAAACTATTAACTATTTAATTGCTGGTGGGAGATTTAATATACTGCAAGACCCAGAACGAGCCAATGGAATAAATCAATGACTGCTAAGAATTTTAAAATCAAATTTCTCCAGCCAATTTTGCCTCATCTGGTTAAATCTAGCAGAGACGAATTGCTGCAAATGTACCCTGCTTTAGGGAAACTGTATAGTCATATTGGTCACATGGCCACAGAAAGGGTCTTCGGACAAGGCTGGCTTTCTCAGCTAAGAAACTGAGATGAGCACCGCCCCTACAGTCAGACATCACTGGATGGGGCAAACTTTACCTTTACCAATAATAAGATACTATTAGTGACTTTTAGAGCAGTGGCCCCCAATCTTTGAGGCTTGATTGTCCAGCTTGGGGGGGGGGACTGGGCTGCATGAGTGGCAGGCCAGCACACATGTGTGCAGCTCGACTTGTGCGAGCGGGGGCCATTGTGCATACACGCAATGTCCACAATTCCACAGCTTGTACATGTTGAACTGCATTGCAGTGTGTGCATGCTCCATGCAGCCATTAATGTGGCCCAATTTTAATTAGGCCATGGCACAATTGTAGGCTGCAGTCGGGGGATTGGGGACCCCTGTTCTTGAGGACTAAGGGAGCTCCTTCTCATTTTTCCCCAAGCTCCAAGTCCTGGCTTTTCCCTTTTGCTACTCCTTGCTAAATGGAGAATAACTTTGCTGCTCATCCAACAAATAGTTATTCTGAGACTTTGAACACGCTGTAATGGACATAATTGTGAGGAACTAGAGATAGGATACTTTTTTTTTCAGCACAGTTGTAACTTTGATTGGCCATTAAACAAATGGACATAAGTCAAGGACTACCTGTGCAAGACACCCTTTACAATTTGCAACTTTTCAAATAGGCTAGAATCGCAAATCCTAGAATTTACAGCAGTGGTGGGCTTCAAATTTTTAGAACCTATTCTGTAGGTATGGTCTATTTTGTGAGATGGCTTGGAGGTCATGTGACCGGGTGGGAGTGGCAAACTTGTAAAATGTGGTGAAACTCATTTAACAACGCTCTTGCTTAGCAACCAAAATTTGGGGCTCAATTGTGATCATAAGTTCTCTTTCTTTTTATTTCCTCCTTCCTTCCTTCTTTCTTTCTTATATCTCTCTCTCCCTCTTTCTTTCTTTCTTTCTTTCTTCCTTCCTTTCTCTTCCTTCCTTCTTTCTTTCTTGTCTCTCTCTCCCACACTTATTTTCTCTTTCCTTCTTTCTCTTTCTTTCTCTCTCTTTTTTCTCTCTTTCTATCCCTCTTCTATCCTTTTATTTTCTCTTACTCTTTCTCTCTCTCTCTCGCCCTCCCTCCCCCTCACACACACATCTATCTTCCAATTGGCGAAAAATTCTGTTTTGCCAGTTGGGAAGCTGGCAAAGAAGCCTTGTTTTCCCTGCCGCCTGCAGCTCTTGCAGAAAGGAGGCAGGGAAGCGAGCCCCGGCCTCATCTCTGCCTCCTTCCTCGAGAGCTGGTTTTGGGGGCAGCCAGCCTCTCCCGTCACTGCACCCTTCACTTGCCTTTCACCCAGAGACCCTGCTAGCAGGGCACCTGCCATTTCACCTCCCAAGAGAAGCTCGGGAGAGACACGCAAACGGCAGTAACTCGAGGCTCCCGAGGAGGTGGTGGCGGTGGTGCCCACTGCTGCTCCTTCTGCTGCTCCTAGTAATGCAGGCTTCTTAGAGAGCATTAAGTTGCAGGTGCAGTGGCGCACTGATTCCAGCAGCTGCATTTTCCCTTATAATTTGCTGTCCCGGCAACCCAAAGGGGACTCCCCCAGCAGAGTTGCAGGCGGTCCTACCCTTAGCCCGGAGGGAGTGAGGACAGCTGGGCGTAGTTTGGTGCCTCACAGCTCCCCTCAGAACATCAAGGGGCCTCACGTACCAGCTCGCTTGCATTCCCTGCATGCTTCCAATGGGAATGGGAACCGCGAGGATCTTAATGTAGTAGGGCGGAGGAGGCTGGAGCAGAAGGTTAAACAAACAAATTTGGCTTCACTTCCTTGAGCGGCAAGAGAGAAAGTTGCCTGAGACACCGGGGTTCCAAAAGGTATGCTAAATTTCACAAATGGGTTCTAGCATACCGATGAGAACCCGCTGAAACCCACCCCTGATTTACAACTAGCATGTTCAGAATTCTGGGAATAGCAGTTTAGAAACTTTTAGAGGGGGGAAGCTGAGACTGCAACTCTAAGAACTTTATATGGGATAAGAAAAGACGGGGAATCAATCTGCTTTTCATTTCCATATCTGCTTCTAATTGGCCAATCTACCTGCTGTCTACAATTCTTAGATATCCTACTTCTGGAATACCTGGAATGTCTGGAAGTCATTCCTGACTTCTAGACATGATATCTTGACACAAATGTCATTTATGTTTGACCCAGATTTTAGCAATGATAATAAATAATAAACTATTAATAAACTGCATAGTAAGAAAGCAGGAGTCTAATGCATCCTGAATTGTATCATCCTGCCTATTATACAAATTCTGGAAAGCATGATTTTCCATATTGCTTGAGTTATGGTAAAGAAAAAAAAGAGCTTTGAATATGATCAATTCTATTCATACATTCCATCTTTCATCCTCTATAGTAAAAAAATTATGCATTGTAGAAATTAGAATTTGCTCTGATTCTTGTTCAAAGGAACAGGATTCAGGGAGCCCCTGATGTACAGCGTAGGAAAAATTTGAAAGAAATTTAAGATAATTTTGAAAAATTATGGATGGGTTTTTTTTGAGCTATAACTGTTTATTAAAATGTTTAGATTTTTTTCCTGATATGGATTGCTGCAAAATAGACACAGTATCAGAGCTCAGACCAACAACCAACCCGAGCTACTAATATTCAAATACATTTCAGACACACCATTAGCAAACCCTGACATAATCCTTAAACTGAGGGAAATGCTGCAGATGGCACTGTCAGCCATCAGAGGGAAAACAAAATCCTACTCACTGTCCAACAGGTAGGCAAGATTGCTTTAAAAACAATTAAACTAGAGGAGCAGGTGGCTAGCCTTACCACCTCACATAAATCCCTGATCACAAAGAAGAACAAATGTATGAATTCTGCATTTACCAGCTTGATTGATTTGACCTTTTTTAAGCATTTGTGATGTAGAACAGGAGTCCTTAATCTGGTTCTTCTCCCAGATGGGCTGGGCTACAATCTTCATAATCCCTGAGCAATAATGGGAGTTGAAATTCAACATTTTCTCCAAGAACAAAAAATAGAGCATGCTATAAAGGAAAGTTAGAGAACTGGCAGTGTTTCTAAGTTTTGAACTACAGCCTCTGAAATTCACTGTTTTTGCCATGTTCACTACATCTGGTGTCAGCCAATGTTGAGTTGCCAGTTGAATGCCAAGCACTTAAATTTCACTGATGCTGATAAGTATTGATGATGTTACCTAGTTTGGTAATGAAATGTCTGCAAGAAAACCACCTTGGTTCAGAGAGCCCCAAGGACCCCATTTAAATTTCTCAGTAGATTTTTCTGATCAAAGGGAAATAGGTGTCAGAGTAGAATAGAATAGAATTCTTTATTGGCCAAGTGTGATTGGACACACAAGGAATTTGACTTCGGTGCATATGCTCTCAGTGTACATAAAAAGACAAGATACATTTGTCAAGAATTGTAATGTACAATGACAGTCATAGGGTACAAATAAGCAATCAGGAAACAATAAATATCAATATAAATTGTAAGGATATAAGCAACAAAGTTACAGTCCTGCAGTCATAAGTGGGAGGAGATGGGTGATAGGAATGATGAGAAGACTAATAATAATAGTAATGCAGCCTTAGTGGATAGTTTGACAGTGGTGAGGGAATTATTTGTACAGCAGAGTGTTTGTAAAGGTTTGTAAAGAATAAAAGAATGAAGACTTCAAGGTTTAATTTATATTTCAAGCAAAAACATGCAATTCTGGAGATCAGTGGCATTGGAATAATATGAGAGCCTTTAACATAAACCTGCAGAAATCCCACTATTTCTATTGTTATTATTAACTTCAAAGCAAAAGAAAATATAGAAATTCAAATTAAACAAAGATGTAAGAAGTTAATAAAGCAAGCAAAGAAAACCCAAAATAACATGTATTAATATAGTTACTGTGTGTAAAAATGACCACAACTCATTTTTTAAACAATAAATTGAAACTTGACCAGATGGAACCAGATTGTTTAGTCTTTCCTTACCCAGTTGAAGAGCCAAGTCAAAGACTCAAAGGTGGCATATTTCATCAAACCATTTTCTGGCATCAAGTATACAAGTATCTTTCTAGAACATGATTTTTTTTTTAAAAAAAATCACAATCCAGGCACATGAAATCCAAAATTCCTCATATGTAGATACATAGACCAAATTCAGATATGGCTCCTGTTCACAGAAGATTGTTCTTATATAGTCAAATACACATTCTCTAACATGTGAAACTAGCCTAATTCACCTCTACTGAGGGCCTTCCAGAGGTGGTATTCAGATGGTTTGGATCAGTTTGGGTGAACCGGTAGTGGCAACCTTCGGGTAGGCCTGTGTGGGCCTGCCCGGCCTACCCACCCCGGCTCTAGGTCGTCCAATTTAGCCACATTTTCTATGCCGCGTACATGCATGCAAGCCACACCTGCAAGCAAAGTGTCTGCGCGGAGGGCCATGCACATGCGTGGAAAGCGCGCATGTTCATGAAGTGAGCAGGTGTGCGTGGAGCGAGCCGGTGTTAAACTTATGTGAAAACCACCTCTGGGGGCTTGAAATTGGTTAATACTGACAATGATCAGAAGCTCATACAGTCCTTGGATGTTTGGAGAACTAAATGAAAACTGAACTGAATTTAATTCAGAGAATATGACATGAAGTTATTATAGCTTATCTTATATAAAGTTATTTCTTAAACCTTTTATAGCTTCAGTCAGAGGACTCTGGGTAGATTACAACATTAAAAAGTGAAACAAGACAAAACAATAAATAAATTCTAACACTCTCTCGCAAAATGGATACCTGAAACAATTAGTGTGGTAGGAACCTCTCTATGTAAAGAGGTGTGTAGGGCAAACAAGTAGTTTCATGTGCCAAAAGGAAAAATCTGGACAAACCAAAGGAAGAAGAAAAATAGATTAATTGTTCCCGCCTCTTTAAGGCCTCAGGAACAGAACTTTCAAACAAGTCGTCTTAAAGTTTCAGTCTGTCCTATGATTAAACCAAATTGCAATACCTTACTAAAGAAATAAGCCATCCTGGCAGGAGTAGTTTATGTCAAGCCTGGAATGCCAGTTCGAGCAATACAATGGAATATTTGTAAATAGTTGTTTTTCTGGACAGCTCTTGAGGCAATACTTCAGTTCTCTCTCAAGAAAATGAGGCCCCTCAAGGCTAGGCATCTTTGAAAGTTTGGGAGGATTTACAGATTTGATCAAAGAAGTCTAACAACAGGTCCTTCTCTTTTAGTGTATCCTCAATCTTTGTTTTTGGTTGATGTTTCTTTCCCCCCGCTTTTTTAATTTTTTTACTTTTCTACTCTTCCTTTCTCAGACCTCTCCCTCACAGGCTTGAAGCTCAAAGAGGTGGAAATATTCAGCTCTTGATGATGATTACGTTCCTCACTACAATCAACTAGGGTTAAAAGCTCTATGGAAGGGCTGCATTGTTATTTTTCAAATATCATATGGACCTCCGAGAATAGAGAAGGGGGATAGAGAATGGGGGCATAATAGAAAAGGCATGTTAGTCCATATCTTGTCCACTGACATAGATCCTTAGGGGGCCTTCTCAAAAGGTTCTAATTGGATGACAATGATTGCAGATTTTCTTCCAGGGCTGCCAAGTGAGGTGGTTTTTCGCCAGTAGGGGCTGTGGTTTTTTCATCCTCCATCTCACTTTTAGAAACTTCTCTTTTCCCCCAAACTCCGAGTACTTACTTTTCCCTTTTGCTCCTCCTTGCTAAACAGAGAATTGCTTTGCTGCCCATCCAACAGTGTATGGCTTGGCTTATTTATTCTCTTGCCACAGGAAGTTAATGGAGTGAAGGCAAGAGCCTCTGATTTTGGGCATTTCCGCATTGTTGGCTTGTGAGAGTCATAAACTGCTTTAATGGATACTTGAGTTGTAGTCCAAGAAGAAAAGTGTGATTGTATCCTTAGATACCATCACTTGAAAAAATAAGTGTAATTATTAGTAAAGTTAATAGTAAAAGAAAAATCACATCCAAAAGGACTGGGTTACTTTATTCAACCTTAAAAGGCCGTTTTCTAGGCAAGGTCTTTCATTGGATGCTTATTTGTAGCTGAGTACGGAGTAAGATCCTACAAGTAAAAGTCCTTGAAGAACTTTTCTTAACAAAGGTCCGGTCAAACAGTGCTTGCATACCAATATCTCCTTTTTCAAGAATATAAACTTGGGAAAAAGCATTTTGATGAATTGACAATAGGCAAAATGAGGAAATAAACACACCTGGACAATTTGAAATCTGGCCATAATTTTTAGACAGTATACTGTTCTGACCCCCCCCCCCCCATCTGTATGGTGAGGCATGTTGACACAAGATTACTGCTAGACAATTTATTCACAGTAAATTAACACACCGACAAGACTTTGGCAGCAACCCAGACTTCCACAGATAAGAAATACACACGAGAGCTTCTCCAGCTTTAGTATATTAGTTGTGTCCTGCAAACAGCCTCCTCCCAAAATCTCTTCTTATATACTCTCTTGGGAGGAGCCTAATCACAACCACCTGGCCCCAATTATCTTCTGTATCTCCGTAGTTGCTGTTGGTGCTTATCTGCCCGTCTTTGCCTGGTGTCTGGGACTAACTCCCTTAGCTCCTTTCCACTGCTCCAGGGCCTGACGTCAGGGACAAACCCCCTTTGGCTTTCACCGCTACTCCATGCCTCAGGCACCTCCTGGTGGCCAACCAGCCAGTCTGGTCCCTGCTCGGAGTCTGAACCCTGTCCAGGGTCCTCCACATCTTCCAGAGTTGACTCATAGGGTCCCTCGCTATCGGAGTCTGTTTGCAGCTCCAATGGCTCCTGCTGGGCCACAACAGTATACTATAGGTTTTTTTCTCTTCTTAATTTTGCTAGCATTAGAGGGAATACAAATCTAATTTTAGAAGATAATATACCTACTTAGAGAAGTGCTTTTTTATTGCAATCAAATAAAAAATGTTTCCGGGTCAATACTATACAAAGTAATGGATTATATGTTATTTTATATGTTCTACCCTATCTGAGAAAAGTTTATGACTATTCATGGATATAAAATGTCAGCCTTATTTAGAAAAACAAGTTCAACATATAACACAGTTCATAACTTCAAAACACTGAAAATCCTAGCCACTAACAGTGTAATACGGTAACCACTATGACAAAAGAAATTTTATTTATCTTGTTTTTTGACAAATTCTACTCTTATACACCTTCCATTACACTATGATTTTCCACCAATATAAAAGTAACTAATAGTCAAATGCATAGAGTCCAACCATATTTTTATAAGAGATAATTAAAATTGTGGCAAACTTTCATTCTGAGTCATTTTTGTGTGTGGATCATATCCTTAACATTGTAGAGAATATTAAGTTGGACTTTGCACTTTTGGCTCACATACATTATTTAATTTTTCAATTATTTTCAAAGAATCTTTAAAGTACTACAAAAATGGATTAGTAGATTTCCACAGCTGACCCCAAACTTTTATCAATAGAAGCATTTTTAAATACCATGCAGTGAATTCAATTTTTTTTAAAAATCAGCACTATAACCTAAAGTATTTACTAAGAAACAGAATATAGGTTACGGTTTCTCAAAATAGGTACAAGGGGACAATAACAAGACAGGCAGAAAGTAGAATATATACGCAGGTAAAATGAAATATAGGCTACTATAAAAACAAAGATATCCCTTTTAAAATAGTGAAGCAAGAAAGAACACATTTAAGTTCATAATGTAAAATGCAGCCCAGGTAGCTAAATCTGCAGAGATTTCAGATATATAATTCTGGCCCCCCAAAAAGGGAAAGAAATTGCATGATTTAATCCCCAGGAATATGACTATTTTTACACATTATGTTATGTAAATATAAGTTACCACCATAGGAACAAACTCATGGCTCAGCTAAGCATCTGCTGGATTCTGAACATTCTAAGAAACAGGATAAAAACCCTCCTACCTTGGAGAGGTAGTTCAAACTATAATGAGCTCTGAAACAAGATGTGTTGCAGAGGCGGGTTCCTACTGGTTCAGCCGAAACGGTAGTGGTATGCCGGACTGGGTCACAGAACCGGTAGCGGTCCAGGCTGGCCACAGCTCTGAACTGGTTCCCTGGTTGCTGCAATCATCACCACCATCTTGTTTTAAAGTTCTGCGCAATTTCTACTGAACTGCACATGCACACACAGCATACATCCAGCATATGCGAAGTGCGCCTATGAGCGAACCGGCAGTAATGCCGGCTAGAACCCACCCCTGATGTGTTGGAAATTTTTCAGGAGGGGCGAGTGGAGGAATAGTGTTAGATTCGTGTATCCTTGAATCAGAATATTGGAGTCCAGGTATGGTACAGCTGCAGTGATTGGATGAATGAGGAAGCAGAAACAGATTCTAGCAATTTTAACTAATGATCAGAGGGGGGGGGGGGATTTGTGACCATTTCTTGTTTTCCTGGTTGGGAGGGAAATCACTGTAAAATAAAAGGTTGTAGTTTTAGTTTTCTTATTTGCATAATTTGTGGTAGGAGGCACTGCCAGTTCTGACAATTAAAAAACAAGAAAGATACAGGCTGTCATCAATACAGAATTTCCTTTAAGGGACAGGGAAACAGTAGCTACCACCACAATTTGAGCTGTTGTTGGCTAAACAAATGGATTCTCTCACCCTCGCAGGAAAAGATGAAGGAGGAATAGCAAGCTGGTCCCACTCATTATGATACACTCAAAATGAAGTCAGTGAGCTGCAAAGATTTTTCTTCTCTCCTTGAACATATTTGAAATGCTCTCATCAAAACCCTCTCCCTGAGAATAGAGTGGGAGGGTTGGATCACTCTGTTTTCTATGTATCTCTGTTATTTCAACAGCGTCACATTATCTCAAAATAATGATAACCGATTATCTCCAAAAGACTGTGTAATATAATCTTGATACTCTCTGACTGTAATATGTAGAGCACTGGCAAAAAAAAAAAAGGGGGGGGGGGACAGCTCTTGATCTCCCTATTCCAGAGGTGGACTGCTACCAGTTCGTACTGGTTCATGAGAACCAGTAGTGGAAATTGGGACTGAGTTTCCGAACCGGTAGGGATGACAGGCTGACCACACCCCTGAACCAGTTCCCTGGTCGCTCATGCCATTGCTGGCATGTTTTTTTAGTCATTTTATAATGTTCTGCGCATGTGCAGAAAAATTTACTACTGCGCATGCACAAGCAACACATGGCATGAAGCGAACAAGCAGTAATGCCGGCAGCAACCCACCCCTGCCCTACTCCTGAGATATTTACCTATTTCAGGCATATATTCCTGGACTTTTAGAATCCCAGGTGTGGCCACAAGAAAAACACTTAGTACCGTATTTAGGATGCTATGGATAATGTCTGTATCTGAGCATCATCTCAGCACTTCTCCGACAATACTACATTGTTCAAACATAAATAAATATGATAATATAATGTTATTATCAGTGTTCGTATTAATTTATTTTATCATATTCCCCGAAATTTTACAAATGCTGTTAAATACTCCCGATGTGAAATCACAACTCATTCTCTATATTTCAAAAATAAACAAACAAACAAATCTTTTTTGTGAGGGTACAAATATTGCATGGTAAACTTGGAAAGAATATTTCAGAATCTCCTCTTAATGAATTATTTAAAATTCAAAGAAAGCAAAATAAGGGCGGATGAACTGAGAGAAGCACTAAAAAAAAGGAAACATAGAAGGCAGATAAGAACAGGAGTTCATAGTTTTCTAAAACTGATTATTTGATAATGGTATATTTGAACTGATTCTTTTTGGCTCTGGAATTTGGTATAACGGAGACTGACAATACAGAAGACATTATTTGGTATGCAAACTATCTAATCTGGCTAAAATACAACACAATAAATAAAATTAAATAGCCCAAATGAATATTTACTTTGTCATTGTATGAGACAGTAAACAGAGACAGTAAACAGAAGAATTGTCAATATGTCCCTGCTTACAATTTATTGTGATGTTGATGTTTTATGAGTATATCTATTGTAATTACAGATTTTATGTAATTAAACATTTCTGTATCCAAGGATTAGAAGATCCACTTAACAATTGCTTGTTTTAGATTTTACAGTTACAAATGCAAAACTTTTATTTTTTGCCAAATCAGATTTTTATATATTAAGAAATAAATAAATTTCTTTCTGAAGCCTTATAAAGTTGCCAGGAAGGGATTCCAGAGGCCTTACCTGTTACTCTTTCTTCAAAAGTCCAGTCCTTGCTGCCAACCATGCAAAACTTTTGGCCACTGGTTGAAAGCAAAATGGAGTGTTCGACCATGATAATCCCAACTTGTTATGGATGATAGATTCCTTCAGGGCAGCATATTCTAGCTTCTTGAAATATATCCTATAAAATATCAAGAAACCGTACCATATTAATATAAATACACAACCCCTTAGTCCAAGGAGATCTTTTGATATTTTTATGGACTTGATGTAACAAATTAATCAAAGACAGCCAAAACAGGCCCAAAACCTTCTCAACAATCTTCCTTCCAGAACTTTAACTGGACTGTCTACTTCCTCAGGTCAATAATGCTTCCTGTTAGGAATATAATCTAATGGTTGGGTTGGCAATATATAAACCATGTAACAATGTTGTACCTATTTCTTTAAATCATACTGTAAAGTGTGATTGGTTGCTGTTTTCCTCAATCAGCCATAAGAGGGAGCCAGAATGACTGTTTTGTTAGATGCTGGGCTGATCTGATCTAAGTGTTTTTGGAAGCTGCAAGTGCCGTGAGCTATTGTAAGTTTTGCAATGCTAGCAAACTTTGAGTACCGAACTGATTATATGATACTGGACTATGTTATTTGGATTATCCCTTACCTGAAAGACATTGATAACTGACTGTCCTATCCATGTATGACTTGGACTGTTTGATGGACTCTGATACCTCTATTTCCACAAAAGTAAAAGCCTACTTAAACTGCATTGTCTCTGTATGCTGGTTTGTGTGTTCTCCAACACAACTCTCGCAATGCTTCACTGAACGTACTTGCTCTCCCAACGGGGAGCTTACCTAACACTTCCCAGAAAACCTTGCCAGACCATACACCTCAGTCAATTCAATTGCAGCTGCATAGCTGAAGTCTAACTCAAAGTGAGCTCCCACAACTTTATTCAACCGATAGCTTAAGTAATCCTTGCATCAGCTTTTTACATAGTTTTCTGACCTATCTGTCCCTAAGACTGATTAGGTTACTTTAATAGAATAGCAGAGTCAGGAGGGACAGGCTAGTCCAACCGTCTGCTCAAGCAGGAAACACTATTTCATTTCTGATAAATGGTTGTCCAATCTCTTTTTAAAAATCTCCAGTGGTGGAGCACTCACAACTTTAAAAAAGACCACTAGATATAGCACTTTATTATTTTCAGAAGAACTACACTGCCTACAAATACCAATCCATTCTCCCCTCCCCCCAAACACTGGGGCTATAATTTTTGCATATCTTAATCGCAGTCAATAGAAAGAATACTTTAGTTTTATGAAATGAAATTTGAACCCATAGGGATAGTATAAGCTTTGAATTGATTCAAGCTAAATCATCCTAGTTTATCAATCAACTTAATTAGTTTCTATATTGTGGATGGAGCACAATATTATTATGAAGCCTGCATTCATTATAACCTTTTTATTAATTAACAAGACTTTAATTTCTAAAAAAAATTTAAATTAATTAAAAGCTTATCAGAATGTGTCTAATTTTTAATATGAGATGGGAAAAAGCAGCAGTTAGGGATGCAGCCATATAGAGCAGCAAATTTATATCCAAGTGAATTTTCTCTCACAAAATTTCAAAACCACGAAAACTGATGTGAAAAATCTATGGTTGACATAATTAAACCCAAATTTCTGAGGAATACCTTATAGAATAGAAGCAAAAGGTGACTTATTTAAAATGAAAATAAACACAATACAGGTACTCCTTGCTTGCCAGGTCCCTCATTTAGTGACCATCCATTCACTAAAGTTACCACAGTTGGCAATAAAAACCTCTATGGCCAATCCTTGCATTTACGGCCATTCCAATGTCCCTTGAGCATCTTGATTATTAGTTGTGAATTTCGTAATTGGCTTCAAACAAGAAGAATTAATAAAGAATGAAGAAGTGAAATTGCAGCTCCAACCTATGGTGTCTCATTTAATGACATGTGGGTTCACTTAATGCTAGAAGCAGAAGCGAGGTTTTAAGTCAGGCACAGTCAGATGTTTCACTTAATGACCTTATCACTTAGCAATGGGGCTGCCAGTCCTGATTGCAATCAATAAGAAGGGCTATTGTAAAATATTTACTTGCACAAAGAAGCAAATTGGATTAGCATATAGGATAAAACAAAAGAAGGGGCGATGAAATTCTCTATGGTTGTTTCAAAATTGCTCCCATATGAGCAAGACAGCTCATTCTGTGTCAGATTACCTTATTTCTTTTTCCTCTCCTGTTTTAGTTCTGGGATAATTTAGAAAGATCCTTCACCGAAAGGCAGCGTATTAAAAAGAGAACAATTTTTGTCCACGGAGCTTGGAGATTTCCGCATTAGCAGAAGCCTTTTATTAGGCTTAGGTGATTTAATGTAATCAGTTTCTTAACAAAGCCCTAAAGAGGCTCAGTTATAATAATGATTGAGAACAGCAGAGTAGAAATCCAGGCACGTATATCAGTAACGAAACTGCAGATACCAGATTGACTTGTAATATAACCATCAATACTGAAATGGAGCCAAGAAATGTAATACACATCTTTTCCTGATCGCCCACCCCTTTTTCAATTCTTTGTCTGAATACTGAATAAAAGCCAGCAGGAAACATTTACCTGGCTGGTCTAAAAGTTCACCCAGAAACCCAACAACCAACCATTTCTTTTTGTCAAAATAAAACACATGATATTCAGTTACAGTTTTGGCATTTCTTTTCTCCTGGAAATGTGGCCAAACGTATTATGGCGAACAAATGCTCACAAAGAAAACATTTCATTTTCTTTACTTATTTCCCAGTGATAATTTCCCCTTATAAAATACAACAAAAGGAAAAACTGTTATCACAATATATAACTGCAGATTTCCCCCTTCTTTAAAACTTTCTGTATTGTCTATTTTTCTGTTTGTTTTTGGCATTCAAGTAATAAAAAGCATATAAAATTAAAATGATTTAGTATATACTGATGGCAAAAACAGTCACAGAGTAATATTTGCTAAGAGACTAGGTAAGAATCAAGATCCAGTTTGTGTAGTTTATGTGTCATTCTCCCGGTGGTGAGATTCAAACAATTGAACAACCACTTCTCTGCCCTAATGACCACTGGGTGGGCGTTGCCAACTCAACGTCACTCATGTCAATGGGTGCTTCACCTTAACTGTTACTATGTAATAAGGGTTAACCGGAGAGGCAGTTTCTGTAAGCAGGGCAATAAAGATTAGGCTAGAAACAACACCAATGTTTCCTTCCTGCCTTCCTTACAGCAGCAGCCCTGTAAAGTGAACAAAACAAAATGAGATTTCTTCCAACAATTGGTTCTACAAACTGCTTAGAAAGTTAAGAACTGGTTCTCCCGAATAGGTGTGAACTGGCTGAATCCCACCACTGCAATCTCCCTTCCCTCTCCCTGGATTGAAGACCTATTGTTCTTTGACAAAAGAATGAGGAGGAAAATCATAAGCAATTTTCATATGGGGAATATGAAATTTCATAATTTGTCTCCACATCTCAGCATTCTAGATTACAGTCTCAAAGCTAATATCTCTTAGGAACTCATCAAGATGTGCCTTCAACCACGTCTGCAATTGAGAAGAAGTAATGGTGTCTACACATACTTCTGGATGTGGTGTTTTTGGCAGAAGTGAGCAAATTGGTTTCTTTTGCATTTTTTTTAGCAGCGCCCCCCCCCCCCCCAGCCTGACTGGTGAATCCCCAGGCAAGGATTGTGTCAACATATCATTTTGGAGGAATCATGCCACTAGTTTATAAAAGCAAATATTTGAGCATTGTAACATAAATCTCAGGTAGAAAGAAAAAAAACATGAAGTAGGAGAATTGGGAGAAGATATTCATACTTCTCTTCTTTAGCAGTAGTTCCATCTAAATTCCATTACTCAGATTACCTTCAATGGATGTATGCCAGGGGTAGTCAACCTTTTTACACCTACCGCCCAAGTTTGTATCTCTGTTAGTAGTAAAATTGTCTAACCGCCCACAGGTTCCACAGTAATGGTGATTTATAAAGTAGGGAAGTAACTTTACTTTATAAAATTTATAAAGCAGAGTTCCAGCAAACCCCTACCGCCCACCATGAAAGCTGGAACGTCCACTAGTGGGTGATAGGGACCAGGTTGACTACCACTGATGCATGCCATGTGAAAGAATAAAACTGGGGTTGCTATCTGCATTAGGGAAAATTTGCCGCAGCCAGATAGAAATTCTTCCCACCCACCTACTTTCCCAAGGATTGGCTCAGCTCTTCTCAATCCTTTCCCAAGGATTGGCTCAGCTATTCTCTTCTGTCTCCTCTCTTCTCTTCAGCAAAATCTGTTAGCTGATGATGTAAAATTATTTAACGCCACCGACTATGCTGCTGCCCAACAAAGAGACCTCAACCATGTGTCAGAATAATCACGCATTTGGCAACTCCAAAACTCAACTAACAAATGGTCTGTCATACACATTGGCAATAAAAATCAGAACACCAAATCGGGCAGAAACGACCTTGTAGACAACCCTCACTCTGTCAAGGACCTAGGAGTACTCATGTCAAACGATCTAAGCCCAGAGCTTACTGTAACAGCATTGCCAAAAATGCATTAAAAGTTATTAACCTAATTTTGTGAAGCTTCTTCTCGGGCAACATTGTACTGCTAACTAGGGCATACAAAACCTTTGCCAGACCTATTCTTAAATACAGCTTGTCTTCCTGGAATTCACACTGTATATCGGACCTTAATATGATCAAGCGAGTCCAGAGGTATTTCATGAGAAGTGTACTCCAGTCCTTTGCTCACAATAGAATCCCTTATACCACAATAGAATCCCTTATGCCAATTTTGGCCTTGGACAATCTGGAACTGTGCTTCCTGCGGTCGGACCTAAGCATAGTCCACAAAATTGTCTGCTACAACATCCTACCTGTCAACGACTACTTCAGCTTCAACCACAATAATACATGGGCAAACAATCGATACAAACTCAAGGTAAACCGCTCCAAACTCGATTGCAGAAAATGCAACTTCAGCAACAGAATGGTCTACGCCTGGAATGCTCTACCTAATTCCGTTGCTAATTCTCACAGCTTCAACCTTAAAATGTCTACCGTGGACCTCAACCCATTCCTAAGAGGTCCTCAAAGGGGGCATGCATAAGCACACCAGTGTGCCTACCACCCCTGCCCTACTGTCCCCATTTATTTGTATTCATTTCCTTTGTTTGTGTTTATGTTCATACTTATACCTGCTATCTTGTACATGTTTGAAAAACACATACATACGTACGTAAAGTTTACCACCCCAGAAACCAGGTGGAATTCTAAATTTTCAAGATCTTGTTTTTCTGTGAATTTTTATTTTTTACTTTTGCTTGCGGTGGTTAAAAGAGTAAAATAGGTACAGTTAGGCCTTTGACCTGATGCTAGAAAAAGTGCAGAGAAGAGCAACAAGATGAATAGGGGATTGAGGCCTAAAATATATGAAGAATGGTTGCAGCAGTTGGGTAGTCTGATTTAATGAAAAGAAGGACAAGGGCGACTTGATAGCAGTGTTCCAATATCTAAGTGGCTGCCACTAAGCTGGTGGTGGTGGTGCTGGTGATTGTCAATCTATTCTCCAAAGCACCTCAAGGCAAGACAAGAAACAAAGGATGAAAATTAATCAAGGAGACAACCAATCTAGAACTAAGGAGAAATTTCCTGTTAGAACAATTAATCAGTGGAACAACTTGCCTCCAGAAGTTGTGGGTGCCCCAACACCCAAGAAGAGATCTGACAATTAGTCGCAAACATTATAGAGTTTCCTGCTTGAGCCGGAGGTTGGTCTAAAGACCTCCAACTCTGTTATTCTGTTACTCAGATGATATCGCTTCCTCTTGCTTCAAAGTATAACATAAATAAAATCAAATATTAATTAAGGACACACCTATGGAGTGTAACTGCATGCCAACAAAAAACCCAGTGTGGCTTTTGAATTGGCAGGGACTGCGGACCTTATATGCTATGCCAATATGGAAGCAACTACTGGAGAAGTATTCCAGTTGTTAGCCAGCTGCCTCATGGAATTCCTGACCCCTTTCCAAAGCTTCAGATAATAGTTGTTTCAGGACTGCAGTGTTGTGATACTGTATGCCTGTCTTCGTCTGATAATTGCTGAATTCTACAGATCATTTCCTTCAAACAATTCGTGACTCAAATATTTCACCACTTCCAAAGTGAAAATAGAAAAATAAGGATGGTAGACAACTGCTCCTTTCAAGTGATGCCTATTTCATTTCTTACAAAAAACAAGAAAAAGAAAGAGAGACAGTGAATACATAACAACAAAGATACTTCAAACAGCTTTATGTTAACAATGTAAATATCTCCTTACCTTATAGCCTACAAGGGAAGTCTGTTATATGAAAGCCAACCAACCATAGTTTGACTCCTGGATTTGAACCCAGTAAAAAGAGACTGATGAGCTTCCCTTAACTCTTACAGTTATGGATGTGCATCAGATTGGTCACCGAGAGACTGCAGGTCGACTGTCTCCTAGAAAATAGGCTTCTTTGTACCATGGGAAAAACAAATACCTTGCAGCTTGCAAAGTTGTATTTCCAGTGATTCCACACAATATCATGTATCTGCTGTATTTAACTGCTGGAGCTGTTAAGTAAAATCTGCTGTTGCCAACATAGATGCTGATTTAATGGGTGACAGAAAAATGACTCACTGTCATTATTTGGGCTAAAACTCATATTGAGGGCATAGAAGGATATAAAATCTAGATTTCTGTAGATTACTCAGTGGTTGAATAATTTACACAATGACTGGACAAAACACTAGAGAATTTGCTCTCGGAAAAAGCCTTGATTTCATGAAAAGGATATGCGTTGTACAGGACTGCTTGTACATCAGCTTTCATTCCTTCTCCACCCCACACACAAAGACATTTTCTTGATTCTCAAGCTATAGTAAGGGAAGAAACAAATCTAATTGCTATGTTTAAATGCTAAAATTAATATGAAATGAAATCTGCTTAAGATCACTACCTGTCTTGCTTAGTTAGTTTGGTTCTATGCACTTTGCTATTCGGGTATGACAAGACAGGCGACCAACAATCTCTTGTAACATTTTAAAAAGCTGCAGTGAAGGTGAAGATTTATTTATTAACGATTTAGCCCAATTTTTCCTGAAGAGCATAACAAACTAAAGATAAATCTCCCTCCCTCCTATCTCCCCCTACAACAGCCAACCAAGAACTGTTTGGAAGTTAGCAATAGCAATAATAATAGCAGTTAGACTTATATACCGCTTCATAGGGCTTTCAGCCCTCTCTAAGCGGTTTACAGAGTCAGCATATTGCCCCCACAGTCTGGGTCCTCATTTTACCCACCTCGGAAGGATGGAAGGCTGAGTCAACCCTGAGCCGGTGAGATTTGAACAGCCGAATTGCAGAACTGCAATCAGCTGAAGTAGCCTGCAGTGCTGCATTTAACCACTGCGCCACCTCGGCTCAGTTAGGCTGATGGGTTGAACATCATCCAGAGAACTTCCGTGAGTGACTTAAGTAGGCCCCTTTAAATTGTACTTTGGAACGGTGGAGAATATTTTTGTGAGTCAGTATAGAATAGTGCAATGCTGTCCAAAATTAGCAACTTTTAATACTTGAGGACTTGAATTCCCAGAATACTCCAGTCATTCTCGGAATTCCACACCTCTTAAAATTGCCAAGATTGGACACTACCCAGGGGTAGTAATTAAGATGTTGGCTAGAAAGCAGGAGACTATAAGTTCTAGGCCTATCTTCAGTATGAAAGCCAGCTGGGTGAGCTTGGGCCAATCACACTGTCTAAGACCAAGACTTTTCAGGATTGTTGTTATGGAAGATACAGGAAGTAGAAGGAATATTAGGAAAGTTAATCATCTTCACCATATCTATATAATAGGCATATATACTTTTTTATTCTTATATACATATACATATATGGCAGAATGAAAATATACTAATAACCCTAGCAACAGCACTTAGAGTTAAATACCGCTTCACAGTGCTTTACAGCCCTCTATAAGCAGTTTACAGATTCAGCATATTGCTTCCAACAATTTGAGTCCTCATTTTACCCACTTCAGCAGGATGGAAGGCTGAGTCAACCTTAAGCCTGGTGAGATTTGAATTGCCAAATTGCAGTCAGTGGAAATATCCTGCAGTACTACATTCTAACCACTGCGCCACTGTAGCTAACAACAACAACAACACCACAAAAGAATTTAGCCAAGACATTGGTACGCAGTTTGGAATTGACAAATGTGCAACAATGGCAACCAAAGCAGGCAAGGTCATAGAAGATGATGGAATAGAACTTGAGAATAAAGAAATGATAAAGGCAGTAAAACCAGAAGAAGGCTACAAGTACTTGGGGATTTTAGAGGCCTCTGACTTAATGCATAATAAAGTCAAGAAATTAACTTCAGCCAAGTACATTCAATGAATTCGCAAGATATTAAAGTCCAAATTAAATGGAGGAAACATCATAAAAGCCGTAAACATCTGGGCTATATCTGTGATCAAATACTCTGCAGGAATAATTGATTGGACCCAGATGGAGTTGGACAATTTGGACACAAAAATAAGGAAGCTTATGACAATGAATCATGCTTTGCACCCTAAAAGTGATGTTGAGGGTGGTCGAGGACTCCTACTAGTAAAACAGACTGTGGAAGAAGAAAAACACAGTTTGAATGATTACATCCAGAAAAGTGAAGAACCAATGATTAAGGAAGTAAATAAAGGAGGCCTTTTAAAGACAACTAAGTCAAAAGCTGAATATAAGAAAGAAGTAATTGAGAAGCGAGCTGAAAATTGGAAAAACAAAGCTATGCATAGTCAATACTTGAAAAGTATTGAAGGCAAAGCTGACCAAAAGCTAACTTGGAACTGGTTACAATCAGGAGCACTGAAAAAAGAAACAGAAGGCTTTATTTTGGCAGCTCAAGAACAAGCCTTAGCCACAAACTACATTAAGGCAAAAATTCAACATGTTACCACCAACAGCAAATGTCACCTCTGTAATGAGAAAGACAAGACAGTCGACCACTTGATCAGTGGGTGCAGCAAAATTTCACAAACTGACAATGCCATGACCGCGTTGCTAAGATCATTCACTGGAAATTGTGCCAAAGGTTTGGATTTGAGAACAGCAAAAACCACTGGGACCATCAGGTTGAGAAGGTTTTAGAAAATGAGAAAGTCAAGATCTTGTGGGACTTCAGAATTCAGACTGACAGGCACTTGGCCCACAACACACCTGACATAACAATAGTTGAAAAGAAAAAAAGTATGGTTCATTGACATTGCAATACCTGGAGATGCACGAATTGAAGATAAACAGCAAGAAAAAATCACAAAGTACCGGGACTTGCAAATTGAAGTTGAGCAACTGTGGAAAAAGAAATTGTCTGTTGTCCCGGTTGTAATTGGAGCCCTTGGAGCAATACCTAAAGGGCCACCTCGCTATTTGGAAAATTTAAATTTATCACACTTGAATATTCTGATTCTACAGAAAAACCGCCCTACTTGGAACAGCTTACATCCTTCGACGTTACCTTAACAGTTCCTAGGTCCTTGGTTAGGACTCAAGCTATTGAGCTACCAACCAGCCCCAAAGGTTGTGAATCTCACCAAAGATTAACCACATAATAATAATAATACAGGACTGGGTGTCAACATTAGAAAACCAAAAGCGAAACCATTTGTAATCCCAAAGTGGAAGGTTAAATGCTAACATAAGATTTAAAAAAATTAGGATCAGAAGCAAGTAATTTAAAGAACCTGAAAGAGCAAAAATGGAAGAATGTAAGGATCAAGACAAACTGAATGCAATATTGGCTTAACACCATAAAAATTAAAAAAAGATTTGAAAATCAACAAATAAACCAACAAATAACAGCAACAGCTGAGACAATTGAATAGTATGAGACACAATTTAAGCAAAATGGATTATATCAATAAGACCAGAAGCAATCCTACCAATATATAAATGGCAATAGAAATTCTGAAAATGGAGAGAAAAAAAGTAGGAAAAGAAAAAGAAAGATCTAGGGAAACTAAAAAAGACTAATAAAAATGCTGGATGGATAAAAGAATATGAAGTTATTAAAAATCAAATGTAAGACTAAGAGCAACAGCAGAAATGTTTAAAAACCTAGTGAAAAGGACTTCACTAAAAATTACCCTGTTTCCCTGAAAATAAACCCTCCCCGGATAATAAGCCCAATCAGGCTTTTGAGTGCATGCACTAAAATAAGCCTTCCCCTGAAAATAAGCCCTCCCTGAAAATATTGTAACAAAGCAGCAGCCATGAGGTGACCACACTCGCTGCCTCCTGCACCTCAAAAATAATAAGACCTCCCCGAAAATAAAAGCCAGGCACTTATTTCGGAGGGTGGGGGTGGGGGGTCAAAAGAAAATAAGACTCGGTCTTATTTTCTGGAAAACATGGTAGGCATCTCTTACCAATGATCTATCAAATCAGAAATGTTTCTATCAATCCATCAATGGATCAGCCTACAGCTGATAAAAAAGAAATAGTACAGTTCTAGGCAGAGCTATGGGACAACTCAAAGAAATACAATAGGAATGCAGTTGGAATAAAGGAGGTAGAAAATGAGGGAGGGGGAGCTGAAATGAAAGAACTTGTAATGACCAGAGAAATGTTGGAGAAAAAGGCAAGGGGGATCAAGAATTGATCAGTGCCCACTCATTGCCTTTTCCAAATCCTTGGAAGGACTCAGTAGGTGATAACAATGCCAAATCCACTCTAAATGTCTGGCTGACTCTGTGACCAACTAGAATATATTTACCTAAGGTGTTTGGAACCAAAAGGAGTAAAGTAAGAAAAACAGAGAGGTGCCCCTCCCCCCAAAAATGGATGATTGAATTCAAATTTGGTCCAAATGTGCAGTTCAGAGATGAAATTTTTCTTTTTTAACGCTTGTCACTTTTATTCCTTCTCATTCCCCCTCTTTTTCATTACTCTACCTGTGGCACATAATGAATCTAAAAGCTGACACTGATCCTAGAGTGAGAGAAGAACACAGTAGGAGTTGCATTGATAGACCAGGCAAGAGATATGTTTGGTTCACTCTTTTCTATGAAGAAATTTGAGGTACTGAAGGGACATCTTAATTTGGCCAATGGAAGGTAATGATCGGTTAAACTTTCATCTATCAGAAATAACTATATTAATTTTCCTCCAGCCTTTCAGGTAGGCCAAAATAGATATTTCTGAGCCAAAGCATTCTGCAGAGCATTCAGTTAGTAAAAAGCTTCTCATTGACCCATCCTTGGTCTCCAGGGGGAATCCTTTATTGGTTATGTCTTTCTAAAGTCTTCCTCTCATACATTTTAGTCCCACTATTTATAATATGGAGTTAACATATAATACTGATTGAACTTTCAAGAAATAAAATCAATAGATAATCTTGAATATCTGAAAGCACTGTAGAAACGACCTCCTCCTCTTCCCCCTCCCCCTCCTCCTCATTCTTCTTCTTTATAAAACACTCACAAATCAGACCTAGACATGACAGCCCATGATAGAAGATCCAATTCTTATTACTGAATGGATGATTTTATTAGATTCTAAAGAACACAAAAACATTATTGATATATATTAAGTGTACCGAACTATTTTGTTACATTAACTGCACAACTTATAACATTCAAGTTATTCCTTTCATTTGCCTCTCATTAAACAAAAATCGCAGTAGGAAATTTTTTTAATCAATCAAATAAATCTCTCCAATGAATGTATTAGAAATTTTAAAATAAAAAAATACCCTATTTACTCTTTTGGCTTCAAGATAAACAGGGCAAGCTATTTAGCCACACACAGAAGGTATCTAAACTTTATTTGTTTTAGAAACACAGAGATAATTTTTTCCTTGTGCTTTTAGAATCAAACAAGCTCATCCCTCAAAAGGAAATACTGAAATAATCTTTGGTATTTCTTTCTGATTGGAAAATGCCATGTTTACAATACATATGTCCCAAACAGCAGTGAATTGGGGAATGATAATATCACAGGGAAAGAAGAAGCAATGATTGGATGTACATTTTCTGCAATTAAGCTAGTTATGATAGTGATAGGCAGCAGTAATTTAGATCTATACTATATTGTGCAGAGAAGTCATGCTTTTTAATGGGGGAAATAATGCACAATTTAAATAGATAATATGCTAATTCAACAAAAACAAACAGTGATAATAACACCAATTAAGGCAATTGTGGATAATTATATGTAACTGATGCACAATAACAATTTGAACCTAAACTGCAAACAGTCTATATCCATTTTTCTGGAAGAATGCCCACAGCATGCAATACCATAAAAATAATAATACTAAAGGACAGATTTAGGCAGACGTAGAGAATCTGAGAATTCTAGAGCTGAAAGTATCTTAAAAAAACTGGGTTTTACAACTTCCTGACTATAATTGACAAAAATTAATTCATTTTAAAACAGGATAGCACTAGCACTTAAGACTTATATACGATGTTATGGTGCTTTACAGCCTTCTCTAAGTGGTTTACAGAGTCAGCATATTGCCCCCAACAATCTGGGTCCTCATTTTACCCAACTTGGAAGGATGGAAGGCTGAATCAATCCTGAGCCGGTCAGGATCAAAATGCTAGCAGTCGGCAGAGTTAGCCTGCAATACTGCATTCTAACCACTGCGCCACCACAGTTCTTCTGGCTACAAACAAAACCCAGCATTATATGCCCTTAAGTACACTTACCATGATTATTGAAATAAAAATAATCCAAAGAAAATTCCACCAAGTTTATTTACTCATCCTACATGTAAAGCCATATTACTTGGTATCTAGTCTATTGTAGAGTTTATATTCGTGTATATTTTCTGCTTCAAAATGCTGGAAAAGAGTAGATGAAGAAGGACACCAGAACTAAAAGCAAAGATCAACAGGCTGTATATGACTTCAGGTCTCAAGTTGGTTTTTTGGGGGGAAATGTGCATTTTGAGTTAGAAATAGAATGCAAGAAAAACCAGAGGAACTCCAAATATTCATCCACGAAGCAAGCAACCTCAGCCATGTTTCTCAACGTCAGCAACTGCAAGATGTGCAGGTTTCAACATGTAGTATTCCTGATGCTGGCTGGAGAATTTTGGGAATTGAATTCCATGCCTCTTAAGGTTGCTGGGATTGAGAAACATCGAACTAGAAGCAATCTTTATGAACTTATTTTTCTGCTATGGGAGTTGGGGGAAAAAACACCAGGGTGGAGAGACTAAAGCTTGTGTTGCTCCCTTGAATTCACTTCATTGAAAAAATGTGAGACCAAATTAAAAAGTGAGCACTGTGAATATTTACCCTCCCGCTTCTTCTTTAATCATTGGGAAGGGCTAAAGGGAGACATTGACTTACTTCACAGTCAATGTCCCTTCAGACATCGACTGAAGGGAATTTTCTGTGTTGTTGCTTTAACCTGAAAACCCCTTGACCAACTAAAAACCCATGCTCTCACCATGATGAGGGTCTCACCATGAAATATCTATTGTTTATAGATCTTTCTAGGAATAATCACGGGATCACAGAACTTCCCACTGTCTTCTGATGAACTCCAGAAGAAAACAGTATCCTGCAGCCCTGTGAGTTGCAGCAGATAAAAGTAAAACAATGTTATGTGTATGCACTAAAATCAAGCAGAATTTGATTTTACAATTTTGGATCTCATCCTAACTCCCCAACCCCTTCTAGACATTGTGTGGCCATCTCTGAGCGTGAAAAGCAAACAGATAAAGCTTTATTTTTTTCCCCACCTAAAGATCTCCTTTGCCAAGTTCTCTTGGCCCCTCTTGTAATTTCTGAAAACATTCTACATATTCTGTGACAAGGATGGGAAATCCCCCTCTGCCCCCCCCCCACCGGCTAAAGGCGTTTCTATATCTTGGAAACAAGATTCTGCCCAGCATGATACGCTTTAAGAAAAAGAACATAATTATATATTCCAATCTTTCAATCTTAGCGCCTTTGAGAAATGTTCACATCCCAATAAAATCAGATAGCCCAGACAAAAGACACATCTGGAGGGACTTACGCTGGGAAAGGATGCTTTATAAAGCAGTGTTTTTCAAACTCGGCAACTTTAAGAGATGTGGACTTCCACTCCCAGAATTCCCCAGTTGTATGCTGGCTGGGGTGTTCTGGGAGTTGAAGTCAACATCTCTTAAAGTTGCCGGGTAAATGTAAATGTAAGAGGCTATATAGTTCACATTGCATTTTGGAGAAGGCAGGCTCAGTACATAATCTATATCCTTTCATGAATTCCCAAAATACATTATTTAGAAACAATATAGCATATTTGAATCTAATTATTTTACTGTAATTGTTTTACATATTCTACTGTGGTAAATCTGCTCTGTGAAAGAACAAACCACCCTTCTTGCATTCTCAAATAGCCCAGAAAATGGGTTGTGCTCCACTGAGCACGATGGAAAGATCACACTATATCAGAGTTAGTTGAACTATTTATTTTAAAAAATGAAATTCCCTGAAGTCCTCAAGTAAAAACAATTAGTGGTGTAATAATGAAGGCATACTCTTCACAATTATTATGGAATAATCATTATGCTTGTTTAGTGACTGATGAAGAAAGATGCTGAATGGAAATTTAATCACTGATTTCCTATCCTAGAGTGAGGTGCCTAATGAGATCACATAATTACAACCCAATGAATTTGTATCTTTAGTTGATACACAACTCTGATTACCTAAGAAAGGGGTTGCATAATCTTCCAAAGAATTAATGGGAAATGCTTTGAACATATACAGTGATCAGAATATGCTACCTGGGAAAGCTATAGAGCACAGGAAAAGAAAAACCGCCTATGTGCCGCTCATTTTAAAAGAATATAAAGATGATTCTCACTTAACCACTTTTAAGGCACAGTGTGGGCTTAGTGGTTAAGACTCTGTGCTTGTTGGCTGGAAAGCGCGCACATGCTCATAACCAGCAAACTAATGTGCTGAAGCTGACCAGGCTAAGGAGGCTAGCCAGATGAATATCTGGTAGGCAGAATTTTTTCTCTTTTCCTTTCCAAAAACTAAGGTGTATCTTATACTCCGGAGCGTCTTATGCTCCAAAAAATATGGTGACTTCACTTAACAATGCAGTTGCCGGTTTGTGAGGCAATGAAGGTGAGTTGATGTCTAGGCTGTGTAAAAGCAATCACAGCCAGGTAGAAACTCTATGTAATCACAATTTTGCTCACAACTAGCCAGTGTGTTCCTCCTTCTGATAGTAATTGAGCTACCCTCTGGGGTTTCCAAAGATGTGCTGATATCTAGAGGCAGCTTCACTCCATCCAGGCTCTTATTATGTCAGAAAAGTAAATGCTAAGTCAGAGTGAGTGCTGTGCATTGCAGAAAATGAAGTAAGAAAATGGCAAGCAATGTCTGGAAATGGACAGATCTTATAGATAAGCCGGAATCAGTCAACTGCTAGAACCGCAAACTACCTTGAGCCACATATCCTGCTGGGATTCTGGCTTGGAGCTTTGTAGCAATTAGGAAAAGATCAGATATCCTGAGGTAGCATCTCATCGCAACTGGTGCAATAACTTTGGAAAAAAAGACAAAAGCTGTATGCTACTTTATAGACTTTGAGACTTTTATTTGAACTGAGTATTAAATGACTGAGTATTAAAAATGTATTTATGTGGAAATACATCCTGGCCATCAAGAAATATGACCCTCTATTCCTCATGTCCATCCACGAAGACTCAAAAGGACACAAATTTGATATAACCGGGACCAAGTTGTAACCCAGAAGAAATCAAGGAGATAAAGGGGATTTCTGGAAGCCTGGTTTTCCACCAATAAATCAATAAACAGACACATTAACATCGACCCAATCTAACAACCACTTAGAACAAAACATCATCAACTAGGATCCCAAAGGCAGCATATAAAGACCAATGAACAATCACGCTGCAAACGAAGTTATAACTCAACAGATCACAAGAAATCTGACCACATCACAAACAGCTGATGAAACCGCCCCGAAACCAGACCATGACATCATCAGAAGACATCCAAACAACACCACTTGCACTAATTTACATAACACGGATGGTACTTAAAATCAAGGACAACTTGTTAGTTGTGAAGTTACGTCCGACCCATCGTGACCCCATGAACAATGTACCTCCATGGCTTCCTGTCCTTTACCATCCTCTGGAGTCCATTTAAGCTCATGCTGATTGCTTCGGTGACTCCATCCAGCCACCTCATTCTCTATCGTCCCTTTCTTATATTGTCCTCAATCTTTCCTAGCATTAGGCTCTTCTCCAGTGAGTCCTCCTTCTCATTAGGTGGCCAAAGCATTCGAGTTTCGTCTTCAGGATCTGGCCTTCTAATGATCAGCCAGGGTTGATCTCCTCTAGGACTGATCGGTTGGATCACCTTGTAGTCCAAGGGACTCGCAGGAGTCTTCTCTAGCACCAGAGTTCAAAGCCCCCAATTCTTTGGCGCTCAGCCTTTCTTATGATCCAATTTTCACAGTCCTACATTGCAATTGGGAAAACCATAGCTTTGACTATACACACTTTTGTTGGCAGGATGATGTCTCTGCTTTTTACTATGCTGTGTAGATTTGCCATAGCTTTCCACCACAGGAGCAAGAGTCTTTTAATTTCTTGGCTGCTGTCCCCATTTGTGGTGATCTAAAACCAAGGACTATTACAGCCAGCCAATCACACAACCCAAATCAGACCAGGACTCAGAAAGATATTTAAAGGCCAGTATTTCCCCAGACAAGTACACTGAAGATGTCTCTTTGAATGGGGATGAAATGTTTGCAACCAAATCGCCAAGCTCAGAGCTCAAACCAACAACTTAACTACCAACCCAAGCTATTAATATTCAAAGACATTTCAATTTACATGGAAACTTCACCTGGTAACTCAGAGCCATAGCCTCTTGCTGGGGAAGGTGGTTTTGTAGGGCAATAAAACATTGTGTACAGATTTTCTATGCTATGTTCCTCTGGGTCCTTGGAAAGCAAAGAACCCTCACAAGGTTCCAACTGTGCTGTGGTCACTAAATGAGGACCATCTGTATAATGTATTCAATTACACACATGAAATAATTGCGTGCTTACGTCAATCGTGGGTTAAGTCCTTTCTAAGAAACTAATTTGAGAAAATGCCTAGAGAGGCTTCTCCCCAATTCACATGAAGGTAAATTGAGGTGGGTAAGGAAGCACATTTGAGCTTGCAATATTCTGTTAGTAAAATTCTGTTCTAATAAAAGTAGTTTTAGACCTGTAGGGCATTGGTGTCTTAGTCTATAGGGTAGACAGTGTAAAACAAAATAAAACAAGTTGTTCCACTCTCTGAGAAACATCAATTCCAACCCTTAATAAACAAATGAATAAATAAAACCGTCACATTCATAAAGTTGCTTACAGCAGTGTAGTATGATACATTCAATCAATTACAAAAGCACAGGTTGTATCACACTGATCAATCTATCCTACTTTCGGTTATCATAAAAATATGGTTAAAACTACAACTTTTTCTAATAGAATTTATCAATAAATGCAGCCCCCTAGACTCATAGGACAGAGCTTGGCTGTATTATTAAATTGTGGTTTCAAATTGTTGTCTTTTGTGATCTTTTTAGCAATAACCAATAACTCATTTGGATTTTTAGCTCTAACAATGAAATTTCCACTACTGTAAATTGTTTAATTGCACACATTCATCACCCAGCTGGTACTGGTAATCAGTTTGTTGAGGAATTTAATTTCAAGGCTTCTGGCATTATCAGAGTCAGCTTCTCTCCTGGTGATTTAGGGAGATGTTAACATCCCAGACAAATCTTCCTTTTTTAGTACAGAAATATATTTATTGTTATCTTCTATATTGCTATCTTCTATATTAGTTCTCTTGAGAAATTCACCTTCTTTATGTTCCAATATACATCACTGTCTTTCAGTTTACTTCTACTTAAAAGTATTCTTTCTCATTTTAATTTTTTATCATGTAAATCGTTGTATTAGTTTATAATATAAAATACAAAAATACTAAAGCAAATAATAGGAAAAATAGGAGAGGGAAAATGGACGAGAAAAGTGTGGAGAAGAAGGGAAAAAGAAAGAAAAGGCATTGACTCTTGACTCCCTTTGGTGTAGTAGAATAAGAAGTAACCTCAACTTTTTACTTTTACATAATAGTATAAACTGGTTTATATAGTTTCTAATTTCTGTAACAACAGATCTATCTAATGAGTAAAACCCAACATCAAAGGTTTATTTTTCCCCCACCTCCAGCACAAAGTCCAGAATTGGTTTCCAACTAGAAATAAAAGTGCTTGTGTTTTTTACTTTTATCAAAGCAATCAATTTAGCCATCTCTGCTAAAAGTGTTCTTTTTCAATTGCTTCCTTATCTTACTGTCAAAACATAGGTTTCCATTTGAAGCTATCTTCCAAGTTAGCACTGGCTTATTTATTAATGTCTCACTGGCGGTGCAAAGAAAATAATTTAACTTCAGTGCCTTTCTTTTTTTTTCTTAATTGCATTTATTTTTATCATGCCTGTATAATTCTTACAAATAAATCATGGCGATGAACATACCTAATATTTTTCTTCCTTTTTTGCCCAATGCAAACACTGTGTGAGGTAAGTTGGGCTGAGAAAGAATAAAAACCAATCAGCCACATTTGATATTTTAGACCAATGAAAAACTATGTGCAACCCGAATTCCCAGCCATTGGCACTTTACACCAATGATTTCCACTACACAATCTTTCTGTACTTTTTCTGTTATGTATTTTTATCTTTAAACATGTTTCTTCATCATTAATGTTGCTAAGGGTTCAGTGCTGCATCATCTTTTTTTTTTTGTACCATCTTCCTTTAGTAATTCTTTTCACCTTTCTTCTTTTCATCCTAATTACCCCATTTGCACCAATGATGCCCAAGTATAGCCCTAAATCCTGGACTGGAGATGATTTGTCCAAATCACCCCATTCCTACCTCCTTTTTTGCCATTTGTGAACCAGATTATTAGGGGACTAAAACATATGAAGAACAGTTACAGGAGCCCTTGTGGTGCAGTAGTTAGAATGGAGTACTGCAGTATTATAGGTTGACTCTGCCCTCCTGACCGGCCAAAGGTTGACTCAGCCTTCCATCCTTTCAAGGTCAGTAAAATGAGGACCCAGATTTTTGGGGGCAATATGCTGACTCTGTAAACCATTTAGACAGAGCTATAAAGTGTTCTGAAGCAGTATATAAGTCTAAGTGCTATTGCTATTGTTACAGGAAGAATGGCTGCAGGAATTGGATATATCTAATTTACTGAAAAGGAGGGCTGGGGTGACATGATTCAATATCTAAAGGAGCTGCCACAAAGAAGAGGGGGTCAACCTATTTTCCAAAGCACCTGAAAGCATGAAGCAATGGATGGAGACTAATCAAGGAGAGAAACAAATAGAACTAAGAAAAAATTTCCTGACAATGCAGACAATTAACCAGTAGAATGGCTTGCCTTCAGAAGTTGTTGATGCTTCATCACTGGAGGTCTTTAAGAAGAGATTGGACCATTTGTCTGAAATGGTGCGGGATTTCCTGCCTGAGCAGGGAGTTGAACTAGAGGACCTCCAACATAGGGATAAGAAAGGGGGGAGTGCAAGATAAAGAAAGAAGGAAAGAGAAAAAAGGTGTTGACTTTCAATTGTTTCTAACACAGTAAATGCTAATACAATTAAGACTTCAACTTTTTATCTTACCTATAATTATTACAAGTCAGTTTTACAACTGCATAATTATTAAATCTTCAAACCAAATTCTAAATTTCATTTTTTTCTTTTTCATGCATTAAAAAAAACCAGAAGCAATATCCCAACGGAAATAAGACCAAATAAACTCTCTTGTGTCAGGCATAAGAACCCAAACTACAAACGTCCACAAAATTGACGGTAGATAAGAATCAACAGAATTCCAGAAGTTCTGGATTCCAAATCAATGTCACGTTTGACCCCTCCTTCATATTCAGATTGGTCATCTCCTACAGCTTTGTTTAAAATAGTTTATATTGCCATCTTAATCAAATGCATTTTTCTTTTTTTCACCTTCTTGTGGGAAATTATATATTTCTATTTACACTTATTAATATTTCTAAATATCATAATCTATATTAGCAAAAATCACTATATTCTTTCAAATTATTTAACCTTAAAGTGAAAATTCTCTGCAACTCTTCTTTTTCAACTGTACTGGAAATATATAATTAAACCATCTTTATAATAGATACTGTTGATGTCAGATTTATATTCCAAAATTACAATTAACTCCTTTGTATTATCAGATGCTTGTACAGTAGCCTCAGTGGATTCTGCACCTGGTTACCAGTACATCTCTGGCTTACTCAACTTTCTTACAATGATTTGAGTAATTTGTCTCTCTTGCTCCTCTTTTATGAAGTTTTTGGAACATAATTGATCAATAGAGTGAATTGTTTTGTTTAATAATTTCCAAAATATTTTTTTTCAATCTCTATTTGGTTTAGGTGCGTTTGATGTTGCTTCATCTTCTGTTCATTTGCTCCCTCTTGTGATCAAACAATACATCTTTTTTTAAAGGTTTTTATAGATCAGCTGGTTTCTCTTGGCCAGTCAGAATCCACTAAAATTGGAAAACTCCAGCCTCCCATAATAAACAATCCAAAATTACAAATTATAATTCCCAAGGTCAAATTAAGGTGACAAATTCATGGAAATGACAAAATAAAATCACAACCTTTTACCTCCTTATGTTTTTCTACCAAAATTAGAAAGAAAAAAGTATCCCACAGTTCTTTATTTTAGCTCATGCACGTGCGTGGCTTGTACAGCACCTGCGCGACGCTCCAACTCTCTGGCAACCCTCCTCCTCATTGTTCAACAATTACAATTTCCCAAAAGTGACACAGATCTTCAAAAGGGAGTAATTAAAAAGAGCCTCTTTTAGCTTAATAAAAATAATAATCAAATAAGTTGTTTAAGAAATGAAAAGCATGACTTTCTGCCCATTTGAAAACTAAATTCCAAAATGGCTGCTTTTTCAACAAAGAAGTCATTGCAGTCCCAACTCTCAACTTATGAACAACTCATTGGACCACTTCAGAATGCTGTTCCAGAGTGTTCTTGAACTGGTGCTGTATGAGGGATATTGTGGGATGATTCTGGGACTCTCCCTAACCCAGGAGAGTCGAGTTAGGGAAATCTGTTTGTAAATTGAAAAAGCTTTGATGAGGAAGAAAGTTTTGCAGACTGGCCAGATGTCCAGCTTCAGTGTCCTGGGCCTCATCAGTAATGAGGAACAGAAATATAGATTGATATGGAGTTTCTTGAAAGTTCTTAATTGAAGGCTTTTGGTTGACAAAAAATGGAGAATTAGAATCTCTGAAAGAGCAGAGACTCTGCAACAGCAATGACCAATGGACTGGTTGGAAGCTCAGTCTAATAGAACTCATATAGATAATGACAAGATTTCTTATTTGTATTCCAGAAAACTGCTCCTCATAAGGAAATAACAGGCTAATGATTATCTCATGGGTCTGAGCCAGTGGTGGGTTGCAGGCAGTTCGCCCCAATACGTGCGTACCGGAGCCTGCTCGGAGCTCCGGGTACTATTCTGGTATGGTGCTCTGGAGGACCCACCCACCCGCCCGAGCTCCTTACCTGTTCTTTAAAGCCTTCGGCACTTCCGCGCACGTGCTTGGCTTGTACAGCACCTGCGTAACGCTCCACCGAGCAGCTGGAGCATCACGGAAGCTTGCGGAGGCGTCGCTGACAGGTTTGATGCATGCGCACACTGTGTGTGCATGCATACTGCATGTTCATGTGGAGGACTCCGGGGCCCGTTGCAACCATACCGGCTGCAATAGGATCCGGAACCCACCACTGGTCTGAGTAATGGGTGATAAGGAAAGCTAACAAGTTGTCAACTGTGGTGGGGTCTTTAAGGACAATGGGTTCAACTACCTTATTTTCTAAACACCTTGGATTTACAATTATTTCAGTTAAACTGGTCTTCCAAATAAGTTAGTAAAACTAACTTGGTCAGTTTTATGCCAAAATGGAGGAATAGCTAACTAGCAGAATAGAAGAATATAAAACAAATTTAGCAAAATTTAGAAAAAAGCTAAATAAACATTTATTTTAAATATGTTTTTAAACAGTTTAAAACAGATGAATTTGGAATATTAAATCTTTTGCTAAGATTTTTTTTTAAATGAACAAATAAAACATTTCTATGGAAACACAGATTGTTTAGTCTATCAGGAAAGATATTATTGGCATGAGCGGAAAACAATGCAACTGAAACCTGATAATTCATGAACATAGAAATGGCCACCAGAGGTGGCTAAAGTTACAGACAAGGAAAATGACAGACCTTAAAGGTCTGTTCCTTGAGCCATTTCAAATGATTTTTTGAAGAATTGGGAGAGAAACTTATAATTAATTTAACAAAAAATTTTGCACCTGAAAAAAATATATAAAGAAGTGAACAATGTGGTAGAAAACAAAATGTAAGAATGTATAGACAGACAAGATGAAGAGAGAATAAAAATTCTAGCTGATGAAGAAACATAGGAAAATAAAGAAAATGAAAATTAGAGAGGACAGTCAGAATAGAATTACAAAGGACAAATCAAGAGATGCAAAATATTCTGAACCAGGGCTTATTTTTGGATTTACTAAAGAGGGTTTCTAAAACCATGAAGAAAATTTGAATTGAGTTTCAATCCTACAAAAGCAACATCATGAAATAAAGTCATCCATCCATCCATCCATCCATCCATCCATCCATCCATCCATCCATCCATCCATCCATCCATCCATGACAATGATTTTTGGATTTGTGACTGGATAAGAGGAAGGAGGGGAATATGAGAAGAAATGAACCATTTATGTTATTTCATAGGGGTGGGGAATTATTTATTTATCTGAACTTGCTGAAAGGAAGATCAGGAATTGCTTCTTTCTTTCTTTCTTTCTTTCTTTCTTTCTTTCTTTCTTTCTTTCTTTCTTTCTTTCTTTCTTTCTTTCTTTCTTTCTTCCTTCCTTCCTTCCTTCCTTCCTATCTATCATCATCTATTTCTTTTTTTCTTTACTTTATATTATTTCTTTTTCTTCCCTTCTCTTTTCTATATCCATTTGCATTATTTTTAGTATTGCAAAACCTTTAATAAAAATACATCTTTTTTAAAAAAAAGACATTTCCTCACTAAAAAAGCCAACAATATTTTATTTAAACAATACAATTCAAGGATTCCTCACTGCCAAACAAGCAAAATAGCTGATAAATTCCCTGATCAAAACATTAGAAGAGTATGCTTAGCAGATTACTTGATGCTTCTTCCTATTTAGTCCAGAACAGGACTGTTTGCTGCACCTCCCCCAAAGCAGCTGTTCTGGTTAGCTGTTCTCAGAAAGTACCTGTTTCAGCTACAACACTGACTCATCAAGCCTGAACATACCCAACTATCTGGAAAATATGCTTGTGGTTTATATGCTTGGGTAATTTTGTAATCTAATCAGAACAGACTGGTGTGAGATTTAAAAATTAGTTCTCATACAGATAAAAGTAGGCAGTCTCATAGTAGGTCAGTGAATATTTACAAAACAAGGTCCAGATGGAAATTGACCGAAACAGATTCACTTCCAGTCTTGTTCACAGAGTGGGTGAAAGAAAAAAGCACAAGAAATGTTGACCACTGACTCAACAGAGCTGGCATTTGACTCAAACAGTTCCTGGAATTACTTTGTAATGGCTTCTTCATAGATTCTCTACAACAAAACTACTTATCTATGCCTTAGGAGTTATCCATTTAAAATGTATTTAGAAGTTTCTCTTTAACGGGCCTTTATAAGTCATTGATATTTCATCTCTAATATTTTTATTCTTTAAATGTACTTGCTAATCACTATTTTAAATGCTAGGGGTCATTCAGTTTACTAATTTTATGTTTTAAGATGAGATCTTAACTTGGTATATAGTGTATTGTATATTATTATATACAATATATACACATACATACACATACAATATTCAATACAGTATAATGTACCAGCACATCTAGTTTGTATTTTATCCTTTTCTTCAGTTAATACTTACATGAAAATAAAACTACTACTGGAATGAAACTATTACTGGAATTACTGATACAACATTGACATGACACTACAAATAAGCAGAAACTTCCTGTATCACAAACAACAAATCAGTGGAAGAGATTTCTGCCTAAATTACTAGATGTTACTAGAAGATGTAAAACACTGCAATCTGATTTTAACCTTGCCATTAACAGAAAGAAATAGCAATAGCACTTAGATTTATATACCCCTTCATAGTGCTTTTACAGCCCTCTCTAAGTAGTTTATAGAGTCAGCATATTACCCCCAACAATCTGGGTCCTCATTTTACTGACCTCGGAAGGATGGAAGGCTAAGTCAACCTTGAAACAGTGAGGATTGAACTGCCAAACTGCAGGCAGCTGGTAGGCATGTAATCTGCAGTACTGTATTCTAACCACTGCACCACTGCAGCTCAGGTAGATGAGGTAGAAATTTCAGTGGCCATTAACATGAGTGATCCAAGTTCATCAAAACTTTCTTAGAACTCAAAAATATGTTTAAGAAGTACAATTTAATCACTGTTAAAGTCATTAGCTTATATGAAGCTCTAGTACGGATGCACTGGAATAACCTGGTTCATTTTAAATCTTGAGAAATCTCTAAAATATTACCAGAACGCAATTACCAGAATGCAATCTATGCACCATTATAACTTATTTATTTGTTTTTCATTCCCATTTGTATTATTTTTTAAAAATAACTCAAGGTGGCTAACATACTTAATATTTCTTCCTTCTTTTATTTTCTGCATGACAACAATTATGTGAGGAGAGCTGGGCTGGCTCAAGTCACTCAAGCCGGCTTTCATACCTAGGGCAGGACTAGAACTCACCATCCCCTGGTTTCTAGCCTGGTGCCTCAGATACTCAGATACAAGAACATCAGTAATAGCAATGCTATGTGTTTTTTCTGCCGCTACCTTAAGATCTGCTAGAGTAATTGTGCTTTCTGTTAACATTTGTCATGTCTTTCATTATGTTGCTGGAAAGTTTATGTTATGGAGTAAAAAAAATCCTAGAATAAAATGCTAGAGGAGGAAGAAGAAAAGAAGAACTTTATCCCTATCATTTGGAGCACTGTAAAATTGCCAAGACAAAGATATATGCAGAGATTACTACTAGTACCAACATGGTCCCGCTCCTCAGATAAAATATTGCCAACAAATAATTATTATCTTATATTTTCTCAAACTTTTTGTTTTCTATCCTCAGCCTTCGCAAGAACGGAAACCAGTAATTATAGGGTAGGTGATTACAGATACAGTATAACTTAGGAGAACTGTACAAAACAAACAGGTAGTTGAGTAAATAAATTCCAGCAAGGAATAGATGATAAAACTACTTTCATATATTAGCTGTGTCTATTAAAGTTCAAGTCAATTTCTGACACAGAAACATGGCTGGAAATGTAATCATTTTCAATATATTGGTTATGAAAGAAATCATTATTTGCTTCTAAAATTAATATCTGGATAACAAGTCATGGAAAATAATGAACATGAAGTGCTTTAACATTATATGTTAGAGGTCCAAAGATATATTAGACAATCATTTATGAATCTCTCTTTACATTTCAGAATCTGTGGTCCAAAAAAGTGAACATTAGCATATACAATTGAACTTTTCATTCTTTTCTCACTATTTCCCAACTTAGAACAGGATATGAGTTGAAATTTCTCTCCTTTACTAATTCCATTGTCTTTTATTTTTAGCACACTGTACCAGATTTTTCCCTCTCTTAAAAATTAGATGGTATGATTAAACTGAGCTTGCTATATTTAAAACTTTGTCTCGTCAAATGTGATTGCTTTGTAAGGCCTTAGAATACGGTGTCAAACTCGCAGTGTCACGTTTCCATCACGTGACTTTTGCAACATTTTCCCCTTTGCGGAACTGGCATGGCCGTGGCCTGCACATGACACATTCGGCCAGCGGGCCACCAGTTTGACATCCCTGCCTTAGAACATCATAAGGTAAGGTAAAAGCTAAAGATCTCCTCGCACATATGTGCTAGTCGTTCTCAACTCCAGGAGGAGCTGCTCATTTCCGTTTCAAAGCCGAAGACCCAGCGTTGTCTGAAGATGTCTCCGTGGTCATGTGGCTGGCATGACTAAATGCTAAAGGTGCACGGAATGCTGTTACCTTCCCATCAAAGGTGTTTCTTATTTTTCTACTTGCATTTTTACGTGCTTTTGAACTGCTAGGTTGGCAAAAGCTGGGACAAATAACAGGAGCTCACTCTGTTACATGACGCTAGGGATTCGAACCACTGAACTGCCGACCTTCTGATCAACAAGCTCAGCATCTTAGGACTGAGCCACCACATCCCTTTTAGAACATCACACTGTGGTCTAAATAAAAATGGTGCCATCTCTTGCTGATCCTGAATGAACACTGTCAATTTTTGTTCCAGTAACATGATTACAAGAGACCAGACAGTTACTTCAGCAGATTATGGTAGTAAGATCTCGGTTTTTATAATTAGTTTATTTTAGTATTGACAAATTGGTCTAGTTTAGTATCTGATTTTTGGGGTATCCATTTGTATTTGCTTATTTACGCTATAGTCTTGGAATGAAACTAAAATATTATCACTGCATTGTTGCAGATAATTAGTAATATTTGTAAGGTACAAGATTTTGAATTACATTGTATATACGTATGATATGTATTGTTTTGTACACTTGTACAGAAATGCACCGAAGCAGCACAGATGTCCCCTATGCAATTTAATCACCAAACAAAATCAATATCTTGTATAGAATCTGTGTGGATAATGATGATGTCATTACTTTCAGACAACCATTTCTGATCCATATGAATATCAAATGTATATATGTATGTATTTAAAAAAAACATAGATGGGTGATATGTGTCTTCCTCAATCTCACATCCTCTGCCAGAGACCTGGAAGTTTGAATATTCTGTATAGTATCTTAGCTATTTCTAATACTGCCCTCTTCTGTAAAGAGAGCTTTTAGCCTTATGGTATGGTAGATACCTGTTGTGATTTGAATGCCAGTCTCCTATCAAGGGTGATGCTGTAACCACTATGTTATTCAGCTGCTTCATAACAGAGGGGGGGGGAGGCATGTGTGTATGTGAATTATTCTGGGGATGATCAATCTCCCTTTTTTAATAGTTCTTTAAAATGCTTTTAAAAATAATTTGTGGCAAAATTGTGATACTATGCATTTGACAGTGACATTGGTAATCTTTAAACATGATTTCCCCTCTCTTTATTTATTTATTTATTAAAAAAAATAACATCACAGTCTCTGACTGACAAAGCAATAGCTAGAAGAGAAGCCCTTGTACAGCTGTCAGAATATGACACAGGATGCCTGACAGAGCAATTAATCACAAAGCTTTTCTATGAATAGCTCTCTTTGGGGACAGTCACTAATACACACAAATGTACACATGCTTATTTATATCACCCACATACAAAAAAAGACTGATACTATTGTTGGCTTGTAAAATTGAAAATCAACTGAGCATAGTATGAAGTGCATTTTCATTCCTGTAGGAATAATAAAATGAAACATGTTTAAAGGGACAGCAGCTTTTTGATACAGGTGAATAAAATCACCTTGGTACTACTAGCTCCATCTGTAATACGTTTTTGCTAGAAAACAGAACTCGTGCCGTTGGGCTCTAAAGATTGCTCAGCTGAGGAAAATTCTCTTCAAAGTGATATACCGTATATTCACAACTGGCTTGTGAGCATTTTGGTTGGTGAAGGCTGGAAACAGTGCAGGTTTAAATGGTGTTCGCCCATAGCTTGGAGAATAAGGTCTTTTAGATAAATAGCAATAGTAGTAGCAGTTATATACTGCTTCACAGTGCTTTACAGCCCTCTCTAAGGGGTTTACAGAGTCAGCATATATGCCCAACAATCTGGGTTCTCATTTTACTGACCTTGGAAGGATGGAAGGCTGAGTCAACCTTGGGCCTGGTGAGATTTGATCTGCCAAATTGCAGTCAGCTGGCAGTCAGCAGAAGTAGCCTGCGGTACTGCATTTTAACCACTTCATCATCATAAAGATGCTACACTGATAATTATTGCAATTTACAGTCGATGGAGGTAAATGGAGTCATGATACAGCTAGTCCTCATCTTACAACCATATGTTTAGTGACCAAAGTTACAATGGCATTGAAAAAAATGACTTACGACTATTTCTTACAAGTGTGACATCATTGCCAATGGTCATACAATCAAACTTAAGCTGCTTGGCAACAGTCATGTATTTATGACTGTTGCAGAATTCCTGATTGCCATTTGTGACCTTCTCAGCTGACTCCCAACAAGCAAAGTCAATCGGGATGCCAGATCCTCTTAACAACCATTGAATTTACTTAACAATTGCAGTGATTTGCTTACCAGTCTAATATCTTGGATGTTGCTTTCTGGACTGGTTACAGATGATAAGTAAGATTTTGTCTGAATGGCTCTGATATGCTCATAGAACTCTATACATGCAAAAGTCTCTATCTTACAGAATCATAAAGTCTGAAGGGACCATTCAACTTTTCCCCATTGCAGAAATTGAAATCAAAGCAGCTCTGAGAGATGCTTGCTTTCCTCTTCTTAAAGACATCCAGGGAACAAGTATCCATTAGAACTCAGTGTAATGGATTCCACTATCAAACTACTATTACTATTAACATTCTACATCTTCTCTTTTAAAAAAAGAGAAGCATGTGCAACATTACACCATAGTAATAGAAGTACTGTAATGGCTTCTCTCCTAACTTGAGAAAGTAAAGACTCTTGAAATGGATTATTTCAAAAGGAACCTTTAATCAATCAGGATGGAAACCATTAGAAGAAGCAAAGCAGCATCTGAAACCCTGTAGGCAATGCAAATGGGATTAAGCTGATAATGACCCCTCCCCTTTGTCTGAATGCAGATTCTAACCAATACACAAGTGTGAAGATGTTTCCTTAACTCTTCTGCCCTGAGAGTCAATAAAACACACGTTCCCGTGGCTCTCTCTAGTTAGACATTAAAGTAAGTTATCCCACATGACTGTCATAAACATCCCTCGAGAGATGCTGGGACCTTTAGTCTTCCGGTGACAGGAAGCCAGTTGTAAAGTTGTAAAACTCAGTTGTTACAGATATGCTAGTGATTTAACTCCAAGGCCCCCCTCCTCCCAACTGAATGGCAGTATCACTTTTAGGGATCTTACAAGTACAATAATCCACCATATGAAGAAATAAGTATGAAAAGCTCACAATGAGGAGGGAATTGATGTAGCTCTTGTCTCACAATCAGGAGGTTGTGAGTTCAATTCTAGGTAGAGGCAGATGTAGAGTCTCCTGCTAGGGCAGGGATTGGACTAGATGACCTGCAAGGTCCCTTCCAGCTTTGTTAATCTGTTACTTCTTTCTGACTTCCTTCAGAAAGAGGTCTGCAGGGGCGCTGAACTCGTAGTCTGGATGAATAGAGATGTCGTTGAGATTGGAGATCTTGAATTGCAGAGAGGTGTACCTGCATTGAAACTCATGAAAGCAGAGATCCCACACCTGAACCAAAGTGGGAGTAGGATTGTCACATTGTTGTATTTCCTTCTCACTTAAGACTACCCTGTGCAATTCCAAAGGGATGTCACATTTCTAAGAAGACCATAATCTGTTGTCTGTCATTCCAGGGAGGGGATACAAGTTATAGTGTGGTTCTTTGCAGTTCAAGAAGTTAACATAAACTTTCTGATAGTAAAACCAATTCAGCCAATTGCCTACTGAGTGGTACACTTCCCTTCACTGGATTTATTCAAAGCACAAATAGACCAGTATCTATTGGGGATTCTTTAACAAGATTTCTTGGACTGAACAAAAATGGCCCTTTCCTATTTTGTAATTTTATTATTCTCTACTCTGAACCTTAGACAGGCTCTAGAGGACCTTGTGTATATCTAATTTTAGACTACGACCAATCCATGCAATTGTAAGTAAATTTGCTTAAAGGAAATTAAAGTGGTTTCAAGAAAATTTAGTATTGCAGATGAAAGATGTAATCAAATTCTTAACAGTTTTCACCATCATCCTTTGAAAGTTATATTCCATAGTCATTTTCTATTCTGCTTGTGCTCATAATGATGTTATTTGAACATGTTCAAAGCTGAAAGCCCTATTCATCAATAGCTGTATTATTCTACATCTCCACAAAATTAGGAGAGAACAGAGAAGAAAATAAATTTGGATTAATTTGCAATACTAATTAGGTTGAACCACGGTTTAATTCAGTTTATGCCATTTACTTATTTATAAGGCTTTGAGATATCAAGATATATCTAAAAATGTCTTCTTTAAAAATTCAGAAATTTGTCTTGGAAACAGTGAAAGGGTTCTCACCTTATGGATTAAGGTGGAGTTTGCACTTTCCAGAAAAAATTACAAAGTATATGTTATATTAAAACAGATGGAATGAGGTTTATGATAATTTAGGGCATTATTTATAAATTGGGTTACTGTTCTCAAAGAGGCCTTTCACCCTATGGATTAAAATGGAGTTGCACTTTTTTTTTACCAGAAAAAAATACAAAGTATATGCTATATTAAAACATATGGAATGGGGTTTATGACAATTTATGTGGAGTAGGAAAATAATAATGCAGAAGACATAAAAAGGATGGCAGCTGTTACTAAAGTAATAATGACTATTTAAATAGGGGGAATGCAAGTTAATGTAGACTGATTAGATGAAACAGATTTATAAACCTCAGAGATTAGTGGAAGTAAATGTTTACTTCTATATTGCAACTCATCATGGTATTTCTAGACGAACAGATCCTGGGCAAATGAGGAGAAGCCATAAGGTAATTATTTTCAGTCTGATCTTATCCAGGGAAAATCTATTAGCCATAGCAAAAGGTATGGAGAAAAACTGGATGTCAGAGTTCTGTGTGATCATAAACATCTGTTTAAAATGTTTATTTATTTATATTTATTTATATTTCCATCTCTATTAACTCATGAAGGTAAACACCTACCCTGTTTCTTTGAAAAGGAGACCTCCCCGGATAATAAGCCCAACCGGGCTTTTGAGCGCATGCACTAAAATAAGCCCTCCCCTTAAAATAAGCCCTCCCTGAAAATATTGCAAAAGAGCAGCAGCCATGAGGTAACCATGCTCACCGCCTCCTGCACCTCAAAAATAATAAGTTCTCCCCGAAAATAAGGCCAAGCCCTATTTCAGGGGTCAAAAGAAAATAAGACCCTGTCTTATTTTTGAGGAAACAAGGTAATACCCCTTTTCTTTCCTATTTTCTTCAGAACAACAATCTTGGGATATGAATTGGACTGAGACAGAATGGCTGGCCCACGGTTATCCCACTGATTTTTACAGCTAAGGCAGGACTAGCATATATCTTATTTATCTGAAATGAATTTTCCAAGTATCTCGCAAATAAACCAACGATCAAAATTCAGTTTATCTGATAAATTAAAAAAACATTAGAACAGCAACCCTATACAACAAATTAAAATAACAATTTTCTGAAGCAGATAATAAAACAATAGTTGATTGTAGGCAATTTTGGTTTCCTTTTAGCTTAGTGTCTTAACTGCTAGTCCAAACTAAAAGTATGAACAACAAAGTTGATGACAAATGCACATGCTGCATGAATGGAAAAGCTGTACCTTATATACTTTAAAGGTGCCACTCATTTTCATAGAAAATAATTATGGTGTTCCTTTACTGTTTGCAATTCCTGCATTAAATAATTGTACTCCATCATTTTAATTTGGTATTGGAGAGTTCTCTCAACATTTTATCCGATTTCTTTCCTTGCCTGATGCACTCTGAATGTCATTGACTACAATTTCCAACAACATCTTCTTTCACTTCCTAGTTATGTTGGACCACAAATTTCATCAACTCCTTTTGCCTCCATTTTAGAATAGAATAAGAGTTGGAAGGGACCTTGGAGGTCTTCTAGTCCAACCCCCTGCCTAGGCAGTAAACCCTACACCATTTCAGACAAATGGTTATCCAACATCTTCTTAAAAACTTCCAGTGTTGGAGCATTCACAACTTCTGGAGGCAAGTTGTTCCACTGATTAATAGTTCTAACTGTCAGGAAATTTCTCCTTAGTTCTAAGTTGCTTCTCTCTTTGATTAATTTCCACCAACTGCTTCTTGTTCTACCCTCAGGTACTCTGGATAATAATTTGACTCCCTCTTCTTTGTGGCAACCCCTGAGATATTGGAACACTGCTATCATGTCTCCCCTAGTCCTTCTTTTCATTAAACTAGACATACCCAGTTCCTGCAACCGTTCTTCATATATGTCAGTGGATGAGATGAACCAAACTGCTTTGCTTATTAAATACTAAACTTTAGTGCTGTATTGTACACTTTTATATAATTGAAATTAACTTTTAAAAATAAAAAGCAGTATGTTGTTCACAACAACCAATTCACCAACAAACTGAAGATAGTATTCAGACTTGGAAGTTTGAAACAGATGCTGGATGTGGTCACATTGTGTGAACAAATTACAGAGAGAGGATATAAATGCTGATTTCTGTTTACAAATCATTTTGTAAATGATTTACAATCCTCTTATTAAAATGGATGCAACCTCCCTCTTTATCACTGCTAAAAGGGAAAGGGAACCAAAAGCCATTTCTAGCTCTCAGAACATCTTAATTAGATCATAATAAATGTATTTTTTTAGGATGATAATAGTTGCTGAGACCAGAGAAATGTGATTCTATGAGCTACATTTTCCTTTTCCTAGCTGCAAGATGTTTTTGTCCATTTTTGCATCAGTGTGTGAATCCCTCTTCTCTCTCCAAAAGTTCAGCAAGAAACTCCAGCTGCATTTTTTTTTGCACATTTCTTCTAATGTACACCATTTGTAATTCAGGTTACTGCAGTCCATTATTTCTAATACAGTGCATTTTTAATAAACATTCTTCTCAAATGCATATATTGTTGTCTGCACACAGAATCAATCCCTTTATTGTGCATTTTTCTCTGTTGGGAACTGCATTATAAGAACATTTTGAAAAATTTGGGTTTTGGTCTTAAAGTGTGTTTCAGTTTGCAAACAGCTGTGGAATCTGCAAATTAGTGGAGGGAGGCTAAATAAAAATCCAGAAAAAATGAACTTCTCTTCCATCTATATTTGAGAAAGTTAACACTGATGAAGTTATAATTCAAAAGCAAAATGGAGCAAGATTAGAGTTTGTACAGATGTAGCCATAGGTAGATCTGCAAAATCTCTTTTGCCTTGAACTTGACTACTGCTGACTGACTATTGTCCATGAAGTTTACTTGACAACAATATGGAACTTGTCTGCTGTCATGGCTGACTCGCTACACACCCATAGAACAGAAACAGGGAAGGGAGTGGGCAGGTTTGGAATGCAATGGAGGCTTGGGAGAGAATTGTGGAACACAAGAGAGTCGACTGTCACCTAGCAACATCCTAGTGCCTGGAGGTCAAATGATGGGGAAGCTCCAAGGCACACAGACCCCATCCCTAAACAATTTGACTGTAATTGACAATGAACAATGGGTGGCCCGGGGCGGGGGGGAGTGGATTTTACCTGTGCTTCTTCCCACGTGAAAACTTCAGAACTGGCTTTGCTTTTTCTGTGCCTAAGTGAAATTATCAGTAAAGTTACACTCTTGGCAAAACAATGTCCCAAGAATTTATTTTGCTGCACATGCCAGCAGGATATTTACATTTGCATTGTGTTATTGCAGATGCTTTCAAATTCTCAGTCCAGTCTGCCCTCTTGCCACTGTGCCACCTAATAATATTCCCTTATAGTATCTAAATAATAGTAGAATCTGATCCTGATGACCTTCTGAGCTCAGATAACATGCTATCAACTGCTATGAGTAGACAATACTTATTTACTGAAGAAATGTCGGTATTTGTTTAGTATTGGCCCTGCTAGTAGATGATTATAAAAACTGCAGTGTAAAAAACTACCAGGTTCCCTTTCCTGTTGTATTGGAAGACAGAACAAATTTGTAGTTGTCACTCTGTCATCATCAGTATTTATGGTATTACGTTACATAGAAACAACAGACATACTTTAATTCAGCCACTCTGATTTCTACAGTAATGTATTATTATCAAGAGCAGCAGAACTCATACTCAGTAAGGTTAGCAGAGTAATATTTTCTTATTAGTGTCTCTGATTATTTCAAAACTGCAGCAGAAACTCATGGATATCCATTAAACGTGCACTCTTCATTCATTATTGACACTATGCTCTTTTAACTACATTTGGACTTGACAGAGAGAGGAGGAACAGCAATGACCTTCACTCAAAGTGCTTGTCAGTTTTCAGGGTGAAAATAAGGACCTTTTCACAAAACATAAAAAGGAAGACAAGAAATAACCTATATGGAATCCTCAAAATTTGAGTTTCCATTGGAAGTTGCATAAACCATTGTACAGTTGTTTTATAGTTATCAGAACTTAACAAAATTTGTCATATTTGCAGAGCTGGAAATTAAATGTCCATTAAAATTCAGGTATCTGAATTCTGAAAGCTGAAACATAATGTTAACCACGAATATCACTATTGAAAATGTGTATTTTATGAAACTATCTTTGATAGAATAGTAGTTCAATCTTCTGTTTTCAAAGATGAGCTTGGAACTGGCCTTTCTATATATCCATCCATCCATCCATCCATCCATCCATCCATCCATCCATCCATCCATCCATCCATCCATCCATCCATTTTTTTTAATCCACCACAATCAAAACAGTTGATTTTTCAATCCAGATTTACTGATTCTATTTTGAAGACGAGGCAGACTTGAGATATTTTCTGCTCCATAACAAAGACAAATATTTTTCCCCTTTCTACATATAAAAGCTGACCGATTGGTGGTTCTTGATGACCGGACTCCATTTTCTATTGAATCTGAAATAAGATTAAGTTAGGGGATACTCAGCAGGATACATATCACATTATGTTTTCTGATGATTGATTAGTCCTGCTTGGAGGACAGTATAAGATTTTACTAAAGTTTACCCATTTGGAAAACTTTTCAGTACAAAACATATATTTCATCACATAAGACAGAATTTCTCAAAATGTGAGTTGTAACACTAGAGTGTCACAAGATACTAAATGAAGGTTTGTCCTAAAATACAAGCAGACTTATCAGTTTGATGCACAAAAAGGTGAATGCAAAGTCCTAATATTGTTCCAGAGTTCCAATGAAGCCAGAGTATTTTGGGGTTGTTGCTGTTGATAAGGGTCTAGGACAATTCACTGTGGGACAATTCAATGCTGTATTAATGTTTTTATCGGAATTATGTAACTCTATGTTTCGGGATTGACTTGTTAATTTTAATATTATTGATGTTTACATTGAAGTTAATTTAACTTTTGTATTTTGTTGAATTGTCCCACAGTGAGTTGTCCTGTGGGAGATGGGCCCATGTGGCGAGTTGTCTGTGGTGGTGGACGTGTTTAATAACAATGTGTTTTCTTGAAGAGGATTAAAATTAAGAGGAGAAAGAAGGGATTGCTGTGAGGAAGCAGAAAGGAAAAAAGAGGATAAGATTAGGGAGAAATTTACAGGCAGTGAACATTAGGGTAGAAGGGAAAGAAGATGGCAGGGTGGTTATCTCAGTGTGGCTTCCTGGGAGAGACTGACAAAAGCAACTTATAGCCTGCCAGCATGTTTCAAATGGCAGTATTTCAAAAGAAGTTTAAAATAAGATGATTTAAGGCACTGAAAACACCCCTTCCTTTTCTTTTGTTTCCTCACCTTTTTATCAATAAAAATGGCTGTTTTCAAATTGAAAGCCAGATTTGAGGAAGTATGCTCATCCTACTCATTAAAATGGGTTTAATTTTTTATTTGACATTTCTTTATTTCCAATGAAGCAGTTTCGTTTTAGAAAGTTGAAAAGTTCTGTTGTGGTTTTGCATCATATATTGATTAAGATTTAATTATTAAAGTGATGTGGTATACTCTGCATATTTGTTTTCCCAATCCTAACCCTTATAAAAATCACTCATTTTATTCATAGGCAAGGGAGCTGCACTAAGACATTTGACGTGGTGATGAGATCACAAGGTTATACAATGATAAAGCCAATATTGTTCAATTCTTGATCATGGATGGATATAATCGGTAAAAAAAATGCGAAGTTGGAAAACCCCAAATCCTAACAATTCAACTTTGACCTATGCATTTTTGGTTCAAGGTTGACTCAGCCTTCCATCCTTCTGAGGTGGGTAAAATGAGGAGCCAGATTGTTGGGGGCAACATGTTGACTTTGTAAACTGCTTCGAGAGGGCTGTAAAGCAATGTGAAACAGTATATAAGTCTAAGTGCTATTGCTATTGCTATTCTTCATCATCGCAGTCAAACCAATACACCAAATGTTTTCATTGCAAAAAGTTAGGAAAATCTATAGAATAGCCTAAATATCACTTTCAAAATTCACAATGTTCTCTTCAAAATATAATTTGATCCATTTGATGCTGAGTTTTCACAATGAAACAAACATTGGGGTGGAGAGAACTGTGCAGGTGGGGATAAATTGAAAAATATATTTACGATAAACTGCCACAAAATATAGAGCTGTATTTGTCATTTAGAAGGCGATCCCAAGGAAAATGACGGAGACCAGGATATATAGAGGAATATAGGGAGGGATCCATAAGGGATAAAAATCAAAAGATACCAGTATATGGAAGTACAAGTAAAAAGAATAAGAAGGAATAGCATAATTGATTAAAGTTCTTATGATAACCATTTGTATGTGGAGTAAATGTATTAGGACTCCATTACGGGTTCCTGTGATTGTAAGTGAAATCAATCCTTTCACAATTATAATACAGATGTACTAACATTCAATGTACAGAGTTAAAAAAAGAGGATGATGTCCTCAATAATTTATCAATTCATTTTCAGTATATCTATTATGTTGGAGCAAGAATGTCTCTTGCCTGCATTGAAGGAAAAAAAAGAGGATTCTTGAATATGACATGAAAAAAGGAATACTAGAAAAGGAGATCATGAATTATTACATTCCCTGTTGACTCAGATCCATTATTTTGGCTCTATTACTGGCCTGTAATAGAGCATACAACATCAAAGAGATGTTGCAAGAATGTAGCTCTCAACAGCTAATACTGAAAGCTGATGTACCTCTGATGTTAAAAAATAAAATCTTTGCTTAAGAAAACTTAAAATAGGCACTCAAAGAAATATAATTGTTGCTTTTGACTAAGTATAGAATATAGTTGTTTATTAGGGAAACAAGTTAGACTAGATAGTGAATGATCAGTTTCAATATGGCAATTATCAGACAAGAATTAGGAATTAGCAGAGAATAATTCCTTTAATGAGCATTCAAACTTTACAATGGCACTGAAAAAAGGGACATGTGTCTGTTTTTCACACTTATGTCCTTTGCAGCATCCCCATGGTCACATGATCATAATTTGGAAACCGCAATTGGGATATGTTTATGATGGATTGCAGTATCCTGGGGTCATGGGATCCCCTTTTGTGATCTTCTGACAAGTACAATCAACGGGGCAGCCTGAGTCCCTTAACAACTGTGTTACTAACTTAATAACTGCAGTGATTCACTAAACAACCATGGCAAAATAAATTGTAAAATTGGGCAAAACTAGATAGCAAGATAACTGCTATCTTGCTTAACAATGGACGTTTTTGGTGCAATTGTGATTATAAGTTGAAGACTACCTATACTGCTTATTTATAAGATTGCCTATGAATTGATTCCCATGCTATCCATATCCATCTTCTGTACTAGTCTCAAACTTTACTAATTCAGAAATACATCCTTAGTGAATAAAGTTGGGAAATGTTTTATTTCCTGCGTATTCATTAATAAATGTACATTTGAAATCTATCTATTTGTTTTCGACAGAAAGAGAAAAGCTGACGAGGTTAACTATCATTAGAGGGGTGATGAAAGAGCAACATAGATTATCCAAAAGGGATGGTATTACCAATCTTGCTGTGGTAAATTATGGGTTTTAGCATTCGGTGGAACTAATTTTAGCCTGAAGCGCATTTTCAATTGTGTTTTTTAGTTCATTACCTTAGCCATGTTGTTTAACTCTGACACTACCATTGAATTACATTTCGAGTTTTAAATTAGGAAATCATGGTTTCACTCATGCATGTTTCTGATTTAAGCTTAAAGTATGGATGACAGGCTGACCAGGAAATATGGATGATTGCCAGAGTGTCTTATATCGACTGTAATTCTATTCTGTTTCTGCATTAATTTGCTCTGTTCCAAATGCCAAAAATCCTCTTAGGTACACATTAGATCATATAGGCCATTCTATCATTTTTTCACCTTGTTTTTCAAAGTCCCACTCCATTTCACATCTACAATAATCTCTTGATGCGGACACTGTTCACCAAATATGAATGGGAGAAAGCATTAACAAACAGAAAGCAGAAAACATATGGAAATGTGGAACATTTAGAAAGCAAAGAATGAGCCTTGAACTGCTATGGTTTCCCCAAAGGTTAGATTTGTCTCACTTACTTTTTCAATAGTTCTGAGACTCAAGAAGCTAGAAATGAAAATCTGGTAGATAATGCATACAAAATATATAGATTTTATTCAAAACAACAACACAATCTTTGAAAAAAAAATCCCTCAGCAGAAATGCAAAATGCAGATTCAAATACATTAAAACAAAATGGTTGCAGGATGCAATCTGAGTCAGTCACCGGGACCAAAGATTTATTCTTCCAAACTTTCAGACTCATGCTGGAACCCATCTTCAGGGAACTATTATATACCATCACTATATGAAGGATTTTTATTTTTATTTCTGCAGATCGTCCTCCTCTTACGATCACAATTAGAACCAGAATTTCAGTTGCCAAACAAAGGGGTTGTCATGTGAATCGTGCCTAATTTTACCATCTTTTTCATAGTGGTTAAGCAAGTCACTGCCGTTGTTAAGTGACTCTGACAGTGATTAAGTTAATCCTATTTCTCCCATTAACTTTGCCTTGTCAAAAGCTGGCTGGGAAGGACCCCAAGAGCAAATGACATGACCCTATGATTCTGCAATCGGCCTAGATGCATACTTGGTTGCCAAGGACCTGCATTTTGACCTGCGGGGATGCTACAATGATCATAAGTGTGAGGATTGGTTGTAAGCCACTTATTTTCAGGCTGTTGTAACTTCAAACAGCCTCTAAATAAATGGATGTTAAGTTGAGGGCTACCTCAAGCAAAACTTGACTCAATTAATTGGATTAGAGTTCATGCAGGCATAACACATATTAAAGGTGTCTTCAAGAAATAGGTCAAAAAAATTCAACATGGTGGACCTACACAGCTGACTGAAGTTCTTTCCTTTTTTAAATGTGTCAGCAGTCAGCAAGCAATGAGACCGAACATTAGAAATAATTTTCTTACTGCATATCACTATTTGAGATGGAACAGATCAGTTTAGAACATAGCAGATTCTCCTTAGAGCCTGAGCAAAGGCTGTATGATCGTTTATTCAGATGCCGAAATTGTGTCCTGCTTGAAGCAGTAGGCACTAATAAGAGTTTCACAACAAGGTAATAATGAAGTTTAGAGATCAGATTTCTGATTAGTAAACCAGCTGGTTGTAGGGTTTTGTGGATCTAGCGGCTAGCAACAAGCGACACTGTGCCTCAGCCAATCAGGGCGCCACCTGGCTTGTTGCTAGCTGCCAGGTCGTAAGTCGAGGACTTTCCGAGTCCTCAACATAGGGCAACAAAAGATCAAAGCCAGATGGAAAAACCATATGCCATATCTGTTTATTAAAGCAATATTCTGCAGAAGCATGAACACTGCAATTTAAAGCAGGAGACTACCCATATCAGCAAAGAGATGTTGGTGACAGTGTGGTGTGTGCCTTTGTGTGTCTACATGTGTACTCTCTCCCTCCCTCCCACCTCTCTCTCCATGTATACATGCATACATAGATGCTTACATGAAATTAATAAATTAGGTTCCTACTTAATGTCAGGCCATTCATATTCCAGACTTTTCAAGGGAGGGTGAAAATGATGCTTTGATTTTCTCAAAGTGTCTCTGAGATGTTACTTTTATCTTCCTGCATTATCTCGGAACAGGTAGCCTGCCAAGCTCTCTCTACTTTGATGCAGCCACTTGTTCAGCTGTAGGCCTGAGATAAGGAACTGTTTCCAGCTGATTCTTCAATATTTTCAGTCAAACGATAAGCAGCTGACATTTGAGGTTCACATCTCAAGAGAATGGAGATCTCTCGAAAGAAGGCTGGGCCTAAAGATTCTTTTTGAGGCCCTTTCTAAATAGAAGATGCTCTGTCGAGAGGTATCAGATTAAATTAAAAGCCATTTAAAATTGTAATTGCTTTTCAGAAAACGGTGGCTGTGTTAGATTCTGTACAAGAAAAAAAATATATACAAGTGTTTCTTAGGATCTGCTGTTGTTCAAGCAGCTGGAGTTAGTTGCCATGGGGACAGAGTATGAACATGGTGTCATAGCAAGAATCTCTAGAAGATTGGTTTTCTGCAACAAAATCTTTCTGATAAGCAAAACAATATAGAAAGAGGCTTAATAATTTATTACATGATCCAGAATGCTAACACAACTGGCAGTTCATCGTCTAAGAGGAAGAAACCACAAAGCAGGGTTAATACTTCACTCGGAAAAAGAGAAAGAGATTTATTCTGCTTTTGCATTGGAGTTGAATGGATAGAAATAATGTATTGGTAGTATTTCCTAAACAAATTGAATATTTCTTTTTGTTGGTTCCTTGGTGCTCTCTGAGCTTGGTTATTTTCTTGCAGATATTTCATTACCAAACTAGGTAACATCATCAGTGGTATCAGTTATCTAGTTTGGTAATGAAATGTCTGCAGAAAAGCAACTAAGTTCAGAAAGCACCAAGGACCGATAGTTTAACTCCGAATACAAATATTCTCTATCAGCTTCCCCTTTTTAATTAAATTTATTCTTTAGATCCTTTGCAGGCCTCAATATAAATCTAGTTTTGGCATAGAATCTGTCTTGGGTGAACTGCATAGGGTGAACTGAATTCCTTGTCAACTTTCAATACTATTGATTACTACATTGTATCAGCCAGCTGGAATGGTTATATGTAGCCCTTCCCCTTGATGATTTCACTCCTATTGTGAAATGCAAATAGTGAGACACAGGAAGTTCCATTATACTGAATAATATGCTTTTGTCTTCTTAATAGGAGCGTCAAACTGGCGACCCGCAGGCCGGAAGCATCATGCGCAAGCCACACCCACCCCAGTTTTGCGAAAAACATCGTGAAACATCCTGTGACAGCAACATGATGCAGTGAGTTTTACACCTGTGTCTTAACAGGACTGTTAGTATATTGACTGTAAGATTTTAGACTGAGTCCTTTGATAAGGAATGATGTTGGCAAAACAATTCCCAGGCTACAAAGAACATTATATCAATAAAGGTTAGGTATCTCTCAAGGGTGGTAACATAATGGCTATGTATCTATTGAGTCAAAAAATTGGGAGGAAGCGGCCTAGAATATGGAGAGGGTAATTTGAAACATAGGTTTTGAGTCCAGCATACTGTAGTAGGTGGTTTTTTTTAAATGTATTCTTATCTGCAATAAAGAAACTAATCTAGACATATCATATTAGAGTGCTAGAAATTCAATTATTGAATATTGGAGTTAAGTGTCTGGAGAGTCATGATTTATACTGACATGTCTCTCTCACACACACCTCTACAACAACACACACTCTTCTCATTCCCACTAAAATATCATGGAACTTATAGAATAAACTTTTAGAGCTAGTTCAGTAACAGTTACTGGTTTGCAAAATGAGAATTAATTTGCATCAGAAAAAAGTGGAAGAAATTCTTACAATCTAGATGAATTTGTTTATATTTTCCTTGAAGAAACAAATAATGTGGTAGCATTCATTGATTCTTTCCAAAGTTTGACTGGCAGAAAGTGCAAGGAATTAACCTTTGCCGATCTCAAAAAAGCTGAGCAGGGTTGGATCTAGTTACTGATGCCACAAAAAAATAATCTAGGGCTGTTATAGTAATAATAATATAGTCAATATTACTTTGTTGTTTCCTACTCAGTTCTAAAGGCCGAGTGGCTATTGATGCTCCCTCCCAAAGATGGTCCAGCTATTCCATCTCTTAGCCTGGGGGGTGAAATCATATGCCCCTCAGAGAGGGTTCGCAATTTGGGAGTCCTTCTGGATCTGCAGCTGACGTTAGAACATCACTTGTCGGCTGTGACCAGGGGGGCCTTTGCCCAGGTTCGCCTGATACACCAATTGCGACCCTACCTGGACCGGGAGGCCCTTCGGATAGTCACTCACGCCCTCGTCACCTCAAGACTGGATTACTGTAACGCGCTCTACATGGGGCTGCCCTTGAAGAGTGTTCAAAGACTTCAGTTAGTCCAGAACGCAGCTGCGCGAGCGATTGTGGGTGCATCTAGGTACACCCACGTTACAGCTATCCTCCACGAGCTGCACTGGCTGCCCATTGGTCTCCGGACACGCTTCAAGGTGCTAGTCGTTACTTTTAAAGCCCTACATGGCATCGGACCTGGCTACCTGAGAGACCGCCTCCTGCCAATTAACTCCCAAAGACCGATTAGATCGCACAGACTAGGCCTTCTCCGGATTCCATCTGCCAGCCAATGTTGGCTGGCGACCCCCCAGGGGAGGGCCTTCTCTGTTGCAGCTCCGGCCCTCTGGAACGAGCTCCCCATTGAGATCCGGACCCTTACTACCCTTCCGGCCTTCCGCATAGCTATTAAGACCTGGCTGTTCCGGCAGGCTTGGGGCTGTTGAAATATCCACCCCCACTTTAAGTTATGAATGTTGCTGTACTTTTAAATTGTTGTATTGTCTTATATGTTCCCCCTCCCTTTTTTATTCTAAGCCACCCGGAGTCTTCCGAGAGTGGGCGGCATACAAAACTAATAAATTCAAATACAAATACAATACATGGAATTTCCTTGATGCTGTGCCGGCCCTCAGGTACTGCATTCCCACAAATATCTATTTGACTCCCACCAGGATGATCTGAAAGTCTCTGAAAACTTAGCTTTTCTCTCAGACCTGAAGGTAGGATAGTTGTTGAGGCCCATCAGTTTTTCTTTGGTGTGTTATGTTTGCATCTTCTGAACATGCATGCATTTTTAAAAATGGCTCTTTATTTCTAATGTAGGGATTGTTTGGGCAGCCCCAAAATGTAAATAAAGAAATCATAAATAGCTGAGTTCTCCTAAAGGTGCTTTTTGAAAAGACAACTGGATTTTCTTGCTTTTCTTTTGCTTCTCATCCAAGAAGTTTCTTCAGTTTGGATAAGAGCTGAAGAAGCTTCTTGGATGAGAAGCAAAACATCTTAAAAAAAAAACCAATAGCCACTTGAGGAAGCATCTTTGGGACAACCATGACCGGGATGACTGAAAATCTCCACAGACAAATAGTTGAGTTCAACTCAAAGAAGACTTTACCTTTGTTAACTGTATTTTTATCTAGAAGAAGGATACATAGTTTCAGTCAACCATGCTGTTATTTCCATACTGAATTATTGGTAGACACCCTCTCTGTAATTGTGGCTGAGGAAATATGGCCCAAAATATGGTTTATAGTTTTTATATCAAATTTACAGGCTTCTGTTTGATTCTGATCGAGACTGAAATGCATATTGCAGCCTTAAAAAGCTCTACACAGTTTAGCACCAGGTTCATTATGGACAATTGGCTTCTAAGCAGACCAGACTGGGAATTAAATTGATGCTTTTTATTGCCTTAGGAAATGCAGTTAAGTAAGCATGAGAGAAAGCATCTTGTCTGTGGTGATGCCATATTGTGGAGTTTTATTTCAAAATGTAATCTGCCAGCCTTCTTTGTGTGTATGTGTCTTTTGCCAGACTGATTCTTTTCTCTTTTCTTTTCTCTTTTCTTTTCTGTGCCTTATCTATTTTAATAGTTGTTCTTTTTAATTTGTTTTCTTTTGCTGCTAGGCTTATGTGTTGCTTCTTTAAAGGGATTGTTGCATTTTGTCATTGAATTGGCATTTTATTGACTATTCTAAGCTTATAATAATATTATAAATTTATAAGACATTTTAAAAAGAGAACAGGATATAATCATCTGTTTATATTACTACTATTACTATAATTAGATTCCTTAAGACCAGCAGGAGTTCTGCTCATGGTTTTCACTGGTGGGATGATAGACATCAGTGCTGTTATTTTGCTCTTAATTCTCAACGTTGTCTGGCATACTTTTCTTAAAAGCCTCTGAATATTTGGGAATAGAGTTCATGGGGCAGATACACAACTACATGGAAAAAGACAGAATTAGAAAGCATCATCTTCATCCTCATCAAACCATCTGCTTCTCAACACAGATTACAAACCAAAGTACTAATTATTATATTTGAAATAGCCTTTATTTTTAAGGCAAAATTTAGAATGAAAATCTGCATTTCCTCTGGCAGAATACAAAGATATATCTAATAAGCTTCTTATGTTCAGTTCTAATACAACAATAGGCATCATTAATAAATAATTTAAAAGTACAAATTTATTACATGTCTTCTTTTATGAAATATATGCATATATATATATATATATATATATATATATATATATATATATATATATATGTGTGTGTGTGTGTGTGTGTGTGTGTGTCTGTCTGTCTGTCTGTCTGTCTGTGTGTGTCTGTGTGTCTGTGTCTGTGTGTATATGTACAGTATCAAATACAGCATATAATAATAGTATTTAATAGATATTTTCTGCTACTTCAAACATTGTTTAAATATCAGCTATTGAACCATTGGATCAGTGGTAAAATTCATTTTTTTTTACTACCAGTTCTGTGGGCGTGGCTTAGTGGGCATGGCAGGGAAAGGATACTGCAAAATCTCCATTCTCTCCCCACTCTGGGGCCAGTCAGAGGTGAAATTTGCCAGTTCTCTGAACTACTCAAAATTTCCGCTACTGGTTCTCCAGAACAGAATCTGCTGGATTTCACCCCTGCATTGGATGTCAAATACAAGCAGGACAGATTTGCTGTACATTTGATCATTCAGACAGTATTGAACATCAACATGGGGCTTCTGGGGAAAAATAGTGGGCTGAAGATGGCTTTGTGAAAAGGAGAGGTGGAAACACTGGGGAAATGAAGAGCCAGAAAAAAAGGCTTTATGATAAGTCACACACAAGTGCTCAAGACAGCTGCTCCTTGCAAGGAGATTACAATATAGCAGTGTTCAGTGGGTTTAGTGGGATGAGGAAAACGCCATCTTGCTCAAAGCCTAGTCAGCAATTTTGGATACTTTCCTAATCACTGTCAGAAATCATTTGTTAACTGCTTTTTGGCTATGAGGAACCTTTGGATCAACAAGTTTGAAAGCACAAGGTGAGTTTCTTTCAATCCTTAGTGAAAAGCATTTAATACAAGTTTAAGATTTTTTTTTTAATGCGGAGGGGAGGCTAAACAGGCTGATTAAAACTTGATTTTAGAACATTGTAAATGGACTTAGGGTTCAGATAAATAAATAAATAAATGTTGGAATTAAAGATAAGGAATATTTCCTGTAGGAAAATGCTTTTGCTTTGAAACATAAGATTTTCAAAACTGAACACTAGACAAAGTTAGAGAGAACTGAAAATTACAATTAAGGTAGAAGAATACTTGATATACAATTACAAAAACAAAGTGCTTTAATATTAGATGTACTGAAAGATATTTTTGAACAATGGAGCAAAAATTTGCTTTGAACAGTGTCTGTCTCTTTAGACTAAAAGATGTTATGGAAGAGGAGCAAGTTCTATCTGGCAAGTGTGAAATTGAGTTGAAAGTGGATTCTTACAAGAATAACATAGAAAAAGTTGTTAACTAGGTATACAAAAGAAGCTAGCTGATGTCATAATAATTAAAAGGGATATCCAAACCCACAAACTAATAATGGCTTGGATAATTTTCCTATATTGGATTTACAGAAGACTGTTAAATTTTTGAAGACTTCTCTGAGAAGAGACAATAGAAAAAAAAATGAAAAGAAAGCAAGTTTAGTGACGATTTGAAAGGACTAAAGATGAAGATTGTTGGAAATAAAAGGAAGGAATATAAAGTTGGCTTATTTGATCAAGGTTAAAATAGATATGTTATTATCTCTGTTAACCCCTAAGGGAGTTCTGCTGGCATCAAGGCTAAAGGATGTTTATGAATTTGTTTACAGATAACAGATGTGATATAGAAAGAAGAGATCAGTTTTTGTACTTTAAGAGAAGGTTATAAGTTATTAAAATTGTTTATACTTGTGTTGAAGGTGTGAAGTCGCCTATTTATATATTTATTTTCTTTTCTTACATCATACTTTTTCTTTTCCATTTCTTTGTTTTTTTTCTTTTCTGAACATTCTATTTTCTTTTCATTCTATTTTTCCAGTTTGCTTTAGTTTTTACTATTGTAATTATAATCTTTAATAAAACTACTATTAAAAAGAATAAAACATAAAACCAATGTTTATAAAACCAATAATGGAGTGGGAACAGGGGTGGGGACAGCAACCATTTGTCTGCCTCTTAATATTTTTTAAAATTTTCATGTACCAGTTTATTTTCTAGAGCTGTTACTTTCAAACAAGCTTCTGAAGCTTCTTGAAGTCTCAAGTTTTCTTTGTTCTTTTGTTAATTTCTCCCAGTTTCTAGGTCTGGAGTTTTCTTTACCGTAGGGAAAAAAAATACAATTATGGTTAAAGCGAGGATGGGGGATCGAATGTAAACTTGTAATATGTGAAGATTTTCTTAAAATTAGATGGCAGATGCAGTCAGTTCAAACACACTGTTTTGCAGGTTTCTGCTATTACCTAACAGACCTGGCAGAATGCAGTTAAGGTTTCATCTTGCATGCCACAGCTATGATAAATGAATAGAATTACAGCATTTTAACTTCTTTCTCTGCGAAGAATCCCCCAAGTTGTAATTCTGTCTGTCTACATTAAGTCAGTCTCCAGCACAGGAGCAGGTTTAACCTGCCATTTGCAGGGAACTTAAACAGTGGCAAGAGGCTGCGTTCTCTGATTGCACTGCTGATGTAACGTCCCTGCTGTACTGGGAACATGCAGAGCATAAAGCTAATGCAGCAACATCTTCAGCCAGCTAATTAGGCTGCTCCCAGATGTGTTAGCATTCCCGATATGTTTCACAGGCAACACTCGCCTTGTATCTGTCTCCTGGTTGCTTTTATACACAGCATATCACATGGCAGGGATGTCTCCTCTTTTAACCTACATAAGGAGGAAATGTAATCTCCAAAGGAATTCAAACAGCGAGTCAAGCTGTTGAGCTAAAAGGCACTTTTGTAGCATGTTTAATTATTAAGCAGGGAAAAGGCCCTTTGTTTTTTAATTCCAGATGTGGCCTGAGGCACATCTGGAAGTATGGCTTGAGGAACTCTCTTTGAAAGTCACACTATGGGGATGGCAGTTGACCCTGGCATTTAGAAGGCAATTTTGACTTCAAAGCTGGAAGTGCCAGTTCAGCCCTCATTGCCAAAATTTATTCCTTTCTGAAATGGTTAAGGAAAACTAAAAAAAGAAAAAAGATTTTCTATGAAGGTTAGAAATCAGATGGGAGAATATTCTGCATTTGGATTTAAACTTTTGGGGTTCAGCCAAGAACGGTGCAACCGTAGTTTTAAAACACAGATGGACCTAGAAAATTTTGATACTAGTGCAACATTTGGAATTTGGAGAACACATTCTGGATGCTGTTACAACATGGTTTGTAATGTATGATGACCATATTTCTTGGGAAAAGATAAAGGACAAGACTGAAAAATGGCAAATCTGAAAGAGCTTCCAGAAGTACTAAAAAAAATATGTTTGTTAACTTTGCTTTGCAAATGAAAATTCAAAAGCAAAAGCAAGAAAAAACTGTACAAAAATGCACACTTCTATAAAAATAGCTAAAATCAACCAGTATATGTAAATTTACCTTAAAGACAATTCATTGTTCATGTTTTTCACATGAAGTGAAAGATTATGCATTAAATGGTACCATTTATAGGTAAACGTTAAATGACCAAAGCAAAAGGACAAAATGAGCTTTTGAAAAATAAATAAATGTAAGGGATAGCTTTGTGAAACTTAAGACTACCCTTTCTAATACAAGATGTATTTTCACTGTATTCTACTGGAGCTTAATCAGAGGTGGTATTCCGCCAGTTCGGACCTGTTGCCTGAACCGGTAGTGGAGATCTGCGGGTCGACCTGCCCACCCGACCCGGCTCCAAAAGTTCCTATGTAGCCTCGTTTTCAACGCCATGCGCATATGTGCACACCACAGACATGTGTGTATGCCCCACATGTGAGCAAAGCACATGCACAGAGGGCTGCATGCATGCACGGAAGGCACATGTGTGTGTGTGATATGAGCACAGGTACTCACATTTGCAAAACCATGACAAACTTATGTGAATCCCACAACTGGGGTTAATTTTGAGAATTATTACTGTATTTTTTGGAGTATAAGACACACGGGAGTATAAGACGCACCAAGGTTTTGAAGAGACAAATTTAAAAAAAGTGTTTTGCACTCTGAAAACCTCTCAAAATTTTTCATGAAAACGAGCTTATTTCCCCCCCAAAAAGGCATGAATAGCCTTTAGGGGGCTTGCAGAGTGCTCCTGGGGGGATGCCCCCAAAATGAGCAAGGAATGGCCCATTTTTTGTGAAAATGGGCCCGTTTTTTGTCAACAAATTGCATGCATAGTCTTTAGGAGGCTTATAGAGTACTCCTGGGGCTGGGGGGCAAAATTGAGCAGAAATGGGCTGTTTTTCACTCATTTCTGCCTTCCCCAGCCCCCAGGAACTCTCTGAAAGCCTTCTACAGGCTCTACACAGCCATTTTGGTGAAGGGAATGGGGTTTCGGGAGGAAAAAATGCTGTATTCAGTGTATTAGATGCACCCAGATTTTCAGTCTCTTTTTTGAGGGAAAAAGGTGCGTCTTATATGGTACTTAAATCTGCTTTTGCCTTAGAATTTAAGGGAACTTGAAACCAGCAGAATTTTTTAAAATCTATTTTTCTAGAAACCCCTATGAAAAGATGTATGAAAGGGGTACTGACTGACTGAATAATGAACAGGTTATATTCAGAGTTCCTGGCTGAACTTTTGAACTCAGCTGTTTATATCTTTGAACCAAGCCAATCATTTCAACTGCACCATTTATTCTCTTCTTCTTGTTTTAAACCTGCCGGTTCCTGCCTATTTGTCATTAAGCTTTACTGAATGATTCAAATGTCCTTATACTGTTCTATACGACCAAGAATCAGAGCTGACATTTTCTTATTCCACTGAGGAATTTTGAGAATTGAATTCTCAAAATTTAGGAGTTGAATCCAGCCAGTTTGGGCGAACCGGTAGTTCCGGTGAGCATTTGGCACCCCGCACCTGCTCCTGTGCTTTCCTGTCCTATATTTCCCTGTTTTTTAGTTCAGCTGATTCACGCGGCACAGCAGATTGCCACGCCAGAGGTTGTAGCAGCGACAGCCACCCAGATGTCATCAGGGATGCTCTGCTCATGCACACTTGCGCCGTGTGTGAGCTCCCAGTTCCGAACCAGGAGCGTAGGTAAGAGAAAACCATTACTGTGCCATGCACCAGGCACTGATATAGAAGGTAAGTTTTGAAGCTTAAAAAGGTTGTTTTTCGAATGCTGCACACGCACTCAAAGCACACACTCACCAAACCGGTTGTTAAACCAGCTGCATCCAACCACTGAATTGAAGACTACATATTTTCAAGCTGCCAACTTTGAAAAACACCCATCTAATAATCTATTGTAATATTTTCAGCCAAGCTTATTTTTCATTCTAGAGCAATGATGGCAAACCTATGGCACATGTGCTACAGATGGCATACAGAGCCATATCTGCTGGCACATGAGCTGTTAACTCCAGTGCGTGGGTGCACACTAGCCAACTGATTTTCGGCCTTCTGGAGGGCAGGGGGATGCTGTTTTTGCCCTGCCCAGGCTTCAGGAAAGCGTCTAGAGCCTAGGGAGAGCAAAAAACAGGCCCAACGGGTCAACCCGATGTTCAGAAATAATCTGTTTCCAGCTTCTGGAGGGCCTCAGGGAGGCCACGGAATGCCGTTTTTGCCCTCCCCAAGCTCCAGGAAAGCCTATGGAGCTTGGGGAGGGCGAAAAACAGACCCAATGGGCCTACCAGAAGTTGGTTTCCAAATGTCCGGTTGGCCCATTGGGCCCACTTATTACTCGCCAGGCTCCTGAGGCCTGAGGGGGGTAAAAATGGCCTCCCCCGCCCCCCTAGAGGAAATACCAAGCTCAGCTTGGAGGTGAGTAGTCCGGAATGCATGGGGGGAGCGTGGGGGGGGGGTTGTGCATGAATGGGCATGTGCAGGGGGCTTTCCATTATGGCTGCCAGCACATAAGTGCGCTATTGCATGTGCACTGTCACATTTTTGGCACCCAACAAGAAAAAGGTTAGCCATCACTGTTTTAGAGTAACAGGAAACAATGTATTATGCCAAATCCATTAGAAAAAGGGGGGGGGAAGAGAAGGAGGAAGAGTTAAATCTTTGAGTTTTAATACAGATTTACTTGGTATTCCCAAGCATGACACAGGGTCGTATTGACATTTGGTAACCATGGAGCTTCCACAACTGATTTTGTCCAAATTGCTATTCCTGAGCTGCCCTACGCTTATAAGATTAAAAACCCAAGCCTATGATAAGTTATATCTGGAAACGGGAGCTGTAACCTGGAATATTCAAACATTTCAGAATGAGACTGGAGAGAAGGAAAGAGTGGCAAGTACATAGAGTCACTTGAGAAAGTGTAACCCCCTTGATAACAGAGGATTTTGTATTTAATGAAACAACACAATTCAATACACATTTTACTGACAAGCATCATTAATAAAATACTGCTGCACTAGCCCTTCAGGGAACTCGGTCTGTTGATAGCATATAATTGCTTTGAAAAGAACCTTAGAGAAAGCAGAGGCTGAAGAGCTATTTCTGCTAAGGGAGAATTAAGGTTATAATCAGAACTAGAAAACAGTATGGCTACTTTCCCCCCTTCTAAGCATCTAAGAATCATCACTCAGGGAGGATAATGTACTTTATGTTATCTAGTGTAATCTTACTGCTATGTGGAACACAAGGAAGAACAGTTTTGGCTGGGTTTTTTTGAGCGTTTATTCTACAGAGTCTGCATGTTTTCCCCATTGCTTGTGTAATTCTTACAGTGAAGCCAAGAAATGCATGATGCAATGAAAGGTTTTGGTTTATCAGTCCGCCTGTTGTACCATTGCACGTCTGTATTGAAAGAGATAAAGCTCAATTTGTTTATATCTTAAATGCCCCAAAACCCATCAAAACTGATTTTAGAGCAACATAGATCAATGCAACTTTGTCATAATTATAAAATGAAAGCAAGATAATTTGATGAAAATGAATGCCATCATATATTTTGAAGTTTTTACAATGCCATGATAGTTTTATGTGGTGCAATGGATAGAATGCACTATTGAAGGCTAACTCTGCTCACTGCCAGAAGCTTGATCCTGACTGGTTCAAAGTTGACTCAGCCTTCCATCCTTCTGAGGTGGGTAAAATGAGGACCCAGATTGGTAGGGGCAATATGCCAACTCTGTAAACTGCTTAGAGAACTATAAATCACTGTGAAGAGATATATAAGTCTGAGTACTATTGCTGAGTTGCAGCAGATTAACTTTAGTACCCTCTCCTAAAAGCAATACAAATAAAATGGAATAGATACCCATATTTTGCACTCAATGATATCCAAAATCACCTCCATTCCCCGCATGAACATAAAGAAGCAAACCCAAAGGTGCTTTTTCAGGAGGGAAGTGGACTCCTGAAAAAGCACCTTTGGGACAACCATGACCTGGATGACTGAGGATGCAGACAACTGCACATCCATTCATTATCTCCAAAGATATGCAATTCTTAGAGTAGGATAAAATAGTACTATACAAATCATATTGAAATTAACAGTTGCACCAATGGCATTCTGCTTCATGATACAATATAATGAATTTTGCACCAACAGTACTCCTATGGTGGAACAAACTTACCATTTTCTGATAGAGAATTAAAGTAAATGTTCATAAAACAGATATGTATCCTTAATGAAATGTAGCTGTTTTTTAGACCATAGTCTAAGGAACTACCTAGCATGCTTTTATATAAGAATTCAGTTGTGAGGTCAGGTCAGCTTAATACTACAGGTTGTCAAACAATTGTCCAGGAGAAAAGATTGGGGCAACCCCTTACCATTTTTGTATATAAGACAGATGGTCTTCTCTTCATATCTATTGGATGGATTTTTGGCTATGATTATACTGCAAATGTTGAATATAGAAATGTATTGGAACACCCCTGGGAAAGAAAGGAATGGAACATGACAATGAAAAATAAGTTTGTAAATGTCACTATAAAGCAAATGTGAATGATCACTCCTTTAAGTCAAGCTTCAGTTGCATCATGGAGTTTTCTTGGCAACAATATGGAAGCAGCTTGTCTTTGTCATCTTCTGGCATTGTTGCTTTGACTTCTCACTCTAGCCTACAACTGTGTTATTCCATGGGGATTTCCTACTCAACTACTAATCAGACCTGATCCTGCTTAGTTTTGAAGCCAAGACAAGATTGGACTGGTGCTGCCACCTGCTGAAACTCTGCAATGCAAACAGTCTTCTAATGTTGGCAGTTGAATATGGGATGTAAAGATAGGCCTTCCCCCCCCCCCCCAATGGTTTTATAATACTTAAATCCCTCAAACAATACTGCTGGGTGACACTCAATGAGATTCCAGACTAAGGGAAGGAATCTTGTTTTGATTGATGTAAGGCTGTTCTAGCTTCCCAATATCCTTCAGTACATCTTCATTTAATATGTTTATCATAACATTAATATTTATGCTCCCGATTCTGTGTATTTCCACTCTGATTTTCTCTTGAGGAGATAAATAACATAATCTAAGAACTAAATCATGTTTAGCTTTATTATTGAAAGTTGCATGGATCTTTAAAAAAATGTGGAAAAAAACCAAACTCCCACTTTATTCACTAAATACATCAAGCTGAGACTGTTGTGCCAAAGTCTCAATTCGCAGGCAGTATGAATGCTTCATTACTGAATTAGTAGCACTCATTGTGCTAAAATCCCTTTGTTGTTTCAGCTTTCCTGTTTGACACAAGTCAAATGTCAGATCACTCATTATATTTGTTAAGTACATGCAAAGAGCTCAAGGTTTTGCAGGTAATAAGCTTAGCCTTTACTGAACCCACATCTATAAACCTTCCTTTTGCAATAAGACCGTATTAAAAATTTTAATGGGTCAACAAGAATGCTTGGCTAATCAACTTCCTTGTATTCTCCTGGAGCAAACTACTGCAAAATTGGAAACAGTAAATTACAAGAAAGCCAACGAATTAGGTTTTTTTTTCAATTGTTCAATAGCAGCAATGGAAACAAAAGGAACCATGCTTCGTATTTTCTAAAATGAAAAGCTGATTTTATGAAATTATGACAAATTCTAAAATGTTCTTTGGATCATACTTGCAAACAGAACTAGAGCCTCTATTGAACTCTTAAAATCACAGCCACTTCCATATATCCATAATAGTTTCCAGTGGGGCCACCCCATTTTTTACATGCTTTTTTCACCCTCCTCAGACTCCAGAGGCTTTATAGGAGTCTGGGGAGGGTGAAAACAGCCTCCTCCGCCCCTCCCCCCAAGTTTGGGAATGGACCTCCGGTTTGCTCGTAGGGCCATTTTTAGTCCTCCAGAGCCTTCAGAGAAGCCTCCTGAACACTCTGGAGGGCTAAAATTGGCCCTATAAGAAACCCGGAAGTGACTTCCGGTTTGCTCATAGGGTAGTTTTTTGCCCTCTGGAGCCTTCAGGGAAGCCCCCGGAAGGTCCCTGAAGGCTCCAGAGGACTTAAACCAGCCCTACGAGCAAACAGGAAGTCTGTTCCCGAACTTCCGGTTTGCCCGTACGGCCATTTTTTTGTGCTCAGGAGGCTTCGGGAAAGCTCCTGAAGCCTCCGGAGGGCCTCCGGTGGGGGGCAAGGGAGGCTGTTTTTGCCCTCCCCAGGCTCCTATAAAGCCTCTGAAGCCTGGGGAGGGCGAAAAATGGCTTTAAAAAAGGCTGATCTCAGCTTGCCAGAGTGCATATGTGTGCTGGCCAGCTGACAGGGCAACGCCTCACATGCCCTGACAAATGGCTCCATGTGCCATCTGTATCAGGTGTGTCATAGGTTCGCCATCCCGGGTCTAGTAGAATGACCCCATTTGATTCTGCTAGCTCTTAATCTACTGACCTGAATATAAAGGCAATTTGGCACCTTTCAAATGACTTATTCCTTCCTGCTTCAGAAGAGAACTATTCTTTCATATTAAAGCTCATGTCATCCTGTGTGAAATTTCTTAGTTGTGACTGCCATAGCAGATCTGGCTTTTAACGCCTCTTTGCCATAACAAGCTCTGTTATGATCTTATATGTCTCTTTTCTGCAAACTGGTAATATACAAGGGGTATCCAATGTCTTTCAGCCAGCGTTTTAGCTCATTCTGCCTGATCATTTTTTTCTAGATATCTAGCGGGTTATTTCAGCAAAAAAATATAACATTATTTGCATGTGTGGGCTTTAAGCAATCTGAATGTATAGTAGATATCCTTCAATAACAGGTGTTCAATTTTTAAATGTGAGTTAAATTGTACCATACAATTCATGCCTATGTAGCACTGGAAAACAGAATAATTATGATAGCGGTGGGATGAGTCCTCCCCTGAGGGAGTTTGCAAGCTTTTAGAAAATGTTTTCCTGACTTTCTTCTCAATTTTTCTGTATGCCTTTTAAAGGAAAGGAAAGTGATACAGGGTCACTCTTGGTCTACCATTTTCATGGTATTCAATTATGTTTCCTTTCAGTTACCACTCAGTTTCTGATTAGTGTCTTAACTGGGCAAAAAGAAGAGGGTTAGCTGAGCCTTATTATATTTTATGTAGCTTGACTGGCAACATAATTGGCGGTCTGTTCCACTAATGCTGTTGCTACTGTCTTTTTTTTCCCCCATTTGGTTTAAGTTGCCTTCACTGCATTGCTACGACTAGATCTTGAATCAAGAGGGGGCGGGGTTGGCTGACAAATCGTTAACCCTCTCAATGCCATATCACCAGATGCCCCTACACACCACTTATCCCCTTTCAAAACAAATCAGCGGAAAACACAGAAAGCTATGAATATCTTGTCCTCTTTGAGGTTGTCGGTCTTTCTGAGAAATTTATATATTTATTTAAAACATTTATGTGGCTACCTGTCTTAGGCAACACAATTTATTTACAGAGGAAAATAAAAAGAATGTGGTTTGTGAGGCCTAGAACATTTATGTTTTCTGCCCTAGGCCCTGTCCTATGGAATATTCTCCCTCTGGAGATTAAAGGTAAAGGTTCCCCTTGCACATATGTGCTAGTCGTTCCCGACTCTACGTGCAGTGCTCATATCCATTTCAAAGCCACTGTCCGAAAACATCTACGTGGTCATATAGCTGGTATGACTAAACGCCAAAGGGGCACTGAATGTTGCTACCTTCCCACCAAAGTGCTCCCTATTTTTCTACTTGCATTTTTTACATGCTTTCAAACTGCTAGGTTGGCAGAAGCTGGGACAAGTAACGGGAGCTCACTCTGTTATATAGCACTAGGGATTTGAACCGCCAAACTGCCGACCTTTCTGATTGACAAGCTTAATGTCTTAGCCACTGAGCCACCGTGGCCCTTCCGCATCCCCTCTGGAGATTAGGATGGCTTTAACCCTGCTGGCCTTTGTAAGGCTGCAAAGACCTGGACTCTGTGCCCAGGCCTGGGGCCCTGAGTGTGTGCAGGGGCCCATCGCCTGGCTATAGAATGATTGCTGTGCATTTCTTGGCTGCTATGGATTTTAATTTTTGTGTTATTGTCATTTTTATTTGATTTTTAATTTTGTTGGTTGCTCAGTGTCACTTGTTGAGACGGGTGGCCATACAAATGGAATAAAATCAATCAATAAAACCAACAGAAATCTACTAAAACCTCCATACTTCCACAAGAATATTACAGGGCTCCAGCTTGTATCTCAAAGACTACCCCAAAGTCTTTGGGGAAAGGTTTTCAAGGCTTTATGGAAGGCCAGGAGAGTAAGAGCATTTGGAAATAATAAGGGAAAAGTGTTCTAAAGGATGAAAAGATTTCAAGTGAGAAATTTACAGGAATTACAATTAAAAGCAGGGAAATATACCCAAGATACAGCATGGAGCCCTCCACTCCATTTCTGTTGGTGATCTGAGCGTCATCTACTTCTAGCAATGCAGAAGTAGAGACAAAATAGCAAAAGTGACATGCTGCTCTGCCCCCCCCCCCATCGCAAGAAGAAGTTTCTCATATTTCTTCTGCTGTTGTACAGATAGTCCTTGTTTAATGTTAATGGGGACTGGTCATAAAAAGTTAGTGATACTTAGTGACAGCAATCCTGGCAGTCGCCTTTGCCATCATTAAGCAAGAATTACAGGTCATTAAGCAAGAACTTTGTACGTTCCTGCCAGCTTCCAACAACCAAAGTCGGTGGGGAAACTAGCAGGAAGTTGCAAGTCCCAAGTGTTTCACAAAGAGGCCCACGGACAGGTAACTGGCATGGGTGAATGAATCTGTGTCAGGGAGCAACTACTGTTGGACGGGAGAGACTTAACCTTAGTGACTTGTGACTTTTGCTGTACAAAGCAAATGGTACTCATTTTGTGGGGCACTGCAACAGTTGTAAATGTGAGCCCATTGTTTAGTGATCAGGTGGCTATGGGGGAAATGCAACAACCAGAACTTCAAGGAAACTCATTTAGTACCACTGCCATTTCAAATGGTTGCTGAATGATAAGCAAGGCCAATCTGTAATAAGTTGTGAGTATAACCTTGGGGAACAGGAGGAAGAATTGCAGTCAAGATAACAGCCAGGTAAAATAAGTCTGAGTCCAAAGCAGGAATGTAATTTGAGAAGATGGCTTAGACGTGACTTTCATAGTTCTCTTTAGAACAAGAATAAAGAATAAAGTCAGGGGAGTTGAAGGCCCATTGAGACTTGTAAGATGGACATCAGCCCTTCAAAGCAGATCAGGGATGGATGTAAAACCTGTCAATACTAAAACTAGTTTTGTTACAGGGTTACCATAACAGAATCTTGCAAATCTGAATGTGAATGAATGTGCCTTCCCCTCCCCTGTATTTTTCAAATTACATTCCTGTTTTGGTGTAATGATATGGGGGAATGCAGGGGTAGGTTCTGGCAGGCACTATTGCTGGTTTGCTCATGGGCATGCTTTGCGCACATGTACAGTAGAATAAAAATTGTTTTGCACATGCATAGAACCGAAACCCAAGATGGTGGTGCCTATGGCACCACCTGGAGAACTTGTTCAGGGGCGTGGCAGGCCTGGGTTGCTGCCGGTTCCAGCGACCCATGCCGCCAAATCACTACTGGTTCAACCAAACCAATCCCAACTGGTAGGAACCCATCACTAGGGAATGGCTTCAAGAGACTGGAGGAAGAACCAGAGTCTCAACAATGGTCTGATAAAAAAAAAACCTGAGTCTGAATGAGAAGGGTGATGGAGAAAGCAACTCAGAAGGGACCCTCCCTAGTTTGCAAAAGAGTAAAGGAGGGGAACAGTACTTTGAGACTTGCAAGATTGATGTCAGCCCATTGATGCAGTATAGAAAAGAAGAAGCACCAACCCAGAATACTACTAAACCTTTACTGTAAGGTCACAATAATAGAATCTTGCCACCCTGAAACTACTGCTCCTTTTCTCCTTCTTCCTGCAGTAAAGTTCCAGTGAAATCTTCTTACCAAAGATCCAAATCAAACAACATTAGGAATCTTTATGACAAACTTGATTCCACAGCCCTGGTGAACCCTTTGTTGATTAAAAATGCTCCAATAAAGGCAAGAGACTCTTGTAGGAAGAGCAGTATCTAGAGCAGAACGATCAGATTTGAAATTCCAGCTTGGTCTCAAAGAAATATACTCATGTGCAAATTCATAATTTGCATATTCATAATTTCCAGCATTTAAGCTCAATTTTCCCCCAGTCCTTTGATAGAACTTTATTTATATCCTCTTCATCAGTCATATATTCACATAATTAAGCAACTTTCTCTTGATTGGGAAAGAAGAACCTAGCATTTACCATTTACTATGCTAAGTCTAATCTGCTTCCATACTTTGTTTTTTCAGGAATTTATGTATATGTAGCTCTGCAAAATTATCAACAACATGGCATTGAATTTCTTAGTATCACACAATTAACTTAGATGTTAAGACAGCAGGGAGAAAAACTCTCTTTCAAGACTTGCCTCTTGGTAAATTCATGGATAGATCCATAGGTGTTTTTATTTTGGTAGTAAAACAAAACCCACTGCCTTCTCTCAGTCTGCTGTTCCAGTTTCAAATTCTAGCCTAGGTCACTAGTGTTTCTTTGTAGTCACTCATCCAGTGGCGGGATTTAGCCAGTTTGCACCTATTCGGGAGAGGCAGTTGTTAACTTTCTAAGCAGTTCGGGGAACTGGTTGTTGGAAGAAATCTCATTTTGTTTTTTTCTACTTTACAGGGCTAATTCTGTAAGGAAGGCAGGATGGAAACATTCTGGTGCTGTTTCTAGCCTAATCTGTATTGCCCTGTTTACAGAAACTGCCTCTCCGATTAACCCTTATTATCTGTACATTGTAACAGCTAAGGCGAAGTGCCCATTGAGTGATATTGAGTTGGCCACGTCCACCCAGTCACATGACCACCAAGCCACGCCTATCCAGCTGGTCATTAGGGCAGAGAACCAGGCCAGACCCTGCTTAATTTCTGAGTGCAGAGAGCTCCAGAAGCTATCAAACACCTTTCTTAGAGAAACTGAAGAATTAGAATTTCCTTTCCAATCTCAAATTAATTTTTGTAAGACTATAGAGTTTTAAAATTTGTCTCCATGAAGAGACAAAGAGGGAAGGGGAAGGGATAAAGGAGACCAGAGGACATGGTAATGGGATTTTGTGAAAAAGTTGAGCCAACTGTGCTCTCTGACAGGAACAGCAAATAGGATTACTTGCCAACTGAACTGAAAGTGACATCATTTAATTAGAACACCAATTTACTATCTACTAAAATTAAAAGCGAGTTAAATAAAATCCAATACTCGGTAACACACTTCCAGTTTTATAAAAATAATATTTCTCCCCGCACACTCATTGGGGAACAAAGTTTAGCTGAAGAAGATTTATAGGACCTTTGTCTTGCATCATACAGATTCTAGGGTCACATTCATGCAACATTTATTGTCATCTTGTCATGTGTGTTGGCTAGCCTCACATCTGATTGTCCATCTGTAATTAGAATTATTCCTGTGGGGATCCAGGGGAGGGGCTTGCCGCCGACGGTAGCTTAACGAAGCTGCTCTCAGAGTTTTGGTTCGTATATCTATTTAAAATCTTAGATATCTCTTTTTCCAGGCAAGGAAAAAGCAGGGAGGGACCCCAGCTAGTTAGAGTCCTCTTTGATGTTCACAGTCTTTATTTTTTTTGGCTGTGAATGAAAGAGAGTGATTCAACGGAAAGCTGAGTCATTACTCCAGCCAAAGCTTCTCAGCTGTCTTTTTTCAGCTCAAGGCGAGTTACCCCCCCTCTCAGTACAAGATTTTGTAATTAACTTGTTAAAGATAAATCTGAGCAGCGACCATACCGGTGAACCTTTTTTTTCTATTTAAAATACCAGCTTCAATTTTACAAAAAACTCCTTTGTTTAATTGTTTTTCAAAATGACGATTTACAACCTTCGCAGTCGATATATGATATATTTAACCAACCCTGTTCTCCTGAAGATCTCTCTTTATTAACTGCCAAAATTTACTGAAAGTATTTTATTTCAAATCAAGGTGCGCAGAGGCTTTGTTTGTTCTCTTTTTTTCTCTTATCATGGCTCCCAAATCAAAGCAATCGAAACGTTTTTTTAACAATGCTTCCCAAGTAATCGCTATAAAGCCACAGTCTTTGTCTTCTACGCCCCCTACTGGAGATTTGTTAACGAAAGAATTTCTTTTTGAAACTCTCAGAGAATTTAAAGAGGAAATGATGCAATTTATTTCGGAATTATGTGACAAACTTGATGCCAAGATTGCTCAAACAAAGGAGGATACCATCGGGGTTATAAATGTGATGACAGATTATATTGCAGGAATGGAGGATAAACTGGAAGTTTTGGAAGAAGCCAACTCTAATCTGACATCTAAAATTGAAAAGTTGCAACAGGAATTTGACAAGGCAGAGAGACAACTTGTTATGACAAACTATAAAAAAACTGCATTTGCAATAAGAGTTAGGGGATTGCGTGAAAACGATCAGGAGAATTTGAAGCTGACCTTTTCTGAGGCTCTCAATCGTTTGATGGGAAGTCCGGGACTCAACTTTGATTGGCAGATCCAAAAAAATTACCGCCATAATTCGTGGACAGCAAAACAGAAACAGCTCCCGAGAGATGTAGTTATATACTTTGCTACAAAAGAATCCAGAAACGCGATACTACAAGAGCTTTACAATAATAGGCTGCGAATTGATGGACAGGACCTGATTGTCTTTAAAGAAATGCCCCAGATGTTAAGAGCCAGGAGAGACTATGTCTTTTTAACTAAAGAACTTAGAAATAATCAGATACAGTACAGATGGGAGGTGCCATTTGGTATTACAGTTACACTTGATGATCAAAAACATCACCTTAATTCACCTTGCGAAGCTCGAGACTTTTACAATAAGATCTTAAAGGCGGGACCTCTTGAATTACCCGGACTTGTACAAAGACAAGGAGAAGTAGAAGAGAGACAACCAACCACACAGCTACAAGGCGGGAGGTGTTGTTTCTCCCCTCCGGAGGGGCGGAGGAACAGAGAATAAGTACTTAGTTATGTTTCCAAAACATTTGCTTAATTTTAACTTGAATAACTTTGTGACTCTGTCTTGTATAAAATGGTATAGTGGTATACCAATGAAGAGACATTAAGGCTGAAAGAAACGATGCTGATCTCCTCGGAAATTATATTGTATGGGACTTAAAAAAAAAGATTTGATGGACAACTTTGAATTTTCATATAAACTGTTTATGTTTTATTCTCTAGGGTGAGGAAGGCGGAGATTGTGATGCTTTTGGATTGTGGTTTTGGTCGAATTGAGTTGGGAAGGGAGGCGTAGACGGGAGGGTAGTGAAGGTTTAATTAGAGTTTATTTTGAGCCAGAAAGCAAGTTGATCTTTATAGAAATTTTTATTTGAATATAATGTTTGGAAGGATATACTCAGGGGGTTTGAAGGAAGGTGGAGCAAATATGAGAGGAGTATGGATGATAATAAAATACATATATGGACACGGGTAGAGGCAGGATGAGAGGAGTTGGAACAGAAACCGAGAGAAATATTTGAGGTGTTTAAGTTGCTTTATAAGGGACAAATTAAAAGTTTGGACATTTAGATAAAGAGACAAGACCCCTAGTTAGAGAATTCCATTTGATTAACCTACTTGGTTTCAACATAGCTTGAAATCCTGCAAGTAATAAATGAAATGAAATTAGGAATGATGCACACTGTTTAAGTTTTAATAATGATGGGAAGCTGAGCTTAATGTAGAGAGTTTATTGATTTTTTCCTGTTTTCCTTTTTTTTGTTTTTTCCTTATTCTTTTTTTTCCCTTTATCTTTTATTTTTTATTTTTTAATCTATTTGGTTTTAATATACTCCAGACTGTGTTTGATAAAGAGTTATGCCAGGTATGGGACCTGGGAAGTCGGAAGGGGATTAGGGAGGGGGGTTTATGGGGGGGAGGGGGGGAGGGTGGAAATATAGTTTCAACTTATAGAATAAGAAGAATGCACTCGTATACTGTTGCTCTTTTTTCTTTTTTCTTTTTATTTCCCCCCCTTTTTTTTCTTTTTTTTAATTTTAGTGTAAGATATAAATTGAATAGATTAATGAATAGAGAAATACACCAAAGTGAGAAGTAGAGGGAAAGAAGAGGGAGAAGTAAAGAGGGAGAGAGAGGGGAATGTAAGGAGGGCGAGATGGAGGGAAGGGGAGAAAGGAATGTTTGAGGGGGAAGGGAAGTAGAAGAGGGGAATGTTGGAAGGGAGAAATGAAAGTTGGAGGGGGAGAAGAAAGGGTGTATGGAGGATGGAAGTGCTATGTTGGTTTTCCATGGTGGAAGATGAGTTGTGTTTACTGCTTTTTTTTTTTGCAAATGCACAGTATATAAGTGATTGTATAAAATGAAAATGAAAATGAATTATATATATATATATATATATATATATATATATATATATATATATATATATATATATATATATATATATATATATATATATATATATATATATATATATATATATATATATATATATATATATATATATATATAGAATTATTCCAAATGTACTTCAGATAGCAGGACATTTTGAAAGCGATACACCGGAACAGGGCTCAAATATATACGTAACTGTGGGTGATCAGGGCTGCATATTATAATCCCATAATTCAAAATATTTATCTAAGTCAAGTAAGGCCACAATACCAGATGAGATTCTGCAATGAGTAAACTATTAAACAGAAGCACAGTTTAAGCACTCTGGACATCCTTAACTGAAATTCTATCACATTGGACAAGCTGCCGCTACAAAAATGTTTCATTTTAAATTAATTTTCTTCAGTTATATATTCTATTTAACAGATTATAAGGACAACACCAAAAACATTGGTATATCATGATCTGCCAAAAGGGTGCAGCCTTAAGCATTCAAACTGAACAGAAAAGCAAAACATACATGAAGTAAATAAATATAATTGACACGGTCGGGCTTTCCCACAAGCAGTGAAGAAAGGAAACCTAGAAACTTCATAGAAAAGGGTATTTTGCAAATGACTTTGATGGGTTGCATTAAAGAACACTTCAGATGAGGTGAAAAGATGGGAAAGAATAGGATATGCAATCGACCTGATTTGTGATCCTCAGGTCCAGTCATGTTGGAGATAAATGAAATCAATCATATACATTTCTCCCAGTGGGGGAAAATCATTTCAAATTAGATGGTTCTTAGATGGTTCAAAATGGAGATGAGGAACCATGTATTATTTCTTCCTATCACTGCTTTTTATCATCTGAAGCTGCTCTAATGTACCAGAATAGAAAATGTAAACATTTAACTAATTCAATTTTAAAATTACGTAGCCCTCTAGAAAATAAGACTTGTCAGAAGTAACTACAGTGGTAATGAATTTCCAGCTAAGGCACCCTGGTTTAGTAGTATAGTCTTTATTGCCATTGTACAAAATAAATACAACGAAATTGGTTTAACCTGACTGGGCTCTACATTTCATTACTATTGAATTCTACGATGAACAAAGATATTTCTATCAAGTTTTAGAGAGAGGACAGAGCCACTGATATGAGCAAAGGGCATTATTCCAACAAAAGCTTGATAAATGGATATAGATTGATAAAGATTGGCTCCTGAATATAGCTGTTATATTCATCCTTTATACTGCTCTCTCATATATGCTTTTTTCTCCTGATATCATCCATAAAATTCCTCATTTATTTACAGATCATTATTTAAGGACCCTCTCTGCTTTCATTCCCTTTTTAGTAGCTATATGCATTTCCTAAACAGATGATAATGATAGCAATTATTGGTATTATCTCTGAGTCAATAGTAATAACACATTGTTATGAGTCGAGCCGAGGTGGCGCAGTGGTTAGGGTGCAGCACTGCAGGCCACTTCAGCTGACTGTTATCTGCAGTTCAGCGGTTCTAATCTCACCGGCTCAAGGTTAACTCAGCCTTCCATCCTTCTGAGGTGGGTGAAATGAGGACCCAGACTGTGGGGGCGATATGCTGACTCTGTAAATCGCTTAGAAAGGGCTGAAAGCCCTATGAAGCGGTATATAAGTCTAACTGCTATTGCTATTGGTCTCAACTGATAGCACTTGGTCTATGAAATGAGTGAGCTCCCAGCATAATCAGACTCCTTCCTAATCAAAATATGCTGTTCAAGATATTATTTGCTTGGAAAAGAGGACATATTCCCCAGGAGGGTAAATAACAATGGGAAGCTATATTGAGAATAAAAATGGCAAATTAGATTAAACGTGCCACTAATCTAGGGTGGGGGGTAGTATTGTAGCTATCAGTGATTGTATTTCTGTAACAAAAGTACTGGTGGCTGCATTTATACATTTACATAACCTTTGGTCTATGAGATTCTACATTTACTATTATAAAAGTTAACATAAAATAAAAAAGGAGTGTGTAGCTTTGTCTCACAGTAGAATATTTTCTCCAAGGAATTTCTAGAATCCTATATCATCACTGGGAGAAATATATGTTCTTTTGTAAAATTGTTCTTTCATATTGGATGCTTTAAATTCTGCTTAACCAATGTGGAATAGTACATAATTTATTTAATTGCAGATTGCATCAACTCTGTGCAACTATTCATTATTTTGACCATTAGGATAGAAGGCAAGAGTGAAAGATTAAAGGAAGCACCTTCACATACTTTCTCTGTGTTTGTTTCTCATCTGGCAAGGATTCTCTATTTAAGGGCTGAAGTTTAGGATAGAAATGAGTAGTCCCCCCCCCCATCCTCGTATTTTTAAAAAATACATCTACTATCTATATCAGTGAGACCTGGTGTCTTAGTGGCTACGATGCAGAGCTTTCTGATCGACTGCATAATGGATTGAGCTCCTGTTACTTGTCCCAGCTTCTGCCAACCTAAAGTTTGAATGCACGTAAAAATGCAAGTAGAAACATAGGAACCACATTTGATGGCAAGGTAACAGCGTTCCCTGCACCTTTGGCATTTAGCCATGCCGGCCACATGACCATGGAGACGTCTTTGGACAGTGCTGGCTCTTCGGCTTTGAGACAGAGATGAGCACTGCCCCTTAGAATCGGGAATGACTAACACATAGGTGCGAGGGGAACCTTTATCTTTTATTATCTACTTCAAAGACAGTAAATATCACCAACTGGCTATCAAACAGCATGACCCAAAGTCTCTGGTTGCCAGTCACATCGACAGCAAACAACACCGATTCAATTGGGATGAAGCAGAAGCTTCATTGAAGACTGGCATTCTACTAACAGATCCATCAATGAAGACAATGACTTAGAACCAGAGTGCAAACTAATAAGGAAGCGGGCCATCTGAACCATCAACCACCGACAGAACCGATCACCCCCTCATCAATTGAATTCCGTGCCTTACAGCAACCAGTCGGAAATCACAAGACCAAAATCAGTATTGTAATTCAATCAGCCTTGTGACTCCATGAGTCTCATGATTCAACCACTTGCAAGACCACCAACTGACCCACCCAGGGCCTACTGCATATAAACAAACAAGATACTTCACCCCAAAACCCCACTGAAAATGTTATCTAATTTGGTAATGAAACATCCAGGAGCTAAGCAGCAAGATTGGAGAACAGACTCCTACCAAAACCTATAACCCAAGCTATGAATATCCTCAACAATTTCTAATTTCTTCACATTTATTGACATCTTGGTTAAGCCCATCCACTGCATCCAAGACTCTTTTATGAACACTTTACTCTCTTAATGGGCATTTTGAAGTTTATGTATTCAGGTTTGGTTCAGCATTCTGTTTATACTCTGGAGCAAATCCTCTAACAAGACCTTTTCAGATGCACAACAGATAATTATTTATCATGCACACACTATGTCAAACGAATCATAAAATGATTATTAATTTATTTTCCTCCATATATCAATGCACCTTATTTACATATGAAAAAGCGAAGAAAACAGGAAGCACTATCAACACCGACATTTATAAAGCTTCCTGCCTAATCACCAATATCTATTGCTAGAGGAGATCAAATGGGCTGCTACTTGCCAATCTGCAATTACTTTTCCAAAAGATGTTACTGAGGATATTGCTGTGGCTGCTGGTTTTTTTTTTTTTTTTGTCTATGCGAAGGTGTTTTCAGAGTTTGCTGGTCACAGACAGTAAATAAATGGCAATGCAATGATACAACAGCTGAAGAGAATGAAAGATTTCATGATTATTTCTCCCTGCAAGTGGTGTGCAGTCAATCGTTCAAGCACACCGAAATTATGGATCAATGCAAGATGTATTACACAAACATCAAATATTACAGACAATGAAGGAGGGCTGTAGCTTTCAAATCTGTTCTTTCAAGACTCTTGAAAAATGTGCATTTGATATAGTTTATGAAAATCCAATTCTCTAATCCCCTTGATCAAATTCTTCTAGTTAGACTGACAGCCAAATCACATTTTGGCACTCTTGCAAGAAGTGGCATTTCCATTAGGCTATGTGAGAAAGCTTATATAAAAGAGTAATCATGAAAGGCAAAAACCTGCTCATTTTTGCTTTTATTATGTATTTTTACCATTATTTCTGTGTGTGTATATATGTATGTATGTATGTTTGTGTGTGTGTGTGTGTATATATATATATATCAAAAATGTTTTTTGCAACTCCCAAAAGTGAAAATTTCCATTGCACAGTTTACTCAGATGTAGGGCTTCTAGAAATTCACACTCATCTTCATGTCTAACCTCTCTTATGGATCTAGGACAAATATATCTTCTCATTGATTAAAAACAGGGCGTCTGGAGTTTTAGGAACAAATGATAACCATATGAAAGAACAAGTTGAAGAGATGTTCAATTTCTGCACAATATAATGAACAGAGGAGAAACAATGCACGGAGAAGTGCAATCTCATCTGCATTATGATGCAGTGATACACTGTGATGAAGTGTCCATTTCACAACCATTGGGGGCAATTATAGAAAGAACTAGATCAAAGAATAAATAAAGGCAAGATTTTAGGAGAAGCAGAGTAGCTGTCATTCCAACAAGGTAGACTAAGTGATCAGTACCATCTTGATGAGGTACTTTTATTGTAAAAGCTAAAGTAACATAATCTTGCAAGGCTGAATGTACTCCCCCGCTCCTTATATTCATGTGAATTAGAGAGAGGGGCTATCTGTTTAATTTATTGACCTCTGCTCAAGTCCCTTTTACATGCCCACTGCCTTGGTTGCAGCTCTTCTTTCTGTTTTTTGAGATTATTCCTTATTTCCCCTATAGTAGTCCAGAAAAACTCAAGCAAAAAAGACAGAGCTGTCAGTCAAATTCATTGGGAGCTATTGATCAGCCTGAGAACTAACTATCCCTGTTTTTACATACAAATTGGTTAGGGAAATTGGATGAAAACCATGCAGAGAAGATCCATACTCTTCACCTGAAAAGCATCTATTTTAAGGTAAGGCAGAGAAAAAAAATGAGCTGTTCCAGATAGTTCTTTTCCTAAGATGGTGCAGAAACTTACTGGTGACGAAGATGAACCTTCCAACTGTCCCTATTGATCTGGCACCCATGCAGACTTTTATCATAGCTCAAATAATTGTACTAGGAATTTCATGCCAACTATGAGTCCAGTGCAACAGAGGGTCAAAGACATCCTGATCTTAAGCCATAGGATTTCACATGGGCTCTCAGATGCAGCTCACTCAAAGGTGACTTTGTTTCCCTAATAATTCCTTCTTGGACTCCAGATGATTTCACAAACCAAGATATTGAGAGAAAGAAGAAAGCACTTAAGAGCAAAAGTGACAAGCACATGATCCATCTCTGTATTTCCTTTATTAGCCAGGACGTTTATAACATTACAAGACATAATGTGAGGAATTGCCAGTACATTCATTGAATCAAATGAATAATTGTAATTGGCTGTCTACCCCTCCAAACACTTACTCCAGCCATTGTTAATACTGAACAAGAAGCATCCTGACTATGATCATAGAGTTACATCTTCATTTTGTATCTTCTGCTTTGTATCCCTTTTATATGCAAATTTCAGGGAGGCCATGAGCAAACATGGATTTGGAGAAGCCAGGATTGTATGCACATCCTACCATTTGTACTATATATGGAGATTCTCAGTCATCCAGGTCATGATTGTCCCAACGGTTGCTTTTCCAAGAGGTGACTGGACTTTATGATTTTCTTCTAAGACATTTCACTTCTCATCCAAGAAGCTTCTTCAGCTGAAGAAGCTTCTTGGATGAGAAGTGAAATACCTTCAAAGAAAAGTAAGAAAGTCCAGGCGCTTCTTGAAAAAGTGCCTTTGAGATATCCTCTGTACTCTCTACCCATGTGTTGTGGCCTGCCGGCGGACTGCGAAACTGGCAGCAGAGTCTGACAGTGAGGAGGTTGGGGAGGAACATGGGCCAGTCCTGGGGGATGAGGGAAGCTCAGATGAGGGCTCTGCGTCAGAGGCAGAGAGGGAGCTAGATAGCAATGAGGCAGAGGAACAGCTGGAGCCTATTCCCAGCGTGCGCATGCGCAGAGCTGCCAGAAGACAAGAACAACTAAGAAAGCAGGGTTGACTTGGTAGTAAAGCCACACCTTGTAGATGATTGGCCTCTCCCAGAGGAAACAAAAGAGGAGTGAATGGGGTGTGGAGTTTTGTAAGAGTGGAAAGTTCTGTTTGTGACTATAAGAGACTCTGTGCAAAGTGTTGCCGTGCCCTGCGTTTGGAAACTAATTATCTGGCAGCTCTCCAAGTGAGATAAGGTTTGTGCTGATAAACATTCCTGTGAAAGACTGTTTGCCAAGCCTTGCTGACTGTGAATGAAAGAAATTCACAGTCATGTAAATAAAAGAGCTTTTGCCAGGACCAAGACTTTGCTTCATGATTTTTAAAGAAGCCTAGGTCAGAACACTGTGTAAGTAGACTCTGAACACTTGCCAAATGTTTAACCAGCAGATTAAACATTCTGCTTGCAAGGCAATCAGAATCAAACTAATAATGTAAGCCACACTTCAAACAATGTATTATTTAATTTTTGATTCTTCTTTTAATAGATATATAAATTATGATGTCATTTAGTCTGCATACTGGCTTTGGAACCTCATTCAGTTTTCCAGAGTTTAGCCTCCTGTTTGTCACCAATAAAAATCTCCAAAGAATCACAGAGCAAGCCTGTAATTTGGTTTGAAAAGAGCCATTTCAACTTTGCACAAATATTCAATAGAAGAATCTTGGAATGACTTTGTAGGTCAATGGATTCTTACCTCCAGCCTTATTTTGTCAGGCATCATACCTTCTCTCTCTGTATCTTCTCTCAGCTCAAATATTCCTTAATTCCACCAGAGAGATGTCAATAGAAGTCAGTACACTAAGATTTTATGACAGGAAAGAACCTGAATTATAATTTCATTGTCCAGCAGAGTAAAAACTGAGCCTCTGAAGAAAATTCAATAGAGACAACCAACAAGTAAATATGTAAAAAAATGTTTAAAAACCTTGAAACTCCATGGATATTGTTGAAATAGGAAAAGCTAATCTCATTTCTCAATTATTTCTCAGTTCAAAAATAAAAAGTGATTCCAGTAAATAATGTAGTTGCAGAGGTTTACTGAAGACTGAAAGAAGCAAAGCCCCAAAGTCTATTTTTCTGTGTATGTTTTTTTTTTTAAAAAACTAGGCATTTCTGGCATTTTTCTTTATTGTAGCCTACAACTCTGATTTTTTTTTTCTGGAGATATGCTGTGCAAGTACTGAAAAGGCCCAATCCTGCTTAGTTTCTGAGCTCAGATAGGAATGGCCAGATGTTTTGCCATATAAAAAGCAAGGGATACTAAATAGCAATAGCAACAGCAATAGCATTTAGACTTATATACCGCTACACAGTGTTTTTACAGCCCTCTCTAAGTGGTTTACAGAATCAGCATATTACCTATACCAATCTGGCTCCTCATTTTACTGACTTCAGAAAGACGGAAGGCTGAGACAACCTTGATCCTGGTGAAATTTGATCTGCCAAATTGCAGACAGCCGGCTGTCAGCAGAAGTAGCATGCAGTACTTGGATTCTAACCACTGTGCCACCATGGCTATTTCTCATGAAACACCATGCGATTTTGATTTGAGTAATAAATTTATGAGATTGTACTGCTTAGCTATAAGACTAAGAATATTTATTTGGAATCATGTCCCATTGCAAACCACAGACAGACCTCTCCTGAACTGCTTGGATCCAAGCTCATTCAGGATGCATAGATTACCGTAGTCTAAATCCAGATGGTGTTAATATAGGATTTTCTAAGTTAACCTTTTCTGCAAATTATGTTAAAGAGACTGTGTATATGCTGTATATCTTTTCCTAGTGAACACAACATGGTAGGTAGCTTTCCTTATGATGCTATTTTATCCCATTTATCTCAGATACATTATTTACTTATTTATTTATTTTAACACAAAAATGAGTCCTGGTTCATTCAAGTTAGCTGGCATTCTATTCTATTCTATTCTATTCTACTCTAGGGGTTCCTGTATCTATCACTGTGCATTTCCAACTCCTTTCCTATTATATTAATCACCAAATCTTTATGGTATCCATTTCCCAGATATCAGCCATTCCTCCCTCCCTCCCTGCTACTGGTAGTCGTTCATTTAGTCACCATTCAAAGTTACAACAGCACTGAAAAAAGGAACTTATGACCGATTTTTGCACTCACGATTCATTGCAGCATCTCCATGGTCATGGGGTCAACATCCACAACTGGCATGTATCTATGACAGTTGCATTGTCCTGGGGTCATGGGATCACCATTTGTAACCTTCCCAGCTGGCTTTTAACAAGCAAGGTCAGTGGAGGAGGGCCAGATCCGCTTAACCACTGCACAGGTCACTTAAAAACAACAGTGATGCTTGACAACTGTGGCAAAAAGGTCATAAAATGGGACTTAATTTTCTTGATTAACAACAGAAATATTGAGCTCCAATGTGATTGTAAGTTGAGGATTACCTGTACTTAATTTCTCTCTCTTGCCTAATTGGCTTCTCTTGCTGCATTCTGCTAATATCATTACAATTAAACAGAAATTGACCTCTAGGTTTATATTTATTTTCCCAGTTAGTGCTATAAGAACCAATAAATATTACCACTAAAAGGCAGCAGTTCTGTCCTATCAACAGAAAATTCTCTTGGTGTTAGGGTTGGTAAAATCACAACTTTATTTTATTTGTTTTTTCTTAAAATGATCATTATTGAACAAGTCATTAAACCATTGTGTTATTAGAAGTTTCTCTGGGCTACACATGTACAACAAAAGAGATTTTATTAGCCAGGCTCGCTAATAATAATGAAAAAAATGCTGGCTGTGGAGAGTGCCAGTTAGTGCAAGGTGAGAATGGAACGAGGTGAAAAATAATTATAATAATTATGCTGTGGATTCACTTGTTTTGTAAGATGGAAAGAGCAGTTGAGTAGAAAATTTACCAATGAAAAACACTCCAGTGCTAATCATTTCCAGTGAATGCTGAATGTGGGATTACTTGTCTCTATGCATTGTATTGCACGAATTCATCAATGGAACTTCATGACCAAAACATAGTATTTGACAAAGGCCCTATGATTAAAGAAAAGAATAAGAGGGGAGGGAGAGAGAGAATTAAAATGGCACAGTTACGATGGGACCAGTCAAAAGGTGACATTTTTGGATGTTTAACTGGTTGATCTTGGATTAGTCACTGAGTGGGTTTATTAATCATTCTGAGCATAAAGTTCTTTGGTTTGATTTCACACGATGTATGAATCCTGGCACTGTATAAAGGACAGTCTGTAGCTTAGTGGATATATGAACCTAGATTCTTGCGGCATAAGCAGCAATGATGGAATAGAATATGACTATCTGTATGCTTAAGTCATTCCATACAAGATCAATCAAATCCACAGGTATGCTCTGAGAATAAAATGTGAGCAAAGCTTCCTGGATGTTGTGGCCAGCCAGTGGCCAGTGGAGTTGGCAGCAGATTTAGACAGTGAGGAGGTTGGGGAGGAACATGGGCCAGTCCTAGAATCTGGGGAAGGCTCTGATGAGGGCTCTGTGTCGGAGTCAGAGAGGGGGCCAGGGCTGTATGCCAGTTATCAGTTACCTTCAGAGTTAGACATCAGTGAGGCAGATGAACAGCTGGAGCCTGTTCTCAGTGTGCGCATGTGCAGAGTTCTCAGACAAAGGGAACAGCTAAAGAACAGGGGTCGACTTGGGAGTAAGGCCACAGGTGGACAATGAATGGCCCCTCCCAGAGGAAATAAAAGAGCAGCAAAAGGGGACTGAGTTTGCAGGAGAAAATTAGTTTGCTTAATTGGTTCATGACTCTCCGGCCAAGTTTTGCAGATATTGGCCTGTCAGCTCTCCAAGCCAGATAAGATCTATGACTGTACATCCTCCCTTGAAAGACTTTGCTGGATGTGAATGAACAGAATTCACAGCAAATTAATAAAAGGTTTTTTTGGGGGACAAGGAGCTTGATTCAGGCTCTTTGGAAGCCGAGGTCAGAACACTGGAGAAGTGGGGGAGACAGAATATACAAGAATACAATAAATAGAAATAGGAAATAGAAATCACATCCCCATATAATTCTGGAGTGTTTGTTGGAAGTTAGCATGATATGCTAATTTCAAGCAAGTGTTCACGGAAAGAAAACTGAAACCAAACTTAGAAATCATAAATGTAATTACTCTTTGCCCCGACAAATGGCATCATGTGTTTCTGCATCTGATACATTGTTAATACTTGCCCAGCTACACATACCCAACCATGCCCCACTGTTGAATAGTTGGATTGCGAAAGCGTTGAAGAATGAGTTATTTTTTTTCTCCTGCTGTATAGTATTAATGGACTGTGGCAGTTCATTACAATTGCAATCATTTTTAATTTAACATCACTGCACTGTGCGCTATCCCTGCCCAATGACAACAGTGGGCTAGGTGATGCTGAAATTCGGCTTAGGGTTGTACAACTATCTATTCTATGTGCTATTACAAAAACAACTTAATCATTAAACACAATGCATTATCTTTTCTATGAAACACAGTAAAATTTGGATCTGGCAAAACAGATGTTGTATTAACTAATTCAACAGTGTCCATGGTTTGGGTGTATTAGAAACTCCTGAATGACATCTGACAATTCTCACTTTGGACTATGAAGTCTTGGGTTACTGCGAGTTGTATTTTAGTGTCATCGGGAGAACTACCTGTTGTGTACTCAGAGGCTCAAGTCCTATGAACCTTTCCCTTTCCTGCTTTTCACAATGGGTGTGTAGATACTTTAATAGCAAACTTTCTAAACAGAAGTTCAACAAAGTATATGACACTTTAAATGATATATTAAGGCCATTTTAAGATGTGAAATAAGGGGGACAGCAGATGAAGGGCAAGTGGAAAACTGAAACAGTGAAAGGTGGTGAATTTTTAAGGTGCATACAATAAAATGAAGCTACAAGCATGCTTTTATAGAAATGAACATTAGATGCAGGAAATGTCTGTTGCAATACCATTTATATAGGCATATCTAGAGAAAAACTTTTCTTTTTCCATCTTTCTTTCTTTCTTTCCTTTCTTTCTTTTCTTTCTTTCTTTCTGCTGCAGTAGTAACAGAGCTGCCTAATTTGGTGGAATTCAAGCATTTTTGAACTTTACTGGAACCAAGCATTTGCCTTAATTGTATGAATTGGCTGTGGTGCTGCTGACACTTGTAAATACATTCACTAGCATGTAACAGGTGATAGTGAAAGTGTAAATGTAGCTGCAGTATATCTGGGAAGGAGAACAAAAGAAAAGAGTTTTTCTATTTTAGGAAGATCAGTAGAACAATCCTCCAATACTCTATAAAAGTACTAGAACTTTTTGCAATTTATATTTTGACCACCTGTATTTTTTAATGTCCCCTTTTAAAGTATCCTATTGTCTTTTTGGGGGGAGAGGGGAGGATAACATTAATATTTGTTTGCAGGGCCTATATGTCATTCTAATCTGCCAACTCTTGTACCACTCTCCAAAATATAATTGGGATTACACGAGATACAAATAAGGTCAGAAAGACACATGTCAGGAAGTAAAGGCCGCACAGGTTAAAGAGAAATCGGAAAATTAATTATAATTATACTCTGAAAACAAGAATCATAAAGTCCCTTCAAGTATAAAAATAGGACTTGAAATGCTATTATGTGACACAACGTAACCTGGATAAAGACACACTGGAACATACCCTGAGTACAGTACTTAAATGTAATTTTTTACTGCCTACAACTTGGAACTATGCATATATATCCATAACCAATTTTTGAATGGTACATGAAGATGTCTGAACAGCTATAATTAAGTTCAAAGTTTTAAATATCCATCTGACATTAGTGTCTACTGGCAACCAGTATGAAATATTTCTTACAGACTAGTAAACCTTCCTATGTCAACATTCACTGGGGAGTTGAGTCAAAGTCTCATATTTGAACCAATTGCTATGATAGTGTAGAGAGTCAATAGTAATAGCAATAGCACTTATGACTTATATACCACTCCATACTGCTTCACAGACCTCGCTGGGTGGTTTACAGAGTCAGCATATTGCCCCCAACAATCTGGGTCCTCATTTTACTGAAAGATGGAAGTCAACCTTGAGTCCCGTCAGAATCAAATTTCAGGTTGTGGGCAAAGTTAGACTTCAATATACTGCATTTTAACCACTGTGCACCAGAGCCCCTAAAGATTTCCCATGAATCATAGATGGTTAATATTATTTGCTACTGTTACTGATTATGCAATTTTTATTTGTATTAGCATATCCCAGCTTTGTACACCATGAAGAAGGCTTGCCAACAATATATAAACACACACACACACACACACACACATACACACACACATTCTTTTAGCACCCAGTTGTTGGGGACTGCTGGCGGGAGTCGGAAAGTGAGGAGGTTGGGGAGGAACATGGGCCAGTCTGGGAGCTGAGGGAAGCTCAGACAAGCACTGCATTGGAGGCAGAGAGGGAGCAAGACAGCAGTGAGGCAGAGGAACAGCTGGAGCCTGTTCCCAGTGTGCGCATGTGCAGAGCTACCAGAAGACAAGAACAACTAAGAAAGCAAGGTCAACTTAAGAGTAAAGCCATACCTTGGAGGTGATTGGCTCCTCCCATAGGAAACAAAAGAGGAACAAACAGGGTGTGGGCTTTAGCTGGAAGCAATTAATTCATTTGGTTGTGTCAAGAGTGAAAAGTTCTGTTTTTGACTATAAGTGACTGTGCCAAGTTATGGTTTGCTCTGTGTTTGGACACTATTATCTGGCAGTGCTTCAAATGAGAGAAGGTCCATGTTGATAAACATTCCTCTGAAAGACTATTTGCTAAGCCTTGCTGACTGTGAATGAAAGAATTCACAGTCGTGTAAATAAAAGAGGTTTTGTCGGGATCAAGACTTTACTTCTTGCTTTCCAAAGAAGCCTAGGTCAGAACACAGCCAGGGTAGATCCTACATGTTAAATTTAATTGACCAGGATTGACTAGGGTTGTTAGGGTTGAATATATGTTTTTGTTTTGTTTCATTTTGCTTTTTCTCTTTTATAAAAAAAACAATATATAAACATTCATAGATACCTTTACCATGTAACATGGTAGTTGGTTGGGGGTTTTTTTGGTTGTTGTTTCTTTGTCTGACTGCTATCCTCTGCATATCTTGTTAAAATGAGGAACAACCCCAAAACATTACCTTTCTTTCTTGCTGATTTTCTTAGGGTGTTAGATTCATTTATGTCAATTTACAAGTTGAAACCTAGTTTATTTATATAGTGAACACTTCCAATTTTATTGGCTCTCCTGTCTCTGTTTACTGTTTTACTCTTTGGAAAAGACAGTGTTATTGAAATTCAATTCAGTTATATGTTTTTCAAGATATCTTGTGCCATGCTCCCAATAATTAAATTAAGCCATTTGAAAATATATCTACCTAACAAAGGTGGAGAAATATGGATGCCTAATAGAACTTGATACTCATCTAGTGTTAGAATATAAGCATGCTGGTTGTTAGCCTAATCATAGCTTATCATAGTCACATTCATCCCCAAAACTTCCATTCCTACAATAAAAATAAAAATAGTGATTTTCTCCTGGTGCTAACAAATAGAAAAGCACCTGTGTGAAGATAACTATAATGGCAGAATGATAATAGAATTAAGACAACATGGCATTTTCTGGAAAGCTAAACACTCGACCAGTTAAATGAAGGACAGAGAAAACAGGTCATAGAGATGGAGTGACCTGTAACATCTCTATTGCATGAGGAAAAATAACCAGGACTGATTTAGATGTATTAGCACTTAGAATATCCATATCATAATGGAATTATCATATATATCTATACATATATGCATATATAATGTTCTTGTTTGACTATCTGCTTTCTTTTGTATTTATTAATACCACTTGTTTCATTTTTATTTGTCAGGAGATGTGTTTAATCATTTAAGCCCCTTTTAACTTTGCTTTCAAATATTCTTTTTGATGGTTATAGCAAAGATAGTGGTTTCTTTCCATTTTCTGTCAAAGGATTCTAAATTGTTGAATCATTTCAGGGTATTTTTTTAGAAAAAACAAAGCAGACTGGAGGTTGCTATTCTCAAGGTTATATTTAGATGCAGTAATATTTTCAGTATTCTAAACCAAAATCAGTGAGAAATTCTTATTGTCTGGAAATATTCCGGGAAAGGAAAATAGCATCTGTTATGAACCCAATAACTAACATATAGTAAATGTATAAAGAAAGAGAGAAAAGCAGAGAGAGACATTCAGAATATATTGGTTAATATGAAAAAGGAAGGATTGTAAATAAATTGTTTCTGTTAGTTAGATTAAAAAGACTTAACGTAATTGTATATGTTCCCGTCAATGTCAATGGACAATGGGTTTTTTTAAAAGAAATGTTTTTGAAGAAAATGTTATGATAGAAAGAAATGAGTGCTTAACCTGAAAATGAAATATCATCTATTTCTCTATTATTATTTAATTTAGCTTTGGAAAAAGAATGTAAAGTATAACTTGGTTAACAAGAGAACTAAAGACATGGTATTTAAACAATGGTAGTACTGTCCTTCGCTAAATTGTCACAAAAATCGTGGAAAGTTATATGGTAGAGCAACTCAGCTTTCCACCTGAACTAAAAAAATATGCTTTCTTACAAATAATACAGCTAAATCCAGATGAACCATTTAATCCTGTTCTTCATACATTTCATCTTCATAAAGCAATCATGACAGATGCCCCCGGAGTAATTCAACATATCAAAAGCAATTTAGAAAGAAGGAATAAAATAAGCATGAACTGTGTCTGCCTGTTTTAAATCTAGAAGGGTGTGTGTGTTTGTGTTGTTATTGTTATTGTTTTTAAAGCTATTTGTATTGCTATCTTTAATGGCAGACATTTTACATTTTACGTAGGAATAACCCTGAACTTAAAAAAAGGGGGGGGGGGCTTTGAAGACATTAACACCAAATTGTACTCCCATTGAACTTGTTACTTAGCAGCAATTTCACTATGTTAAAAGAACACAGGAAAGAGAGAGGGGATGTGTGGAGGGGGGAGAGACACGTAACCTCACAAAATGGAATTCAATCAATTTTTTTGCCCCAACATGACCTAAAGAAAGCAGAAATGTGATTGACAAAACGCCACACCATCTTGTTATTTATAACTGCATTTCAAAAATATTTTGAGAATAACACTGCTTGTTATATTCCTGTCTCGGAAAGAAGGTTGCAGGAAATAAAAAAAGAAAAAGAAATTCTTTGTAAAATAAATGCCCACATCTAGCAAAGAAATTTTGACCTGCTGCTCGGAGTCTGAATGGTATATGGACATGCAGATCCTGCCCTAAAAAGGAAAAAAAAATAACAATGTGGCTTCTTTATTTTGGGCAATTCAGAGAATCTCTTTTTGTGAATTATTTTAAGAATTCAAAAGGCAAGTAAATTATGGTTGAAGTGCAAAATAAGATTGGGAGAAGATCAAAACGTGCCTTATCTGAAGATAGCACTTGCTTCTGAAGCTAATAATTTATTTACAGATAGTCCTTGGGTTATGATGGCAATTGGGATTATGAATTCCATCACTAAAGGAATGTAAGCATAAAACACAATCTATTATATAGATGACATCTCCATTGTATTAAAAAAGGGGTACAATTAGAAAAGACATATGAGACAATCCACAGGGTAGAAGAAAACAACAACACATTATCTTTCCGGGATACCCTCATCAAGCAGAGAAATGATGGCAAATTAGAAATGCAAGTCTACTGAAAAACATCCCACACTGGACTTCTGATGAAGATTCCTGTCAAATTACGCATATTTGAAGGAGTAGGGATGGCATTATGGTAGAGATTGGTATCCAGATGACAAATTCTGCATACCAAGAATCCAGCCAAGTATCTCCAGAAAAAGTAGAGATAATGTGATTACCCACATGCACCCCAGATAGTTGCCAATCATGAATAGATTGTAGGAACTGAGATTTTTGTGATCAATGTGTGAGTGAGGTTGCTAGGAGTTGGGGAATTTCAACCAAGCAGTCAAGGAATTTCAACCAATCACAGGCCAATAGCCCAAGAAGAAGAGAAAAAAAAGGAGTCATCTATAACACTCAGTATAAAGGCTGAAACGGTTACTATGTTGGAAAGGCAGACAAAAGATTAGCACAGCACATTCAGTAATCAGAAGGCATGATGAAAAAAATAATAATCTCATAACATAGGGACAGATTCAACTGGAAATTCCTGGAAGTTTGGCGCTTAGACAAATCAGCCATCAATAGACACATATAGATAAACCCTATTTAAATATCTTTCCAACAGACCATAAAAAAGCTAAGAAGTAAACAAAAACATGCACTCCAGCAGGCAAAACCCAGATTATCTGGGATGAACATCAGACAAACAATCACTTAAAAACCAATACCCTAATCAAGGAACTACCAAGAAGAAAAACACCACCATCAAAACTTGCAGGGAAAACTAACATATAGGGAGCAGAATCCACACTTTCGTATTGATGATTTTACCTACCGTGTTTCCCCGAAAATAAGACAAGGTCTTATTTTTTTTTGAACCCCCCCCCAAATAAGCACTTGGCTTTATTTTTGGGGAAGTCTTATTATTTTTGAGGTGCTGGAGGCAGCAATTGTGGTCACCTCAGGGCTGCTGCTGTGTTGCAATCTTTTTGGGGAGGGCTTATTTTCACGGGAGGGCTTATTTTAGCGGATGCGCTCAAAAGCCCGATTGAACTTATTATTCGGGGAGGTCTTATTTTGGGGAAAACATGGTAGTTGAGTTATGAAACATCATTAAGCAAACAACAAAACTCAGAGGACATCAAGGAATATAAAATGTTAAACTTAAACAATAGTTCTAAAATTGTCTGGTGAAAGAAATGTGTCTGTACAGATTTGTTTTTAAAATGCTGTCCTGAGAAAGTGGGAAAAACATTTTAAAATCTGGGAATGATACAGAAGGCTGTCTCTTGTGTGCCAGAAACCAGAGACTTAACACCTATAAAGATTTACAACAAAAGAGCTGTTTCCCTGGGTGGCTGGATACTAAACTGTTTAAGATTTTAATGCCAACAAAGCTTTTAAATGCCCATGTTGCACTAATGATGACTTTTAGATACTTTGCAAACGTAGCCTGCATAGAGTCAAGAAGGGCGGTAACCATGGCATGCATAACTGTTGTCAAATCAACTTGCCTTGTGAAGCATCACAGCTGGCATAGCAACTGTAATTATGCACATATGCAACTTAATTGTACAAATTAATTGAATACAGTCAACACGATTATTCCCCATGCCACTAATAATTTTCTTTCTCTATCACATTTTCAAAGTACAGTTCAACATTTTAAAAGTACAATTGAAAGGACTCGGGGGCTTGCATCGAAGATTTGAAGGCACTGAATCTGGCTTCAGGGACTTGGTGCCTTAGGCAACTTTGTCTTTTGCTGCAATACCCTTTAAGCTATCTGGTACAGAAGGATACAATCTCAAAGAAAGTGCTTGAGTTTCTCTTCAGCTTTCCTTGGCTGTTCGCTTAAATACAAGCAGCATGGGAAGTTCAGAAATACATCCATCTTATGCTTCTTCTCCCCCCCCCCATGTTTTATTTATATAACATTCAATTTCCCTCAAACAGTGTGTGATCTGGCTAGTTATTTTTAAACAATCATAAACCATATATTTGTTGTATTCATCACAATAATATTGATAATATAATAATATAATAACAATAATACTTAATACCTTCTTTGACAACTGTACACATTAATAGTTACTCTTTTTGTATCTCTTCCTTTCTGACTTCTGTTTCTATTGTCTAGTCATTGATAAAATACATCCCATATCAAAAAATATTCAGTTTTTTCTTTATCCTTAATAGTGAGTGTTAATCTACAGTGTTTGGCCTTATTTTTGGGGAGGTCTTATTATTTTTGAGGTGCAGGAGGCAGTGAGCATGGTCATCTCATGGCTGCTGCTGTTTTGCAATATTTTCGGGGAGGGCTTACTTTGGGGGAAGGCTTATCTTAGCGCATGCGCTCAAAAGCCCAATTGGGCTTATTACCCTGGAGGTCTTATTTTCAGGGAAACAAGGTATCAATTTCTGCACATTCTAATTTTTTCTTAATTACATTCTCATCTGACGGAATCTCATCATTTTTCCATTGCTTCGCAAATACAATTCTGGTTACGATTAGTATATGTAAAACCAGATATATAGTCTTTTTATCACATTTTTAGGTATAATGCCAAACAAAAATATATCTGGTTTCATCCATCTTGTCCTTCTGTTTCCTTTTACTTTTGCAGAGTCAAAATCAATTCCCCAGTTTTTATTAGTATTTAAAATCTAACAATGAAACTAGGTAGTTTTAGAAAGTCTAGTTCACAGTGATCTGGAAATTCAACTTTGACCTCAGCTTACTCCTGTGGTTGAGAAGGACATCAACCTAAAAATCAGAAAACTTTTCAGACTATCAAATTTTCATGTTTTATACTTGCTCTATAAAAACAAGAAACTTGTGGGGTGTGAGAATACCAACAGTTTCTAAGGAAAATGAAGAGCAACTTTGCTACTGCAAAAGAATGCTCTATTCCCCCCTCCCTTCTTACACTGCAGATTTAGTCTTGATTGATTTGATAACCAGTTGGAATGTGCAAACAATAAAACCATTCACGTATGTTAATGTGATTCCACTAAAGGGCAGCTTGAATGCTTTTAGAACTTTCATTTGTCTCATTTTCAACACATTTACAGTCACATTAATTATAGGTGCATAATAGAAAAATGCTGTTATGAAATACATTTTAAATGTATTAATAGAACTTTTGAATTGTAATCTTTATGGTGCTTATATTTAATTCAGATTAATTTGGTTTCATAAAAGAGCCCAAGTAACTGCAGCCTCCCAAGTACATTCCCCATTTATTTTATAAACTAAACATGCTTCTGATCAATCAGCTCTATTAATGTAAAAAGTGTACTTGGTGAACCTCATTTATAGCAAGACAATTAGTGTAGCAAATTGACAAAGCTGGGGAGTTTTAATCTTCTTCCATGGTTGTGATGGGCTTGACAGAACTGTTATGGAAATGTTCCTAAGTACCCAACATCCTTCTGACAATTATACATATGACATCATCCCTCAAATTTTAGAAAAAAACTACACAGTACTTCTCCCCACATACAAGGATATCATTCTACAAGGGAACATCATTATAAATCAGTAGATGTTTTATTTATTTTATTTAGTAAAGGAACTAGACCATTGAATCTTTACTTCAAACAAAATGCATAATATTGTAAAAATACAATATGGCACGGGTACTCGTCGGCAGGTGCCAATTTGTGTGTGTGTGTGTGTGTGTGTGTGTGTATGTATATATGTGTATATATATGTGTGTGTGTATACATACATACATACATACATACATACGGCAAATACCACTCAATCATCACAAAATCTCCAGGACTATGAAGCCTACAAACTTGTAATTTGGTACGTATGTTCCTCTTGGTTTCTAGGTGCTTGCTAAGAAAGGATTTGTTGAAATGACCATCAGATCCTTAGTATTTCTTATACAGTAATTAACACGCTTTGATGCTAAGGGGTTCTACTCCCTCTTCCCACCTGAAAAGAACTCCTTTCCAACTTCCAGTTGCCTCACATTCCGTTACATCAGTTCAAACTAGCAGGCGTTCTACTCATTCACTCAGGAGCAGTCTGGGGCTCCTTACAGTACTAAATGTCGGTACCTCACCAAGATATCTATGCCTTCCACCTATGGTGGGTTTGTCTTTTGCTGCAATACCCTTTAAGCTATCTGGTACAGAAGGATACAATCTCAAAGAAAGTGCTTGAGTTTCTCTTCAGCTTTCCTTGGCTGTTCGCTTAAATACAAGCAGCATGGGAAGTTCAGAAATACATCCATCTTATGCTTCTTCTCCCCCCCCCCCATGTTTTATTTATATAACATTCAATTTCCCTCAAACAGTGTGTGATCTGGCTAGTTATTTTTAAACAATCATAAACCATATATTGTTGTATTCATCACAATAATATTGATAATATAATAATATAATAACAATAATACTTAATACCTTCTTTGACAACTGTACACATTAATAGTTACTCTTTTTGTATCTCTTCCTTTCTGACTTCTGTTTCTATTGTCTAGTCATTGATAAAATACATCCCATATCAAAAAATATTCAGTTTTTTCTTTATCCTTAATAGTGAGTGTTAATCTACAATGTTTTCCCCCAAATAAGACAGGGGGAATTTATTTTCTTTTGACCCTCGAAATAAGTGTTTGGCCTTATTTTTGGGGAGGTCTTATTATTTTTGAGATGCAGGAGGCAGTGAGCATGGTCATCTCATGGCTGCTGCTGTTTTGCAATATTTTCGGGGAGGGCTTATTTTGGGGGGAAGGCTTATCTTAGCGCATGCGCTCAAAAGCCCAATTGGGCTTATTACCCTGGAGGTCTTATTTTCAGGGAAACAAGGTATCAATTTCTGCACATTCTATTTTTTTCTTAATTACATTCTCATCTGACCTCACCAAGATATCTATGCCTTCCACCTATGGTGGGTTTGGACACTCCGCAGCGCCTAGAGAATGACCATTCAGGTAAGCTGGTCTTTCTCCTAGGTGCTGCTTTGGGGTAGGAGATGGCGCCCTAGTGTCAGGGGCCTTAGGGCGTGAAACCTGGCTGGCAGTGGTTTTGGGCACCACAGAGGGCAACTTGGCCGCTAACTGCAACATGCCATCAGAAATACCCTTTGATATAGCTCGAGCCACAACCTCCTCCATGGCCCTAGATAAAATGGCCTCCTGACCCTGTGGGGGAGGAGGCTCCAATTTAGAGGGGGCCAAGGATTCCTCCTCAGCACTGGAATCTAGGTCTGCCAGGGAGTCCACAGCCATAGAATGAGCTGGTGACCCCAGAGACGCCCTAGGAGGATTGGGGGAAAACCCAAAGTCCTCACTGCCTGGGCCTAAGGGTGATTCCCCTTGCTGGAAGTCACTTCTGGGAGACCCACCCCCAGATTCACTAGGAGTGGGGCCCATGGGAGTCTTGCGCTGCACGGCCTGGGCCTTCTGGAATTGTTTCTCCAGGGCCTTCTGGTGGCGCATCGCCATTTTCTCCTCGGCCTTAGAGGCCATCCCAGCTTTAGGCTGATTCTCCCTGGGGAAAGAGCCCACCACAACACCCTTGGCCATTGGATTGGGCCTACTTCGCTTGCTGGGTGTGGGCCCGGTCTGGCTGCCTCCTTGCTTCCCTTCGTTGCTGCGCTGAGGGCTGATCTCCTTCTCCATGCTGCCAGCAATCCGAAGGAACAGGCCTGATGATGGATGGGCCTGGGCCTCGCATCGGGCCTGAGGTATTAGGCCTTGGATGACAGATGAGGCCTTAGTGGAGCTGGCTGCTGAATCAGCCAAGTGCCTGCAGATCCCTTGAGGCAGGTAGTAAGGCTGGCTAGGCCCAAGTTCCCTGCGGCCGCTGGTCCAAGATAGAGCAGGGCAAGAGTCTGTCTGGCCACCCAGTGCAAGACCCTAGGCTTAGGGCGGCCCTCCGTGGTGATCTGTGAGGTGGGACAGGCTGCGCGGCAAGGCAGGAGCCAAAAAGAACGGAACATGCCAAATTCAGCAATCCAAAATGGCGGCCATTCGCGCGCGTGTGAACTGAGTGGCAACGGGGCTTTGGGGAGCCTAGCGCTCCTCGTGAGGGGATCCCTGGCTGCCTAGCTTGCCCCTCAGGCTCAAGGGGCTGCTGCCCCGACCACCCCGACCTTACGTTCGCCCAGAATAGTGCGTGGGCTGTCAGCGTTGCAAATAGCCTGTCCCGGTGCTGTGGAGGCAATCAGAACGATTGGAGGCTTGATAAGTAACAGAAGAACTGCAAAGCTAAATTCTAAGCTAAAAATGAAGAAATAAAATAAAAGGAGCTACACTAACTCTAGGATCAGGGGTCCAGCTTGCTGTACAAGGACTGGAGCCCCAGAAATATGTCCTATAGGGCGACTGAGTTTTTTGAAACTGAGCCTCTGAGGCAACCAAGAGGCGGAGCTACAATCAATTTTAAAACTCAGTTCCTTGGGCAGCAAGCTGAAGTTAACCCGTGCTTGGACACTCCAAGCAGCGCCTAGGAGAAGCATGATATTGTTCACATTCCCTATGCAATCCCTGATTGAGTGCAATCATGCAGTGAAGAAACTTTCGGCATTTATTTTCAGAAGCTAGAAAGCTGCCAAAAAAAAATCAAGGAAGACATGCCTATAAAATGCACAAAGAATTTTTAAAAAATAGAGCCTAGGTTTTTCCCCTTCAATAGGGGCATTTTTGTTCTATTGACAAGGCACTTTTTGCTTCAAAAATTAATTTGAATTTAAAAATTGAAATTTATCAACAGCTGTGGTTCATATCAAATACAATTCTATTGTACCTGTTCAGTACAGGGTCTCTATGCTATCATGTTATGTTTAGACCTTAGACTTAGAAAGTCACGTTTTTAGATCATGTCATTAGTGCTCCTGGCTTACTGTCTAAAAAGAAATTCATAACATGATATTTGCATGCATCCACTTGCAAACATTTGAATACTGCCTTTTCTGTTCCATTCAAAGTATATACGGCATTACCGAGTACATTATCCTTTTCCTTAATTATACATTTTTAAAAATGTAAAATTTACAATTAAAATATATACTCATATTGCTTATTTAAACAAACTAATCCTTTCTTGGTTAATCTTGAAAAGCATAAACACTTAAAATTTTTGGCATGATAGTCCTATACTATTTAGATTTCACTTTGAAAACTTCTGCACCACCATTCTTCTAACCATTCCAATCCTTGGAAATAACGTTAATAGTAAGGGGTTGAGTTAGAATTGTTTGCTAAAACATCTGGCTAGATTTATATTCATTTAGATGTTTTATTAAACAAACAATACTAGCCACTCTGATAAATTGTAATATTGCTTTTTTCTGGTTATATCAGCACAGTTCTGTGATGCTCTGTTTTTGCTCCCCAAATCTCAGATTTAACTGGGTTCTCATTTTTGTAGAGTCCAAATGAAGGAAAGGAACAGATAGATGGTCATTTGTCAGAGATACCAATGAATCCTTCACTGAGCAGTGAGTTGGACTTGATGTAGCCTAAGATCACTTCCTATTCTTTGATTCTATTCAAAGTGACCACTGATACTGATGTTGAATCTGTTACATTGAGATAGGCGAGACTGTAGAACTGAAGAAATCAGCAGAAAAGACTTACTATCTTTGTTGGCGCTGAGTATGACACTACTATTATCACCTAATTTGATGCCATTGCAAACTCAATCCCAGCTCCATGTGCCTGTTTGAGGAGAGGAACGAGGAGGGAAAAATCAAAGTATCGCTGCATCAATGTATTTTATTGACAGATGTCATGTATTTTTCTTTTAAATTAATCAATCATCTTTTGCAGTTTGCTTCTCTGTTTATCTACGGCATTTACTTTTCTTTTTACTTTATCAAACAAAACACATTCCAACATGACATGTTGCTTCTGAACATCTTTGATTTTATATGCTTCCTTCATCATTACTAGAAAGCTTTTCTGATTATCTGATGTTTTCTTTATCATGCTCTTTAACAGATATTCATTTGATTGTCAACATCTTTTTACAGTTTTGGATGGGATCAATAAATAGCAATTTTTAAATTTTTAGACTTGACAATAAAATCAGTTGACCTTCCTTGCCCATATACTATCCTATTGTCTCTTCTTTTTCATAGATATAATAGCTAATTTTCTAGTTCTCTGAGGAAGAATTTTGGAAAAAGAAAAACACTCAATCACTAAAGAGTTTTCTTCCATTTATCTGTTTTTCTCTTTAGCTATTTAGCTCTATTAAATATTTACTGCAGTCTTTTACCTTTCCGTATGTGTCTGTGTGTGTGCTTGTACATATATGGGTATCAGAGGTTGGTTGCCAATATTTTTACTCCTGGTTCGGGTGTGCTTCCGCACATGCACAACAGTTTTGCGCATACATAGAAGTGTCTGGAGCATCCCACTGCTGTTACTACCAGTTTGGCCAATCCGGGCCGAACTGGCAGCAACCCACCTCTGATGTGTATGTATATGTACACACACATAAATACACACAAACGCACACACACACACACACACACATACTATTTAGAAACTTATTTAGCTTATTTCTTTCATTATCTTTCATTTGTGCCTTGAGGTCTTCTAAGTTTTATGATGCCATTGATTTTTTTTATTTATTTTTTAAATTTGCCTTGATTTGGAAAAGCCATTTTCTTTAAGTTAATTGGATTTCCTTGTAATGGGAACAACGTAACCTCTTGCCAGTTTTCTCCGTTCCTCCAAGTATCTCTAAAATCTGCAGCCAAATTCTATTTATGCTCTTTTTAAAATTCTCTTAAATGTCTAATTATTCCAATTGTATCCAACAGATTTCCATCAGAATACGGAAAATAGTTCTGCAAGGCATTTATAGAAAGAACGGGGCACGACTAAAAGGTTTTTAAATGCAACAGGAATTTAATTTAAATTTTTTATATACAGTATTGTGTATACAATAGACATCTATCCAAAACAAAGCAATCAATTATGATTGTCATTTTAAGCATAATTATTTAAGTATGCTGGGAATTGTTTCTAATACTAAAAGTTACTTACAAATGTTATGTCATATTGGGTGCTTATATCTATTTATACAGTTATCAAGATGCTGAGCATTTTATGTTAAAATTGCATTATTCTTCCACTGATTAAATTGTTCCATTTGTCCACCTCTTCTCTTAAATATTTCTCTGAATTATCTGTAGATATAATCCTTTCACATATTGGGAAAAATGTTGTTCGGGTGCAAAATTGAGTTTGATATGCAAATAATTTCCATTTTAATATTAAGCACCTTTACATACTCGTAGATATTTATGTAGATATTTTTAATTAGACTAAAAACCAACACTTTTTGGAAGATAAGCCCTCCTTTCTCATCTCTCAGGAAAAAAAAACACATTCAATCACAGTGTGGGCCAAAGGTAAAGAATATTACACAACTTGCAGATTGTATTTTCCCATGGGGAATGTTTTGAGAATTTTACAGACAACCCAGAAACTACATCCAGTGTAGAGAACATTGATCCTCTTTCCTCTTATGATATAAATCATTTATACGAAATCACTGGGGGAGCCATCTTTTGATTTGGAGTTATCTATCATGTTGAGACTCTAGAAAGAGTGCAGAGAAGAGCAATAAAGATGATTAGGGGACTGGAGGTTAAAATACATAAAGAATGGTTGCTAGAATTTAGTAGGTCTAGTTTAATGAAAAGAAGGATTGGGGTGAAATGATAGCAATCTATCAATATTTGAGGAGTTGCTCCAAAGAAGAGGGAGTCAACCTATTCTCTAAAGTGCCTGAAGACAGGACAAGAAGCAATGGATGAAAATTGTGGGAAAGGGAGGGGGAAGTAGAGATAGCTGGGGTGCTGTAGCCAAAATAAAATACTTTCTCTTGGGAACCAAGGAAATTCCCATAGGTATCCAGAAGGAGGGGATTGGAGTCATCTAGCAACTGGTCTGTATCCTGATTGTACTGTGTGACTGTTTAGAGAAAGTGAAAGAACTTTTACTTTTAATTAGGTGAAAGCCATGGGAACATTTAGAGTTGGTTTTCACCAGGTCATGCCAATATGATATATCCAAGAAATCTATTCTTTGAGGAACCCAACTGCCTTGGAGTTTTCATTGTTATGGGTGTGTCACTTGGAACCCTGACAGGTAGCTGCTACATTGTGTTACTCTGTGTCCGGACCCTAGAAATGATAGATGACATAGAATATGTCGTCTAAAAACAAGTATACTATAGGTATCTGAATACATTAGTCCAAAAACAAAAGCTTCCTGCAACATAATAGAATGGTGAATGATTTCCTCATAATATTCTTATTTTATTAATATTCTTTGTTCAGGGCTGTATAAAACTGATTAAGTACATTTATTACAATAATGTTTTACTGTCTTTTGATGCCATGGATAGGTACATATATAATTTTCACTGCACCTTTGTATCTCTGTAAATATATTTTAAAGACATTCAGAGTAACAAAAATGTGGGAGATGAGGCAATCTTAAATTCATTTACATTTCCCTTCCTGCTCTAAACTATTATTTCATGAAAAAGCAATTTCACAAGCAGCTGACAATATCTAATCCCAAAATTTGGGAGCACCATGCCAGAATTGTAATACTGTCTTTATAAGATATTTCTGCTCCAAATAATTGTGAGAAATTCACAATAGCAGAAAAAGAAAACAGTAAATCTGCTTGGGAGAAAAACTGAGAAACTCATGTATGCCACAATTAACATCATCTTTTAGGTCACAGTGTGATGAAATAATGCTGTATGGGTTCAATAAGGATGTGGTCACCATTTCACAGAACCAAACCCAATTTATTTCAGCACACAAAGCAAATTACTGATATGATAGTTGATCACTTTTTAGATGTTTCTAAACCAAGTCAATGACAGCCCACGCAAAATGTCTGGAGTGAATCAATCAAGCTCTTTCCTTGCATGTTAGACGTAAGTTCATTGTGACCTTCTGCAGTTGTTTTGTAAGCATGCGGGCTCTACACATGTGGAGGTTGATCAGGAAGAGGTGCCTCTATCTCCATCTTCTTCTCATTGCCTTTGTTCTCTTCTGCGCTTGTAGAGAAGAAAACCTTCCTCCATTCTCAGAGACTCTCCATGCAATCGAGAATCCAAATTTATCAACCACATACCAAACATCCAGAGGTAGAGAAGGCTCTCTGCTATTCACAGTCGATTCTCTATACTAAAGACAATACAGAACGCTGGAGGGAATAAGCATGCTTGTTCCTGCTTGGTCCTCCTTATACATAGAACTAGCATTTTTAAAACAACTGAAGAAAGCTTCAATCAAATCACATCAGACTCCTAGAACTTTGGCTCTTTTCTTGTAAAACATGTACCCAGCTGTTTCTTCATGTTTATATCCATAATATGAGAATCTAGAGCTTTCTTCACTACTTAAATTTTACAACATCTTTTAAATGCATGGCCAGATATCACCTCGGCCTACATCATAAGTAGAGCATGAAAACATTCTTGGTTAAGGGATTCCCTAAAGAATACAGGGATTTCTTTAGGGCAAAGGTTCATAATGCTTTTTAGTTGGAGAGGAAGAGAGTTTCTTTTCTCATCCTGTCTTGAAATCTAAAGTTGATATGGATTTTTGTTGGGAAGCAGAACATCCTTAACATCATCTGTCTGTATTGTTCAGGGAAGATGAGGCACAAAACTACAGTACCTCCAATTCTTTTTCTATTAGGAGCCATTTGACACAATTTTATTTCAAACCACTCCAAGCCATATACAGAAACAAAAGACAGCTGTAAAGTATTTATCATTGTCTATAAGCTGGGAGATTGCTTGTGAGAAGTCAGTCCTTCCATACCAAGGAGAAGAAAGCAAGGAAGTTGTAAAGAGTTCTGAAATCAGTGTAACTTTCTTTTCCTGGTATGATCTTCAATCGTGGTGGTGCAGTGGTTAGAATGGAGTATTGCAGGTTAACTCTGCCGACTGACAGGAGTTCGATCATGACCAACTCAAGGTTGACTTAGTCTTTCATTCTTCTCAGGTTGGACCCAGATTGAGACTGATATGAATCTTAGCTATCAGGAATTTGTCCAATACAGGTGAGGCTGTTTGCCTTATGAATCATGATCCTATAAAATCCCACATAATCATCTCATGACAAATCCATTAAGCAAAAATAGATCAGTTTAACCAACACCAAAGTCTTATGTACCCATCAATAGTGTTATCCTACTGGCTAATGAACCCTTATTAAATTATAATATATATTTAAATATTCAGCATGCACAACAACTGCTTTTTCACTTTTTAAAAAATTAGGAAAACATTTATGATTATTTGGGGAAATAAAACATTGAGGCTTGGTTGTACAACATGGAGAAGTTATGCTTCATGTGCCAGCTTTACAGGAAATACTTTTCTACCAGTCTTCTTGTTGATTCTGTTAATATTTTTCTCCTTCCTGGAAGAAACAGGCTGATAAATGCACATATTTTATTATTATTATTATTAAAGCATCAAATAGCTAAGCATTTATTTTGGGGAGAAAGTAGCAAAGTGCACTTTGCTGAGACTATTTTATAAGACAAATTACAAAGTGCCCTCTAATTACTATTCCCTTCTCACCTTTCTTTTTCTATTCTTCAACAGATAGAATATGTCTATAGAAAATACTATTCTAGGGAAAATATATGAACTGACAGATGAACAGAGTACCGTGAACACCTTCAGTCATGGTCTACAGCACATTCAAACTGCAAAAGTCAAACATTTCTCAAGTGTAAAAATTATAGGAGCTCAATTCAACAGTTCAACTTAGGTGAAATATTTGGAACTTGAGCTAAATTATATCTAGCATCTGAAACATGACAGTCAGTTTCATGAAATCAATAGCATAGCTTTCTTAAAATGAGCACCATACAGCAGTTTGAGACCATCTATTAAGTTCTATGCATGCAGGGATTTTTACTGTCATCCCCCCACCATAAAATGAAAATAATTGGAGCTTTCCATGGGAAATACATGAATGTGACAGGACGTTTTCATACATGGAATGTATGCACACACATTAGACAGACTAAGATATGACTATGAAATATTCACTCATTTTTATGTCCCTTGTCTGCAACCAGTTTTCAAAGAAAGTTATTTTAATGGGTACAGTACATAGGGGGCAGTGTGTCTCAACATTGGCCATTTTAAAAGGTGTGGATTTCAACTCCCAGAATTCCTATGCATGGCAAATTGTGCATAGAATCTTAAAAAAATTAATCAAATTTCTTTAAGAAGTTGTTCTACCTAGCCCAGTGCTATCTTCACTTGTTTGCAGCTAGTCCTTAAGATATGAAATAGAACTTTTACCAAAGATAACAAGGATTGAACTTGTGTCTTTTAATTTTGGGGTGGGGGTGGGGGGTGGGGACAGTATTGAGCTAGAAGCACTTGGATGTTTACATTCTGGAATACTGCTGGTTCAAAGTAGAACTACTTATGTTCTGACTTTACTCATTCTTTTTTCCCCAGTTGTGGAAAGTTTACCATTTGGAGAGATTTTCCACATACAAGAAGGTATGAAAGGTCCATTGTATGGTGGTTAAGGTGCTGGACAGGCACAAGAAGACTCATGTTTAGTTTAGTCTCCCAAATTCTTCTCTCCTTCAGGCTCCTTTTACTTTCGTGGCCCAACCGCTTGAGGATGGCTTTGGCATCACTAGTCCCCCTACAGCCTTCCCCACCCTGAAATGCCTCATGTGCACTTAACGAGCCACGCATTTGATTAGCAATGTGTGGGCGAAAGAAGGGAGTGATCACATTCAAGGTACGTGATTCACTCCCATGAATCTTCGGGTTACAAACAGAATGGGCAGGCTCCATTACATTCATAACTCGAGGACTACCTGTATTCCCAGCTTCCATTGTTCACTTTGACTTTAGAGATATTCATCTACCCAGCAGTATTTTGCATGGCTTGCTTCACTTGGGCAGCTATAGAAATCAAATAAATAAACAAACCTCTGCCTTTGTTCAAGACCCTTCCCCACACTCTCCATGACAGGTGTCATTGTTCAACTGCCTCTTTTGTCAAAGCATTAAGGTGACAGGTCAGAAAATGGTCTGTTGGTCAAAATCATACCATTGATTAGAACTACTTCCTCTTTTGACAGAATGATTTGTCAAAAGTGTGCAGAAACAACTCTGAGTCTAGTTAATGTTAGTGAAGGTTGACCAAGAATGATATATGACATACTAGATTGGAGAGAAATACAATATTTTAGGAATAGAACACAAGGATAGAAGATGTATATTAGGTTTCTAATCACTCAGCTGGCAATGTAGTGCCTCTGGGCTAAAGACAGCTTTTTGAGAGGTACAGCTTCACTTAGCAAACAGATTATTATCAAGTAGGGATATCAACTAAATCTTTCTAACATCTCTAGTTTTATTAAAACAAATAAATAAACTCCCAAGTTATTTTTTTACTCCATTGCAAGGTAACTTGAACTACATTTAAAGAAAGACATCGTTTTAAAATAAATTGGAAACACCGGAACAGAATCTCCTTTTAAAAAGGGATCAAACATGTTCCATATGTTTATTAATTCTTAAGACATATTTTCCATCGGTTCATGAAGTAAACTCTTACCTTTTCTCTGAAGTAAATATGAGGTAATCTCCTCTACCTCATTATTTAAAATATTTTAAACTATGAAGGAAGGAATGAAAGAAGGAAGGTTTGAGTGGGAAAAAATCCCTCCCATTTTCACATGTGATTTATTTATCTAGCTTTTTATGGAATTCAAAGGTATTATGGTAAGGAAAGAGCAAATTTTTACATTTTTGCAAGCACAGACCCTCAATGTACTCTATTAAACTAGTTTTTAGAAATATTTTTGTTTATCTTTGAAATTCTTCAGATGTCAGAGAAGCAGAATGCCCAATTTTTTATGCTAAGATAGATGATTTTTTAAGAATTTAAGTTTAAGAATGATAGACAGGAAAGAAAGGAAGCTTGGACACTTTATTACTGTTATAATGAAAAGGCCAACTGCTGGCAGTTTACGATATAAAATAAAATTCTAAAAACAATGAAAATAATAACAACTGTTGACACTAAAAAACAGAAGAATGTAAATACAATTCAAGCAATTATGATTATCAATTGAAAACTCATCAGATATTTAGAATGGAAAAAAAATGATGGAATTAAGCAGGTGTCAAATGTGTACTTTGAGAAAAAGAGAGATTTAAAGTTCATACTTTGGCTCCCACAATCTAATGTCATGAAGAAAAAGGGAATGGATTATTTTAGGGCAGGAATTTAATATCACATGGTATTTATGATCAGACCAACTTTCTGTTTGGCACTAACAATTTGAATTCAACAAAAGCATCCCACTGCAAGTTAATTTCTAGAAATAGGGCACGACTGAAGAGCTTTTAGCCTTCCAGATGTTCTTTCACAATGAATCACTATGTCTGAATCTATTCTGCGATATAAAGGAATACAGTTCTTTTACTAACTCGGCCCATCACATTATTACTGGAGTAGGATGGGAGTTACATTTCTGCTGCTGGATTGTTTATTTTAGGCAAAGAGGGATGAGGCATTCTGAAAGTCCTGGAAATAAGATGATATGCAGAAGCAACTCAGAAAAATGTCTCCTGATTTGACTGGTGTATAAGAGAGAGAGAGAGAGGATGTGCAGCACAATCAGATTCGCAAAACCATGCTATCTCAATGAAATGAGTTTTTAGCCTTCCGGTAGAGTTGGTTTTATTAGTCTAGTTTACCTAATAGGACTGACATATGTTTACAGAAACTTTGGATGCAATAATCAAAAAATGTGGTTTGGAAAGAAATTTGAAAATTTGAGGAAACAAGAAAACATTCCTTTTCCATTAAAAAATAAAGACTTCCTGAACTCACAAGTAGGTTTTTTTTGGCAGCAAGACAGAAGTAGTTTATCACTGTCTTTTTGTGAGTACTGTAACCTACAGTCCCAGTTTCTCATACAAGTACTAACCAGGTTTAACCGTGTTTGTTGTTAGTTGTGAAGTCATGTCCAACCCATCATGACCTCATGGACAATGTTCCTCCAGGCCTTCCTATCCTCTATCATCCTCTGGAGTCCATTTAAACTCACACCTAATGTTTTGGTGACTCCATCCAGCAACTTCATTCTCTGTTGTCCCATTCTTCTTTTGCCCTCTATCTTTCCCAGCATCAGGCTCTTCTCCAGTAAGTCTTTCCTTCTCATTAGGTGGCCAAAGTACTTGAGTTTCATCTTCAGGATCTGGCCTTCTAAAGAACAGTCAGGGTTGATGTCCTTTAGGACTGACCAGTTTGATTGCCTTGCAGTCCAAGGGACTCGCAGGAGTCTTCTCCAGCATCATAGTTCAAAGGCCTCAATTCTTTGGCACTCAGCCTTTCTTATGGTCCAATTTTCATAGTCATACATTGCAACTTAACCCTGTTAGTTTTCTTAAAATTAGTCCAGATCATCTTCTCTGGAACTTCCTTATAACTCACTCACACACAAGCATATATATCTCTCCTCTTTAGATTTATATTTAAACTTAAAGTAACAAACTTTTCAGCTTTGTACTGTCATTTTATTTAAATCACTGCTTTACAACACTGACAACAAAAAAGCAGTAAGTCATAAATCACAGTTATGTGCTCAAATGGATTTTTTTACGACATGATGGCTATTTTATGAATACCATCAGTCATTGGGTTATCATAAAGCATTATTCTTTCTCATTTTAATAATAGTAATAATAAAAGTAAGCAGTTGAGAGGACACTGAAGCATGCATCAAAGGCTATATTTTAAGTGGTCATTTGGAAAATGTTAAATAAACCGTATTATGAATCCACCTATAAAGCAACATTTTATTTTTGCTTTTATTATTTTTAGTTCTTGGTATATTAGGTAAATCACATAATTAGCCTGCTAAAGTGCCAAATGAAAGAATCACTGCTGTCAACTCATTTATAATGACACAAGCCTTCTTCCATGTCAAAATTAATAACTTTTATAAGGTATGGAATTAATGGTTATACCTTTCTGATTCTAAATTCTATGAAGTCTACAATGAATGCATGTATTTGTGCATTTTTATTCTTAGTTCTTTTTTGGGGAGATATTTGAAATGAAGCCAAAAAAAAAAAAAAAGAATCAGACGCCACACTAAACTGGAATATCTACATGAAGGAAAAATACCTGAGGGGGAAAAAAGTATTATATGTTTCTTGGACTTTGCCAATTAATATTAAATGAAGGTAGAGGAATTGCTCAGAATCTATTCTGCAAATGTTCAAAGGAATGAGATAAAGCCTATGCTTTTTTCAAAAAAGATATCCTCCCCTGATTCAGTCTGATACTGTTGTCAGATGAAAGGCTGCATTTGAACTAGGGGCATCTGTGGTTGGTGTGTGTGTGTGTGTGTGTGTGTGTGTGTGTGTGTGTGTGTGAATAACATCAAAATGAGGGGCACAACCAGGTGAGATTTTACATGGATGCAACAGTTGTACTATATATTAACTGGAGCAGGGCTTTGATACACATTGCAAATGCCCTTAATCTGTACTTTGAATGTGCTGCTAAAAGCATTAAGATCCCAGCAATTCATGTGATTTTTTTAAAAAAATCTGATTTGTTTCAAAATGCTGACATCAATTCTGAAAAGCCTGATAGAAATTCCCTTTTTCCCATGATTATATTGAAGAGAATCGAGGAAAGGCTAAATTAAGGTGACCAGATTTTAACATTGGTAAAGAGGGACACCATTGACGTGGGGGTGGGGGGTGGGGGGGGTGTTTGATTAAAATATTTTTTAAAAAATCGGGACTTTTTAAAAACGCTGCGGGACATGGGACAAATTGTAAAAATCGGGACTGTCCCACCAAAAGCGGGACGTCTGGTCACCTTACCTAATGGAGAAGCCCAGATTCACTTAACAGCCATGTTCCTGACTTAACAACCACCATGATTCACTTAACGTGGCAATAAAAGGTCGCAAAATGCGGCAAAATTCATTTAACAAACGTCTCCCTTAGCAACAGAAATTGGGGGATCAATCCTGGTCGTAAGTCAAGGATTACCGGTAGCCAATTGCAAAAGGCAACTTTACTTGGAACAGGTGAGATTGTGCCTGGATACCTTTCATGCCAACATCCCATCCTGTCCATGGGGAGAACTCCACAGGCGGACAAAAGCCCCCAATCCCCTCTCAACCTCCACCTGACTCTGCCATCTACCATAACCACACATGACATTTAGATGCCCCCTCAAAGGCAAAACTCAGGGGGCTGAATTCTACAGGGGGAGAAGTAAAGGTGGGGGGATTTGAGGGGCAGCCCAAAGCATCGTCTGTCTAAATTTGCATCAGGCAGGCAGTAACATTTTCATAGACCATGATCAGAGGAGCAGCTGATCCTATGGAGAGACTCCTCCTGCATTCAGTCCTAGGCCTACAAGTGGAAATACCCCTTCTTTCCTTCCTCTTTTCACCTTCCTTCCCTCCCTCCCTCCCTCTTTCTTCCTTCTAACCTTCCTCCCTTTCCATTCTTTCTTCTTCCTTCCTTCCTCTTGCCTATCTACCTTCTGTCTTTCTGCTCTTTAGATCTCTCTTCCTCCTTCCTTCCTCTTTCCATCCTTTCACCAAAAATCAGGATGTTTTATTAGCATCAGCATCATTCTGCTGAAAATGCCAGATTCTGTGGTACTTCTGGATGAAACTTAGAAAATTACAGAGGCATGAGGAACCATTATATAAATTCACTTGGCAAAACTCTGATTAAAATAATAGCAACAAAGTGTAAGGTTTTTTAATTTTAAAACTCTAGCAAAACATAGATTTATTTCCAGTTTAGTTAATTAATGTCATTATAAAAAGGAATGCATGCATTCTTAAAACTGATACCATGTAATTTTAAAAAGCAGGTGACTAAGTACACTAAAAAAACATGTTTAATTATTTGCTACTTGAGGCCAATAGCAATGATGAAGAAATTTCTACTAGACTGTCATCCTCAGTGACAATATTTTCAGGGCCCAAAAATAAAATTCTGTATATTGGATATGTTATCCATTTCTTAGCCTTCAATCAATCAATATAATTATTTCCTTCAAAGAAAGCTTAAAAGTAGTGATTAAACAATAGCACTATAAAGAAAAAATCATTTTAATGATTTTCTATGAATGTGTGCATAGCATTTTAGCATACCGTTATTAATAAGCTAAAAACACTTAAAACCTGAGCTAAGAATAACCTAAAATAAAAGATAAAATCATGGCATTGTTGAAAGACTATGTCCCTAATGAAAACCAAACAGGAATCTGAAAACATTCTCTGATATCATTTTTCAGTATTGTTGAGAATTATTGTTCATAATTCAGACTCATTGAGTATTATTGTTCACAATTCTCTGGTTTAGTAAAAGTTTACATTTAGAGCCTCAGGTAACACTACTTGTATCCCTTCAAATATTTGAGAATCTCTAACCTCCGTTAGCACTCCCATTAACTTTCTTTCATTCCAACCTACCCTGCAGGGTGGTTGCTGCAGGGAAAATTAGAAGGGAGTTCAAAGTTCATTGCTTTGAGCTTTTGAATGAAGGGAGGATTAAAGGTCAAAGATTAAGTTCATTTCCTCACTAATGAATTATAAGCCTTCAGGGTCATCCACCCAATTTTGAAGAAATATAAACTCCATACTCATTACTGATCTTTCAAATTTATTATGGGATGACTCTAGAAGACATTATAAACTACCAGTGGGAAATATACTTAGTTGCATAACTAAATAAAACAATTTTAAATTTAATGTCATGTATTCCAATTCACAGGCATATAATACTGCCGCGAACCTGCTGTTCATGCGATATGTTAAGACCACCTTACTATATTTGAGTTAAAAATGACCAGTAAGCACCAGCAATCTTTAAAAGAGTTTGCTGTATGCTGCCGCCTTGCCGACCTGGAATTTTCGCACCCTGCAAGTCTCCATCTTCATAATTTGCTAGAGTTCATCAGAGGATTTTATTTCCACAATTCAGAGTTTCATTCCAAATCTGGAGGCTCACTGCCGGTGTTTCTCTCGAGCGTGGGTTGCTCTCTGCGGAGCAACCCACGCTCGGCTTAGTTAGCTCGTTCTTGGTTCGCAACCACCAGCCCCCCATCCTCACCCCTTGTGGGCTTTTATGTGTTAATCGAGGCACGGATGATGGAGAGAAAGGGAAGCCAGCTGCTTTCACACAATACGTTTATCTCAGAGGCAGAATTAATCACACAGGTCAGAAAGACATGGAACTTACTTTCAGTGAGTTTCAGCCAATCACTCCCTCCCCCCCCCACCCAACGAGGCAAATTTAGCCCTCTTAAACTTGGGCGAAGGAAGGCAGCTGTGGGCAACGTAGGTGGGAGTTAGGATTGCTGCCGCACCGCCCTGGATTTGCCAATGCGAGCCTCCGATGGGTAGCCTCGAGAGAAACAGCAGCAGTGAGTCTCCTGCCTTCGCTTTCTACCTCGTTGCGGAGAGGTAGAAAGCGAAGGCAGGAGGCTCACTGCCGCCGTTTCTCTCAATCGTGGGTTGCTCTCTGCGGAGCAACCCATGCTTGGCTTAGTTAGCTCGTTCTTGGTTCGTGACCACCAGCCCCCACCCCCACCCCTTGTGGGTTTTTATGTGTTAATCGAGGCACGGATGATGGAGAAGAAGGGAAGCCAGCTGCTTTCACACAATACGTTTATCTCAGGGGCTGAATTAATCACACGGGTCAGAAAGGCATGGAACTTACTTTCAGTTAGTTTCAGCCAATCACTCCCCCCCCAACCCAACGAGGCAAATTTAGCCCTCTTAAACTTGTGCAAAGGCAGCTGTGGGCAATGTTCAGTCTAAATAGTTGCTTCAGGAAGCCCAAGCTACAACAAGCCCTCAAACTAGTCACTTTGCTGCCCTGCTGCACCTGTTTAGCTGGAGGGGGTTTCAATCGCGATTATGCGGCCGCTCTGCAGACTGCAGTCCGTGTCCGGCAAACAAAGGCAGTTGTAAATGCTGCACGGTGTTTACTTTCCACGTGCGCGGCGGCCTACGTCATCAATGCGCGATGGACACCAGGCTATGCGGTGATGCCTCCAAGTCCAGATAAAGGGGAAGGAATACGCCTAATAATATATTGTTAAAATCACAAGATGAGACAAAATATGGGCACTTAATGATGTATAAGTATATAACAGTATTATGATAGAGGGAAATTTGAATCCGTCTTGCACTGCGTCCAAAAAAGATGTTGTTACATTGGGGGGGGGGGAGAGAAAACTGTGGCACGACAAAACCGCGCTAGTCAAAAGAGCGCCGACAAATACGCGTCGACAAGTACGCGCCGTTATTAGCGCGCCCACTTTACCGCGTCAATATCAGCACGACGACGGCAGTGCGAAAAAGTGAATGCTTTGAATTAACGTTTGTTTTAAGCGCAGTAAAATGCAGCTTTTGAATGCTAGGAAAAGTTAACGTTTGTTTTAACCACAGTAAAAATTAACGTTTGTTTTAAATGTAAAATGCAGCTTTTGAATGTTTTTTTCAATGTTTGTTTTAAATGTAAAATGCAGCTTTTGAATGTTTTTTTAAATGTTTGTTTTATATGTAAAATGCAGCTTTTGAATTTTTTGAAACAGTGAAATGTAAATAAAAGTTTAGTTTGTTGCATCAAATCAATCAGTTTTGTTGACTAGTTTTATTATTATTTATTTATTATTTATTATTAAGTTTATTATGTCACTAAATAAGTTAGGTTTAGGGGTTTTGTTTAGGGTTTAGGACTAGTTTTATTATTATTTATTTATTTATTATTATTTATTATTAAGTTTATTATGTCACTAAATAAGTTAGGTTTAGGGGTTTTGTTTAGGGTTTAGGACTATTTTTATTATTATTTATTTATTTATTATTATTTATTATTAAGTTTATTATGTCACTAAATAAGTTAGGTTTAGGGGTTAGGTTTAGGGTTAGGTTTAGGGGTTAGGATTAGGTTTAGGGTTAGGTTTAGGGTTAGGTTTAGGATTAGGATTAGGTTTAGGGTTAGGTTTAGGTTTAGGATTAGGTTTAGGGTTAGGGTTAGGTTTAGGGTTAGGTTTAGGGGTTAGGATTAGGGTTAGGTTTAGGGGTTAGGTTTAGGGGTTAGGATTAGGTTTAGGGTTAGCGTCGCATTTTGTTGATAGATAGCTTGGAAAGGTGTGGATTTGCCCTCCGCCCTTATGTCAGGGCGGTAAGGTCGATTTCGCTTCAGCGATTCGGACGGCGCGGATTAGCCCTTTGCCCTTATGTCTCCGCGGAGAAGGGCTTCGCGATATTGTGGTGGAACCACAATATGTTTTCTCCAAATGGAATTCGTATAAAGGTATACCTTAAAAAGAAAAACTAACAATGTGGAAAATAATCTTTTTTTTTCCTTTGGGAATATAATTATTAATGCCACTGCTAATAAATAGGGTTTGCTAAAAGACAGAAATACACAATGTAAAATAGAGAATGGAAGGGAGATAAAGAGAGGGAAAGAGAGAGAAAGGAGACAGGAGAGAGAGAAGTAGAAGGGAGAGAGAAAATAGAAGAGAGGAAAGGTGTGGAAAGAGAGGAGAGGAGAGGGAGAGAGCAAGCAGAGGTAGTGAAGAGAGAGAGGGCAGAGAGAAGAAAGGAGGTAGGGAGGAGGAGAGAGGGAGAGGAGAAGAGTGGAAGATGAAATAGACTATAATATGGTGTATGGAAAGCAGAAGAGCAAATAAAAATTGAAGAGGCTTAATGGCAAGGGGAACTGATATATTATTGAATATTCAAAAAATGTTTGTTAAGATGTAATGGTTTATTTTGGATATTATATATATGTTAAAAAAAAACTTTTGGCAAAAAATATTAACTAGGGTAGTGATAAGTGTAGCTGATTGCAAAACCAGATTGGAAGAAGAAAACAGCATTGTTGTGGATCAGGGATCTCCAACCTTGGCAACTTTAAGACTTATGGACTTCAACTCCCAGCATGGCTGGCTGGGGGATTCTGGGAGTTGAAGTCCACAATCTTAAAGTTGCCAAGATTGGACAGCCTTACTGTAGATCTTCCTTACTTTCCTTTTCTGAATCCATTGCAATTTCCTTAAATCCTCCTTGAACTGTGCTGCATATAATATTCCATGTGGCATTTGTCCTATGTGGAACAGTGTTAAATTATTTCTTCCTGTAATCTGGAAGCTATAATTTTGTAGATGAAGTATAAAATTACCTTTGTTGCAGTTTTGTTGACATTTAGATGTAGATTATCATCTACAATTTCATTGTATGTAAAAGCCCATCCTAAACCTGAGATTTCTTTTTTCCTAAGTGAAGAAATTCATTTGTCTCTATGAAGTGGTCTTTTGTTATTTTTAGTTCATTTCTCCAATTTACCAACTTATCATATTGGATTTTATTAGGCATTAGCTCTCCCATCCAAATTTTATAATATGCAAATTTTATATGCTTCCTGTCTACTCATTTACCCATGTAATGAATAAAAATGATAAAGAGTATATTTTTGCCCAGACCAAATCTATCAGCACCCCACTTAGTACCTTCTTCCAGCTGATGACTGATGTGTACAGTCTGAGTAGTTTCGAGCCAGCAATGGATCTAATAATTATCATGCCATCCAAGCCACATTTAACTTGCTAATCATAATACGAATGTGTGTAGTTGAGAAACATATCAATGGAACCAATTTATTTGTCTTCATTCTTAAATACTGTTTCCAGATTTTAATGGACTTTAGAGCAGTTGCAAAATCTTAGTGCTATTGTTTATGTATGTTTTCATACATAAACAAAACAAAGTTTGCTTTGAAAGTTACATTGTTCTAATACAATTTAGGAGTAATTTCCCTCCTCTTTACATCTCTTTCTCTTTTATTATCTGCTCCACTATTAAATGTTGAATTGTAAGCTGCTCAGGGGCTTTATTTTACTTATTTTGCTATTACCAATTTACTCTAATGGATTCTCTATTAATAAACTTACCACTATTTTTTTAAACACCCTACCTAATCTTCTCTAAAAGATTAGGCATTTTTGAGTATATTTTTAAAGTTTCACTATTTATTTCTCCTGTGCATGTGATTGACAGTACTGGAGGAGCTGGTCAAAAGTTACCTAAAATAAATAAAGTAATAACTTTGCTGTTGAGCCTTATGTACCATGTAATGCTTCTCGTGTCATTGTACTCTGCTGTTGAATCCAGAGGTGAACTGCTATAACCATTAGGTTTAATACCAGGAGTTTGAAGGTAAAAAGACAATTTGGAGGGTGCAGGAGGTGCTAGAAGAGCTGTGCCTTTTCTCAGAATTAAGAGGCTGAAGCAGGTGTGCAATCCCAGGAAAAGACCTGTGAAGTTGAGGAAGTTATCTTTCCTCAGGAACCCAAAATGGTTTCTACCTTCAAAGCTCAAACTTTCTGCCATCAAAGCACAAGGCTCATGCAAAGAGGAAGTACAGGTAGTCCTTGCCTAACGTAATTCTCTATTGTTCCGGACCTGCTAATTTGTCAAGCAGGATATCTCTAGGGGTGAGCTGCTACGGGTTCGTGAGAACCTGTAGCTAACGTTATGGCGGGTTCAGAGAACCTCCAAATCCTTGGTTGGCCCCGCCCACCCTTCCCAGGAGGCTTCATGTGGCCAGTTTTGGATGTGAGGTAAGTGCAGGCCTCACACAGAGGCTCAGGGAGGGGGAAGAATGGGCCTCCCAGAAGCCTGGGTAAGGAAGTTTTCACCCTCCCAGAGGCTCGAGAAAAGCCTCCAGAGACTGGGGGAGGTGAAAATGGTCCCCCTGCCATGGTGCAGGAGGCCAACTAGGCCATGCCCACCATGACCATGCCCACCCAGCAACCGGAAGCCTATCTCTGGATATCTCTTGTCTATCTAATAACCTAGAGCAGATACTTGGATCTCCTCATCATGCCACTCTCTCACAACCTCTGTGAAAACAAGCCTTTTTTCACCACATTCTGTATGTCAACAGGATCACCAGCGTGAGAAATTTCAGCCTCACTCAGTTCTTTACTAGAATATGCATCCACCTCAAATAACAGTCTTTGACTGTTCCAACATTAACATCTGTGTGTCGTGATTTACTGCAACTGAAGCACATGATGACAGAAAAAACACCAGCGAAATTATATTATCAAAAAATGTAATTTCCTTTTCCCACTTAACACAGAATCTTGGTCTTTGCCATGAGATATAGGCAAGAAAGGGGTAATTAAATGTACATGCCTTGGATTAAAGCATCCTCATCTGCTTTCCACTTAATCTGTTGGGACTGTTTTGGCATCAAAGGACAACATTGCTTGGAATAACTTAGCTCTTGATATTGCCTGGAAGCAGATCATGGTGTTGCTAAGGGATGGGCCACAGTTTAGTGGAAAAATGCATGCTTTTAGGACTGACCTTAAGATATTATGCATCACCATTCTTTCCCTCTTGGTCTACAACAAGAATGCAAAGACATTATCTCCTCTAATGGTGTCAACCTTGAGAAGTAGGCCTGGCAGGAAGTATGCTCAGATGAACTAATTATACTTTATTTGAAGGCTACATTAACAGAACTCTGAAAAATCTGAAAGTACATTTCTCGCCTGTCACCTTTACAGACCACAAAACTACGGAGGGTTTCTTCGGCGATGTTTCCTATTCCCAGATCCCTTTTGCAGTTTAAACTATCTTTTATCTAACTGGGTCCCCAGGCTATGGCTCCTCCCGCTGTATAATTCCCACAAATCAGAGGTAGGTTCCTACCGGTTCGGACCGGTGCAGCTGAACCGGTAGTAACTTGGCAACCTAGGTCACTGGAACCGGTAGTGACCCATGCCACACCCCCAAACCGATTCTTCTACAGGGCCACCATCTTGTTTTTCGGTTCTGTGCATGTGCAGAACAATTTTCAGTGGAAAATCCCCCCCCATTTTTAAAGGTTTTGCGCATGCACAGACCTTTTTATTTGCAAATGTCCACACGTGTGTAGCACACGTGAGGCACTGAACTGGCAGCAATGCTGGCAGCAACCCACCCCTGCCACAAACCATTACAGATGGCATGTGATTTTGCAGGACCAGGGTGCATAACCAGTTACAGGAGCCCTGCTGTTATTTTGTGACAAATTTTTAAAAAATGATTTGATTTTTCCACCCTCTGGAAAAGAAGAGGGAATATTCTGACAGCTCAACCAGGATCATTGTACACCTTACCAACCATGTTTCTCATGGAAAAGAGACACTGAGGAGCAAGAACTAAAAAAAAAAAAAAACCACGATTGGCCTCAGCTAAAGCACTGCCATTTCTGCTACTTAGTAGTAATGCACCTTCAATCGAGTTTATTGCCTACTCATAAGGACAGTGGTTGGCTTTCAGGATATCTTCTCTCATGTCAAAGCCTGTTTCAAATGTGCCAGCTGGGACTTAAGATCTCACAGTTCATGATATTGCTGGCCTTAATGAAGCTTTGCAGGCACAAGCTTGGGATTCAATTGATTATTCATTACATTTATATCATGGTTTTTTTTCCTGGAGCTAACACTATCCTCATTTTTCCTAAAGTATACATTCGTGTGTGTTTGTGTCTTTAACCCTGCAAAGCAATTCAGGTGGCAACTACAACAGAGAAACGTTTGGTCCTCAGGATTTAAGAGAGACATAATGCAAGCCTGGAATAATCTGGTGCATGGCACCCTTACTTGTATCTGTTCTGATCTAGGCTTCCTGAGAAAGCATAAATCACAATCTTAGTCACGAAAACCCTCTTTTATTTATACAGCTGAAAATTATGGTCATTAACAGTCCGCAAGGCTTCACAAACAGTCTGTGAAGGTTCCGACAGATGTCTGCTCAAGTTGCCACAGTCTTTCAAGGGAATGTTGATAAACACCCACCTTATCTCCCTTGGAATGCTGCCAGAGACCTAATTGCCAAATGCAGAGCAAGGCCAAACGTAGCACAGAGTTAAACAGAACTTTTCAAAGCTTGAACCGACCAGATGAACTAATTGCTTCCTGCAAAAGCTCATGTCCTGTTTACTCCTTTTTTATGCCTTATGGGATGGGCCAATCATCTCCAAGCCTTACTCCCAAGTCAATCCTGTTTTCTTAATTGTTCTTGCCTTCTTGCAGCTCTGCGCATGCGCACACTGGCAACAGGCTCCCGTTGTTCTTCTGCCTCACTGATGTCAGACTCCAGAGGCAGCAAATAACTATCAGATGGTCTTGGCCCCCTCTCTGCCCTCGAAGTAGAGCTCTCATCTGAGCCTTTCCCAGACTCCAGGATTGGCCCATGTCCCCCCGCCGCCCCCGCAACTTCCTCACTGTCCAAATCTGCTGCCAACTCTGCCGACCACTAGTGGGCCACAACAGTATCCAATATTTGTGTAAATGCTGGTCTCCCCCCTCCACCCCATTATGTATGGTAAAAGCAGCAAGGAGCTACCTGACTTCCAAAGAGTCCTAAATTTTTATTAATGTAATATGCTATTGAGAAGTAACATATGGAGACTGTCTAACACCAATCTCATTACAACACAATCAGGGCAGCATTTCTGGCACAAAATAAGAACTGGTGCTTACATGACTTAGACAAGTTCCCATGTCCTGTGTTCCTAAGTAACACAGGTGACAACGCAGAGGGACACATCCCCAAGACAAGGAGGGAGATCAGTTTTAGTATCCTTAGCACAGAGCAAGATTCAGGCTATTATCTGAATATTTGGTTTATTGGAAAAGGTACTAATGACACTCGCAAGTCCTAAGCATTCTTAGGTCTTTACATAACTCCCAAGCATCCTAGGATCCTTTATTACCTGGAAAACTCAACACATGAGCATTGTTCTTGAGCCCATCTGCCCAAAAATCATTTTAATGGCATTATCTGCAATAAGTACTCCCCTGTTGAACATAACTGTCTACAGCAACAAAACCTCATGTCTACAGATGTATGCACCCTGATTTTCCTGGCAGCAGGACCCTGCTTTATTACAATCCTAACTCACATAGACTTTGGCATGATTTTCCTGCTGTAGGGCTTCCCAGTGATTATGCAAACAATGACAATTATTGGATTGGTATTGAGGAGGGTAAAGAGATATAGAACTAGGTTTGGAATATGATACATTGTGTTTTCTTAGTAAAAAGAATTTGGAGACTATTCCAGAATCAAACAACATGCTAAGTCATAGTATTTTTGTTAACTTAATACTGTGGTTCTCAACTACAGCCATTTTAAGATGGATGTTTCCAGGCGGGCTGGAAAACTCTGGGAATTAAAGTTGTTGAGGGTGGCAAACACAGCTTTAATCTATCACATCCACCCAACCAATATGGCTTCTAAACCATTGTATATGACTCAACATTTCTAGTTAGTAAGTCTAGTTAAACAAACTAGGGTTAAACAAAGAATGGCTTTGTACAATAGTACAATATAGGAGTCCAGATCAATATATGCAGCAAGCACAGAAGACTGCAGTGAGATTGTGAATAAGAAGGTTGTTTTGAACTTTTGAGCCTAGACCTTTAATTGAATATTTGGGAATATACCTACCTACCTGAGAACATTGCTAGGACACAGTAGTTATAGACCGAAAAACAATAATAAAGGGGATGGAGAGGATAGAAAGACACATTAAAACTGGAAAGAGGTGAGCATTAGAAATAATCTAACAAAAAAAATAATACAAGTGATGCTGTTCAGAATAGCACAAACGAGGAATTAAAACTGCCTAATGTAACAGCAGTTGTTTTTTTTCTCCCCCTTCCAATATTTGTCTAGCTGTAACTATTTCTACTCCAGCTGGTATTATAAGAACTGTAATTTTAATAACTGTGGCCTCCTTCCTCTACTCATCATTTCTCAGTTATTTTTTTTCCCTAATGTTCTGTCTTGCAATGTAGCTATTAAGGATGTGAAGTGTTTTTAAGAAAAGGTGGCAACCCCAATTTAGCACCACAAATAAGGCTAAATATATAGAGATTGGAACTTACATTTTTAAGAATGAAGTACTCAGCCTTAATTGGAAGGGCACATCTGTCTGCTTTGTGTCTCCCATTTTTTATTCTTTTTTCAATTTGATTAAAAGAAGCCCGTGCACTTCATAATATTTATGTGTAGGTTTATATACCTACGTATACCTAGGTAACTACTTCATAAAAACAAACAAACGCAAAGCAATCAAAATCCTCATCTGTCTGTAATGATTACAGGGTCGGTGTGTCTTTTTGGCCCATCCAAGAAGTAAGCCAATAAAGATGTGGAAAGATCTAGAACCATGAATCACTTACCAGTTCATGGGAAAACAACTATATGGTTCTGAAGTGAATGGGAATATTATCTCATTCAGAAGTAACTAAGGTAAATAAAGATTTTTTTAAAATGGACAGTACCAGCCTCTCTTCCAGACAGAGAGAAATGTTACTGCCACAACACTGGATTCAGTTGACAAAAGGGGAGGGAATCTTTCCAGACCTATCAAATTAGTTTCTAAAAATCTAATAGTAATACACAGAGAAGAAGTCCTAATAGCTAGATTGACTGGAGATAAGTATGAAAGAGAGAAAGAATACATAAGAAGTAAATTGTGAACCAGAATTTCTCAGCCCTAAGTGGCATGAACATCAACCATTAATAGCTTTAAGATTACCAAGTGCTGCACAAAACTCCTAATAATTTGTGGGAAGGGCAAGAAGAAAAAAGTTTTGAGCCACAGGGATATAAGCTATTGTTTTCTCTGGCTTTGTTCTTGTTTTTAGTAAATATGTTTATTAAGCCAGTTGTGTCTGTGAGACTGTGGCTGTTTTCTAGTCAGGAAACAAGTGTATCCATGTAAAGTCAGAAAGTTTGTGATTTACTGCCAAGTCCTGGTCAGGTAACTCAATAGAGCTCCAACAGTTCTTTCTCTAGTTGAGGCTTTATGAAGACACAACAACAATAGCCTGAGAAGATAACAGTCCTGATTTGTCACAGCAACATGACGAAAAAGAACCTATGATGCCTCTAACTCATCAAACTATTCTTGTCAGAGATTCACTGATGCAGGAGTTAAATTGTCCTCTCAAATTGTTGCGGTACATCCCTTCAAAAGAGGGGACATTCTTCAGGTAAACTACCCATTTTGTTGAGCTAATTCAAATAATTGACGTAGTAATCTAATTTTAGAAGTCACTACTGAAAGCTTTGGTATATGCATATGGCTCAGGAATGCTGTGAGTTCAGGTCCAGATAGTTTAAAGTACCCAGGGTTGACAAAAATTGGAGTAATTAAATGGTTAATTGTTCTCAATGTAAAACCATTTTGCCACTGGACAAGATTGGTATATTTCCAGCATTCAAGAGAAATCATATGTGATTGTGTCTATGCTACGAAGAAACTTTCATGTTCCCTGTTCTAAGTAGAGGAGAAACCATAACCTCAATATCTTATTTGAAGAGATACTTATTTAAGCTCTAAGCAATTTTAAGGAATGGCCACATCCTGTTTGCTCTTACAGGAAAGTAACAGTTCCTTTCTTTCCAAAGATACTTGAGGAATTCATTCTTTTTTCAGTTCATTATGAGTAATCTGATTCAAATCTCTGCACTAATGAACATGTCTCAAGAGGCACTTATCTACTGGATAATGCAATTCAGACATTAAAAGCCTATCAAAATGCACAGAAGGCTGCAACCTTTTAGAGTAAAACAAGAAATGTGAAATGTGGAAGTAAGTTTTAAAAATACAGATTGTTTTAAACATATATTCAATGTCTTTTAGAAAATATATTTGACTCTGAACACAGTTCTGTATGACACAGAAATGTAATAGCATTTCAACTATTTGCTATTAGATATATTTTAATCTACAAATCAATGCAGAACAAGGCTGGATTATTGCAACGCGCTCTACATGGGGCTACCCTTGAAAAGCATTCGGAGACTGCATTAGTCCAGAATGCGGCCGCGTGAGCGATATTGGGTGCACTGAGGTACACCCACGTTACACCTGTCCTCTGCGAGTTGCACTGGCTACCAATTGGTCTCCGGACGCAATTCAAGGTGTTGGTTATTACCCTTAAAGTCCTACATGACTTAAGGGCGTTTTTTTTTTCCGTTATGTGTTCGTTATGTGTCTTTTTTTCTCTTTTTTGTAAGCCGCCCAGAGTCCTTCGGGATTGGGCAGCATATAAATTTTATAAATATAAATATATATATATATATATATATAATATAAAATAAATATAATATGAATGGAACAGATTTATAAACACATGGGAAATATAGACCAGAAGCAAATTGTTCTGACCTAGGCTTCCCAAAAGCATGAAACCGACTCCTAGTCCCAATAAAACCCCATTTATTTAGTTTAAAGTGAATTCCACTCCAGCAAAATCCTGGCCAACAGTCTTTCAAGAGATTTCACAACTACAGACTGTTATCAGGCTTGGAAAGCTGACAGGCCGATATCTTCCAAACACCACTATGTAGCAGACAATACTTGGCAAGAAGTCAGGAACAGATCTTCACCCTAATGAATTGAACTTGTCTCTTGCAAACTCCACTCCCCTTTCTCTTTATTCCCTATGGAAGGAACCATTCACTGTCCACCTGTGGCTTTACTCCTGAGTCAACCCTTGTTAGCTGTTCCCTTCTCTTGGAAGCTCTGTGCATGCGCACACTGGGAACAGGCTCCAGATGTTCTTCTGCCCACTGATGTCCAACTCCAAAGGCAGTTGATAACTGTCAGACAGCCCTGGCCCCATCTCTGCCTCCAACGCAGAGCACTCGTCAGAGACTTCCCCAGACTTCAGGACTTACCAATGTTCCTCTCCAACCTCCTCACTGTCTGAATCTGCTGCCAGCTCCACTGGCCACTGGTCGGCCACAACACAGGAAATAATCTTGAATGTATATCAATAGAATTACATATACCACCTTTAATGTTCACTAGGCTCCTCGCCTTATTTTTTTCTGCCTTTTAATTAAAGGAAAACCTAATCCAATGTTTTCTCAACCTTGCCAGCTTTCAGATGTGTGGACTTCAATTTCCAGAATTCTTTGCCAAGGTTGCCAAGATTGAAAAACACTGACCTAGTCATTGTGAAAAGTTGGTACAGTATGAAATGTAGCACCAGATTTAGAATCAATCTTATTTCTAATATTATTCTAGATCTATTTAAAAAGAGAGAGATAAAGAGAAAGAGAAAGAAAGAGAGAGAGAGAGAGGGAGAGGGGGAGAGAGAGAGAGAGAGAGAGAGAGAGAGAGAGAGAGAGAGAGAGAGAGATCAAAGGTGAAAGAATAGAGGAGATGGCAAGCAATAATTTTATTAGCTCGTGTTTGAGAATATTGATGGTTTCTAAGGTTTATTTGGTATTTTGGATCTGCGTCCAAAGAAGTGTTTTGATATTAATTTATGCCCTGGTGTGTTAAATGTAGCACTTCTGTGCATATTCTCAAGATCTCACAGTCAAATGGAAACCACCATGCCACAGGTAGTGTCATTCTCGAAAAAGGCACAGCTGCTCTAATCAGTCTGCATTTGTATTCCAATGTATTTCTTAAATATTTTGTTAAAATTTACTGCAAAGCTTAGATTTGTGCCAGGTCAATCCCACTATGTCAACCTTTTTATGAATGTGCAAAATCTTAAGCAGTGATTTTATAAAAGGAAAATGTACACCCAGGCTTCCAACAATTAATTATCCTGGAATTAATTCCTACCTTCAAGTCTGTTTCTTCTGCAAGTTAGAAATAAGTAGTTGATGTTATACTAATTTCAAATTTATTGAAGTATCCTTAATTTTTTGCCTTTTGCAGAATAAAATAAAATTTACAGGTAAATAACACTGCTATGACAGAATCAAACCTGTCAGATTTCACAGAACTGGTAATAGACTTTTCAAGCTGCATTCCTTTAAATTTCTTTTTTAAAAGGTGTAGGTGACTTTTATTTGCTTTTGTTTTAGAACTGAATGTGGTAAAGTTTGAAGCTCCTATTGGGAGGAGTATGTGGCAAATTTCAGAGACAGTGATTAAGGAATTTTGAACAAAGCAAAGTATGTCAATAAGGAATAAAGTACTTTTTTGAATATGAAGCTGCCTAATTTTGCTTGAGAGTGGAAAGAAATATAACAGATTACCTCTTTTTCCCCCAGATAAAATAGCTCTCGAAATAGCAATAGCAATAGCAGTTAGACTTATATACCACTTCATAGGGCTTTCAGCCCTCTCTAAGCGGTTTACAGAGTCAGCATATTGCCCCCAACAACAATGCGGGTCCTCATTTTACCCACCTCGGAAGGATGGAAGGCTGAGTCAACCCTGAGCCGGTGAGATTTGAACAGCCGAACTGCAGTCAGCTGAAGTAGCCTGCAGTGCTGCATTTAACCACTGCGCCACCTCGAAACACTGCCATCAGAGGTGGGTTGCTCCCGGTTTGCCCGAACTGGTAGTAGAAGTCAGGCCTGAGTCGCAGATCCGGCAGAGACCCAGGCCTGCCACGCCCCTGAACCAGTTACCTCGCCGCTGCTGGGCTGCTGCCATTTTTGTTTTTAGTGACTGTGCGTGCACAGTTCACTGTAAATTGTTCTGCGCATGCGTGGAGAACAATTTACATTGAACAGCGCACGCACACACACTGGTAGTAAAACCGGCATCAACCCACTCCTGTCTGGCATAGAACCAGCAAAGATAGAGACAAAAAAGCAAAATAAGTCAAATTCAACCAAGAATCACATATCATCATTTTATACTAGTAAAGACTTTTATTTTCTAATCTCACTGCCCAATTCTTTAGTATAGAAGTTATTGTCACACCCAAGCTAACAAATAAAGACTGCAGCTTTATAGATTTTATTGAGTTACCACAATAACAGCCATTTGTCCTGCTTTTAATGCATTGATGTTCCGTGTGTGTGTGTGTGTGTTTGTGTGTGTGTGTGTTTATGAAAATCCAAATGTTCACAACTGTATGTCATCCACACACATACAAAAGGAGGAGGTCTGCAATTGTGCAATCACCATCTCATTTTTTTTTTTAAAAAAAAACTTATTTTGGCTTAGATAAATAAAATGTTGGCCTTAAATTTCCTTGCTTAATCTGGTTCTGGCTTCACTCAGAATTGGAGAAACAGTCCTACTGAATTTACTATAGCAACCAGAATGTGGAGGACCTGAATTATTAATGTGTACATTTGACCTAGAACTGTCCTATTTGGTCTAAAGTGAAGTCTTGATCCAATTTTGATACTCTTTCTTAAAATAAATAGACGTGTAAGGTCTGGTTAAAATTAAATTTTGAGTTGAACAAAGATGCTTGCTGTGAGTAAAATTAGAGATGAAGTAAGATATTTTACTAAGGCCACTTAACATTGCTGGAGTGGATTCTTTTCCACATTATGGCAGAATGATAAGTAAAAAAAAAAACATACAGAATTTCCCATATTTGATCAATGAGTACAATTAAAGTTGAGTATATCAAATAAACAGCTCTGATATATAATATTTCTATATCTGAATCAATATTCCGATATTCATTCTTGTGGGTAAGGTCTTTAGTTGTGTACAGGTAGTCCTCAGCTGGTGACATCATACAGCCCAGAATTTCCATTGTAAATCATGATGGTTGTAAGTTGAAACACCCACATAATGGTTCCGATTTTATGGCCTTTTTTGTTTTGTAATGATCATAAAGTGAACACTGTGGTTGAAAAGCAAATCCCATGATCATAAAGTGAATCCATTCGTTCCTTTTTGAGGTTTTTTTTTTGTATGTTGTTGTTGCTAGAAATCTGCTGGAAAGGCTGAAAACCAGCAAAAAAAAAACCCATCATAAATCAAGGTCAACAACACAACTGGCCATAAAAATGAGCTGGTTGCCAACTGCACCTAGAAATGCAGTTATGCGACCACAAAAGTGGGGAGGGATGCTACCATAAGAACTCTGGAACCAGACTGTAAGTAACTTTTTTGTGGGGGGAGTACTATCATAATTTCAAGAAACCATTTGTTAAGTGAGGATTACCTGCAGTTAAAATTACTGATGTGAGATTTCTGAATCATTTAACTCTACAAGTAATCAGTATTTAGCCCTCTATCTATCTATCTATCTATCTATCTATCTATCTATCTATCTATCTATCTATCTATCTATCTATCTATCTATCTATCTATCTATTTATCTATCCATCCATCCATCCATCCATCCATCCATCCATCCATCCATCCATCCATCCATCCATCCATCTATATATAAGATATATAGAACATGTAACTTTTTCATATATTTAATACCTTGCAGGAGAAAATTCCAATTATTTTCTGGGATATATTACAACTTTTAACCTTTCTGCACAATTACCAGCATCCAGATAGATAAAAATGAAGGTTTAATCCATAAACCAGATGAAATTTCTCTCTGCAAACACCATTGACAGTCCCATGAATCCTATTTATTCCTTAAGGAATAAATTAATTAATATTATTCACCGACTCTTATAAGGCCTGCTTCATACTTCCAGAAATACAGAAATCAAATTCATTAAATGCTTTAGCCTCTGAGCTCTGCATCAGTAACCATTTTCTTCTCCTTTTCTTCTTTTTCCTTCTCCCCCTAGGTAGTTCTAGAAGAAAACTTTCCAAAACACTTCCATATTTCAACAGGAAGGGAGATACTTATAAGTTTTTCCCCCTTAGCTGAAACATATCTAATTCTCTGTTAGGTCAGAACAGGTATATGAAAAATGGAAGAGGAGGTAGACACACAGAGGTGAGCACCAGATGTGGCAAAACCTTGTGTTCATTTTGAAATGGAACAAAGATTAAGTGCTTTGAGGCATTAACAATAAACAGGTGAGTGGTATGAAATTATTTGCTCTGCCTGTAGATTTTAGCTTATTTGTTTGTTAACTCTGAGTTCTGCTCTTCTTTGTAGAAACTCAGTTTGCCACTAAAAATAATTTAATTAACCAAAAATTCATACAGGCAACATGGATAATTTCTGAAGAAAGAAAAAAAAACTCAAACACAATTCATCTTTCTATCCAATATATTCACAACAAAATTAATGATGTCCATATGTACTTAGAAAAAACTTTTTTTCAGAAACAGTAAAAAGTGGTTGTATGAATCAGTTTTGAGAGTGAGATTCACACTCCTTAACCTATAACTCACTCAGTCTATTTCTCTCTCCGCATTTCCATACTATACTCCAAGCAAAGTTACTAAAATATTCATTGGCAAATAGATAGCCTTTAACTTAGAGAAGGTATCTCCATTTAGATTTATAAAATAAGAGATGACATAAATGATTTCTCACCCGTCTTCTTAGTATTCTTACATTATGCATAGGCATGGCGGTTGCCATATTTTAAACATTCTAATTATTTTTAAAATTATTCTTCTGTGAAAGCTCCCAAGACAATGTGCAATAAAAACACAATCAACATAATAGAAAGATTTCATAAAGGTGCTTTGGGGTAGGGAGGGAGGGAAGAAACAAAACTGCTAATTACATATTTGCTTCATGTCACTGCACATGTCATCATTTTGATATAATGTTAATTTGCAACAGATGCTTGTGACATCATAATAATAGATTCAATTAAAGCTGCTGCTCAATTTTTTTAAAGTGCCACATAGAAACAGGATTGAAGAAAGTTAGAAAGACCATAGAGTCTTATTCTACTTGTCATATTTTAGGATGTGAGGACACATGTGAGGAGGAGAAAAAGGAATCTCCTCAAAATTACAGGAAGAGTTTGTGGGATTATGTCACAAGTCTGAGCCACCTCAGAGCATGTTAGCTATTACTAGTTCCAAACCAGTGGTAGGATTCAATTTTTTTTCCTACCGGTTCTGTGGGTATGGATTGCTAGATGTGGTGTGGCTTGGTGGGCATGGTTTGGTGGGCGTAGTAGGGGAAGGATACTGCAAAATCTCCATTCCTCCCGATCATCTGGGACTCAGGAGGTAGAGAATAGATTTGGGGGGGGGGGCAGTCAGAAGTGGTATTTACCGGTACTCCAGAATTGGTCAGAACCTGCTGAATACCACCTCCATTCCAAACCAACCTGAAGATTTTTGAATGCTTTATGCTTGATCATTTATAAAATCAATAAAAGAGAAGAAAGTTACCTACTAATATAAAATGAATCAGTCATGCTGCTCGGATCCCTTCTCCTGTGTGTCAGTGAATGTTCGCTTTGGGGTCTCTCCTGATCAAAGACAAAATAATAACATACTGTTAGAACAAATAGACAAAATAGAGAGAATACCAGAAAAAATTCCAAAGCAAAACATCTTCCCAATGATAATTATGCTTGTATGGCCAGACATTCTGCTACTTCCTGAAGGGTCCTGAAGTTATTGACAAGTTTAGCCTGACCTTGTTATATAATGGATCTCTTTTATGTATCTTACCAAATAATAAAAGATATAATGCAAGACACTTTGGGGTCAAGTAGAAGCTAGCATTCAGGTCTTTAGTAGCACTGCCAGAAATGATCCATCTTGAACTTATACTAATTTCCCTTTTCAAACACTCCAAGACTGAAACATTATCTATATGACCATTCTTCAAAGAGAAGAGTAAGTTAGAATGACATTAGCAAACAGTAATGCATTGTGTTTCTCAAGTGATCACCGTAACGGAAAACACGAGGGAAGACCGGAGGGCGGTTTCCATTAACAGAGAGCCTGTCAAAACAATTATCTCCAGAATGCACAGTTGTAACAATAAGTTTGACACATCACACACGTGGCAAGCACACACACCTTGAGAGAAAAGGAGGGATTGTACTTATTAGACTGAATACTGAGGCATTCCCAGGATACTGAGTGTGCACCCGCCAGCAACCCACTTAACATGAGTAAACAAGAACTCTGCATAATGTAAATATAGAAAGCACTTTTCATCTCATCAGAAGCAAATGTTTAAGTATGGAGAGGATGGCTAGATTAGCAAAAGCTGCAAGAAATAAAAACTCTCCTGGCGATCTCATTAATTAACCAGGTGTATAATAGCAAAGGAGATATCTCCAGGCTTTTCAATCCTTGCAAGCCATTCCGCTCCTACTACAAACAATATGGCTCAGTGCACCGACTGTTGTATTTAAATATGACAGATAACAGATTCTGTGGAACATGGAGGAAGAAGCAAGACCTTTACATTAAGTGTAAGACCAGGACAACCTGGTCTATCTAATCATGGGATGGAGCATATGGCTTCTGTTTTTGCCTTTCAGCCCCAATCCAGGAACCTTCACAGGGAGTCACTTTTGCGAGAAATTATTTTTATGTTATTATCAAAGGTGGCATTCAGGCGGTTCAGGTGTACCAGTAACATTTTGAGTAGTTTGGAAAACCAGCAAATACCACCTCTGGCTGGCCCCACCCTCCGTCCCTGCCGGTCCCTGTCCTATATTCCCTTGTTTTTTTAGCTCAGTTGATTCACACAGCAGAGCGGATTGCCATGCCTCAGCTGAGCTAAAAAAACAGTTCAGCTCACCAGCGCTGAAACCATGGGTGATCTTTGCGCTTGCGTGCAAAGCCGCTTGCGAAGCACGTTCTCATAGAACCGGTAGGGAAAAATTTGGAATCCCACCACTGGTTTTTGTGTTTGGGGCTGATAGGCAAAAACTGAAGCAGTATGCTGTGTCCCATAATTGGGTAGACTAGGTTGTCCTGATAAAAAAAAAAAAAATCTTTCCCCTGGTATAGCCAACAAAGGGAGCAGAGCCTGTGGCTTAGAGGTTAATACATCTACTTAATATTCAAGTAGCCTGGGCTTGAATCCCAGAAGCCTCAACAGCTATGGCTAGCTGATGAGAGTGAAATAGCTTGAAATAGATCTATACTATTATCTCCCTTTATTTTTTTGTTGGTAAAACATAAAGTCAACACAAGCACTTTACAGGAGAGAATTGGATTGTTACAGAAAAGATTCCTTTATAGTCTAGGGAAGGGGAGAAACAACATTCAGAGTAACTCTGCTAAATTATGCTAGGTATAAATTGATCAACAGAATTTTTCTGATAAGCTCTCAAGAACATGTTGCAATTATCCTCATAATTGTATAATTATAATTTTTCTAGGAACCCAATTGTTCTGGTTTCTCAAATGTGTCTATTTTGAAGAGTTTGATAATAAATTTCTCGCCTATCTTTTTTTAAGGAGTTCACCAACTTCATCCAAACATAATTTCCCATTAAGAAGTCCATCACACCTCTTTGATCAATTATAGCCCATTCAAAGAAGATGCCCCATTTCTAACACCCAATCAGAAATCTGTGCAATATGTGACTCTCTGATCCATATATACTGTTTTCCCCAAAATAAGACCTCCCCAGATAATAAGCCCAATTGGGGGGGGGGGTATTGAGCATATGTGGTAAAATAAGTCTTCCCCGAAAATATTGCAACATAGCAGAAGCCATGAGATGGCCACACTCGCCGCCTCCTGCACCTCCCCGAAAATAAGGCCATGTGCTTATTTTGGGTGGGTCAAAAGAAAATAAGATCCTGTCTTATTTCTGGGGAAACGCGGCAGCTCCATCTGCAAATCCATTAATCTTCTATTTTTTTTTATCACCTGATTTTAACTGTAAGACAGAGAGGTGTGGAAAGAGAAATATTGTTGGGTGCTACAAATACCACAATGTATGATTGGAAGTATAGCATTAGTCTTGGGGAAGGATACATAGTGTGTAGCTAGTTTTAACACTTAGTAATAGCCTTATGGATAAAAATCGATGATTTTTTTAAAAGGTTTTTTTTAAATTTAAATTGGATTTTTTTATTTTTATCAAATTTATTTTAATAAAATGCTTTTGGAGTAAAAATCTATGTAAACTAGTTTTCTATTTAAGATACATTAATAATTTAGTTTATTCTGCATGAAATAGAGCTTACTATGATATAGCAGGAGGCTGTATATTCTGCAATATTGGGACTGTCAGTGAGTCAACAGCAGATCAGAAAAAGAGTCACTGCGAGACAGAGATGACATTTGTCCTTTAAAAATTATGATTTAAAACGAGTAGATTTAAATCAAATCCCTGCTTATGAACATCTTTCACTATAAAAAGTATGGAGGTGAAATACATGTATGTGTTTAGAAGAATAGCAGGCGCTATATAATTCTTGCAAACAATTAAGATACAGATCAGAAATAAATAATCCACCTATGTATGGTTAAATCCTCTCTCCATTAGTTATATTCCCATCTCCATGTGTTCCTGGTATTTCCTTTTATTGGCCTCATAACAATCAGATTATACAGTTCTTGTTTCACATATTTAAATAGCCATTCACTTTTACTTTCCCTCCTTATCCCGCCAAGGACAGCCTTCAGTTTTGAACAGTCACTGAGCTTAATGCCTCTTCAAGAAGTGGCAGCAGCACCCCTAATAAACTGTAACAGCAACATGGCAATTCACATGCAATGGTGTCATGCTCAGGCTGTCATTGCATATTTGCATCAAGTTGTGACATTTGCATGACAGTCGCCCATGTGTGACTTCGACTGCCACCCTCCTTCTATGCAAAGGCCTCTTGCAATGGCCTTCTCTGGAGGCTTTTTAAATAATGGTTGACCTGGCAATAGCATTCAAAGCACATAAGATAGCCAATGACCACAATTTTAATTTTCCACAATTTCACGGAATTACACTACATTGCATGTGTGCTATTTGTTGGGAATCTGGGTTAAAAGTTCAGCCTCTCCGCAAGACTGGTATTATTCAAGGATCTCTTCTCTGGTTTTGGCACCTAACCGAGATTTGTTAAGCCACCAGACCACAGGTGGGATTCACTTATCTTCCTGTGCAAGCAAAGTGAGTGCTTGCATGCTCAGTTTGCTCGCATGTGCCTCGTCTGCACATGCACACCACCTTGTGTGCATGTGCAGTGCTCGTGCATTATGTCAGGTGGGTGGGCAGAGCCTCCCACAGCCACCATTACCAGTTCACCCGAACCGAAGAGAACTGGCTGCACCAGACTAGAAATGGGAGACTGTGAATTCTAGTCCTGCTTTAAAGTAGGATGTAAAGTGAGATTTGGACATAAGAGTGAGATGGTTCAGGGTCAGATTAGATGATCTTTAGTCATTTTCTTTAAATGTTTTTATTTTATTTTAATTGAACAAAAACATAAAAAAGAATCATCTTTCATTACATCTTGTAGAAAGCGTGTCTATTGGTTACAGATAACTTTCGTGCATTTCTTTCACAGTCATTACTTATAGTTCATATTAGATTATTCACTTTGAATCAAAAATCTTTGTATATCTTACTATCAATGTACCCCAATTCTCATTTGACTACAATTATTTGAACATGCTTTTACCTCAAATCATTCATACTTAAAGACACAACCACATACTGGCATTCATTAGCTATTTCAAAAAATTCTCCAATAACATTATGCCATCTTTTAAGCAAAAGTCAATTAATAAAGTTTCTAAACCTTTCTCCCCACTTTTCCCCCCAATTTACTAACAAGAATTTATATCCAAGTTACTTTTGCCAATACCATAGCATGAATATATTGTTAAACAATGTCCATTGACATTTCCTTGTTATTATAATTGGCTAAAAATCATTTACTATTTATGTCCCATCTCCTCCCGTCAACCCCCCCCCCCAAAAAAAACCCCTTACACCTTTATAACAAGATCCAAATAAAAATTTGTTAATAAAATTTATAGGTCTTTTCCCAAGTCACAATTTGCAATTTATATCCAAATTTCTTTTACTAGATTGCCAGTACATGTATATATCATTAAGCTATATCCGTTATCATTTCATTATTGTTATTATAGTTAATTATTTATTAATAAATAATAAACATTTGATAACAATCTAAAACAATCTAAGAGTTACTAAATTCCTTTTTATTAACCACCAAAATCAACTAATTATTTATTATCAACTTTCATTGTCAACCTGTGTCTTTCCAGTAACAAAACAGTCTTATCTCTCTTGCCAATTATGGTGTCAATCTTTTTTTTAATCTCCTTAAGGTTTTTATAGACTTCTCTCCGCACTTTGTTGCTTGAAGGATCTCTGAGGTAATCTCGTTGCCCACCAGCTGCTACTAAAATTGTCTTTGGTTGTCAATCTTGCTTCTGAAAAAAAACTCTTCTTAAGTCCATCATCATTACTATTTTTTTTCTTTGTCTTCCTGATTGCCGTCTCTACGGGATGGTTTAGGACCATCCAGTGGCAAAAGTGGCAACGGCGGTCTCTGAGTATCGAGACCGCACATTGTGAGGTGGCTCCTCCTTCTCCGATCTTTAGTCATTTTTATCTTTGCGCTTTGTAAGGTACAAATAGCATCTTTGAGACAGAAAGCTTGAACTCAGGAAGTTTAAAATGTCAGACCACAGAGCTAGTTTTTCTCACCTAGCCAAACCACATAAGTCAATATTTCCTGCATGATAATCAGCTTCTGCCTAGCAATAAGGAACTTAGCCAATAGAAATGTTTTAAGATATTTCCGTGCTAACTGTTTTGAGGAAGGTATAAGAACATGCTTCTCCCTAAGTACCTTGTTCAGGCAAAGACGTGAGCCTTTTGGCCAAAATAAAGCTTTTCTTGATCTCGAAGTCTGGGTCCCTTGATTTTCTCCAACATTTTCAGCCACAAAAGCCAGCTGGGTGACTTTGGGCCCCAGTCACTCTCTCTTAGCCCTACTCACTTCACAGATTTGTTGTTGTGGGGAAAAGAGAAGGAGGAAGGTGTGTGGATGTTTGCCACCTTATTTGTAAAAATAAAGTAGGTGGGATACAAATAAACAAATAACAAATAATTTATTCCTGCCCTTTTTCTTTGTCTCACCAAACAAGTGCTGAAAGAGTTTGCTTCGTATTTAAGGTTTCCAACACAGATTTGCATACAAAACTATCTATGCAAACAGCTGAATGAGAAAAGGGAATTTCCCTGCTTTGGGACTCTGTCAAAAGTATATGGATTACTTGCCCACTATCAGATGCTGCCTCTTCTTTTTATGTCTTAGTATTGAGCCCTTTTGTTTTAAATAAATTTAAACTGTCTGCCTTCTGCCTGTAGAGACTTGATGTTTAGTAAAATGTTTGATATTTATTAGGGCAATGAAGAGTTTGATGTTTTTATATGAGTTTCTATTTTTAGTGGGATTGCTTTGGCTGACTTATAGACATAATCTAATAGAATGATTTCCAATTTGGTTCACAAATGAGTTTGCAGATGATTTTATTTTTATTTTCTCAGTAACATTAATTAGTGGCACTATAGATAATTCTCTTATAATTCAAGGAACATTTAAGAATAATGGGCTCTTGAAGAACAGTAACAGTTTTACTGATGAAATGGATTTTGCCAGTTTTGGCTATTTAGCAAATGCCCATTGGTTTTAATTATTAAACACATTTGTATACTTTTTCTCATCAAGCATTCGCTGAGCATTGTATCTATGGAGAAAATTATGTTTCAGTCCTTTAAATCTGAGGTTGCACTAAGGAACATAGTGATTCTCAAAAAATTACCTACAGCATTTTCTTTTTCCGCCATCTTCCATTTTTAATAGGATTACCTTAATTTAGAAAATAAGAAAGTTGATGATGTGTTAGATGTATTTAAAAGTCCACAGGAACCATTATCACTAATCCTCACCACCTTTGCTTAGAAGGTGCATCATAGTATTAAATGAAAAACAGACTTGTACAACTAGAAAACTCAAAGAAGGAATAATAGATTAATATCTAAATAAGATAAATTAAGTTTTTTTTCTATAGTAGCAAAGGCCTTCCGGGAAGCACCTTACTTACACCCACCCACCCACGCAACAAAGTTAGCAATTTAAAACAACATAGGTGTAGTCGTACTGCGGGTGGGAGGTAACTAGTCATTAACAACAATCCACACAGATTCAAATAATAAGCTTCTATGATGGCGTTTTGAAGAAATAACTCTTTTAAATAATGGCAAAGTTGATATAGATCCTTTTTCCAGAGAGTTGGTGCTAACACCAAAACATATTTCCTAGATCCCAGAAAAGGAGACTATTTAATCTATGGTGCTTTGTTCAGTCTTATCAGGTGGACAATTATAATTAGAAATATGGATCCTGTAAACAACCAGGCATCATGCCATGTACAGATTAATATGAATCTTGAATTGCAATCTAATTGTAATATACCAAGAAGTATAGGTAATCCTTGATTTACAAACAGTTCATTTAGTGACCATTCAAAGTTACAACAGCACTGAAAAATATTGAGTTTTTTAGCAGTTAGACTTATATACCGCTTCATAGGGCTTTCAGCCCTCTCTAAGCGGTTTACAGAGTCAGCCTATTGCCCCCAACAACAATATGGGTCCTCATTTTACCCACCTCGGAAGGATGGAAGGCTGAGTCAACCCTGAGCCAGTGAGATTTGAACAGCCGAACTACAGAACTGCAGTCAGCTGAAGTAGCCTACAGTGCTGCATTTAACCACTGCGCCACCTCGGCTCTGTTATGACCATTTTTCACATTTACAACCATTACAATATCCCTATGGTCATGTGATCAAAATTCAGATGCTTGGCAATTGAACTGGCTCATATTAATGATGATTGCAGGGTCCCACGGTCATGTGTAAGAGCCAAGGTGGCGCAGTGGTTAAATGCAGCACTGCAGGCTACTGCTAGATCAGCAGGTCAGCGGTTCAAATCTCACCGGCTCAGGGTTGACTCAGCCTTCCATCCTTCCGAGGTGGGTAAAATGAGGACCCAGATTGTTGGGGGCAATATGCTGACTCTCTGTAAACCGCTTAGAGAGGCCTGAAAGGCCTATGAAGCGGTATATAAGTCTACTGCTATTGCTATTGCTATGTGATCACCTTTTGTGACCTTCTGACAAGCAAAGCCAATGGGAAAGTTAGATTCACTTAACAATCGTGGTTATTAACTTAACAATTTCAGTGACGCACTGAACTGTGGCCAGAAAAGTTGTAAAATGGGGAAAAATTCATTTAACAATTATTTTGCTTAGCAACTAAAATTCTGGCCTCAATTGTGGTTGTAAATTGAGGACTACCTGAATTCATCAAAGCTCATGCTGCCACATGCTTGACCAGCAATTTACAAGAGTAGTTCCAAGTATTGAGGTAGTTTATATATGGGAATCTAATCCCTTAGAGTGAGGGAGGAAAAGTTTGTTCCAGGGCATATTTCATATTAAATAAAATATATTTCATTTCATTCTAACTGGCAATGCTATGCCTAAAAATGTTTGGTCAAACAGTACAAATATTTCATAGACTTCGATGCAGCAGAATCTTTTAACAGTGTACATTCATGGAAATTGAATATTAAGTTTATAAAATCTTTAAAGATTTTCTCAGAAGAAAATATGCCAAAATAGATATAAAAATATTGTTTCAAGGTACTATTTTCAATATGGAAAAATGTACCTTAATCTTAGACAGGTCCCTTTTGATTCTATTAGAGTTATTTCAAAATAGTGACTAAAAAGGACTTTGGAATTTAAAAGATTTTACATGCAGAATTTATATCTAAATCCCAAATGGGGTTTCTACAACAAAAACCCAATTAGAATATAATTTAGATTAGCTACCATGGGTATATCTGAATTCTTTTTTATTGCACCCTCATATAAAAATTCAAGTTCTTTAAAATATTAGCCTTTCTGAGCAAGTAATAAATGCTTCTTAAACAGGACCTAAAAATGGTATATCAGAATTAAATAGGTTGATACCTACTTCTGAAGAAGAGAATGAGGAAAACATTATGTGAAATGGGCTTAGGGAATGAAGCTGAGGAAAAAATGTCTATGTCTGTGTTTATTGCTTTAGTATAAAGAAAAGAAGAAATAAAAATGACAATTAACAACAAGCAGTTTGAAGAAGAAAAGTGAAAGGAGGGGAAAAAGGGGAAGACTTATTAAAATACACATAAAAACAGTGTTTAAACACAGAATTAAATATTAATCACAGTGAATAAATTAGATCACATTTCCATTACATCACTAAGGAGCCAGTCTATAAATCTGGAAAATGGTCTTCTTTGAAGAGTAATAAGTTTTGTAGTATCCCATGGTTCACTGAATCCATAGTTTTTAATATAACAATAAATTCTGGACGTTATAGATCACCTTATTCTTCCACACTTTGTATTAACAAACTTGCAAATAATAAACAAAATGCCATAACATACACGAGTGTTTTCCCCATTATTCATCTCTGCACCACAATGAAGCAGGCAATCAGGTAGATAATAAACTTTTTAAAAATAATATTTTGTTACAATATTCTCATTTCAATATTAATATTCTTTAAGACCACTGATTTGTTACTCTACATATAAAATATTATTATATTAAATATATAAATAAATATAAATATAATTAATGTTAATAATATTAACATTATTACACCATACAAACAGATCATAAATAACAACATATACAGTCACCAAAATTATCCACTGAAGCGTCTCCAAACATTATCATGTGCCACTAATGAAAACTAGTAAGAATTTACACAGTAGTTGAAAAAGTAGTCAGAAATTAGGAGCTTAAAATATTGTATGATTTCTGAATACAAACTGATAAAGGCTTGGCACAGAACATACCAGTTTTAATTATGGTTGAAAAGAAAAAAAAATGTAGGCAATTGATTTGCCAATATCTGGGGATAATAGAATAAAAGACAAAAAACTGGAGAAGATCACAAAGTACTGACCTTCGAAAGTCAACTTTGAAAGATTATAGCATAAACCAGCAGCAGTCTTCCCAATGGTTATCGTCAAACTGGGTGTCTCAGCAAAAAAATCATTCTTGGGAAGAACTTGATGGCATGAAGGCTAACATTAACTAAAGAAGCAACTGTGATTTTATGTATATATTTTGTGTATATAATAATAACAATAATAATAACAACCAAGACTTAATGTTTGTTGATAAGGCAAAAAAACTGGACAGTGGATGTTACAATACCCTACCTGAATAGGAAAGGAAGAATGGGAGAAAAATCACAAACCATAAAGACTTGGAAATAGAAGTACACTGACTACTGTGGTAAAGGAAAGAAAAAATGCTACAAATAGTAATAGGCAACTTGAGTAAAAAAATCCATATATTTTGAGCACCACTTGAGCACCATCAACCTATCCCAGGTTCCTGATATGAGGGATCCTTGATGCTCTCTGAACTTGCTTGTTGTCTTGCAGATATTTCATTACCCAAACTAGCATTGATGATGTTACCAATGAAATGTCTGAAAGAAAACAAGCAAGCTCTGAGAGCACCAAGGACCCCTCAGGTCAGCCCTGAGCTACAAATATTCTCCTTTCTAAGGACTTGATAGGTAGATAAAAATGTGAAATTCAGTCTAAACATCTGGTTGAATATGCAAGCAGCTATAATAATAAAAAAACTAATGAAGAAGGGGTTTTTTGAACATGGTGGGAGGCCCAAGAAGGTAAGGGAGTGAAAAATCAGTTGTACCAATAAGTTGGGTGTAATATTTGAATATATTTACTTTTTATAAAGCTTACTCAAATAACTGCACTTATTTTCTTTAATCATTATTTCATTTAAAATTATATGTGCTCACTTGAGTACTTAATTGTATTATATTATATTTTATATGCATATGCACCTACTTTCATAGACATTTCTCTTTGACCTCAAAAACATTAACAGCACCCGCATAAAAAGATCCCAAACTCAGAAACATCTGCATTAAAAGACACTATAGGAAGTTATCACCCAGCCTTTTCCCAGAAAAATGAAATATCCTAGGAAATATTGAAAAGGCAGAATATTTCTCTGGATGTGAAAAGAAAGAAACAGAATAGCTCCCTGTAGCTTCCTGCCCATCCCCACTTTGTCAATGGGCCGTTAAGAAGGCCAAGCTAGTCCACTTTACATAGTAAAGACTTCTCCACTTCAGCTACAGGAAAGCATGATAATATTGGCCCCAACTGACCGCATGGCATCTGAGAACTCAACCACACCTGGATTCAAAACATAGCCCAGAGAGTTGCCCCTGCATAGCCCCATGGGAGTCTGACAACCAATCAGAATACATTTCTTACACAGGAACAGGAAACAGAGAGGTGGGACTGAACAGGTTATAAAAAGCCTAGCAAGCCCCTCCCTCAGCCCTTCTCTTCTTCGTCACCAACATTGAAGCATGTGATCACCTTTTCTGTTCAGGGCTCAAGCCATGTGGCCCTGCCCAACAATAAACCATCTTTCCAAGCAGCCTCCATGTCTCCAGTGTCTTTTTCCCCACTTGGAGCCGAACCCAGAAGGACATTTCTTTCATCAACATTGAACTGTATCAAGGTGGTGTTTGAGATGTTTATTTTATCTTATCTTACTTTATTTAGCACATTTCTACACCATCTGTCTCATCTAAGTGATTCCTTATATGAGCAGTAACGTTTTTCAGGATAGTAATGTTGATTATGCCAACAACCAACAGTTGCCTGGGTACAAGGTCAAGATTAAAAAGGTATTAAATCATAGGAAAGGGAGGAGAAAAAAGAAATAATTGTAATTAAATGGGCACTTCATGGTCACTAAGGCAATTAACTGCTTAAAGTGGCATCATTCTCATATATAATACAAATTCTTACTTAGCTATGCTATGTAAAGTATCTGGAAAGTTTCTGCTAAGTTTGCAGCCAGCAGCTTGACAGGAAGACCTGTCTGAATTCTAGTAGCAGCTTATTGTCCTGTCTAAGCTCTGTCCCCAATGGAGACAAGGTAGAACCTTATGGGAATCTGACATGACAATTCCCAAGAGATCAAGCATATAACTGTATATCTTCTAATACTATTCTCTGTTTATACATGGAAAGATAAAACAAGAATTCCTTCAAAGTTTCAACTTTCCCAAGTGCTCAAAAACAACAGCGAGAAATTGCGGGAAAGCAGGGGACCAATCAGGAGAAAAGATATGTCAGAGGGAGCATCTACAGGCTGAACTGGGTAAAGTGATTCAAAGGGAATCTTCATTAATTAATTTCCTATAATAACGGAGGCTGGGGATTGCTAGACAGTTTCCAAGATTCTGCATTTATTCAAAGCTAGGACTAACCCTTTGGTGAAATTCAACTCACTATTGTGACATTGGTCTTGCTAGCTTTGTGGAGTTTGACGTCAACAGAATCCAAAGGTACTGAAAATATCGACAGGATTATATTTGTTTGCTACCATTACAGATCATCTACCATGTTTTCCCAAAAATAAGACCTCCCCGGATAATAAGCCCAATTGGGCTTTTGAGCGCATGAACTAAAATAAGCCCTCCTCCAAAAATAAGCCCTCCTAAAAATTTTGCAACATAGCAGCAGCAGGTGACCATGCTTGCTGCCTCCTGCACCTCAAAAATAATTAGACCTCCCCAAAAATAAGGCCAAGTGCTTATTTTGGGGGGGGGGTTTGTCAAAAGAAAATAAGACAGGGTCTTATTGACAGGGAAACATGGTATCCAGAGAAAGAAAGTCTAGATAATTATTCTTTTTATTTCTTGGAGCTCTCTTCTTTATTACTTTGGACAGCACCTTATAGCAGCTAAAAATGATCAGATCCAGAGTTACCAATGCTTCGTTTAAGGTTATTGGGAAGTTGTAGTGGTTGGTTCACAGACCAAATTTCAAGAGCCATTTTATAAACAGCCACCCACAAACTCTTCTACTACCAGGGAAGACCACCAAGATGTCACTGATCCACAGAATAGCTATTTACAAATCTCCACTTTAAGTTATTATGGGATAAATTGTTTACAAATTAGAAATAGTTCCATTGCTAGCATTCTTGTAACACTGTTCTTTATATCTGAATAAATCTTATTAAAGAAGATTATGAGAGAATCTTGTTTAGTTGTGGTAGCTGCCAAAGAAGTCTGCCATTTGTAGAGACTGATTAGACCTGACAAAATCTGATTCAGTGATATCTACTTCCTAACAAAACAAATAAAAAAAGGCTCAGAAAGATGCTAGTATTATAGACAATACTGTGGACACTACAATATAGAATTTCCTGCACCGGAGGTTTGAGACCAGATTAAGTTAATTTGATCTCAGAGGTTAATTGAATTGATTGGATTTCTACTCACAATGTAGTTTAGAAGACACAAATTAGTGTCAGTTAAAGCCCTGTAATTAATAAACAGTCCTGAAGTTTTTCACTGAGTTTGTGAATGCTGTCAAAACTAATGCGTACTGTATGATTAAATAAAATATTCTGTGAGATCAGACCAACCAAATCTGCCCCCCCATCTCTGAAGAGGCCAATTTGATACATCAGCACAAACTTTTCCAGTTAGCAAACTATCTATGGTAAAGGAAACATTTTTGAGGTGATGAATATTGATTAACCCTTCTAAGTTAAAAAAAAAAAATCCAGATTGAAAATACGTTCTTCCTCATAAGTAGGTTTCTCAACTATATGAATGCAGTAGTCCTACATTTACAACCTCAATGGAGACTAAAATTTTCATTGCTAAGCAAGACCGTTGTTAAATGAAGCATACGGCTGTTAAGTGAATTTCGCTTCTCCCATTGAGTTTACTTGTCGGAAAACAGCTGTGAAGGTTACAAATGATAATCACATGACCCGAGACCATGTAATTGTCAAAAATACATGCTGTATCAAACACCTGATTTTGATCACAGGATCCTGGGGATACTACAATGATCATAAATCTGAAAAGCAATCACAAGTCATTTATTTCAGTGCCATTGTAACTTCAAATGGTCATTAAATGAATGGCTGTAAGTCGAGGACTACCTATATTGCATTAGAAAGCAAGACTTGAATCAATGAACTATAAGATTAAAGTGCATGCATACATAACACACAATAACGGTGTCTGCATGTAAAATCTATGGGAGACGTACAGTTTATGAAATTCTAAGCACACACTCATAAACAACACAAGTCACTTAATTATATATTTTTTCAAAAATATAATATATATATATGTTCTATATAGGAGGACATTTATATTGTCTGTTGTATACCACAAGAAAATTGAAAACACAAGTCATTTAATTTATTGTATTTTTTTGAACTATAATACACACTCCCCCCACCCCCCCAAGTGGGTGGAAATGTCTGTGCGTCTTATAGAGCGAATACAGGCCTGTTTTGGGCCTTCCGAACCCTCTGCACATCTAGTTTTTGCCCTCCCTGGTGTCCAGAAGAATTCTGCAGGCCCAAGTGTTTCTGGAGGATGGGGATGGCAAAAACTACACACGTGGAGGATTTGGGAGGCCTAAAACAGGCCCCTTTTTGGCCTGCAGAGTGCTTATGGATGCCAGGAGGGCAAAAACTGGACGTGCAGAGGCAAAAAACTTTTTTTTCCTTGTTTTCCTCCTCTAAACCTAGGTGAGTCTTATAGTCCAAAAACTATGATATATTTTTTTCAAAAATCTAATCTATGTATGTGATCTCTGTAGGAGGATATTTATATTGTCTGTTGTAGACAAAAACGAATTGGAAACACAAGTCACTTAATTACATTTTCTTTCAAAAATCTAATCTATATATAAATTCTCTATAGGAGGATATTTATTTTCTCATTTTAGACAAAAGACTAATTGAAAATGCTTACTGGGACAAGTCTCCCAGTTCGGACCAGAGGAAACATATCCCAACTGATCTCAAAGGAATATTTATATGCCCATGAATAAATAATCCATAATACATACATCACCCCCTCAATAGTGCCTGCCCATAGAACAATAAATAGTAACGGTACAGCTGAATAACAACCCTTATCTTTCTGTTGCACATAATCATGATGTAGCAATGTCTGTGATCAAATTAAACTTAATATTGGATTTGATTAATCTTGAAGATATACGTGCGGTGCAATTCCCGTTTCTGATTAGCAGAGCCTGTTGTTTCAAAGCAGACAGTGAAAGTTTTTATCTCTCACCTAATTTAGGTGCTGCCACTATATTAAAGAACCAAAGGAAACAGAGAATGTTTGAAGCTTACAGAAAAAAAGGATGGATTTAAAAAGTAAGTGCAAACAAAGGAAAAGTAGGTCAGTTTCTCTCCAATCTAAAATGGAGATGGTGCTCTTTGGAAAATAAGAGAAGGCTTTGAGAATCTCTGAAATACATTAAAATAATGGATACACTCAAGCTGATTTACCTACTATATCTAGAAATATATTAGACTGATCTTTTGATTCATAAAAACTCTACATCAGTTTGGAGCAGGTCCCACTTTCTCTTCGTCTTTCCTAAAAAGACTCTAAAATACCACCATTGGGAGCCGAATTCCATTGTAAGTTGTTGTATTGTAAGTTGAGTAACCCGACTAATCACCGTGATAATGTTAAGTGACCAATGTGGCTGTATGTGAATCCAACTTTCCCAAAGGGGATTTTTTTGCCAGATACCAGCCAAAAAAAAAAAAAAAGTTGAACATCACAATTGTAATGCTGCAACCAGTTGTAAATGAAAGCTAAATTGTGATGAAGTGATCACATTTCTTGTGAATTGGGTAGGGTGATTGTTTATCCTTAAATGAATAATGATTTTGAGGATTATCTTGTATTTGTTGCTAAAACTTCAAAAAGGAGTGACAGTGATGTTTCCATGGGAATATAGCAGTGGTGGGATCCAGATCCTGTTTCAACTGGTATGGCTGGAACAGGCCTGGCATCATCCATATGGACTTGTGCTGTGCCCATATGCATGCGCACAGCACGCATGTGTCTTGCCGCCTCTGCGACGCTCCAGCTGCTCAGCGGAGTGTCGCGCAGGTGCTGTACGCGCCGTGCACATACACATAAGCACCGAACACTTAAAATTCCGGTAAGGAACTCGGGCAGGCGGGCGGGCACTCCGGAGCACCGTACTGAAACAGTATCCGGTGCTCCAGGCAGGCTCTGGTACGCCCGTACTGGGGCATACCGCCTGCAACCCACCACTGGAATATAGTCAAGTATCTATCCTTGTTTATTTCTTGGTTATTTTGGTTTCTTGGTTATTAGAAAGGGAAAGTATGAAGTTATTGTCATGTGAACATGTGTTTTATCCAGGGCCGGGTTTCAAAAATTTAGCAATGGGTTCTATGTCTGGTTACTGGGTGGGAGTGGCCATGGGGGGAGTGTCCTAGTCGGCCTCCTGCACAATAGCAGGAGGCCCATTTGTCACATACACCCCCAGGCTCCAGAGGCTTTCCTAGAGCCTATGAGAGGGCATAAATGCCTCACCCAGGCTCTGGATGCCTTCTGGAAAATGGGCCCGTTTCTGGCCTTCCACAACTTCCACAACTTTCCTCCTTCCTTGAGCCTCTGCGTAGGCCCTGCATTTACCTCACAATCAAAATGGGCCACCTGGAGACTCCGGGGGGGGGGGGGGGCTGAGCAGGTCCAGCCAGGAGTGGGATTTGGAAGTCTCCGAACCAGCCATAACTTTAGCTATGGATTCTTCCAAACCAGGATGAACCTGTAGCAGCCCACCCCTGGTTTTGTCCTAATGAGAGCTTCTGAAGTTTTTTTTTTTCTAAAAGTCCTACTACATTTAGAAAGAGCAAAGCAAACTATGCCGCAGAAGAGAGCTTTGAACAGATTGGTTTTATTACTGAATGAGACCTCTCTGTATCTAAATAGAAGGATGAATGGCAAATCCAATTCCCAAATTTCTTTCTCCAGCCAATCTTTCCAAAATACATGGATTTGTAAAAAAGTTTTTTAAAAAGGGGGTTATTCACTTGTACATCCAATTTAAGCACCATTCTTGTAGAGGTTTCTTTCCCGCCTCATTAATCTTTAACTTCCTTTAACTAGGACACCAAGTTTTTTCAGAGATATTTTTGATTCCTTCAGTGCGAAAAATCACTTAATCAGTGTAAAAGTTTTTTTTTTTAACTTTTACTCCTTAAACAGAATATTTTTAATATTCGTCTTTTCAGCAAACTAAGCAGGAAGTAAGGTGAGGAAGGCATTCAACATTACCAAGCACTGATTGCTGATAAGTGTGGGTAAATAGAAAATGTCTGGTTGATTTCCTTTTTGTTTTATTAAGACTGCTACAACCTAAGCATTTTATCTTCAGACTTGTTTTTCATAGGTAACTATGAAAGATAGGATAGCAATAGCAATATCACTTAGACTTATATCCACTTCATAGTGCTTTACAGCCCTCTCTAAGTGGTTTACAGAGTCAGCATATTTTCCCCAACAATCTGGGTCCTCATTTTACCCACCTTCGAGGAATGGAAGGCTGAGTCAACCTTGAGCCTGGTGAGATTCGAACTGCCAAATTACAGGCAGCTGGCAGGCAGCAGAAGTAGCCTGCAGTACTGCACTCTAGCCACTGTGCTACTGTGGCTCAAATAGTGAGGATAGTAAGGATTGTTGAATCCCTGGCTCAGTTGACTGTGCTTACCAATATCCTGATATGGATATGAAACAATATGTAACCAACTTTCAGTCTTTGAAATATTTTATGTGTTCATTGATCTTTATGATCCTGCACATCGCCGACTAATTGTCATCTGGAAAATTAATGCAAGTTTCCTTTCTTTTCCAATTGCCAATGTTTCTTTCTGAAAGGGTATTATCAGATACCACGTTCACCCAATACCAATAATTTTTGGAAAATGTGGTTATGAGTAGGTCTTGACTTGTGACCACAATGTCTGATGCTAAGCAAGGCAGCTTTTAAATGAATCGTGCCTAATTTTATGACCTTTTTGCCACAGTTCTTAAGCAAATCACTGTAGTTTTTAAGGGTCGTAAGTCACTTTTTTCAGTGCTAAGATAACTTCAAATGGTTGCTAAAGTCAACGACTGCCTATACCTCTGAAAACCTGCTTCTCTCAAAAGCTAACATACTGTAGCTAATACCCTCATTTGCTGTTTAGTGACTATCTTCCATTCCAACAGCTTTGTCATTAAACGGTCATTAAGTGAACACTAGTCACAGAGAGAGAGGGGGGAGAGAGTGGAGTAGAGGGAAAGAGATAGAGAAAGTGAGAGAGATGCTGCAAAGACTCTTGGTTGTTGCCATATCATTCAGTTAAAGTTTTCTCATACAGCTACACCAGTGATATTCTCACTCCATTATGCACTGTTGTCAAGTTCATGCAGTGTGGATGTAAATGCACACCTTGGTCACAAAATTATTTTTATTACTAATGATTACTGCTGTATTTGCAAATGGTTGCTAACCAAGGTAGCAGTTAAACAAGCAGTGGTGTGCTCTGACCAAATAAATGTTTTGCATAATTATGCATTCTCATCTACAAAACTAAGATTTTAATGTCCTGACTGCTGCCCCACTGATCTGACAAACCTGGGCAGTCATGTCTTGGGGGTGATGTTTATCTACTAGAGCAGGGGTGTCAAACTCAAGGCCCTGGGGGCAGATCCGGCTCGCACAGTGCTTAAATCTGACCCGCAGGGCCGCCCTGGAAACAATGAAGGATCTGCCTGCAGTGCCTCTGCCAGAGAAAATGGAACTCAGGGAGGCCACACACAGCCCACCTGGGCTCCGTTTTCAGCTGTGATGGCCTCCTTCAGCCAGTGAAAACAGAGGCCCGGGGAGGTCACACGGTCCATTTTCACTGGCAGAGGGCTGCAGGAGACAGCCACGGTCAAAAATGGAGCCTCAACAAATGAGGCCAAGCTGGCCACGCCCACCATGGCCATGCCTCCTGACCATGCCCCCCCCTGGTCCCCCAACATCAAACACAATGTGATGTGGCCCTCAATGAAATCAGGTTTGACATCCCTGTACTAGAGGGATTTTGGAAACAGTTTTCGGATCCAACTAAATGAGTTCCACTGTAAGTCAAGAAAAGCAGAGGAATTGCATCGATATTTCACATAGTTAGCTCTGCTGTGACCTTATTCTCCCTTGCTTCTCACAATTGATGTGGCATATTAAAGGCAGATTCTAATAACACAGCATCCATCATGAGGCACATACATTCAATTATATTTGTATTACATTTAAAGATGAGTTTTGACGGCAAATATTGGGAGACAAAATCAATCAATATTTTTTTTAAAAAAAGAAGGACCTTACTGCCAAATCCTGGGCACCAATACACTCCTTCCCTGATTATCTTACATAATCAATAATGGGATATGCTTCTCTCTCTCTCTCTCTCTCTCTCTCTCTCTCTCTCTCTCTCTCTCTCTCTCTCTCTCTCTCTCTCTCTCTCTCTCTCTCTCTCTCCCTCCCTCCCTCCCTCCCTCCCTCCCTCCCTCCCTCCCTCCCTCCCTCTCATGTGGTCCTTATCTCAGCACATTATTTCAGGACTGAATAACTGAAATCTTTCCTTTCCAAACACAACTTCCTCCTCCTGCTACTTGTGCAGTAATTCTAATAGAATCTGGGCTACTTGATATCTCTGCCTTCCATTTGTGAAACATCTGCATTATTTATACCCAGAGAGACAGCTTCTGCTACTTAGCTTAGGAATCCGAGGGGGGGGGGAGAGAACTGCCGAGGCAGCAAAACTTTATGGAATTGTTTCTGACATGGAAAAGTTTGCAAGGCTTAGTGGGGGTTGAAGTCATTCCCTTCTCTAAGCTTCGCCTCTGGGGAGCTGTACGGTGATTTCCTTTCAAACTCTGCACTGCCACAATGCATAATTACCATCAGCTCAGTGGGTAAGACAACTCCACTCGCTGCTTTTCCCAAGGATATTTTTGCATTGTCTTTCACCTTCCGCTGGTGTAACTGTCCTTGGCATTTCTGTAAGAAGCTTTCACATCGCAAACATCTCTCTACATATTTGGATAACAGATTCATCAAAATTGCTGGTGTATACCAAGGGAGTAAAAATTGTGAATCTTCCTCAAAAGGAGACTTTTATCAACTCCATTCCCAACCAACAGCAAACAAACAAAACTTGTTTTCTTGATCAGGTAATGCTAATGATTTGCAAATGAAAGCGACTGCAAGCAAGGCTATAATTTCATTGCAATACAGGTAGTCTTCAACTTATGACCCCAATTGAGCCCAAAATTTCTGTTGTTAAGTGAGACATTTGTGAAGTGTATTTTGACCCATGTTATGACTTTTCTTGTGACAGTTGTTGATTGTGAATTACAGTGGTTGATAAATGAATATGGCTTTCCCCATTGACTTTGCTTGTCAAAAGATTGTAAAAGATGATCACATGACCTTGGGACACAGCATTGGTCATAAATATGAACCAGTTGCCAAGCATCTGAATTTTGTTCACATGATCATGGGGATACTGGTAAAATTGTAACTGTGAAAATCAGTCATAAGTCACTTTTTCCAGCGCTGTTGTAACTATGAATGATCATTACATGAACTGTTGTAAACTAAGGACTGTCTGTAGTCATGGCTTTCTGACTGCAGAAGCAGACTTTTGAATTGCCATTTAATCTTTGCAGATACCATGTGATTTGACCTAGGCTTCACAAAACCATGAAGCAGACTCCTTGTCCCGACAAAACCCTTTTTTATTAAGCTAACATGAATTCCTCTCATTCACATCCAGCAAAGTCCCGGCAAACAGTCTTTCAAGGGTAAATTTACAAACACAGACCTTATCAGGCTTGGAGAGCTGCCAGGCCAATATGTTCCAAATGCAATGCTGTACAAGAAAATGGCAAGGAGTCTCTGAGAGTCAAGAACAAATCTTTACACTAATTAAGCGAACTAATTGTCTCCTGCAAACTCCACCCTCTTCTCACTCCTCTTTATTCCCTATGGGAGGGGCCATTCACTATCCTCCTGTGCCTTTAACCCTGAGTCAGTCCTTCTTCCTTAACTGTTCCCTTCTCCTGGCACCTCTGTGCATATGCACATCAGGAACAGGCTCCAGCTGTTCTTCTGCCCCACTGATCTCCAACTCCGAAGGCAGCTGAGAACTGTCAGACGGTCCTGGCCCCATCTCTGCCTCTGATGCAGAGCATTCATCAGAGCTTTCCCCGGACTCCAGGACTGGCTCATGTTCCTCCCCAACTTCCTCAAGGTCTGAGTCTGCCACCAGCTCCGCTGGCCACATGCTTTTGGAATATATATGCCAGACAAGCTGATGCTGCGCACTAAATTTCACCAACCAGTATCTGATGCATTAATTAAAGTTAACTAAGCACCTGGATATGATCTCTGCTAAGGCCATGATCTTCCTGTCACAGCCTTGTTAGTTACAGTGATTAAAGTAACAAGAACATTACTCTGGAATTAAAGAGCTCTCTCTTCTCCAAAGCTGTGAGACCCCCATGCAAACTTAAACTGTTGTTTTGAAAACTTCTCACGCCATCTGATGTATTGGTAGAAAGAAGAATTGATAATTCTTCTTTAGCTTGGAAGCCGTCTCCAATTCGTCATTCACACATTTGACACCTCCCTGAGCAGGTCCTCCACTCTTCAGGAGTTTCAAACTTCCTACCTTGCCTAAGGCAAACTTTTCGTATTCCCTCCATAGCTCTGCTTGTCTCATATGGCATTAGCTTTATTAAGGCTGCCAATCTTGATATGCCTACTGGCTTTGCTTCTCCAACAAAGGCCTCCTTACTGTGAACTAGTAAGACTAGAGTGACTTTGGATATAGTAGACAAAATCTGAGTATGTCTATAAGACCTGAGAGTGGCCCTACTCTCAATATGAAGGGATTGTATTCCCATCAGGTATCTTGCAAAATTTGGATTCTACGCAGGGTGAACTTTAAGAAATATTATAAATTCTAGCCTTGCTTCACCGTATTAGGATAACCCAAAGTAAAGCAGCATTTAATGATTTTTGCTAATACTTGCTGGCACCTTGATTGTTTTATGCCCTCAGCCAAAAATTATAGGAGCAAAACTAAAGGATGAAAAGTGTCTCTCTTCCATGCTGAGAAATGCTTAGGGTTGTTTATGCCCAATATTTGGTTTTCGTTGTAAAGATACCTGGATTTTGTGAGGCGGTTATCAATTTAAACTATGTCCCAGAATATACCATTTCCTGAAAATAAGACCTCCCCGGATAATAAGTCCAACCATGCTTTTGAGTGCATGCGCTAAAATAAGCCCTCCCCTGAAAATAAGCCTCCCCTGAAAATATTGCAACACAGCAACAGCCATGAGGTGACCACACTCACTGCCTCCTGCACTTCAAAAATAATAAGACTTCCCCAAAAATAAGGCCAAGCACTTATTTCAGGGGTCAAAAGAAAACAAGAACCTGTCTGATTTTGGGGGAAACATGTACTAAACAGGTCCCAGATAGTTTAGGAGTAGATGGGATAATTTTCAGATCAGTTACTTTTTAATCTAATGGAAACTCTACTCCAACCCCCTGCTGAAGCAAGAAACCGTGTACCATTTGAGACCAGTTGGTGGTCATCCGATCTCTTCTGCTCACATGTCCAAAATATATGATTTTGTATCACCCCAAAAAACAGACGGTAATTTTCATCTACTTAATTCTACTATCATTTAGAGTTTGAGACATTCTTCCTTTGGTTATACTGTATTCTATAGTAAAACTGCTCTATGATGAGTCACACCATTGTGTTTCAAAATGTAATCTACTCTTCAGTTATGATCCTTTTTGTGGGAGTAGATTTATGCAGTAGAATATGGATGCCAAGAGGGGAAAAATAATTCACAGATGGATTTCTGAAGAAATGTGTTTTTTTTAAAGAAATCTTTATTAGGAAAGTATCTTTAAGACTAAAGATCTAGCTACATTCTAAAATAAATAAATAATATGTATTATTTCTTAGAACATCATCCTAATTTGTAGAATATGTTGGGTGATATTAAAAAAGCATGGAATCATGTTTCATGGGAAATGGAAAAATTATAAAATTCATTCCTAATTAGGCATTTTAACTTTTTGAATAGCCCTTCCAATGATGTCACTGAGCTAGTCATCTTGCTTCCAAGATTATTATATAACTGGGCGTATTTAGCCTAAGGAAGAAGGGCTAAGGAGAGACATGATAGTAGACATCACCTGAAGGACTGTCACAGGGAACAGTTTGGGGATTTATGGATCATCAGTCCAAAGGGTAGATTAAAAATCAATGGGTGGAAGTTTTACAGAGGAACATCCAACCTCATGTAGAATGTACATTAACTGAATCACTTTGTATTTGCTTACAGTGAACGTAACCTCAGCAAACCTGACCACCAAATTGTTCACCAGAACCATATAAGAAAATGTAAAACTATTTTAATTTGGACTCTCCTATTTTTGAACGCCTCTCCAATGTGAAACTTATCTACTTATTCCTAATTCTGTGACCAGTTACCAATCCATTGTAGCCTGAGTCTTCTTATTTTACAGCTGCTGAATTCGCTAGGAAATATGTTTTTGTGTGTGTGTGTTTTTAAAAGTCCAAATATGCAGTGTTTAAGATTAAGGTTCAACTTGTTATACACTGGTTCCTATTCCAGAGTACCACTGTTCCTCTGGATTTTATAGATGGAGTAGAAACAGATTTTTATCGTTACACTAGCTGTTAAACTGGTGTTGCCTAGGTATTTGTTTATCCCAATCCTATATTAGACATTCACAAATGTCCAGACCAAACATAATAATGTTGGATTTTCCCCTTTTACCAGAGGGACCCCCCTTGTGGAGTACTGTGAAGCTCTTTCCATGGCAACTCTTTTGTGCTGTACAATGAAAGCCATTTTAAGGCAGTACAGCAGAAGCCATTTTAAGGCACAACAGGCTATATCTTAACAGAACACATAAGGGCAGTGGTGAAATTCACATTTTTTTACTATTGGTTCTGTGGGCGTAGCTTGGTGGACATGACAGGGGAAGGATACTACAAAATCCCCATTCCTTCCCCACTCCTGGGGGAAGGATATTGAGAAATCTCCATTGTCACTCCACTCCGGGGGCAGCCAGAGGAGGCATTTGCCGGTTCTCCAAACTACTCAAAGCATTTAAGCAATGCTTAAATGGATGGTGGTACAAACATCAACTCCATCAGGATGCAACTACACAGCCAATAAACCTGCTTACAGCAACAAAGCCAGCACACCACCACCACCACCCCCAAGATTCATAGAAAGACGACAGCTCCGACCACACCTTACTCACACAAGTACAAAGCCCAAAACCCAGCCTGAAGATGGTGAGTGGGACCTCGTCAAAATGTTGCCAAAACATTCTCAATCTTACATGGGAAAAGACCCGAATACAACAAGACCAACATACCTACACCCGTAAAAATCTACAAATATATGCTCCAGCTTTGTTCTCCAGATGTCCCATTAATGATTTTCTATCATGGGAGAAAAATAACCACCGGCTGTTCATAGACATTGTCCTGCTCAGAAAGATTGAACCCACCAGAATATTGTTCTTCCTAAACCAAACCTGGCTAGGTAATCCAAAAATATCACTTTGATGGTAAGGAATACTGCTAAAAAATCCAGAAGAACCAACTGGGTTATTATCTCCCAGCACAAGATTTCCATTAGGAATCTAAAGGGTATTTATCTCCCCAAATCAAAATCAAATTGAATGCAATGCTCTAATTTGTACCAAGGACTGAGAAAGTACCACCATCCATTTAAGCATTGCTATACATCCAAGAATACAAAGAAATAGCGTAATAAATTACCCTTGCTAGTGGATCTGCCTCACAAGGGCTTTCATTATTTCCTTGCTAAGGGTGTGTGTGTGTGTGTGTGTGTGTGTTGATGTTACTTCCTAACCCAGAAAGCCATTTATCATCCCTAGGATACTACCTTGAAAGATTTTAACACCAAGAAAGGCAAGAATACAAACCAGGTATCTACCAAGTCAGCAATTAACTTGTCCACAACACTAAACTGCACAAACTGGATCATTTATAACAAGATCAGACAGTATCTTAACTACATCTGTCTCTGTTTATGGTTACTTTCACAGGGACATTTTTTTCCAGTGTCCAAATTCTCAGAATTAGTTTGAAAGCACATTTGGCCTCACTCCATTGCCCTTAAAATGTTGAAGAGAACTGATTTCTACTCTCTCCAGGTACCCAACTGGAGAGGACATGAAATGTCATGCAGTTAATGCCCTGCAAAATCCATATAATTAATTTGGGTTCCATTTATTAAGTGCTGAGGAGGGAGCTAGAAAATGTATCCTCTGTTCAGTTAGAAAGAGTGATATAAGGATAGAAGAGTACCATATTAATCTCTACAGGATGAGAAAGAGTTCAGTTAGAAAGAGTGATATAAGGATAGAAGAGTACCATATTAATCTCTACAGGATGAGAAAATAATCCATGTGGTGAGGTGAGAGTTTTCACAAATGTAGAAATGCCTGATCTCAAGTTCCACTATTTCTTTACAACCACAACTCAGCTGGAAGTTAACCAGCTAGTTGCCCAAGACTAACTATGACCTGAGAATACAAAGCAGCACAAAATATTAATGCAGAAGTACTATTTGTCAAAACCATAGCTTCTATTTTAAATTAGCATGGATTTTAATAAACGTTGCCTATAAAACAGAAATTCTCACAGCAACGTTCAGGAGCTCTGTTACCTGTACATGGCACCCATATTGTGCAGACAACACCCACTAAATCCCTGCTACCAACTATATAGTGTGTCTGTGCAATTTCTTTGCATCTTCAGCAACTTAACTATAGGTTGGAATCGTATGGAGAATGGCTCTTTTGTTGTATTTTATTGGATCCTTCCTTCCTTCCTTCCTTCCTTCCTTCCTTCCTTCCTTCCTTCCTTCCTTCCTTCCTTCCAAATACCTATTAGTCAATATGGTTATATGATCTCATCACTGATATTCTCTAGAATGTTATCTGAGTCATCCAGGAAGTGGGAATAAAGGAAAACATGATGTTGTCATAAAGATACAATACAGTTTTATTCAAGTGCTCTTAAAGGCTTTGTATTTGACTTCTGTTGAAAAGAGTGAGCCTAAAGAGCCACGGAAGTTTAAAAACAATATTGTGACTAAATTATTAAGAATACACACACGAGCATACCTTGACATCCTGGATGAATGAAGTTAGCAGAAAAATGGACCCCCCTCCTCTCGATTGGTAATTTTTGTATATAAAAATAAAAGCAACCCCGACTCTCCTTTGGCACTGTTCTGACCCAGGATTCCTTAACAAGCAAGAAGAGGAGTCTTGGTCCGGCAAAATCCCTTTTACTTACACAACTGTGAATTCCTTTCATTCAGTCCACAAGGTTTAGCCAACAGTCTTTCAGAGGGTTGTTTATCAAATACATACCTTATCTCATTTGGCAAGCTGCCAAATAACTACTTCCAAATGGAGGGCAAGGCAAAACTTGGCAGAGAGTCGCTTATAGTTACAAACAGAACTTTTCCTCTCTTGACATGACGCAATGAACTTATTGTTTCCTGCAAAAGCCCACTCCCCATTTGCTCCTCTTTTGTTTCCTATGGGAGGAGCCAATCACCTCCAAGGTGTGGCTTTACTCCCAAGTCGACCCTGCTTTCTTAGCTGTTTTTGTCTTCTGGCAGCTCCACGCATGCACACTGGGCTCCAGCTGTTCCTCTGCCTCACTGCTGTCTAGTTCTCTCTCTGCCTCCGATGCAGAGCCCTCGTCTGAGCTTCTCTCAGCTTCCAAGATTGGCCCATGTTCCTCCTCAACCTCCTCACTGTCCAACTCTGCGGCCAGCTCCACAGGCCGCCGGCGGGCCACAACAGCACTGATGATGATACCTAGTTTGGTAATGAAACATCTGCAAAATAATCCCGAGAGCACCAAGGACCCCAGAGTTCAACCCTGAACCCTGAAAGTTGACTCGTGGCAACTGGACTGCTTTTGTTTTGAGTTTGAAACATTTCATTGCTTATCCAAGTAGCTTCTTCAGTCAGACCAAGTTGGTTTAGACCCCATACAGTATATGTCCCTCAAAGTGTTTCATTTGTTCATTTCCAATCTGAACAGGCTTGTTAGGTCAGTAGGCAGAGAGTCATTCTCTTTTATTGGTATTTCCCCCCCCCCCAATCAAGTGTTGTGTTGCATTTCAAGATCAAATTGCTCTCTCATTCAAAACACTTGTACATGACAAATTATAGTTGTAGGAGCCTCCTGCTTCAGTGATTCCACACTTGTTTCTGCGTCCCAAGGGGCCAGAAACTTGCTTGACTAGGAAATCTGGTGGACTAATTGGCTTGAACCTAGGGGACTGGAGTGTGAGCTTGGGGTCTCGCAGCTTAACATGACTTTGCCTCGAAATGGGTTGCTGTTGAATAAAATTCTCATTAACTACCAAGAGGCACAGAAACACCACAGAAGAGGCATCTTGCTTTTTGATTTGACGTCAAGATACTCTCCCCTTCAAAACGGAAGTGCTGGAGGTGAGAAAGGGAGAAGGGTTTTGAAATGGACAGTGAAACACCTATAGGTTGCTCCTGTTGTTATTTATCTGTAAATCTGCCTTTGGGTGAAAGTGACTGCCCTGCAGAAAGATTTATCTATAATCTATCTATCGTGTGTGTGTGTGTGTGCGCGCGCGTGTTTGTGTGTGTGTGTGTGTGTGTGTGTGTTCCAGCATAACTCTGGAATGCCTCGAGCAATTTCAAACAAACTTGGTACACAGATGACTTACTCTCTGGAAACAAATACTGTGGGGGTAAGACACCCCTAACATCCCTTGGAGGGTGTTCTGTTAAGATACAGCCTGTGGTGCCTTAAAATGGCTTCTACTGCAAAGCACAGTAGAGTTGCCATGGTAACGGCTTCACTGTCTTTCACAAGGGGACTTCACCTAGAAATGGTTAAAGAAATAGTTGTGCCTTTTTAATACTACACACTTTTATTGTACCTTACAGTGCAACAAGGTATTAAACACAAGAACAAGCAAATGTTGGTTACTTTGGGATGGTCCAACTACAGAACTTTTAGCACCATAAAAATGCATTTTCTAGATACTAGCACATTATGTTTAAGCGAAGCTCTTAATTAGATAGAGTGAGAAAATGACGCATGAAAGGGAGATATAAAAACCTTCTTAATAGTTCCTGTGCAGATAATGTAGGCCGAAGACAATCAGTACACATGCCTCATTTACTTTATATCTTGCAGCTCCTAGAGGCACAATGTTAGTGGGTTTTTTTGTACTATTGGGCATTTCAACCTCCCAACATTAATGAAGAAATGGATTTGCATAAAACAGTATAATCTAAGAGAAACGTCTGATCAAATGTAATCCAATAAAAACTTCTAGTCAAGCACAGGCTCTGACTGATGCTTAATAGGCAAGAGAATACTTCCTTAATTACTTCATGTTCATGTACTAGATAATAAAGAACTACAGTATCTCAATTGTTTGGTCAGGGTTGTCCAATCAGAGGTGGTATTCAGCCAGTTCTGACAGGTTCTGGAGAAATGGTAGCGGCAATTTGGAGTATTTTGGAGAACCAGCAAATAGGCTGGCCCACCTGCGCTACCTCCCAGCCTCCCTTCTTTTGTTGCCCTGAACAGGAGAACGGAGCTGGAAAGCAGTTTAGTGGGGTGGGGAGGGAATGGGGATTTTGCACTATCCTTTCCCTGCCACACCCACAAAGCCATGCCATGCCCACAAAGCCATGCCCACAGAACCAGTAGTAAAAAAAAATTGAACCCCACTACTACGTCCAACCTCGGCAACTTTACGACTTGTGAATGTGAACTCCCAGAATGCTTGCCTGGGGAATTCCGGGAGTTGAAGTCCACAAGTTGTACAGTTGCCAAAGTTGGACACTTTAAGTTTCAAATCTTGAAGAGTTTGTGTATGAGAGAGATAGAGAGGGAAAGACAAATCGCTCACCAGGCACATATCTCATTTAGAAAGAAGTATAAAGAAACAAAAACTTAATGCTGAAGAATTAAAATATGATGTGGATAGTTTGGTAAATGTACAGTTTGAATAAATTCAGTAGAGGAGGTAGGTATTAAAAGATCAAAATTAAAAGACAACGTAAAGTACTAGTACTGCTTTATAAAGCCTTATTAAGACCACACTTGGAATATTGCATCCAGTTTTGGTCAGCAAAACTATTGGTCAGTATAAAAATGTTGAGACTCTGGAAAGAGTGCAGAGCAGAGCAACAAGGATGATTAGGGGGCTGGAGAGTAAAACATATGAGGAATGATTGCAGGATATGGTTTGGTATGCCTAGTCTAATGAAAAGAAGAAACTAGAAGCAGTTTCCTGACAGTTAGAACAATTGACCAGTGGAACAACTTTCCTCCAGAAGTTGTGAATGCTCCAACACTGGAAGTTTTTAAAAAGAGACCAGAAAACCATTTGTCTTAAGTGGTGTTTCCTGGACTAGAAGACCTCCAGGGCCCCTTCCAACTCTATTATTCTATTTTAAGGACTAGAAATGACATGATAGCAGTGATCCAATATTTGAGAGGCTGTCACAAAGAAGAGGGGCTCAACCTATTTTCAAAGCACCAGAAGGCAGGACAAGAATGGATGGGAACTAAAAAAGGAGAGAAGCAATCTAGAACTAAGGAGGAATTTCCTGACAGTTAGAACAATTAATCAATGGAATGGCTTGCCTTCAGAAGCTGTGAGGGCTCCAACACTGAACGTTTTTTAAAGAAGAGACTGGACAGCCATTTGTCTGAAATGGTACAGGATCTCTTGCTTTAGCAGAAGACCTCCAAGGTCCCTTCCAACTCTATTATTCTGTTCGGTTCTGTCTTATCACTCTTTTGCTTGTTTTATACTGGTCTACGTTCTGATGACCAGGAAATTTGACTCACAATTATAATAGGTTTTTAATTTAATTGTGACAGCAATATATATAGTGCATCATTTTCAAGCCATATATAAATCTGTCTGTTTACTTCTGCAAACTGACATAGCCATTGCTAAATATAGTGCTAAAGAGATAGCAACTATTAATTCTGTTGAGTGAAGGGTAACATTTCCCAAGGGCAGCCTGGAACTATAGGTGACATTTTGTGATGCAGAATCAGGCTGCCTGTTTTCTAACTCCTGGACTTGTCTTCACAATGGGCTGTTCCTCACAACTATATTAATATGTATCCTTCTGGTCCTTAAATTGGCAGAAAATTATGAGCCGTAAATTAGATTTGGAATGAAAAAAAGAAGAAGAAAATCACCAGCAAATTGGATGGAATTCATTACAGTGGTAATGATTGCAGTGCTGGGAGACTGAGGATCAGGTTGGAGAAAATCCAACTACATGGTTGCTAAAAGTTGATACCAGCTTGATGCAAATCCATCCATCCATCAATCAATCAATCAACTGCTGATGGCCCAGCCCTACCTCCACAGTAACAGCATAAATATGGACAAATTAGAGGAAACAATTGGTAGAGTTTCCAAAGTGAGGTGTGGGAGGAGTAACACATGGGTATTAACCCAGCCCTTTTGCCCTGGAGACTGAGGTAATCTTTGAGGCCATACCTACGTTCCTCCTTCTGAGCTCCCAGATTAATCTCAGTCTACAGCCCAGAAGGAGTGTTTTCCTGACTCTCCCTCACTTAGGAAGACTAGGGTTTTTTTGTGTAAGTTTTTCCCTTCTAGCGTTTTTTCCTTTTTACCTCAAGAAGCATCGGATTGCTGCATCCCTCCTTGAGCGTGCTCTGCGCTGCTAGTGAAAGCTTGCTGCCTTGCTAGCATGCGCGCACTCCCCTGGCGGCCGGCCGGTCGCATAAGAGGGAAAGGAGCCTCCGGACCGATTGGAGTGTGTAGAGAAGCCCTTCGGCCTGCAGCTGCTCGACACAGGCCTCCGGAGAACCGGGGATCTGGCAGGGATCGCCCCAACACTCCCCAGCTTCAGGAGAAGCTCGAGCCGCAGGTCGGTGGTCGCCATCTTGATCTGCCATCTTGAGCACATGGGTGAGCGCGTGACTGGCTACCATCTACGGTAGCCGAAAGCGCTCAAGAGGCACAGAGGAGGCCGGAAGAGGCCAAGGGCGGCCCCCACTCTGCCGGTGATCTGGAGAGGGGTCTGGAATTCGGTGCAGGCCGGCGCTCGAGCCGTGGGTCGATAGCTGGACAAAGAAGCGTGAGCAGAGGACCATCACGCAAAACAGCTGAGCTGGCAGAGAGCGATGAGGGGTGATCGGTAGAATTGTAAGTGCATGGCGGAGGTGGCGAGGAGCGGTGGTGCTGGGCCTAGATCCCTAGGAGACCCAGATCCAGCCGAAAGGACTTCCAAGGGAGTTTCCCAGGCCACCAGAGGGAGGTCCCCCACCAGGAGAGGCACCCCCCAGGGCATGCAGGAAGGAGACCCATACTAAAGGGGGTAGAGCTACCAGGGCCTCCACTAGAAGATTTAGGGCGACCATCAGCCCATCCCCTTCCAGGTCACGCTCCCCCCGCAGGCCCCCTATGCTGGCAGAGGCCCAGGAGGCCCACCCTGACTCCCCCAGGAGCTCAGGCAAAGGGCACAGCTCCATTTCGCCCCCCCCCACTTTTCACCTGCTCACTCATCTGAGGCGAGGGGAGATCCCTTTGGTCGCAGGAGGCTCAGCCCTGCAGGGCACAGGCTGGCACCACAATCACCAGAGGCAAGGGACTGCTTACAGCCTCCAGAGCTCCGTCCCTCTCTCCCAGAGCTCCTGGATAGCTTTCAGGAGGTTTTAGCCAGGCCATAGCTCAAGGGATTGCCTCTGGGATGAAGCATCAGTCCCAGGGTCCCAAACATAGATCTTCCCGGGACCAGCCCAGGGATCATCAGAGCCTTTCCAGAGCCTCTGTTGCCAGAGAGCCCAGGTCTCCCTCCCCTTCCACTGCCAGTGAAGCCTCAGATTTAGAAGAAGGGGAACTGAAGGAGGTGGAGTTTTCAGAGGATGAGGATGCCCAGGCTCTGGAGGCCCCCAACATCACTGGTCTCTTTCCCCCCTCCTTGTTTAGTTCCTTACTCTGTCAGACCAGGGCCACAGCAGACCTGGATGCTGCCACGCCTAGCACCAGCAGGAGTAGCAAGAAGGGTCCCTTCCATAGACCCCAGGTAGAGAAGGAGGAGATTCCCACTCCAGAGATGTTCCTTCTTAAATCCCAGTGAGTTAAGCCAGGATCTTTTCCCAATCCGGGGGGAAATGAGTGGAGGTTCTATAACCTCAATCCCACCTTTGCCCAAGCATTCCAGCTCCCGGAGGTAGACAACCCAGTCGCCACCCTAGCCTCAGCCTCAACTGTGGTGACAGGAGACAATCCCAACTGCCTTAAAGCAGAGGATAAGAAGGCAGAGACCGTTTTGCGTAAAACATTCCATGCAATAACCTGGGCCATTAGGGCGGCCGCTTCTGCATCTTTTTTCAACAGATCTACTGTGCTGTGTGCTGGAACAGCTGAGAAACAGGACCCCAGCCACGAAGGTACAACTGCTGCAGGACATCTCGAAGGTGCTGGCAGCCACACAATTCTCAGCTGACACCACACTGGATGCAGTTAAGTATGCGTCCCGAGCCTTATCTTCCTCTGTAGAATCCTGATGCCTGCTGTGGTTGCACCACTGGGGTGGAGTCCCGAGCCAAATGGCACTTAGCAGAAGCAGACTACGCTGGGGACAAACTCTTTGGTGCCTCGCTGGATCCTCTTCTGGTGGAGGACAAAAACAAGCGGAAGGTTCTCACAGCCACGACCAGATGGTCGGATCACCGACACGCCCCCTACTCAAGGAGAACATCTTACCGCCCGCCTGAATCGGACACCCAGATTCAAGGTACCAGACCCCCAGGTTCCACAGACAAGGGGATAGACAGTTTTTTAGGGACAGGTTCAGGGACCAGCAGCAGAGCAGCCCTTTCGAGGAGGGGGCGGTCACCCATTCCACAGGTTCAAGTGACCCGTCCACGGATCACCTCGTAGGCGGCCGCCTCTCCCTTTTCGCGGATGCTTGGGAGCGCGTCACCTCAGATGAGGGGGTCCTCCAGACTGTTAAGCTCGGGATACAGCTGGAGTTCTGCTCGCAACCCCCTAACAGGTTCCGCACCTTCGCCTCCTCTGCTGATCCGGCCAAATCGGCCCTTAAGGCTAAGGCCATCAAACACCTATTAGACATCAGGGCCATAGAGAGGGTCCCAGAGGGGGAGAGAGGTTCCGGATTCTATTCAAACCTGTTTCTGGTTCCCAAAAGTTCAGGTGGGGTGGAGAGCCATCCTGGATCTTAAACTACTCAATTCCAGGGTGGTCTACCGTAGGTTCAAGATGGCTTCTCTGAAATCCATCTTAGAAGGCATCCGACAGGGCGATTTCCTGGCCTCCATCGATCTCACGGAGGCCTACCTTCACATCAGAATCACCCCGGTTTTCCCATGAGGGCAATCACTTTCAATATAGGGCCCTACCCTTCGGGCTGGCCTCAGCCCCCAAGACCTTTACCAAGGTAGTGGCTGCAGCCGCAGGTCACCTGCGCTCCTTACCCATCTGTCTGTTTTGTTACCTAGATGACATCCTCGTCCTAGCCAGGTCCCCAACCACGGCCATGCAGGACCTGGGGACCACCATCGACACTCTCAGGTCCCTGGGGTTCTCTATCCACTTAGAGAAGAGCCAGCTGGTCCCATCTACTAGGCTCCAGCACCTCGGATCTATTATAGATTCGGTGTTGGGGGAGGTTTTCCTTCCCCAGGAGCGAAAGGACAGCATTGTGCAGCTGATTCATGAGGTTCACAAATTACACTCTGTCCCTGTAGTTCTTTCCAGGCTCCTTGGGAAATTCAACTCTAGGGATCGTGCCTTGGGCTCGCCTACATGCCAGGGAGCTTCAGTGGTTCCTGCTTCAATACCAGAAGGCAGAGATGAGCAACGCCAGATTCAAGGTTTGAGTGTCGCCCCAGGTGTTGCTCTCGCTCCGTTGGTGGCTGACCCCAGTATTGGACAAAGGATCCCTCTTTAAGGAACCAGCAAGGAAGGTACTCTCGATGGACGTGAGCCTGTTCAGCTGGGGAGCACACCTGGAGGCTCAGATAGCCCAGGGCCACTGGACTCCAACAGATCTGCGCAACAACATCAACTGGTTGGAGCTCAGGGCCATCCACCTTCAAGACCACGGTGACCGGACATCATGTCCTGGTCCTGACAGACAATGTGGCAGCCAAGGCCCACATGAACAGGCAAGGCACCCACTCCAAGGCCCTCCGGTTAGGAAACTGGGCAGAGAGGCATATCCAGTCCATCAGAGCGGAACATATCTCCGGGACGGAGAACCAGCAAGCAGACTGGCTCAGCAGGGAGACGGTCGACAATGGAGAATGGCAGCTCCATCCCAGTGTCTTCCGGCAGATCTGTGAGAGGTTTGGGTGCCTGGCAGTAGATCTCTTCGCGACCCCAGCGAATGCTCAACTGCTGAACTTCGTATCGAGGTTCCCATCCAGAGGAGCCATGGACACTGACACCCTTCACTGCAGATGACCACCAGGTCTACTCTATGCCTTTCCCCCCCTTCCCCGGGGTTCTGAGGAGGCTGGTGTCAGAGGGAGCAGAGATGGTACTAGTGGCTCCCTTCTGGCCACGCTGCCCCTGGCTAGCAGACTTGGTGGAGCTGTCCTCAGCTCCCCACTAGAGGATCCCCCCAGGGGAGGCGTCCCTACACCAAGGGTCTCTGGAGCATCCGGATGTGGAGTGGCTCCATCTGACGGTCTGGCGATTGAGCGGGAACAGCTGAGAGGAGCCCATTTTTCCTCAAAGGTCATTAGGACCATCGAGGCGTCCAGGAGGCAGTCCACCACCCGCATCTACAACGCCTCCTGGGTGGCCTTTGCTGATTGGTGTAAGGCAAAGGACATAGTTCCTGCCTCGGCTTCTATACCCTAGGTTCAGGACTTCCCACAGGAAGATCTGTAGAAAGGTTTGGCCCCCAGCACCCTTAGAAAACAGGTCTTTACTCTCTCCACGGTCCTGGGGGGGGAGTGGATGCTCCACTCTTGTCCCAACATCTGGTCCTAAAGCGCTTCCTTAAGGGAGCGGCGAATCTGAAACCCCCAGTGGTCCATCGATTCCCTACCTGGGACTTACCCACGGTCCTCCAAGCATTGACGGAGGCACCATTCGAACCCCTGAGGGAAGTTTCCCTACAATTCCTGACCCTTAAGGTCATCTTCCTGGTTGCCATCACCTCGGCCAGGAGAGTATCTGAGATCAACGCTCTCTCCAGCAGAGTGGACTTCTGCACCTTCTTAGAGAACCGGGTCATCCTCAGAATTGACCTTGGGCGTTCATGCCCAAGGTCAATTCCCCCTTCCACAGGGCTCTAGAGATAGTTCTGCCAGACTTCTGTCCGCAGCCCTCCAGGGATAGGGAAAGATCTTGGGACAGGTTGGACGTCAGAAGAGCCTTGCGCATCTACCTGAAGTGCACAGCACCCTTTAGGCATTCAGAAGCCCTCTTCGTGTCATATCAACCGTCCACCAGAGGCACTAAGGTTTCCCCGGCCACCATTAGCAGGTGGATCAGGGTGACCATTTCACAGGCCTATGAGGCACAGGGAATTCAGGTTCCAGAGGGCATCACAGCGCACTCCACCAGAAGTGCGGCCACCTCAGCAGCCTGGGCCACCCAGGCCCCCATAGAGGAGATCTGCCAGGCCGCTGCCTAGTCGTCTCCTTTGCCGTTCATTAGGCATTACTGACTAGATGCTTACGCCTCCGTGGAAGCAGCCTTCGGTAGGAGGGTTCTGCAGGGAGTCTTAGACTCTCGAGGGGCTCAGGCCCATTGATCCCTCCCTAGGACATTTAGCTTTGGTATATCCCATGTGTTACTTCTCCTACACCTCACTTTGCAAACTGGCAGTTGGTCTTACCTGAACTGCATGTTTAAAAGAAGGTGTGGGAGGAGTCACTTTCCTCCCTTTGTTAGGGCGCCCCGCGCCAGGGGCCTGAGTTAGCTCAGTGGTCAGTCAGGGCCAGACAGGAAGGATGTGTGCTTGTGCTGTTTTTTGTTCCTTCCTTCCAGGTGCTCTGCTACAACCATCGGTTAATCTGGGAGGTCAGAAGGAGGAACGTAGGTGTGGCCTCAAAGATTACCTCAGTCTCCAGGGCAAAAGGGCTGGGTTAATACCCTCCCACACCTTCTTTTTAACATGCAGTTCAGGTAAGACCAACTGCCATTCCCTCCTCCTTTCTTATCTAGCAAGCAACAAGATCCACCAATCATTTTTTGCTATCATAGGATATAGATGAAGTTAGAGAAGGGATGTCAAACTCGATTTCATTGAGGACCACATCAGGGTTGTGTTTGACCTCGGGGGGCCAGGTACGCGTGGCTAGTGTGAGTGTGGCCAGCTCAACATTACTCATGTCAGGGGTGCCTGTGGTGCCTCCTGAGTTCTGTTTTTGCTGGTAGAAGGTTGCAGGAAGCCATCACAGCTGAAAATGGAGCTCAGGAAGATGTGCATGCCCTCCCAAGCTCCGTTTTTGCTGGCAGAGGCACCTCAGGCCAGTTCTTTGTTGATTCCAGGGCTGCCACATAGGCCAGATCTAAGTACCCCATGGGTTGGATCTGGCCCACGAGCCTTGAGCTTGATTCCCCTGGGTTAGAGAGACAGATTTTATCAATAATGCATTTAAAGAGATGCATTTAAAGAGAGACTATGAGTTGATACACTCTCTTTGGACCAGAATGTAGATCACCTCCTATGTTACATCCATGTACTAGATCTATGGGGATTTCTTGATGAAACAGAAAGGCTTCCTGTTTCAGTGTGTATCCCTGACTTGCTCATGGCCATGGATTTTTCTGTGCCAACACTGCTGGATTCCCACCAATAAGTTAGGAAGCTGGATGTCTACCTTGACATGAAAGCTCAAGAAGTACTTTAGAAAAGAAGCACTCTTTCCTCCCCAGAATATTTAAAAATGACTGTAGACTTCTAGAAATAGTGAACTGAAGACGGTTTTCCCCAAAAAGTAGAGCTGCCCAACGGGGAAGTATAAAGTAGACTGGTTCTTTCTCCAGACAAGGAGAAATCACCCACAATTACTCCAGACAGCTGCTCTTCATAAGGAGACTGTAAGACACCAGATTTAGAGTTCTGGGAGACAAGAGAATAGCCATTTTGCTCAAACCACGGTTGGTACTTAAAAAGGACATTGGTTTACATATTTCTTTTTCCAATCACTTCTAGAATATGCCTGTTAACTTCTTTTCAGCTATTAAAAAATTTCAATTCAATACATTTTATACATTTTATAGTACTGAATGAGTTTCTGCCCATCTTTAGTAAAAAAAAAAAGTGTTAAAAACAAGTTTAAAGACTTCATTTTTTTTCCTGGAATAAATAGCAGAAGTTGATTAAAGCTTTGATTTTTGAAATGAACTAAGGATCCAGATAAATATGAAATATAATTTTGGATTTGATTATGAAGAATCTCACCCATAAAAATGCCTTTGTTTTGAATTCTTAAAAAAGAATTTAAAAATTGGACACTACATAACAATTAAAAGTAAGAAAAATTATAATAAAAAGAGAGAAATACTAAAGCTTAGCTTACTAATACAGAATGAAAAAAATAGTTTATAACTAAACATATTGAAGGATATTTTTGAACAATAGGCCCAGAAGTTAATTTTAAAAATGTCTGATAGATACATTTAGTTTAAAAAATTGCTATGGAAGAGAAACAAGTATTTATGGATATGACTGAGACTGATTTGAATGTGGATTTACAAATGACAGGCTAAAAAATGATATCTAAAAAGATGTTATACTGAACGAAGAAACTCGCTGATGTCTTAATAATTAAATGGGATATATAAATAATCAGCAAGGAGAGTTATCTGGATAATTTTCCTGCATTGGATTTATAAAATAGGCTAATTAACCTTTGAAGAATTTTGTTAGAAGGGCAAAAAAGAAATAAAAATAATTCAATTTTTAGGACTTTATTTGAAAAGACTAATGATCAAGTTCTTTATAAGTAAAAAGAAATAATACCTGTGTTTCCTCGAAAATAAGACTGGGTCTTATATTAATTTTTGTTCCAAAAGACGCATTAGGTATTATTTTTCAGTTTGGTCTTATTTTCAGGGAAATACAGTACTAAATATGTCCACCTGGTTGACTATCTTAACTGGGCCTTATTTTGGGGGTAGGGATTAATTTATGAGCATCCTGAAAAATCATTATATATATATATATATATATATATATATATATATATATATATATATATATATATATATATATATATATATATATATATATATATATACATACATACATACATACATACATACATACATACATACATACATACACACACACACACACACACACACACACACACACACACACACATATATATATATATATATATATATATATATATATATATATACACACACACACACACATACATACATACATACATACATACACACACACACACGCACAAATTATTTATTTGATCAAGATTAATATAGAAATATTGTTATTTCAGGTAACTCTTAATGGATTTTTGGGTGACACCAAGGCTGAAATGATGAAGCTTTATGGATTTATTTATAGGTAAGAGATGGGATATGGGAAGAAGAATGTGTTGTTTAGGAAAAGGTGATAAGTTATGAAGTGGGAAGCCACTTGTTTATATATTTCTTTATTTTTCTTTACTATAGTTTAACTTTTATTTCTTTTCTATTTCTCTATTTCTAATCTTTTTTCCCTGCATCTTCCTTTTCTTTTTATTCTTCCACCTGTAAAATATTTTTACAAAAGTTTGTATTAAGTTTCTATAGTTGCAAATTGTCATGTTTAATAGAATTACTAAAAATGCCACAAGACAACTGTAAATGCTAGGTACCATTAAGACCAGGAATCTTAGTACCAAGCAACAAATCCAGGGGACAAAGCAAGACACGAGAAGGTAATATTCAGAGTCCTAGGTATGACACAGCAAGGTAAAGGTAACAAAGCCCAGCCTTGTAAAGCTCTCAGCATCTGTTCCCAGGGAGGGAGGCCAATAAATCCACTATGCTGAGCTTCCACTGGACAGCCATCTGCAGCAGTTTACATTTCAGCATTGGCTCCTATGTAAACTTTCTTTCTTTTTTTGACAGTCCTCTTTGATCTATAGAATTCTGCTCTCTACTGTTGAATTTTTACTACATATTTCTGCTTGGGACAGATGGTTGGACTTTAGAGTCTGAAAGGTTTCAGGCGGTGGTGGGCACAAGAAGTCACGAGGGCTTGCTGGAACATCAACTCCACCACCAACTTGAAATGTCCTTGCCAAGGCTGTTGTCCCTAGATGTCCCTGATCCCGCTTCCTTCCTATCAGAAGATGTGTCCCGTATTGCACCAGGAGAAGGGCTATCCAGTGAAGCATGGTAGAGGTTTAAGAGAAGCCTTCCTTCACCCTGGAGTAAATATACACATACATGCCATTCTCCACAACTTTTCTTTTTGCTGCCTGTTTACAACAGATACTGTTGATTTGTTTGCCTGCATGCTTGCTTGCTTTATTTTTCTTTTCCAAATCATAAATACTGTAGGTTTTGGAGCCAAGGAAGCCAATAGTTGAAAGCAAACTAAGACTAACAGAAAAATTCAGATGTGGAAGACAGATATTGCAACTGACAAAAACAGACTAATTAGAAAAGCAGTGAGTTGAACAAAAGTGAGAACCTGAGCTAGAAAACAAGACATGAAACAGAATGCTTTAAATTTGGAGACCCTTCCTAGTGCTCAGCCTTAGCTAGGTATCAAAACACCATTGTGGAGAGGAGAAAACAAGTTTTGGATTTATTCCTACTGTTGTGTCATGTGCGGAAGACTCAGTAGCAAAATAAGCTCACAAATATAATTTGGATTACAAAGACTTCAAAACGAAGCTTCAAAGTTCTAGAACCGTGATGGCGAACCTATGGCACGTGTGCCAGAGTGGCACACAGTGCCCTCTCTATGGGTCCACAAGCCACAGGTGGCATGCAGCACCCTATCTGTGGGTCCACAACCCGTAGCCCTAGTTCAGCTCCACCATGGATGCACCTGCACCTCCTGCCGGCGACCTGGTCATTGGGTCTGCACATGCACAGGGGTTGGGGCATGCGTGGGTATGCAGGGGGCATGTACACATGTGCAAGGGGCAGGACACATGTGCAGGGGCACACATTGCATTTGGGGGGGTTGGGCAGACACATTCACGCATGTGCGTACTTTGGGCACTCCATCCAGAAAAGGTTAGCCATCACTGTTCTAGAATAATATCCTTCAGCTGAAATTGCTGTACTGGTTAGTGCATGATATCTGGTTGAATTCCAGGTGCTCATGATGGGACATCCTTGTACAGCTTTGGCTGTTATAACTCATGGAATGGTCTATCTTGTTTGGTTTGCCCTTGACTCTTAAATCTTTGATGGGACATCACGAATATACTTCAAATCCATAAATGATTCTGCTTTTTGCCTAGACCTTAGAATCTATCAATTGTGGAAGGTGAAGCTGTCTCTTCTATTACTGTTTAAAAGAAATCATAAAATATGCCTCCCTTACTCAGTTCTTTTACAGTCTCTAGAATTTTAAATCTGGGTTTAATGATTAATCTGAATCTAATTTCATCATGTTTTTTTCTCAGTTACACATTTATGATAGTGCTGAAGTATGGATAAGCTTTTGCAAAGTAGGTGATGCGGAAGACTGCCAGATCACATTTCTGTTGATATTTAGTTTGGTTAATGCTTGGTTTGGAATACGAATGCATTAATACTCTAACTGCTTTTTAGTTTTACTGCAGAATCACACTGAGATCAAACAAAGGGTATTTTCTTTCCAACAGAGTTTGTAAATTGGGGATGAGTCTTGCTCTCTCTTTCTCCAAATTGTTTTAGTACGATTGCCAAAAAAACAGGTAAATTTGTTCCTCATTTGTTCCTCCAGTACGTCTACAGTGAGAAAGTATTGTTTGATGGCTGCTAACGTTTATTGACCAATATTGGTATGATGTCAAGACAAGGAAGCCACAAAACTCAAAATTTGCATTAACGTATTGGTACAGAAGGTATCCTTTCTCAGCAAAAATCATTGCAACACAAAGTGCATCAGAGTGCAAAAATAATAACTATCTATTTGCAACCAAATAACTTCTATTTGTCAAGATCTAATAAAGCCTATACAAGTTGTGTGAGATCCCAGTCTCCTTTTGTCTCAATTATTCCACTTTAGGACCTTTCTCAATACTGTCATTAAAAAGGAACTGCTAGATGGAAGGCAATGCAGCAAAATGCCTGCATGTTGTGGGAGAAATCCAAGGATTTTAAAGCTCTTTATTCTGAATAGATTTCTTATGTTTGTTAAGGAGGAAGCCAAAGAAAAAGAAAGCAGAAACATACTTCCCCCACTGTCCTCAGGTTCAAAACAATCATTCAAAACACATATAATTGCATTAAAAGAAAGATATAACAAATCTTTAGAAATAAAAAGCTTATGCACCACAACTGCAGAATCAGTTACAGAGTCAGTTTTATCTTAACTGCCCTGTGTTTTATAGAGTGGATTTTCTTCCTTTTTTGAAAGCATGGAGTGGTAAACTTTCTTGCATGGGGTTCACTTTTAATGTTATTATTATGGTTAGTTGGCAGAGTCAGCCAGATGTTTAGATTGGATTTGACGTTTCTGTCCACCTATCGAGTTCTTCCCAGGGAAGAAATAGGTGGGTGCTTTCAATAATATTATTTAATAATATTATTTAATAATATTATTTAATAATATTATTATTAATATTATTAAATAATATTATTAAATAATATTATTTAATAATAATATTTAATAATATTATTTAATAATATTATTTAATAATATTATTTAATAATATTATTTAATAATATTAATAATAATATTAAGGGACACAGTGGCTTATTGGCTAAGATGCTGAGCTTGTCAATCAGAAAGTCGGCAGTTCAGCGGTTCGAATCCCTAATGCCGTGTAACAGAGTGAGCTCCCATTATCTGTCCTAGCTTCTGCCAACCTAGCAGCTTGAAAGTATGTAAAAATGGACCCAGTAAGGTTCCAGACGGAGCTTGGGGTTATTCCAGATGCTCTCGCCCACAGTTCGGCGGAGACTCTTGCTGCGGCCTGGCACTCGGCAGCATCAGAGTCTCTGGACCGGATTGCGCCACTACGGCCCCTCCGGGTCAGCGGCCCACGGAGGCCTCCTTGGTCCACCGAGGAGCTCCGTGAGATAAAGCGCCGGAGGAGACGCCTAGAGCACCTGTGGAGGTCCGATAGGTCCGAGTCGAGCCGGGCACTGTTGACAGCTTGCACCAAGGAGTATATTCGGGCTCTAAGAACAGCCAAAAGATCACACATTGCCTCCTTGGTAGCATCCGCCGAGTCCCGCCCAGCCGCCCTGTTTAGGATAACCCGCTCCCTCCTAAATAGGAGGGAGACGGAGAACCCCTTACAGGGTAAGGCTGAGGAGTATGTACAGTTCTTGGCGGACAAAGTTGCTCGGTTTCGATCGGACCTGGACTCCACTCCTGCAGATCCAGCCGAGACACAAGGGAATGATTTGGCAGACCATCTCTGGGTTGAGTTTCAGGATGTTGCCTCCGGGGATGTGGACAAGGCTATGCGAGCTGTGAGCGCCTCCACCTGTATACTGGACCCGTGTCCCTCCTGGCTGGTTGCCAACAGCAGTGAGGTGACACGAGGCTGGATCCAGGCGGTTGTTACCACCTCTCTTCGGGAGGGGCATCTCCCCACCGCGCTGAAGGCGGCGGTGGTGAGACCCCTCCTGTAGAAACCGTCCTTGGATCCAGCAGTTCCTAACAACTACCGTCCAGTCTCCAACCTCCCCTTTGTGGGGAAGGTTGTTGAGAAGGTGGTGGCCTTCCAGCTTCAGCGTACCTTGGAGGAAGCTAACTATCTTGACCCCTTCCAGTCTGGCTTCAGGCCCGGTTACAGCACAGAAACCGCTTTGGTCGCATTGACCGATGATCTCTGGAGAGCCAGAGATGGAGGCCATGCGTCCATCCTGGTTCTCCTTGACCTCTCAGCGGCTTTCGATACCATCGACCATGGTATCCTTCTGTGACGACTGCGGGAGGTGGGGGTGGGCGGCACTGTTTTGCAGTGGTTCTCCTCCTACCTCTCGGACAGGTCGCAGTCGGTGTTGGTGGGGGGGCAGAGATCGTCCCCGAGGCCCCTTACTTGTGGGGTGCCGCAGGGCTCGGTCTTATCCCCCCTACTATTTAACATATACATGAAACCGCTGGGCGAGATCATTCGGAGGCACGGGATAAAATACCATCAGTATGCGGACGATACACAGTTGTATCTGTCCGCCCCGTGCCAACTCAATGAAGCGGTGGAAGTGATGAACCAGGGCGTTGAGGCTGTCAAAGACTGGATGAGAGCTAACAAACTGGTGCTCAACCCGGAAAAGACCGAGTGGCTGTTGTGTTTTCCTCCCAATAATTTGGCTAATGTTCCATCAATCAGGCTGGGGGGACAAAATTTATACCCCTCAGACAGGGTCCGCAACTTGGGAGTCCTCCTGGATCCACAGCTGAGTTTTGACCATCATTTGTCAGCTGTGACCAGGGGGGCATTTGCTCAGGTTCGCCTGATGCGCCAGTTGCGGCCCTACCTGAACCGGGAGGCCCTCACAACAGTCACTCGAGCCCTTGTGATCTCCAGGCTGGAATACTGCAACGTGCTCTACATGGGGCTGCCCTTGAAGAGCATCCGGCGACTTCAGCTAGTCCAGAATGCGGCCGCGCGAGTGATCGTGGGCGCACCACGGTTCGCCCACATAACACCGATCCTCCGTGAGCTGCGCTGGCTACCTGTTGATCTCCGGGTGCACTTCAAGGTCCTACTTACCACTCACAAAGCGCTCCATGGTAGTGGATCTGGCTATTTGAGAGACCGCCTTCTGCCAATTACCTCCCTGCGTCCCATCAGATCGCACAGGGTAGGCCTCCTCCGAATTCCATCCGCCAGTCAGTGCCGACTGGCGACTACGCGGAGGAGAGCCTTCTCAGTTGCAGCTCCGACGCTATGGAACAATCTCCCCGTGGAGATCCGCACCCTCACCACCGCCCAGGCCTTCCGCACGGCCCTTAAGATCTGGCTATCCCGTCAGGCCTGGGGATAAAAAATCTTAGTTCGTCCCCTCCCGAATGATGAATGAATGTTGTGCTCTATTTTTAATATTATGTATTGTCTTATGTTTTTGTCTTTGTACCCCCTTCCCCGTGTTTTGTAAGCCGCCCTGAGTCCCCTCAGGGAAAAGGGCGGCCTATAAATTATAATAAACATTCCAAACATTCCAAGTAGAAAAATAGGAATCATCTTTGGTGGGAAGGTAACAGCGTTCTGTGCAGGTTCACTATTTAGTCATGCCGGCCACATGACTACGGAGACGTCTTCGGACAGCGCTGGCTCTTTGGCTTTGAAATGGAGATGAGCACCGCCTGCTAGATTTGGGAACAACTAGCACATATATGCAAGGGGAACCTTTACCTTTTATTTTTATTAAAGGTATCATCATATTAGCGGTCCGTGTTTACCTGGGCGACAACAGATCCAATATATAGGATTCTTTTTTCTGTTTTTTTTCTCCTTATTAAATGGCTGATGGATATGATTAGTCTGGCACATCTGGCTGATGTGGGTGACTCTTCTGATAGAATACACTACAATGAGTGTAGCTCTCAACCTCATCAGAACCTCAACTGTCCTTCCCCCCACAAGTAGGGATAGCTACAGAGGGATTGTTATGGTTTGTCACACACTTAGATATATGTTTAAACTGGATTTGGCATTTTTATCCATCTAGTAAGTCCTCCTCAAGAACCTGGCATAGCCATATGTTGATGTTTGATGATGTTAGTGGTATCATCGTAGAATGTAAGCTGTTCTGAATAAAGCTGTCTTTTGCAATTTATGGATGGTGAGCTTGTCAGTGCTGATGATGTTCAAATGTTGTTTCTGTTGTTTCCGAACTGCACCCAAGTGGCCTATTACTACTGGTACTAACTTTGCTTCCTTTTGCACAGTTGTTCTATTTCTATTATTATTATCATCATAGTTGGTTGTATAATCAATAGCAATAGCAGTTAGACTTATATACCACTTCATAGGGCTTTCAGCCCTCTCTAAGCGGTTTACAGAGTCAGCATATTGCCCCCAACAACAATCCGGGTCCTCATTTTACCCACCTCGGAAGGATGGAAAGCTGAGTCAACCCTGAGCCGGTGAGATTTGAACAGCCGAACTGCAGTCAGCTGAAGTAGCCTGCAGTGCTGCATTTAACCACTGCGCCACCTCGGCTCTTACCAGATGTTTAGACTGGATTTGGCGTTTTTATCTGCCCAATGAGTCCTTCCTAAGGACCTAGGATAGGCAGATGCTGTTGTTTAACAATATTAAAGGTATCATTGCAGGATGTAAGCTATTCTAAGTAAAGCTTCTGCAATTGACTGGTTGCAATTCTGTCAATGCCGATGGTGTTCAAATGTTTTGGGATTGCATCTCAGGTGCCTATCGCTATAGATATTATCTTTGCTTTCTTCTTCAGAGAAAGTAAAGACCATGTTGTTTTGCCTAGGTTGGGACTAGAACTCAAGATCTCCCAACTTTTAGACGAATGCCTTAACTACTATGCCAAATTGGCTCTTTGGAAGCTCTAGTACAGGGGTGTCAAACTCAATTTCATTGAGGGCTGTGTTTGACCTTGGAAGGGTGGGGTGGGCAAAGGCAGGTGGGCATGGCCAGCTTGATGTCACTCATGTCAGGGGTGTCTGTGGTGGCCCGAGCACTCTGAAAGTGAAAATGGGCTCACAAGCTCTATTTTTGGCCGCAACAGCTTCCTACAACCTTCTGCCAGCAAAAACGGAGCTCCGGAGGACAGCCCGCAGCCTTCCGGAGCTCCGTTTTTGCTGGCAGAGGCGCCACAGGCTGGTACATCACTATTACCTGGCTGGCCCCGTAGGCCAGATCTAAGCACCCCATAAGCTGGATCTGACCCATGGACCTTCAATTTTACTCCCCTGCCCTAGAATATTACAATTAATACAGCCAGCAAGGTCTCATCTAAAAGTTATGGAAATTCTCAGTCATCCAGGTCATGGTTGTCCCAAAGATGCTTATTCAAGAGGCAAGGGGAGACATCATCTATCTCCAGTCTACAACATAGTCCTCTCAACATTTCCAAGAAGGCTCCATACCTATTTGCATCACTCAGGCGATGACACAGATAAACCTCCTGGTGGCCTTAACAACTCGCTAAAAGAATGCAAATGACCAGCTGTCTGCAAGGAGTATAAATCCATTCCCCACCTTCAAGTCAGAGCTGAAGAAGCTTCTTGGATGAGAAACGAAACTTCTTCAAAGAAAAACCAGAAAGTCCAGTTGCCTCTTGAAAAAGCACCTTTTGTCTCATCTAAAAGTTGCTAAGTCAACATGTTATTCCATCTAAAAGAGTAAAAGAGTGTTACAAACTTCATGTCCTTGCATGTCTATTTAAATCAAAGGAAACATGCTTTTGTTTGTTTGGTTTGTTTGTTTGGTGCAGTTGCTGTTTCTGAAAGTGGTTATGGTAGCAAAAGCAAGATGCAAAAGATGCAAAAAAAGATGCAAAGTAGCAAAAGCAAGAGATGATGGGAATTTCTGGGGGGGTGGCGAAGGAAACTTTTAGGAACATAGTTGTTAACCTTCTATATTACAATTCTTCCTCTTGACTAACAAATGTAACAAACCAATGGCTTTCGACAAACAAATTGGAAAACCACTTTGGTCTAGTAATTAAGACATCAGGCTAGAAACCAGGAGGCTGTGTGCTCCCGTCCCACCTTAGGCAGGAAAGCTGGATGGGTTACTTTGGGGTAATCATTCTCTCTGAGCCCTACTCACTTCACAAGGTTGTTGTGGGATAAGGAGGAAAAAGGAGGAGTATTAGGTATATTCGCTAGCCTGAATTACTCATAAAAACAATAGAGGGATTTTGAAAAGAAAAAAAAACAAACAATGAGAAAGTACATTGCATTTCTTCCTCAAAATACAGTATAACTCTCAACAGTACTTATCTCCTTAACTCAAAATATTAGCTGACTAATAGGTGGCCACAGATGAATAGAACGGAATTGCATTTTTAAAGTTTTTTGCTGCCTTTGCAAATAACCGTCCTAGAAGAGATGATCATGCAACAAAACTGGCAATAGCATTTTTAAAATCATGGGCCAGATACAAATGTTGCATGGTTGGGTGAAGGAATCAGACTGAAGACATTGTCTCTCATGTGCATATTCTATAAATGCCAACATTTTGAAAATTAAAACTCAGGTCTGCAGAAGCCCGGATCATCTGTAGCAAATGAATGCATCTAGATCAGTGGTGGGTTCCAGAAACCATCACAATCGGTACGCTGCAACGGGGCTGGGTGTCCATCACGGGCATGCACGCTGCGGACACATGCGCACTTACCGCCTGCGACACTCCAGCTACTCGGCGGAGGTTGCACAGGCGTCGTATGCTGTGCACGCATGCACAAATGGTCCGGTTAGCTCAAATAAAGGTAAGGAATGAGGGCGGGCAGGTGGGCCCTGCAAAGCACCATTCCGGTACGGTGGCCGCTGCTCGCAGCAGCCACCTAGATACCCCCGACTGATTATTTACTGAAAATTGTAGTAGTCACATAAACAGATGCAAACACTAAACATAGTAAGGGGAAAGGAGAAGAAAATAGACAGATGGCCCAATCAGAAAGATAACATTTGATGACAGCATGTCCCGTGTGTCGTCCTCTGCAAATATACTTTGATGTCCTGTGTTACTACTTGTTTATTGTTGTCACTGAAGATGATGGACTTGAACAAAAGGATGAAGTGATGCTAATTGTTCTACATTAAGCCATGACAATGCTGTCAGTCAGAGACCCCATAGCATTTTTCTCCTACCTCCCAATGGCCTGACACTTCTCATTTTATTAATTTATGTCTGAATTTTCAGGTCATATGCTTTGTCTCTGAACATCTCTCAGACAATCAGGGTGCCACAAAGATTTCAAGGAGGGAAGCAAAATGTGCTTCCCTTTCCCTTCTCTCTTCTCCTGCCAAATACTTAAAACACTTGGAGTGACATTAGTACAAGCAAATGATCAGCTAGTTTACAAGTGCGGATATAACTGGAATGCAAAAAGGGAAAAAAGAACCAGCATTTACAAGACTGTAAATGCAATGTTGCTTCCAAGTTCTTGCTGTGGGGTGATAAACACTGTCTTAGTTAACACTACTGTACTAAAATAAGTTAGAGGACAGTGTGCCAATTCACAATTACAAGTTATCACTTCTATGAAAATCCGTTAGAGGTGCTGAATTCAAGCAACTATTTGCACCATGGCCTTTATACATTCTAGGCATATTTTAATTCGTTGTTGCAGCATGCAAGTTATTTGTCTGTCTGTGTGCGCGCGCGCAATTGCTGACTTTTAACATTTTAAACCACAAATCTAAATGTTGAAGGGAGAAAGATTATAATGAATATCAAAGGCTGGCAAAGAAATGAACTAGTGTCCCAGGGAAGGTAAGAGTGAGAAAAATTAATAAAATGAGATTAGATGGAAGTTCCTCATTTTCAGAGGCTGTCTACAATAGCCATGTGGTTGAAATGGTGAATGAATGCATGTCTAAATTAGATCTAAAGATTGCATTTCAGGTGGCAGAAGTGAACTTTATTATACAAATTCCTTACAAGTAGCATTTTGCAAATCGAAATTAGGTATAACTCAGTGGTGGGTTTCAATTTTTTCTAGAACTTCTTCTGTAGGTGTGGCCTGCTTTGTGGGAGTGGCTTGCTGGCCATGTGACCATGTGGGAGTGAATTGCAGACTATGTGACCTGATGGGAGTGGCTTGCCAGCCATGTGACTTGGTGGGCTTGGCCAACTTGTAAAATGTGGTGAAACTCACTTAACAACGCTCTTGCTTAGCAACCAAAATGTTGGCTTAGAAACTCTGGCATTTGAAGCATGCAAGTCTTAAAGCTGCCAAGTTACAAGACCCTTGCACCCCTAACCCTTTAAAAAAATTCAGGGGTGCTCAAACTTGACAGCTTTAAGACTTGTGGACTTCAACTCCCAGAATTCCTCCTCCAGTCATGTTAGCCCAGGAACTCTGGCATTGACGTGTGCAAGTCTTAAAGCTGTCAAGTTACAAGACCCTTGCACCCCTAATCCTTTAGAAAAAAACTCCAGGGGTGTTCAAACTTGATAACTTTAAGACTTGTGGACTTCAACTCCCAGAATTTCTCCTCTCGCTCTTCATCTTGATTATGTGCGGACGGGAGGGGGGAGGGAGCTGGAACCGGTTCTAAATGGCACTATAGATTTGTGGAAACTCTTCTATAGAAGAGGTTAGAACTGGCAGGAACCCACCCCTGGTATAACTCCACCACAGTAATGTAGTCAAATTCAACGAAGATTCATTTTTGCCCTAAAATCAAAATATATACTTAGGGTTTAGAAATCTTCCATCAGTTGACATATAGCTAATTCCTGCTCTTTTGAAATAGAGCTATTTACTTAATTTATTTACTTAATCCTATTCTTATTCTGCTTTACTCCCCCCCCCAAAAAAAAAGCCAGCCTGTGATCATTTACACAGAGGCTCTTGAGAACAACAACTTAGCACTTATGGAAGTGTTAATAAAAAAAGATAGAAAAATCAATGTAAGGAAGTTTGGTATTTTGCCAAAATCTATATTTTTTTGTAGCTTGATCAGTCCATGTAGATCAGGTCCATTTGCCATGATGGCTCCTGAACTGGAAAGTAAGTTATAGTATTTCCTAAAGGGTTTCAATGAAGTCCAAAAACTGGTTTGACAATAAATAAAAGTGTTTTGTTCCAAAGAATACTCTATGGGCTTGATGAGCTCCATGGGTAAAGGAGTCCAACAATCAAACCTGAGAAGGGAGGAAATGCATCTGGAGGATAACACTTTAGCCTTCACACAGAACATTTCTCTTTTACTTTGGTTTATTTCACAGCTGAGCAAACAAAATCTCAGGGTAATGAAATAAGAAAAAGCCATTGGGTTTCTCTGTCTTCTTTCCAAAAGGCAGGAACAGCCATCAAGCAAACTGCAAGCTCTGTACCCAAATACAGAGAAGACTGGATATGTTTCAGAACAAAAGACTGTGGGACAGAAACTGCCCAAGAAAAAACAAATAATTGGTCAAACAGGTATCAAATCCATCTTGTTTGCTTGCTTCCAGTTCCCTGTGTTATTGTGCAAAGCCAATTGCTGTGGTATACAAAACATGGATTTCTCTTTTCATAAGTTGGGTAATCAATAAGCCATGGTGAGCTGTCACCCTTGTTCACCTCCATTGCGCATGCACATGTGTCTCCTGCCAGCCAGCTGGTCTTTGGGTCTCTGCTGCACATGTGCAGGGACGGCTATGGGGGCCATGCATGCATATGCAGGGGCATGTGGGGCAAACATGCATGTGCACATGTGCAGGGCCTCACGTTCATGCACAGGAGCAGGTCACTTGTGGAGTGGGGTTCGCATGCATTGCATTTTGGGAATTTGGGGACACATGTGTGAGCTTTGGACACTCAGTCCAGAAAAGGTTAGCCATCACTGGCTTACAACAATGTGTGTATCCAGTCATGTTCATCAGAATGTAGACTAATGTGGACCACCTGGGACTTGTATTACTGAAACCTGGCTGGGCCATGAGGGAGGAGTCCCCCTCTCAGAAATGTGCCCAAAAGGGTTTCAGGTGCTCCACCAACCACGACACCAGAAGAAGGGGTGGGGGAGTGGCAATTATTATCCAAGGATCATTACTTCCTCGCAGGATCCCTGCTCCGGAGACTGTAGGGTGTGAGTCCCTTCTCTTGAAGTTGGACCTACGGGTTCAAGTGGGCTTGCTTTTGACGTACCTACCTCCCAGCTGCGTCACAACAGCCCTGCCTGCGCTCCTGGAGTCAGTAGCCGGGTTGGCAGTTGAGTTCCCCAGACTGATAGTACTGGGGGATTTCAACCTGCCATCCTTAGGCGAATGCTCTGATGGGGCCCAGGAGTTCATGGCTTCCATGACAACCATGGACTTGACCCAGGTAATTCAGGGTCTGACTCATAGAGCGGGACACACGCTCGACCTAGTGTGGAGATGTGATCTTGAGTTAAGGGGTATACAGATCTCGCCCTTGTCATGGTCAGATCACTTCCTGTTGAGGTTGATTTTCGGAAGTTACTCCCCCACTGCAGGGAGGTGGAACCGATTAAGTGGTTCCACCCCAGACACCTGATGGACCCGTTGGGATTTCAGAAGGAGCTTGGGGAGATACCTGACTCTCTTGCCCACAATCCGACGGAGTCCTTGGTCGCTGCCTGGAATACAGCGGCGATTGAGGCACTAGACCGGATTGCACCTTTGCAGCCTCTCCGTGGCAGTGGATCCAGGAGGGCACCTTGGTTCACCGAGGAACTCCGGGAGATGAAGCGCCAAAAGAGACGCCTAGAGTGATGCTGGAGGGCTAGCAACTCCGAATCCGAACGAACACTACTAAGAGCCTTCACCAGGACTTATTTAGTGGCGATACGGGTGGCAAAATGTGTACATTTTCCCACTCTTATTGCATCCGCAGAATCTCGCCCAGCCGCCCTATTTAGGATAACCTGTTCCCTCCTGAAAGGGGGGGAAGCGGGGGATGCCTTACAGGGACGGGCTGAGGAGTTTGCCCAGTTTCTGTCGGACAAAATCTCTCAGATTCGGACAGACCTGGACTCCATTTGGACAGAACCAGCAGAAATGCCGGGGGGAGGGTCTTGCTCAGATTTCCTGAAGTGAGTTCCAGCTTGTCACCCCTGATGAAGTGGACAAGGACATGGGAGCGATGAGTGCCTCTACCTGTTTACTGGATCTGTGTCCCTCCTGGCTGGTTTCGACCAGCAGGGAGGTAATGCGAGGCTGGCTTCAGAGAATTACGAACGCTTCATTGCGGGAGGGTTCTTTTCCACAACCTCTGAAGGAGGCGGTGGTGAGACCCCTCCTCAAAAAGCCTTCTCTGGATCCAGCTATTCTTAAAAACTATTGTCCAGTCTCCAACCTCCCTTTCTTAGGGAAGGTTTTTGAGAAGGTAGTGGCCCTCCAACTCCGACGGACCTTGGATGAAGCAGATTATCTAGACGCTTTTCAGTCTGGTTTCAGGCCTGGTTACTCCACCGAAACTGCTTTGGTTGTACTGACCTATGATCTCTGGTGGGCCAGGGATAGAGGACATTCCTCTATCCTAGTGCTCCTTGACCTCTCAGCGGCCTTCAATACCATCGACCATGGTATCCTTCTGTGACGGCTGGAAGAGGTGGGAGTGGGAGGCACTGTTTTATGGTGGTTCTCCTCCTACCTCTCCGACAGGTCGCAGTCGGTGTTGGTTGGAGGGCAGAGGTCAACTCCTAGGCCCCTTAATTATGGGGTGCCACAGGGGTCGGTCCTCTCCCCCCTCCTATTTAATATCTACATGAAGCCACTGGGTGAGATCATTCGCCGGCACGGGATCAAATACCACCAGTATGCAGACGATACACAGTTGTATTTGTCCGCCCCGTGCCAACTCAGCGTAGCGGTGGAAGTGATGTGCCAATGCCTGGAAGCTGTTAGGGTCTGGATGGGAGTGAACAAGCTCGCACTCAATCCTGACAAGACCGAGTAGCTGTGGATGTTGCCTTCTAAGGACAGCCCAGCTAGTCCATCCCTAAGCCTGGGAGAAGAAAATTTGCTCCCCTCAGAGAGGGTCTGCAACTTGGGGGTCCTCCTGGATCTGCAGCTGACATTGGAACATCATCTGTCGGCTGTGACCAGGGGAGCCTTTGCCCAGGTTCGCCTGGTGCACCACCCGGATACCTACGAGACCGTTTTCCGCTACACACCTCCCTAAGACCGATAAGATCGCACAGGATGGGCCTTCTCCAGGTGCCATCAGCTGGACAATGCCGACTGGCGACGCCTCGGAGTAGGGCCTTCTCTGTTGCTGCTCCGGCCCTATGGAATGAGCTACCCCCACAGATCCGGACCCTACCCACTCTCATGGCCTTCCGAAAAGCTATTAAAACCTGGCTATTCCGGCAGGCCTGGGGCTGTTGACCTCTGGATTGAGGTCCAGCCCCGCTTAGATTGGGTGCATGTTGTGTCTTTTTTAAACTTATCGTGTTTTATCTGTTTTTAATCTTTTTTAATTTTTGTTTCTGTAAGCCGCCCGGAGTCCTCCAGGATTGGGCGGCCTATAAATTTAATAAACAGTTAAACAGTTAAACTTAGGCTCATGTGAGTATATAAATTGGCCTTTACATATGTACATTGAAATATTAAATATTCATATGGAAGATGGAAAATTACAGAATGCTCACATGAAATACCATTAATTGGGAATAAATATAAAACAACCTGTTCAGGGGACAAATGACAACGCAGAGAATCAATACAGGTAGTATTTGACTTACAACAGTTTGTTTATTGATCGTTTAAAGTTGCAATGATACTGAAAATTGACTTATGATCATTTTCCATTGGACGCTTGGCAACTGACTCATATTTATGACGGTTGCAGTGTTCCGGGGTCATGTGACCCCCTTTTGGGACCTTCTGAGAAGCAAAGTCAATGGGGCAGCCAGATTCACTTAACAGCCATGTTATTAAGTTAACAACTGCAGTTGACAAGTAAAATCATAAAATTGAGCATAACCCACTTAACAAATGTCTCACTTAGCAACATACATTTTGGGTTCAATTGTGGTTGTAAATCAAGAACTACCTCTATTTGGCCCTTACCTGCAGCTTGTGTTTTAATACAGATAGTTTTCATTTACCAACTACAATTGGTAAGGAACCGGCAAGTCCATGGTTAAGCAAGTAGTTATTAAGAAACATTGTAATGTGACCATAATTTGCAACTTGCATCTTCCTAATGGCTTCTCATTAACTTTAAAGACCATAAGCTGCAATCACATGACTGAAGGATGCTGCAACTGTCTAAATGCACACCAGCTGCCAAACATCCAACTGTCATCACAAAATCTCAATTTTCAGCAGTATCATAAATTTGAACCTTCGATGTCTGACTAGGTGGTAAGTGAGGACTATCTGTAATAGACTTTAGGAAATTGATCTAATAAAATGTGGCTTTGGAAATACTATTGCTTTCTTATTCAGATAGTTTGGACCAAATCCACATAGTATCTTGATTGTATCATTCATTACAGAACCAAAGTTTTGTAGCTTATCAAACAATATCCCTAGGTCTACCATTATCTGACTTTATGTACTCATTAGTGTGTTGTGAATTTGTGATTTCAGGGAAGTCTGCTGTAATGCTATCAATGAATTAATGTTCAATAAGCAAAACTCAGGGTTGTGAATTATCCCCTTCCCTCTAATTTAGCTTTCACTGTGTCTGTTTAGAAATTGGAAATGTTTATGAATTAACCACTGTATATTGATATGAGTCTGTATCCTTCAATGAGAACAAAGCATCTAGATTTTGATTATGGTTTATATTTCTAATATTTATACTAAACAAGGGTGGTATTGTGTATACAGTTGGTCTAAGCCATAATACTTGGTTTTGGCTCATTGATTTGCATAAGTCAAGCCATGCGGTTTTTATAGCTTTGAGTTATACGTGCAAAGGCAATTGTTGTTTATTCAGCAAATTATACAGTTTACTTTAGGAAGTCCATTTTCTGATTTGGAGAAGCAGGCCACAGTTAGTTGAAATGGAAGCAAAATATTTAATCACCTTCTGGTGTCAAAGCAGAAGAAGAGAAGCCCTATAGGCTTTATATTCATTTAATTCATCATAGTTTAATATTATGTGCCAACATACTTAAAGTCTTTTAATAGTTAAAGTCTAATTAATCTGTGTTAAGGAATCCTAAAATATTAAATTGTTTAACATGCTAATTGCCTCATCCTCAACTAAGATTAAACTCCACCTCTTCCAAATTCATTGCAAGAATTCCAGTAACTCAAAGGGCCAAGTCAGAGATGTACCTTTAGCTACCAGGGACTGAAGTGATGAAGGTAGGCAAAGTTTGAAGAAAAGCAAAATGTGGCGACCTTGAAATGAGGGAAATGTCATTAATACGGTTCTTCTTCACGTCTACAATAATTTGTCCTTGGTGCCAGAAAAAAAGCTACATTTCAGCAGCCATTTTTAATTCAATTAGTTAACCCAATTTATAACAGCATTTAAAGGTTATGGGGCTCTAGAAACCATATTTGGAGTTTATGAACATGAAGTTCTGTCATTTGATGGATTGGTTCAAGGTCCACCAGAATTCCAAAAGAGACTGCCTTCTGCCCAAGCTCATTACACATTTGCTTGAGGCCCAAATACATGTTTTTGTTATATGCTTTCCTGTCACAGACTGTACCCAAAGTTCTCCTACGCTGATACATTAGTAAAGAAAGTGTTGATTGACTTAATACAGTACATTTTTCAACCTGACATAAAGCATGTTTTAGAGTTCTGATTCAAGCCACATACACTCACTGAGGAGGCCAAACACAGGTTAGTCCTTGACATACAACCTTTTGTTTAGTGAGTGTCTGAAGTTACAACAGCACTTAAAGCAGTGACTTATGACCAGCCTTTACACTTATGACCATTACAACAATCCCTCTTCATATGAACAAAATTTTTGATACTTGGCAGCCGGCATACAGTATATTTATGATGGTTCCAGTGTCCCAGGGTCATATAATCACCATTTGCAACTTTCCCAGATGACTTCTGATAAGGAAAGCCAATGAGGAAAGTGGGATTCACTTAACAACCATATGATTCACTTAATAACTGCAGTGATTTGTCTAACCATGGCAAACAAGGTCATAAAATCAGGCATGGATCATTTAACAACACTTGCTTAGCAATGGGGATTCCACTCCCCATTGGGATTGTAAATCAGGGATTACTGTATAAAATTTTAGTTCAGGAAAGATTTATTCTCCATTTCCTATTTGACTTATTTTAGAACTGAAACATATTAATTAGAGCATATAATTGGGATTGTTTGTCTAGAAAGGCTCAGTCTAAACTTGATGATTCCTAGCCAGCTGAATATCATAATATTTGATGACTTAGCCACTATTTTAGTAGGACAAGATAATCCTGTCCATTTCTATATCAGGGTCACAATTTTCATAAGAGTTAGTTGGATTCCAGTGTAATTCTTCAGAGGACTATGCCCATCATAGTGAATCAGAGCTGCATGTTTCTACAATGTGTCACTCTAGCCAAAGGTACATGCATTTCTGTTCCCTTGGCTCTCTAGATCAGGGGTTCCAATTTTGGCAACTTTAAGATTTGTGGACTTCAACTCCCAGAATTACATGCTGGCTAAGGAATTCTGGGAGTTGAAGTCCACAAGTCTTAAAGTTACCAAAGTTGGAGACACCTGCTCTAGAAGCTACATGCCTACCCCTATCAGGGAACTTGCCTTTTTCTCTACGTCAGGGGTGTCAAACACACGGTGTCATGACAGCATCATGTGACATATCGTGACTTCCCCCCCCCCCTTCACTAAAGCAGGCATGGGCATGGCCAGCATGTAATACTTGCCCTGAGTTTGACAATCCTGCACTACATAAATGGGTCCACCCAAACTTTCAAGGCAGGTTTATCCAAGGTGCTTTAAACAAGCTACCTTTAGATGGGCTCAGATAACCTACTCAGCTGTAAAGTTTGCTTTACAGATCACAATGGTTGGGCTAACAGAAAAAGGTGAGCTAAAACCAAACCAAAGATGTATAATTTGTCAACCCAACCAAATAGAGAAAGAGAAAATGGAAAAACTTTCCATAACGTACTGAACCACCTTAACCCAGTGAAGATCAGATGGAACAAACTGGGGAAAAAACCTACATGGATTCTATTAAGTTTATTTGTGTGTTCCTCCTCTGAATAAATCCAATTGGAAACATCCATGGTTGGTGGTGAGCATGTTATGAAACCAAGGCCAAGACAGAAAATCATTTTTAATCCCCAAAATTTAAAAGAGATTAATTCAATGCTGGGTCAGCTACAGGATTTTGCTCCTTTCATCAAAATGACAAATTGGTATGAGTCCATTGTATTGCAAACTCTATCCTTTCTGTGTGGGCTTGCAGTGTCATGACACATATAGAAAATGGATGGGGCTTTGTATCATGAATGTCTATGGATTGCACACACACACATTCATGCTCCAGGCCAACTTTCTTATGAGTCAATACTCCTTCACAGGAAAAATGTCCTTGCCTTTGCCAGTAGGAAAAAGAAAAAGGGATAAATAAGATGAATATAATTTAAATAACTATCAACAGTAAATTGTCAATTTAGAATATCCTTCTCAGCAGGATCTGAATTACTGCATGTCAGAAGTGTTCACAGTTCAACTTTTTGATAAGAGCACTTTAGATAAATGCCTGTTTTACGACTTAATACCAGAAAGTACTGATAAAATAGGGCTTAGTGATTTTTTACTGCTTGAAAGATACCCATAATCTTATCTTCATAATGTAAGAATAATATGGAAATAGAATGAAGATACTGATGTTAAGTTGCTGTTAGTTTATCAGCCTCCCGTGTTTTCTACTGCATGTTAACTGTTTTGCTTAAATGGTACAACTGGCATTTCTGTTAACTCCCAGTGACCTATTTTTCTGATCCCTTTCCTCCCCCCCCCAGTTATTTATTGTTTTTTAGATCTGAGCATATACAATTATTCTTAAACTGAAAAAAAAATCCAAGCATGGTATAAATTTGCTTATATAAAAAGCTCAGTTCATATCTTAACTTCTGTGATGGATAAATAGAATCAGATAAATAATTTGCCACTAATCCTGAAAAGTGGAATTTTTTAAAACTAAGGAGGCATTTTTAAAAAAGGCATCAATGTGACAGACAAACAGACGGAAATGTCCCCATCTCTGTTAAATAAAATAGATGGGAATCTACTGAAGAACTGAAGTCAGCTTTTTTTTTTTTTCATACTGAATTCACACTTTGCTTCAGAATGGTCCCTTTGACTTTGGTCTAGGTCAGAGGTCCCCAAACTTAACAACTTTAAGATTTGTGGACTTCAATTCCCAGTATTCTCCAGCCAGCATGTCTCAACAAGTCTTAAAGTTGCCAAGTTTGGGGACTACTGGTCTAGGTGACTCCAGACCTTATAATAAACACACACACACACACACACACACACACACAGTATTGTATACATTTCAAGAGCTGTACTTGGCCTTTAAATAGCTTTGTCGTGGATTATCAGGATCAGAACTAAATTTGACTGTTCTAGTTATATTTAAATAGGATTAAAAAGTAGCCAATATGATTGTTCTCCAGGAAGGATGTTCAGCTATTTGTATAGAAGAACAGTGTGTGAATCCAACATGGTGTTATATTGAACCTATCAACATCTCCCTAAGGAAACTGTGCCTTTTCCTGATCTCTCATAGTAGCCATGAATTCCCATGGAAAGGATATAATTTTTTAAGGAGAAATTGATAGACACACTGACCTGCTACCTTCCAAATATCTTTCTCACTTCAGATCTTTTTCACTTCAGATCCAAAGAGTACACATCCTTATTTCAGTCTCACATTTCACATTTCCCTTTCTATTATTTACATATATCTATCTCTCTCACACACAGACAACTTTTGGAGATCCCTTTTAATTGTTCAACTCAGATTTCTCTGTGCCCTGACCTTCCTTGTCAAAATTTCAGCAGAAGTCATAAACTTTCATTCCACTCCTGACTTAAGTGTAGACTCATCCATACAACATATCTACTTTCTAGATGCCGCTGGGAACCAATATAATGAACATTATCATTACCTTACATTAAAACTGTGCATTTCTATATGCAACTGTCCAGGACATAACCCAATACCTGTTCTTTGGAATGTGATGAGTAAGATCCCTTTTTACCATATGGAACTTTGGATCACAAGATGCAACAAAGACTGAAGTGAGCAAGATCATTATTGTCTGTGATGCACTGAAAACAAATTTGTGTGAAGGAAACTGGAATTGCTTAGACAACAGCTGGAAAGAGCTTTGCCTATCTCTATATCTATCTATCTATCTATCTATCTATCTATCTATCTATCTATCTATCTATCTATCTATCTATCTATCTATCTATCTATGATTGTAGTTGAATGTGTATTATTAACAAATAATGAAAGGAATATTTTTGCTGTGCTCACATGTATTCTGATGGTATAATCAATGTTTCTAAATTATTAATGTATTTTCAACAGAAGAATCTCTCTCAAATTCTCTTGTGGAACTCCACAAGATGGCAGCATAGAATCCCATTCATGCTTTTTCTTAAATATCATCACCATTCTGTAAAATCCTGACTAGAAATCTGACAAAAGTTCTTTTATTCTTTAGACAAACAAATTTGGCAATAAAGTTAGTAAATGTGTTGAAATGAAACATTCTTCCGTCATTAGTGCCTTAAAACAAAGATATTACATTAAGAGCTTTCATTACCATATTTGAAATGTGCCATTGATTTTAGTAAGAAAATATAACAATCTGGTTAACAGGACTTAATAAATACAGTTTTCTGCTGCAGGCTATTTTGCGACAGAACACGCTGAAATCCTTAAAAAAAAGGATGAGGTAATCTGGGGCAATATTTCCAGGTTAGTTTCGGAGATATTGATAAAGTTAAAGAACAGCAATTTTTTTACACTCCTTATAGTAATGTATTCACTACTCGTTTATGCCACTTAAAAACTGTAACAATAGATGACATATTTTCAGTGTTCATATATTACCAATGGAGACCTAAGCTGAGCATGAAAGGGGAATCTTCAATTCATTTTTTTTTAATATAGTCCCAATCCAAACTGGAGGCAGACATACCTGCAATGTATACTATATAACAGTGTTGGCGAACCTTTTTGGCACTGAGTGCCGAAAAGGGAGCACTTCGCACATGTGTGGTGCGCCTTGGGGGCCGCAACCAGGAAGAGTTGAACTTCTGGTTTATGATGCGCACATATGCACCAGCCAGCAAGTCATCCAGTTATTGTTACACATGCACATGTGCTGATCAGCTGGCCAGCGCACATGCTCACGACAGAAAATAGAAGACCAGCTCTTCTAGTTTCCAGCACTGTTGCACGGACCAAGGTCAGCTGATTGTCGTGGGCGCATGTGTGCCAGAAACCCAGAAGAGGAACAGGCAACGCCGCATGTGCCAGGTGCCACTTCGGGCACGCCTGCCATAGGTTCTCCATCATGGCTGTATACTGTTAAAGAAATAAAGCTGGGAGGGGTGATTTGGAAGACTGTTACTCAGGGGAGTAAATTCTAACATTAGAATCCTGACCCAAACTGGGTCTTCTGCACTCAGTTTTATATTTAAAGGTGTGGGAGATGCATAATAACTGTCTCATCAAAATACAGTGTTAGTTGACCATTATCCATGTGTGAATGCATGCATAAGTATGTATGGATTTGACTTCTTCCAAGTGCCCAAGATAGCTTAATATGGGGACCTTCCTCCATTTTATTCTCCTAATAGGAAGCCTATGAAGTACGTCATGTCAATTTGAGTGGCTTTAAATCACTCAGTAAGCCACCATGGCTTAGTATGGCCTTGAATATGGGTGCTCCCAATGCCAGTTCAACACCGTAACCACTGTGTTGATGAAGATGCTCAATCATCCACTACCTTAACCATTACTCCACATAAACTACTTTAAGGATATTAATTAAACTTCAGGATATTTAATTAAAATTAATTAAAAACATTAAACAGTTAATGTTTCTATGTTGCCCTCCTGGTGGTAATGATCCTTTATTAGGATTTTAACACTGTCAGATGGCAAGGGATTCTATCTCACTCCTGTCATCTTATGATTTAAATGACTTTTGGGAAACCAAGGAGAATTTGGGATGCATAGTCTTTGGTCACCACTGTGATGCAGAAAACACAGCACTATCTCTGTATGATTTCCCCAATCCCACATCTCCAGCTTGTTTCCATGACTTGAGCTACCCTTCTAGCATGTACTACCTTGACAGGTAAAGGGAAAATAAAGGAGACAATTTGCATCATGGTACACCTGTCCTCTTTATGGAAGTAACCAGAGCTAGCAAAGCATGCAGCAACAGGCGTCTGTTCCCCACATTCAAGGGATTGACAGACCAAGCCATTGTATGCCTGATATATGTATATTACATCGCATTCTCTCAAACCCATTCTCTAGAATTAAGATGATTTAAATCTTAATATTAACATCAATCTAGTTTTAACTGCAGGTAATCCTTGACTTACAAACACAATTGAGCCCAAAATTCTGTTATTAAGTGAGACAGTTGTTAAGTGAGTTTTGTCCCATTTTATGATCTTTCTTGCCACAGTTGTTGAGCGAATCACTACAGTTGTTAAATTGGGAACACGGATGTTAAGTAAAACTGGTATCCCCATTGATTTTGCTTATTAAAGCCTGGGACCCTGCAACCGTCATAAATATGGATCAGTTGCCAAGCATCTGACTTTTGATCATATGACCATGGAGATAAGTGATGTGAAAAATGGTCATGTCACATTTTTCTCTTGTAACTTTGAAAGGCCACTAAATGAACTGTTGTAAGTCGACGGATACCTGTATTCTTGGCCTTGCTTGTATATTATTATTTTAAAAAGTCAGCTAGCAAAAGGGATGAGTAGCAAGATGTTCTGAAATATCCACAAAGTCATTCAGGTCTATGTTAAGCAGCTGACATTTTATCACATCTCAGCTTCACTTTTCTGGGTATACTCATATTAAACAATTCATGTAAAGGGGAAAGGCTTGCTAAACCTGATCTTAATGACTACTTTCATAGCCAGGGGCAAAATTTTACAGTTCAGCAATGAAGGAAGTAATGTAATGTAAAGGCTCACAGCTTTCTACGCAGAGTTCAGTGAAGGTCAAAGCTAGAAGGTGAAATGAAGACTAAAAACATGATCAAAAATAGATGTGGAGCTCAGGATGGAGTGGAAGATGAAACGACAAGGAGCTATTGAAATTCAGCTTGATTTTTTTTCTTCTTAACTTTTTGAAAAATATTCTAAACAAAGTATACCATAGTTCTGCTGAGGGGCCAGAAGACTGCCTGACCAATGAAAACTGAAGTATTCTTTTTATTTTAACTGAACCTAAGAAGAGAGTATTTTTTATTTTTATTTTTTTTTAAAAAAAAACTTCAGAAAATACCTGGTTTGGTGCATAACAATGGTCCCTTTCTCAAGTAAATTAATTTACAGTTTAGTAAATGTAAGTTAATTCCACTCAAGTACACCTACATACCATATTTTTCGGAGTATAAGACGCACCTCCCCCCCAAAAAAGAGGTTGAAAATCTGGGTGCATCTTATACACTGAATACAACGTTTGTAGCCTCCCAAAACCCTTCCCCTTTGCAAAAATGGCCATGCGTAGCCTTTAGGAGGCTTCTAGAGTGCTCCTGGGGGCTGGGAGGGCAAAAATGAGCGAAAAATGGGCCATTTTATGCTTGTTTTTGCCCCTCCCCCAACCTCCAGAAACACTCTATGAGCCTCCTAAAAACTATGCGTGCACTTTTTTTTGGCAAAAAACGGGCCGTTTTGGGGAGGTCTGCAGAGTGCAAAAACTTTTTTTTAAAAAATTGCCTCTTCAAAATTTTGGTGCATCTTATATTCCGGTATGTCTTATACTCCGAAAAATACCATGCATACAATATAAAGGTTCCGGTTAAACAAAAAAGGAGAAAGAGATGAAGAGAGAGGAGGGGAGAGAAAACACACACAAACACACAGACCAGCTTTATGCAAAACGACTGCTTTCATAAGAGATCATAGTTAGCTTGATTGGTTTGGTTCACATATCGAGTGAAGATATAAGTCATGATTTACAAATTATAATAGCTGGATATTGTAAATTAAAACCAATCATGATACTTTGTACAGTGTAATTACAGCCATAATGTCAGAAGCTACCTGGACTACAGTCTACATTACAGCTATGGATAAAAAAAAATGACCTGTGACGGTGGTGTTGGTTTAAAGCTGGGAGAAAATGAGATATCTGGGTTTGTTTGAGGGTCTAGTTTCCAAGTTAGCATTATTGTTCTTATAAAAATGACATAGTGTAGAGCATAGGTGTCCAATGTTTTGATTTGACTGGGCTACATTGATTCAAAAGAAATTATATTGGGATGAATACTAAATATATATTTAATGTGTATAAGTCAAATAATAATGTTAAAAGTTTATGAAAGTTTACTGGCTGTCCAGGGCTGCACGTGGCCTGTGGGCCATGGGTTGGACATGCCTGGTGTAAACATGGCTGTAGATGAATGATTTGGTGATATGCTCTGGATAGACGCTGGAAGCATTAGATATACATGGCAGACTGTAGATGTTTTTTTTTTTTAATGTGATGTTTATCTATCAATTGTGTAGTTTTACTGTGATATCAAAAAGTGGACTTATCCTGTAGATAGGTCAAGGCTGAAGTCTATGCTGGGGCTGAAGTTGTTGGGGTCACAGTGGAATTAACTTTCCCCCAAAAAACTAAAAATATGAAAATATTATCAATGAATCTTAAGTAAAGGAGCGGTTTCAGAGAATGAGAGTTGTGTAAGCATCATTCTAGGCGGTCATGAAGAGGATGGTATATTGTGGAGACATGCATGGGTCCATGGCTATGTAGCAGTTATGGGTGAGTATGAAGTTATATAGTCTGATTGCAAGATATTGGCATCAGTGATGACATTCTTGATGGCTTGAAGACCATATTTGTAAAGGATGCTTATATATAGTACCACAACATCCAGGGCAACTAAAATGTTGATGGATTTCAATCTTAATCTGAAGTCTTTTATGTCTCCTGTGTAGCTGGGAATGCTGGTAGCTTCCAGCTATGGTGGTTCTGAGTCTTGAGACAATGGGAAAGGCCAGATGGCCAGGTGTGTATATTTTGTGAAGTAGGTCAGAGGACTGGTCAGGACTCTTAGGGTGTCTCCCTATAGATACATCTTATATATCCTTGGGAAATTGAGATAGTGTAGGGTTTTTTGCTGCATTGCCATGGGATCTAAAGAAGTTGGCAGAGTTGTTTTCAGCTTCTTTGATATAGTATCAATGAGAACTGCCCCTCTTTTGTCAATTTATTTATTATGGTATCATTGCTGTTTCTGAGGCCTTGAATGGTGCTCATTCTGACCCACTGAGATTGTTGCATAACAGGAGCTTTTTTTAATTGATGATTGTAGCTTGAGCATGTTGGTAAAAGCTTTCAATGTAAAATGCAATTTGGTGTTATATCCATCTAGGGGCATACCTGTGGTTTATTAATTATGCATTTGGATTGATGCGGTAGCTTTAGTTGCATGTTATTTCAGGATGTGTTGAGTGGACAATGGCTGTATATTTGTGCCATGTTTCCTGTTTGAAAACATTCCTTAAATCTCAGTGAAAAAAACCCAGTTCAAACTCCCAGAGCCTGGGTGGATTAGCTGGGGCAAAAGGATAAGCTCTGCACATGAACTGACTTTTCAGCTTAGCTGAGTATACAGCTAGATAGGTGCACAATATCAGGGGGGGGAGGTGTCTCTGTGGAGCCCTCCCATTATAATGAATGAATCTTGTAGACCCTTGGCCGGTCTGTTTTATTTCTTTTTCTTTAAAAATGTCATTTCTGTACTTTGGTTTTGTTGTCTTGATGAAAACCTAATATAGTTGGGAATCCAGAGTAGATAAAACTTGGGTGTTTAATTTCATCTTGTTGTAAAGGATTCTGAATTGATAGTTTAGGGATTTCTGTAGCATATTCACTGTGGCACAATGATGCTAACATTAGCTCATTTGCCTCACCCTAGCTCACTCGCCTGGTCTCTCCACGCCATACCACCCCTCACCTTGGCTGGCCTCACAGAAGCAATCACAGTGGCGGGGGAAGGGTAGGCAAATTGTAGTGGCAGCGTGCAGAAGTGATCACAGGGAGGATAGTGCTGAGCAAGCAGCAGAGGCTTTTGAGCAATAACTAAAGTTGGAAGCTTTAGATTCAGCTCTGCCCTTGTCTTCTGGAGATAAAACTGTGTTAGGAGAACTCTCCTATCATTAAAAATGGGCAAGCCATTGCTGCCACATTTGGGATCCATATGGAGCCTGTGCTGTTCAGAGCAAAGCCGCAGGCAGGCAGGGCAGGTTTTAGCCTAATTTTCTACCTAGAAACAATTCAGGGGCTTCATTTAGACACCCACACCCACATCACTTGCTCACATTGCCAGAATCAACTGTCACACTGCCAGAATCATATCACAGGCTGGCACCTCACTGTTTCCAGGGTCGCTGCGGGGGCCAGATCTAAGCACATCGTGGGCTGGATTTTGGCCCAAGGACCTTGAGTTTGACATGTCTACTCTAGATTCTATGTTAGCTAAAGAGGTCAAAAGAATTAATGGGCACAACTTTGACATCAGGACTCAAAACAAGGCCAAAGTAATACTAACTGTCCAGAATTTCAGGGTTGCTGTTTTAAAACAGTACAATTACACTAGGATGAATAATAGACTTCTGAACTCACATATTTCAAAAGGTTTCAGGCTATTTCAGAAGATCTTAACAAACACACTGGTTTTTTTAGCACATTAAAATTGCTAATTGATGAGGTATTTGCAACCTTGCCATGTGCAATCTACATCTGCTTAAATTATCCTTTTTCTCCTCTTTACCTCCTCCCCTTTTAAAAGCCTACATCAGTTTAACCACTCTATACATCTGATGAAGTGAGTTGTAGTGCATGAAAGTATATCTCTTTTCATAATTTTTTTTTGTTGGCTAATATGCTTTCAGAAGCCTGATTTTTGGCCTTCATACCTTAATGTGCCTTTTTTTCTACAATTTTCATCTCAATGGCTTTTAACTAAGACAATTAAGTAAGAGTCAGATAGGTGAATAGGTGTAAAAAAGTGACTTGTGATTGTTTTTCACACTTACAACCTTTGCAGCATTCCCATGGCCACATGATCAAAATTTGAATGTTTGGCAACTGGCATGTATTTATGACAGGCCCAGTGTCTGGGGTCATGTGGTCACTTTTTGAAATCTTCCGTCAAGAAAAATCAATCGGGAACCCAGATTCATTCAACAACTGTGTTAACTAGATTAACAACTGCAGTGATTCTTTTAACAACTCTGGCCAGGAAGGTTTTAAAATGAGGCAAAACACACTTAACCAAAGACGAGGACTAGGTGTATGTCTATGCTAGAAAAGGCTTTTAAGTCCAAAAAATATTATTATCTTCAAAGAATGTAGGTGACAATAATAATGAAATAATAAAACCTATGTGTGGGTTATTAGCAATCTATTGGAAGACTCTACTATAAAGAATTAAGCAATAAAAATGTAAACCACATAGGGGAAGGTCATTCTCTTTTCAAGAGGACAAGAAACATCAGACAGTTGATGACTCTTGTCTACTGGCAGTGTTTCAAGGAATATCTTTTGCAAAATGATCAGCTTTATATTTGTATAAAAAGCCAAACTACTACATAACCTAAACTTAACAGTTGAGAAGCTGCATATAATTATGAACAAGCATACATGCATTCCTCTTTACACAGTTCAATGTGCAATCCTAAAACATGATTTGTAACTACTGGCATCCAGAGGCAAGTGAATCCATGATGTCATTGTAAGCATGATGTGTGTTACCTAATTTATAACACTTGCTTGCTAACCTAAAAATGATGTTTATAACTAGTTACTGTATCCAATGTGAAGCACAGAGGTATTAATGCGCCGGCATGGAATTCCTTTGATACTCACCAAGCTCTCTCACCTCCTTGATTTAATAAAAAAAATGAACAAAATTATTTTAATGTAAACAACAACAACAAAATGCCCCAAGTGACGAACAAGGCATGCTGCAGAGAAGGCATGCTCCATTATCACCTTTATTTCCAAGAATCCTCTTGGTCCTGCATGGAAACCATAGGCATTCTTAGAGAATAAAAACAGCAGGTAACTGCACTCCAGGGTTTTGTATAAAAGTATGCCCTACTTGCTCTGAAAGACAGATAAATGTTGTAAAGAAGCATCTTGGAGGACTGGAAAACATGATTGCAGCAATGCTCAGTATATTTTATGACTGACTGTGCCCAACACAATTCTCTTGTGAATGGCATCTGCCCTATGCCCCCATGGCAGCCATTCGAAGAAAGTACATTTTACTTGCTCTCAAAGTTCTAAGAATGCCTGCCACAAAAGGATTTGGAATGTTTTTTTTTCCTTTCAATGTTGTGTTCAATTAAACACCAGGGCTGGTGTGGATTCTCTCCCATCATACCACAGCCAACCTCTCCTTCTGCCCCCCCCCTACATTTCCTTCTTCTCAGTTGGCACCAGAGAAACCAGAGACTTCTATTTTCAAACTCATCAAGTCCCCCTGTTTTATCTGAATGTGTGGAATTCAGGTTAATATAAGAAGAATTACTGCCACAGAACTCTCCAAGGAGTCTGTTAGAAAAGTGGCATGAAAATATCCGGGGGTGGGGGAAATTCATGTGTACGTAACACAGTTTGATTCTGGCCCACCTGAACTAACTACTATTGAAATTTTTCTCTGAGTTTTAATATAAAGAAGGAATGTCAACATTATATGCTTTTGGCTTTCTCTTCTGCCATGTGTCAGGATTTTTATCTTGTTGAGATCTATGGGGGAATTTGGATTTTTTTTTAAAAATGTCTTGCACAAGATAAGTAAATGGTTGTACTAGGTGACACAACTATCTAAAAATCAGTGGCAGCATTTTTTGTACTCTGAATGTTACTCTTTGTTTTTTACTCGTGTACAGAAAAAAGAAAAAGTGAAATCCACAGTGAAAGGGGCCAATTCTGAATCTAATTCAGCTTTCCCCAAATGGTTACCTTTCAAATATTTTCCTCAAGTGAACACTTTTCAAATGTTTCAAACTACAGTGGTCATAGCCAAAACAGTCACTGCTGAGAGATGTTGGGGATTGTATACCAAAACATCTGGATAGTTTGAGCTTGCCTAACTGTAGATCAGGGGGATTTGATTTAAATCAAGTTGATTTAAATAGCTAGTAAAAAGGCTTGATTTAAATCATAATTTTTAAAGAGCAATTGTCATCTCTGTCCTGCAGCGGCTCCTCCTCTGACCCACTGTTGACTCGCCAACAGTCCCTTTCACTTTAATGGGATGGCTGATGCGGTAATGACACAACAAGATGAGGGACGTGGCAGGCAGCAGGTGAGTGGATGCCCGCTAACAGGTGTAGCCATTATGGATCTGAAATGACAGGTGCTCTTTAATATTATATTTATAAGCTGCTGAGAAGGTTTCGCTTTCATTTTTACTGCTTGCCCTTCCTCCTCACACTTAGAGCCTGGTGGTACAATTGCATTTTGCTTCAAACAATCATACAATTTGTAGTGTACATGGATTTGCAAAACAATGGGATAAAGGAATATTCCTAAACTTTGTTTTATCATTTATCTTATGGTTACTGTGAAATTGTGTGAATGCACCAGTGCAGAGCATTTTATGTCAGCTTACAGAGCATTGAATGAGTTTACCAAAAATGTAAATACTGCAGAATATATAGCCCCATGCTATATAACTAACTTCCATTTCATGCTGAATAAACTAAAGTATTAATGTATTTTAAACAGAAAACTATTTTTAGATATATTTTTACTCCAAAAGCATTTTATTACAATACATTTGATTAAAAAAAAATCTAATTTAAATTTTAAAAATCCGATTTTTATTTGTTATGTCCAACACCAACGATGTCTCTCCAATGGAGAAAATGAGTCATGATACACACACACACACACACACGCACACACACACACACACCCACAGAGCGCTAAGCCAAAAATAAATTGGCTTGGGTTGTTAACATTTCTGACAGAGGTAGATCTGGTCTAATTTAAATGGAATTGAATATATGAGATGCAAAGAGAATGCAATTCAGTTGGAATTTGGAACTAGAAATTTTGAATAACTTCAAGATTTGACTTTTTTTTTTTTAAAGTATGCCATGGGGAAGCAGCAGGAATTGAATGATTTTTTTGCTTGCGGTTCTTGGCTTTCATGAGGTGCCTAGAGAATACCCAGCTGGCTGACAAGTATGGCTGCTAAAAAGAAGCCCCCCACAGTTGGCAAAATGTATGTAAGTATTTATACAACCTGCTTAACAAGTCATTAACCAATTTGTAGCCAGCCAAATACAAAATAGAAACCAAATAAGTAGCATTTAAAACAGGGATATCAAACTCAAGGCCTGCGGGCGGAATCTGGTCTGTGGGGTTGCTAGATCTGGCCCACAGGACCACCCTGGAAACAGCAAAGGACCAGCCTGTGGTGCCATTGCCAATGCAAACAAAACTTGGGAAGGTCGTGTGCAGCCCTTCTGAGCTCTGTTTCTGCTGGCAGAGCACTCGGACCACCACAGGCACCTCCAACATGAGTTATACCGAGCTGTCCATGCCCACCCTAGCCATGCCCACCCTTCTTCTCCCCCAAAGTCAAATACAATCCTGATGAGGCCCTCAATGAAATCAAGTTTGACACGCTGGTAGAGGGAGATTCCATACCACCCAAAGAGGCAGGACTCAGAGAAAAAAAGCTGGCGCAGCAAAACTGGCATTCCTAGCTTATTCTTAAAAAGAAAAGAAGTTTAGGTGAGTCCTTTCAAAACTTACCCCAGTATTTCTTCATCTTTTGTTGAGAGATGTGCCCAAAACAAGCAGAATTAAAAAGTAAATCCAAGTATGCCAGGTTTAGACTTTTTTCAGAATACAGAAAACAGTTGAATTCTCAACTGGGACCAATAGAGATGTGTAATACAGGTGATAACCTTGACTTATGACCACAATTAAGACCAGAATCTCTGTTGTTAAATAAAAAGTTAGTTAAGTTGAGTCTCACTCAATTTTATGAAGGTTTTTTTTTCCACATGGGTGTTAAGCAAATCACTGCTGTTGTTAAGCAAATTATCTACTTAGTGTATCTGGCTTGCCCATTGACTTCGCTTGTCGGAAGCCAGCTGGGAATGGCTGCAACCATCATAAATATGTGCTGATCGCCAACAGGGGTGAAATCTACTTACCTTCGCTACTGGTTCACAAATGTGAGGATGCACAGGATCTTCCACGTATGCGCATGGGCATATGGCAGAGCATCAAAAACGGACGTGATGACATCCAGGCGGGTGGACAGAGCCTGTTACTGAGCGTGCCTGCAAAGGTAGGTAGAACAGTGCGAGGGGGGGGGGGATCCGCTGTGCCAAATGATTTAGATTTGCTAGAAAGCAGAACATTTAAAATAAATCATGCATCATAGCAGATCATCAGAAATACCGGTTCGCCTGAACCTGTAGCATCTTTTTTTACCACCAGTTCGGGTGAACAGGTAGCTTTTTTTACTACCGGTTCAGGTGAACCGGTAGCATTTTACCCCTGGCTGCCAAGTACCTGAATGTTGATCAGGTGACATTGAGGGATGTTGCAACCATTATAAATACGAGGATAGATTGTACGTCTTTTTTCCCCCCAGGTCTGTTGTAATTTCTAACAGGTGCAAGTGAATGGTTGTAAATTGAGGATTATCTGTATTTCATTCACACAAGAGAGGAAAATTATGCCTTGGCAAAGTAGATGAAAGCTATTCTATCTCTAAAAAAACCCACAACTCTATGGAAGGTTCAATGAGATGCTAAACCTCATTGGCCAGCTACTCACATCAGAGTCAGAGATCTATCTTATCATTCACTGAGTCAAACTATTCACTAAGTCTGCATTACTATTAATCTTCTCATCGTTCCTATCATCTGTCTCCTCCCACTTGTCTGTATGGCTATACATTTGTTGCTTGTATCCTTATCGTTTATATTGCTTGTTTCCTAGTATGATTTGATTGCTTATGAATATCATTGTTGTACCTTATATGATTCATGACAAATGTATCTTTTCTTTTATTTACACTGAGAGTATATGCACCAAAGACAAAGTCCTTGTGTGTCCAATCACACTTGGCCAATAAAGAATTCTATTCTGTTCTGTTCTGTTCTATTACCCCCCTTAACATTCTATACAAGACTGGAGATTTTTTGATAACAGCCCCGGGAGCAGTAGAAAAGGGCTCACATCTGCAAGACACTTCAAGATCATAACTAGAGCTCTGAAGCCAGTTGATTTGAGTGGCCTCATTGAAGACAGTCTTTACTTTGATTTAGGAATGTGCTTCCATGGATGATTTGCTGCTCAAATCAAAGCTCTGCATGGCCCTAGTCTGGAGATGTTTCCAAACCAGCATAGACTCATGGTAAATGTCGTCAGTATCTTAAGAACAGAGACAGAAATTTCTATTGAAATTTCCAGAAAGGCTTCACACATCTTTGTGAAGGTCAGGATTAGGAAACTGTTAATTTAATAGCTAACAGAAACACGAAGGAGAAAATGTGTTTCACAATAGGGCAGAAAATTAATACAGAAGCAGCAATTTGAGGAGGAACCTTTTATAAGGGCATTAAAATAAAACGGCTCTGCCATCTCCCAAGGATCCTCCCAACTTGCATGATTTTAATGAAAGCAAAAAGCATGAAAAAGGGGGTTGTCTTGTTTAGCTAAGCCTTTAATGCAAGAAGGACGAGGTGATCTTCAAATTCTGTTTGCAATATGATTATGTTACTGTCTCTTTCGTATTCCACAGGAGCAGCATCTGGTGAGCATGCATTCTGAATTACAAATTCATTGTGGACATAAAATTAGCACAAGTTCAGGAGAGATGGCAAGAGCAACAGGGAAACAGCAATAGAGCTAAGTAGATTTATTGGCATATTTGCAGCTCACAGAGACCACCCAGCTCAGCAGCATCTTCCTCTGTGCCATGTAATTTCATGCTGTCAACATCTGAGTGATTCTAATAATAATAATCATTAAACAATGTAGGGACTAGTGTATGGAAAGGAAGTTAGCATGCATGGCTTTCTCTTGAAAAGTGTCCTCTCCTTTCTAAGTTCTACCGATGATCTCTGCTTATCCTGAAATTTTCAGGCAAGGAGTTGGGTCTACCCCAGGGGTGTTAAACTCATGTCATCACAGCAGTGTCACATGATGTACTGGGACTTTGTTCCCCTAAACCAGGTGTGGGCGTGGTCAGCATATGATGCATCCAGCCCATGGGTTTGGCAGCCCTGATCTATCCTATTAGTAGGAAGAGGGAGACCGATACTGCCTCCCTCTATATATTTGTTTTTCTATAATGACATTTAGGATGTCTCTTCTAGTGTGAAAGTAATACCAGTGCATTTAGATAATTTTGGATTCAATCATCAATAGACAATATCCAGCTTTACATCATCATTCTTTGAAAGTGATAATTTTAATGTTTACTCAATAAACTAAACAAAAATATACATTTTAATCAATTAGTCTAGAGTCCTAAAGATTTGTTTGTTATATATTTTTGTCATGACAATGTAGAAAATCAGTTTACTTAAACCCTGGTTTAATTAACCAGAGATAAGCAAGTCTCATGAACAGTGTCATAAAAGTACTCATTTCAAAACGGACTCTTCCAGTTCTGCTCTGTTTAGGATACTATGGGGTATGTCCTGCTTGATAGCACCAATAAAGCCACCTTCATAAGATGGCTATAGGATCCAAAGGCTGGACATGGTTTCTTCCTCCTCAAGGAGCATATCTTGGTATGAGTCGGGGAAAAAAGGACAATCTCCTTTCCTAAATAGTCTTAAATCTAGAACAGGTGAGAAAACTTCAACCCAATTTTAACAGGCCTGGTCGAACAATCTCCTCTGATCACTTGCTTAAATCCTATGTTCTTCACCTGGAAGGCTACCCAACATAAAGGGGAAAAGAGTAAGAGAAAATAGAAGCAAAAAACAGAGCAAAATGATGGTTTCATCCATCATTATTATGGCATCTCTGGTTTATCTTCACAGAAATGCAGTGCTTGACAGAAGAGGGGGGGGGAATCACCATTCCTATTTTAAGAGACATGGGTTTTCTTGAGTGGATTTAGAACTGACAAAATAATGAAACGGGGTACACTGCCCATTGTCTAGAGTGGAAGAACACTCAAGAGCTGCTGGGGATTGAAGTTCAGTAACATCAGCAGATCTGCAGTTTCTTCACCTCTGAGGTCAACATTCCAGATGTTTAATGATACAAGAAGAGGAGTGGTGGTAGTCCCAATCACACAATAGAGTAATAATTTTTCTTTTCTCATACAATTGCCCAGTGTTTCTCAGCCTTAACAACTTTAAGATGTGTGGACTTCAACTCCCAAAATTCCTCAGCCAGCATGACTAGCTTGGGAATTTTGGGAGTTGAAGTTCACACATCTTAATGTTGCTAAGGTTGAGAAACACTGTAATAGAAATATATAAAGAGTGTGACAATCCCTTTCCTCGAGCTTATTATCTAAAATAGGGGTCCCCAATCTCTGGGCCGCTATTCGTAACCACACCATGGAAATGGTGGGTGAGCGAGTGTGTGCATCCCCAATTGCACGAGCAGTGGACAATAAAGGCTTGGTTTGAAGAGCCAAGTTAAAGAGCACAAAATCTCAGCAAATATTGTTGCTTGTGAATTAAGTCTTTTTCTAAATAAATCTGATTACATTAATGTTGGTTTGGAACGCAGACCCAGTACCAGGTCTGAAAGAGCAAAATGTAATCAAAATGTTAAGAAGGAGAAAATTCAAGAGAATTCTTGCATTTAGCTCAGGAAAAGGCATGGCTTGACGAGAAACTTTGGACATGTATTATTTTATTTTCTGATAAATAAGACAATGGAATAGCTATAGTTATTATAATTAGTCTTGGATTTATGTGGGTGGATAACCTGCAGCCCTTTAGATATTCGCTGAATGGTTCTTAGCTATTTTTGCCAATAAAGCTAGATTCTTGGAGATGTGAATCAGCAATTATGAGATTTATCTCATATGAGTGTGATTTGGAAAGAAAAAAAAAACATCCACCCATCACTCACAAATACACCTATGGTTGCTCTTTCAAAGACATAAAGGCTGCATTCACAAACCACACTTAGCCAGATACCTTTTACAGGTCTAGTACAGGGGTGACCAACCTTAGCAACTTTTAAGACCAGGCAGCATGGGGAATTCTTGGACTTGAAATTAACAAGATTGGACACCTCTGATCTAATATGCAGCATACAGAGAAACTGCAAGTTAACAGACTCACTTGAGGGGTGGGGGAAGGGTATCCACTGATTCCCAATTATCAATTTAACTGAAGAGTACGACATGGTGACTTAACATCAAACTGCAAATTGTTTCCTATGCCTCATTTGCATCGTGTCACTATATCAATGTTGCAAATTGACACAAATGGCATTAGCCATCCCATTTACACAAAACCAGCGTACATGGTTGCAGAATTTGATCTTCCGCATGCAAAGTCTACTGTACTGTAGTTCATGAGTTGTGGTTTCACTGTGTTAAGATGGGTTATTTTTTTGCAACTCAGTGTTGTTGTGCCAACCAAATCATTTGATTAGTTTATGGTTCAAGGTACTCTGTGATCTTTCCACGTAGGTAAATTTAGTAACTGTTGAATGTGTCATAGAAATGTAATAACTAAGAGGCCAGCCTTAGTTATTTTGGGGAAAAAAGAAGAGAGAAACAATCCTGAAAATTTGTTTCTGTACTCTCACACAATTCTGGTCATAATTCAATTTATATGTGATGGAACTGAACTATTCAATTCCCCTTTTTAAACAGTAAGTCTGGTGGTTTCCTTCTGATGCCCTCTCCATTTCCTCATCCTTGTATTTTCTCCATCCCAGTTCTTTTTATGTATCATGCCTTATGTTAGGGGTCCCCAACCTGTGGGCCAGAGATAGGTTGCTGCCGGTTCGTCCTGGTTCGGACAAACTGGTAGCGGAATTCAGGCCTGAGTCACAGAACTGGCAGCGACCCAGGCCTGCCATGCCCCCATACTGGTTCCCTCCCTACAACTTGGCCACCGCCATTTTGGATTTTAGTGACTGCACATGCACAGTTCACTGTAAATTGTTCTGCGCATGCGTGAAGAACAATTTACATTGAACAGTGCACATGCACGCAGTGCATGTCTGGCATGTGTGCATTGAGAACTGTCAGTACCGCTGGCAGCAACCCACCCCTGCTGTGGGCAATAGCCTATTGGCCATGGGGCCACATGAGTAGCTGGCTGGTGTGAGCATGCAGTCCCACTCATGCAAGCATCACAGATGCTCACAGCCCCATTTGCATGGGAGCTCGCAGCCCCACTTGTGCGAGCATGTATGCACTTGCCCCTCCCACAAAAACATCCGCTCTTTGCCTATCTCCCCGCTCTGGGCCACTAACCCAGAAAGGTTGTGGAACTCTGAGTTATCTAGCTGCAAAATCCAAGGAAGCAAGAGTCACAGAGTTTTTAGGTAGGCGTCTTTAGGTACCCCAGGTAGGTGTTCAAGAGTAAATATGTAATCTTAAAAACTATAGTTGAGTTTCCTAGTCTTAGTTATTCTGAATTAAATAAAACAAAATTTATTTGGATAACTTTTTGCCAGACCACTTAGCACCTGAACAGAGTTTCTTTTTCTCATATGGACATCCAAGTAACTCACTCCTAACCCTCCCACCCATTCTCGCCTTATGCTCTAATTCAGACTGATGGAAAGAGCTCTCTGGCTGAGAAATTACCAGCCAGTCTGAAGCCTGATTATGTACCATTCGGCGCTATTATCTCCACACTGATATCTCTGAATGTTCTCCACTTCCCTGCTCACCCTATTGGATTTTAGTCAGAGCCTCTCTGTTTATTCTGGACTCTTTTCTTTCTCTCTCTCTCTCCCTATTATTTCTCTTTACTCTCTTGGCAAGGCAGCTTAGGTGAAAAGCAAAATAGGCATGAACTGAAAGTGCACGAGCAGTAGAAACAGTGCAGCATACAAGAACCTTCTACATTTTTTCTCCACAAAGAGAGTACTTTACAAACAAAGAAATAAAACTAAACTCAATTGGAATACCAGTAGTTAAAAGTACCATGTTAGATTTTAGCCCATCTTAGACATGGGGTCAACTGGTGACTTTGGGCTAGTCACTTTGTCTAAGAAATTCCCAACTTTTTTTTCTCTTTTCAAGTCACTTTTTAAAAATCTCTTGTTGAATATCTGGGCTCGTCCCTGTAGTTTCCTTGGCAACATTTTTTAAAAGTAGTTTGCCATTGCTTCCTTCCTGAGGCTGAAAATGTGTGGCCTAAGGTCACCCAGTTGGCTTCATGCCCAAGGAAGTATTAGAACTCACGCTCTCCTAGTTTCTAGTCTGATGCCTTAACCACTGCACCAAACTGGCTTTAAAATGACAAATTCAGGGGTATCAAACTGGCACCCCTTGGGCTGGATGTGTTACACATGGGCCACACCCACCCCAGCTCCACGAAGGGGGAAAAATGTTGTGATACATCATGTGACAGCAACACAGTGGTGGGTTCCAGATCCCGTTGCAACCAGTATGGTGCAATAGGGCCCGGCGTCCACTACATGAATGCACACAACACGTGCAGACACATGTGCATGTACCCTTACTTCCTGTGACGCCTCTGCGACGCTCCAGCTGCTTGGCAGAGTGTTGCACAGGCACCGTACGATCCATGCACAGAAGCACCAAAGAGCTCAAATACAGGTAAGAAGGGTGGACGGGCAGGCGGGTGGGCCCTCCAGAGCACCAGAACGGAATGGTACCTGGTGCTCCCGCCAGGCACCGGTACGCCCGTACCGGGGCATACCACCTGCAACCCACCACTGTGGCAACATGACACTGCAAGTTTGATATCCGTGGGATAGATTCAGCAATTGCAACAAGTTTTAAAAAGCAGCACATGAATGGAAATTGAAATATCTGTCATTTTTCTAGACATTCAAGAATAATAAGTGGTGTTATATGAGATAAATAAACTGTGTTACAGAATGCCTATGTATGAAAGGTTGTATTTAAACTGTATGAGTTCTGTTTAGCAAAGCTGATGATCAGCCTGAAGGAGATATTTGACTGAGCCAATATATCCTAACCATTAATTACAGGGCAATACTGTTATAACATAGCATTACACATTCTTTTTTGTGGAACTATAGTCCCTTCTGAATGCACAACTAAATAAACAGGTCCAGGTTCAACCTTCCTCCAGCCATTTTGGAGAACAGTGAGAGGAACAGATGGGGAAATAAGGGCTCCATCTTTTCATGTGCAAAACTCTGCTTTTTCCTGTACGGGGATCTCTGGCACTAAGCCAAGCATTAAAAAAACACAGAAAGTTTGAAAGTGAACCATTCCTAAAAACAATTCCAGTTAACTCTAAACAATATGAACACAACAATTCAATAATATTTTAAAATTGAACGTAATGTGAATATGAAACAACATGAACACAGCAATTCAATAATATTTTAAAATTATTTTCCTTTTTATTTATGTGTTGGTTGTGTTTTTTTCTATAATCTTGTCTTTCAATATTCAGGGGTTCAATTAGTTGCCTTTAAAATTTAAAGTTTCTTTTTTTTTTTAAATGAGACACAAAACATTGCAAGGAAAGAATATTTTTCTTAAATGAAATGAAAAAAAAATGTCTCACTTTCAGCGGGAGTGAAATAGAATGCAAACTTTGCCATTGAATCATTTCCTTTTGCTTTATATTTTTATTACACTCTTCCTTTCCCTGATGCTTTGCACTTGTTCTAATCAAAACTGCAAACACATATAACTAGACTTGGATTCTGGAGAGAGCAGGACACTGTGAAATGTTCCAAAACATCCTCGGCCACAGGTTTTTGAAAGAAGCCAGTCCATAACCAAAAATAGCCATGGTGAATGACATTGCCAATCAATATAGCTCTTTTTCTCACATCTTGCTCCAAGGATCTTTCTAAGGAAGTACTTTGGACTTCAGTGGGACCTTGTATAGTAACTCCAGTTCTGATGTTTCAATCTAAGGATTCCTAAAAGCAAGACTCTGGTAGCCACCCAAAGAGACTATAGGAGCAGATATCCTATAGTGTTATCAGTGCTGCACTGATACTTTGTGGTTACTTTTTCATCTTGGCTCCCTTTCACTTGCAATCTTTTTAGGAATGGAGGTACCGCTGGAATTTTAAGATCATTGTGGTGCCCTTCCAGAATGGCTGACTCAGGGACCATGGCCTGGTAAAAGGCTGAGGCTCCAGGGTGCTTTTTGTTACTCCGGTTCAACCTTGAAGGTGCACAATTAATTGCAATTTTAGAAGTTGAAACATTGATTTCCCCATCAGATCATTTTTTTTATCCAATATCTTTTATTAAACTAATCTTTAAAAAAGAAAACCCCAGATTAGAAAAAGAGCCTGATTCACATGAGGGAAAGATATAAGAGCAGAATGATATATATTGGTATTGAGATGTTATCTAATGTAAGCAATTCAACTCATGTATTCTCCAATACGTATAACTATTTATTAGTTGGTGCTAGCTAATTGACATCAAACATGTTTTTTTTCAAAATTTATGGTGATAATTTCTATGGAAAAAATATGGAATCAGGTAAGGTAACTTTCTATGAATGTAGCCTTCAAACACCACTGACAACAGATAAATTATTGAAGACATCATCAAATTTCATTGAAAGATGGACATACCATTTTAGTGTTTAAAGTCATGAAGCCACTGATTTCTTTTATTAAATTTTGAGGAGTCCTACAAACTTGAAGTATTTGTTCAAAAGGGCAAGACCTGTAACAAATGCTAACTATGCTTTTCTTACAATGTTGGAAACCAGAGTCATTTCTTGATTAAAAAAACAGTATGCAAATTTCAGGCATAGAGAGGAAGAATTAGATTCCGCCACAGCTTCCTTCTACCTATCAATCATCCAGATAATGTAATGCAGGAAGCATTGCCCTTACTATGTTTGCTTTGATTGCACACAATCAAAACCTGGCTAGCTTTTCTGATGGTATTACACTCACAGTGTGCTCTTTAATTTGCTATGATGATACCACAAGCTGAACAAGAAACAGCTATGAAATAATTGTCAAGAAGGGGAAATGCAAAATCAAGTTGTTGGTTTCAGGAGACTTAAGCCCCAAAACACCATTGTCATGAATAAAACAATTTGCCTGCAAATTGTCCCATACAGTTCTTGTCAAGATGGTTTTCATACATTAGAAGGGGTTGCATTCTCTAAATATGCTTGCTCCAACACCAAACATTTTCTTCTCATTTTCTGTAAAAGGTGATATGCTTGGACCTCTTTATATTGTATGCCACACAGACTAATTACACACTGTTTGAAATTAGCACTAGAAGTACTTGAAGCTATGAGCTGCTTAAAGCATGCTTGGTTTGCATAATCTATTCTGCTTCTTCTAATTATGAGAAGAGGCAAAGATAAGACAACTCACTAGAGTCCTATTCTTGATCATCACTTAGTTCCACTTATCTTCTGCTTCTCCAAATAATGTCAAATTTGTCTCTTTGAATTAAAAACTGAGATACAATGTTCTGTTTCCTACTTCACACATTTCTATCATTGATGTAACTGTAGTAAAACAAATAGAAGTTATCTAATGTATGTAAAATAAACTGAATTATCAGGATTAGTTGTTCTAAAATGGACTGTTGATGATAGAAATAAACTAAGGATACATTTACAAGTGTAACTAACAAGCAAACCACTACATTAGTAAGATACCCAGGTTGAAGTCACATATTGCACCAACAATATATGGTGATTGATTTTGTTTTAGATATTATGGATTTGAAGTGATTGCTGCTGGCTTACTGCTATGTATAGTGCAGTCTATAATGGCTTATTCTACAAAATATGATTGTAAAAGAACAGCTTAATGCAATAAGCAAACCCAACCAATTTGTACTAGGAAATGAGTAAAAGAATGGCAGTAGATCTAGCAGTTATCCAAAATAAGCACTTGGACATTCTTGAAAATATTAATGCTAATTTCAACATGCTTGAAGAAAAGACTGAAGGGGAGAAAAAAGAAAAGAAAAGCTCTACTAAGCACAACTCCTCAGATGCAGCATGAATGAAGAAATATGCCATATTAAAATTGTCAGGGGAAAAAAAAAACTTTGCCTCCAAATTCAAGTACAGCTCTCTAACTGGCAAGCCCATTTATTATTTTAAAATCATTTTGCTGTGTCTGCAGCTCTAGAAATCCTGGAAGAAAATCACATCCTGTTTGAATGACTTGAAATTACAGCTTAAAAGGACTTATGAAAACTGCTGATGTTCCTGTTTCCCTCTTTTTCTTTCTCACACGTACACATTTTTTTCAGAGAATGAGAAACTATACAATCTCTTCTATAATCTTATGGAGGGCTGTGTTACTAAGTAATAAAAAAAGTTCTTTCTCAGGGATATGTTCTCTTTTCTTCCTGCTTTCCTCTTTTAAGTAAAAAATAAAAGAGATGGAAATAAAGTAGCCTTGCACATTGTCTGAATAAAGTGAAAAGCAATTATCTTTTTTCCCAGTCTTTCTCTTATGGTTGTATCCTGCCTTGCCATTAATGAATCTGAGATGGGCGACAGGAGGCTGTCTCTCATTTTAACCTCACGAAGCTTCATAGCCTATGAGGAAGGCTATGCTGAGAGAAAATCAGTTCAGGATTGTGTAGAGCCATGAACTGATTTTCTCTCAGTTCTGCCTTCCTCACAGGTACCCAGACTTTGTATCTGACATGCCAGCCACACTGTCTGCCTGCCTGTCTGTCTACCTATCATAAGAACTAGCCATCTCCCTTACAGAGGGATTCTGGGCTGAGTACAATGAAATATTAAAAGCATAAAAATGATATATATATATAAGTTAAAAGATGCATGGAATGTTAAAATTCATTAAAAGGCACATTAAAAGGGAGACCTTTCAGGGCTCTAATTAGCACAACCGGGTGTACCTCTCTGCGCATCAAGCAAGGCTGAAGTGCTATGTTTTTACCCTTTCTAGAAGGCCAGAAGAATGGGGGGGTCCATCTCACTTCCATGGGGAGAGTGTTTCAGAAGATGGGGTCAATGGTAGAGAAGGCTCTCTTCTTGCACCCTGCCAGTCAGAATATTTTGGACGACAAGGTCCACAATATAACTTCCTTTCCTGACCAGATATTGTACCACTATAGTACAACTGAGTTTAACTGAGCTGCTCAGTTAAGAGTGTGATTGCAGCAGAGCATCGAGAACATATGATATGGAATGAAAGAACTTCATGGAAGTGCCTCTAAGGCAGGAGTGTCAAACTCAAGGCCTGGGGGCCGGATATGGCCCACGGGGTGCTACGATCTGGCGCATGGGGCCACCCTGGAAACAGTGAAAGACTAGCCCATGGTGCCTCTGCCAATGAAAACGGAGCTCTGGAGGGCCCAACCCAGCTCCATTTTCTCTGGCAGAGGGTTACAAGAGGCCATCGTAGTCGAAACCGAGCTTGGGAGCCTGTTTTCGCTGGCAGAGCACTCAGGCCACCATAGGTGCCACCGTCATGAGTGATGTTGAGATGGCCACGCCATGCTCACCTTGGCCCTGCAAGGTCAAATTTAACCCTGATGAAATAGAGTTTGACACCCAAGCTCTAAGGGCTAGCCGGCTAGCCTTGTGTCTGCAAAATTAATACACCTACGTATTTATATACATTTCCAGCTTTAACATATGTTGCTGCAAAGTTAGCTCTAATACTCTCACTTTGAGAGGTAAATGCTGCATTTGCTTTTCTATTGATTTCACTTTAAAAATGTGCCTCCAGGATATATATTTTTGTAGAACACAATATTACATATCTATTATTAAAAAGGGCAACTACAGCTCAATCATATTAGCCATAGTAACATACAGGTTTTGGTTACTATTGCTGCAAGACATTTTCCATTGGACAATCATACAAGCAAACAGCTAAAGTTATGGTGACAAAAAATTACAACTGAGTGAAGTTTAGAGCAGACTAGGGAGTATATATGTATCACTGAGGAAAAAAGACAAAGGTAAGTTATTTCATCTCTAACTCCCACACCTGAGGAGGCTTTCCTGAAGAGTTCAGGGCCAACCTGAAGGACCAGTTAGAACTGCTAGGTAGGCTTATCTGGAGAACAGATAAGAGAGTCATAATAGTTGTCTTCAAGTTTAAATGGACTCTCGTGGGCAATATTTTATTTTATTTTATTTGTTTTGTCAAGCATGTATAAGATAATAGATATAAGTATATACAAGATTATGAGTACATGAAATGGATATGACTAAATGGGGTTGTTAGGACAGGGATGGTATGCATGCCTCTTATAGACCTCTTAGGAATGGGGTGAAGTCAACAGTAGACAGTCTAAGGTTAAAGTTGTGGGAATTTGGGGAAAAAACTACTAAGTCAGATAACGTATTCCAGGCATTAACCACTCTGTTGCTGAAGTCATAATTTCTGCAATCGAGTTTGGTATGGTTTACCCTAAGTTTGTATCTATTGTGTGCCTGTGTATTGTTGTGGTTGAAGCTGAAGTAATCATTGACAGGTAGAACGTTGTAGTAGATAATTTTATGTACTACGTTTAGGTCAGACCGAAGGCAGCATAGTTCTAAATTGTCTAATCCCAACATTTCAAGTCTGGTGGCCTAAGGTATTCTGTTGCGAGCAGAGGAGTGGAGGACTCTTTCCATGTAATATCTCTGGACTCGCTCCATTGTGTTAATGTCTGATATGCAGCTTCTGATAACATTAGAAGCACTTGTGGATGAGACACAGTCATTCATGAGTGCATGCACACACACAATGTTGTTGTTGTTTTTTGCATCAACCGTCTATAAAGTAATGTAGCTTCAAACTTTGGTATATATTCAAAATGAAATAAAAAGATTAGAAGCAAAATACTAAGCAATAACAAAGAAAAATATGAATTATACAGCTTCATCTTTCGTTCAGTCTTTTCAAAACTAAAACTGTGTTCCACCAGGAAATTGTAAAGAGCAAGATGAAGATCAGATGCTTGAAAACTATAGAAATATGAACAGGGGATACTTATTTGTTATGAATCCTTTTAAATTCCAGGGACAGAAGAATTGTATTCATGGAAAGAGTTAGTCAACGGCTTGGTTGAACCTCTTCTGTTGTCTTGGGAAATCCTGAAGAATGATGATGCATCACATGATTGGATATCTTATAGAATTCTATTCTTTTCAAGAAATGAAAAAAAAATCACCCAGGAAACAACAAATCAGTCAGTTTGACATCAATATCTTGGATGTTTCTAGAACAAATTGAAAAGAGATTGATCTGATACTTAGCAAACAAGCACTACTTGCAAAAATCAGCATGCGTTTTCTAGATTTTTTTTTGCCAATTTATCTTTAATTTACTTTTTGACTGGATAAATACTTTCATAGATTGCAGGAATGCTGCATACAAAATATATATTTATTTCAGTCAAATATCTGACATGCTATTTCCATGATATTCCAATTAGTAAGCTAGTTGTGCTGGATGTCATGTCAATTGTGATATGTCTATGGTCTTAGTAATTGGTTCTCAATAAACAGGAGATAAATTAAGCAATGATTTTTTTTCTTGGGTTCTGAACTGTTCATTGTTTTACAAAGGACTTGAATGAAACATGGAATAAAGATTTAATCTGATCTGAGTGAGATAACTAATACATAAGACAGGAGGAAAAAAATTGAAATATGAACTGATGAATTAGAAAAATGAGGATAAAGTAACAACATGAAATTTAACAGATATCAAACTTATTCTCTTAGAAAACAGACATTAATGCACATGTAAATATCGTAAGGTACTTAGGAAAAATATCTCAATATAATCATTGATTATAAACTGAATTTTAACCAGAAATAATGATGTGGATACAATAAAAGGTAAAAACAAACATGATATGTATTAACATAAAAACAGTTCCAAAAACCCAGGAAAAAAAGAAATAATCAACTTCTTTCCCTTCAATGGTCATTTCTTATTTCAAGTATATGTCAAATTCTGAACACCATATTTTGAAATGAAAATGAAATAGGTGGAAAGATGGGGAAGAAGTATATACAATGAACTAAAATTAAGCTCTCTGAATATAAACTGAAGAAATTTCAGTTTAGTCTAAAAATATGTTTAATCTTGAGAACAGATTAGGTGGAAGTTATAATACATACTCTTAAAATACGTGAAAGGAAATCACACAGAAGACTACTAAGATCTATATTTAGCAGAACAAAGAGGAATGGATTTAATTTACAGGCAGGCAGATTCCAATGGACTGTTAGTAAAAAAAACTCCTATCAGAGAAGTTTCATATCGGAACTAATGATCCATTAAAGTAGTGTGCTCTCCTTCAATGGATGTTTCCAGAAGGAAGCTAAGCAGCCATCATTTTGGGATTTCTGTAGTGAGGAATGGTAGTACATACTATAATGAGCACACAATGTCCTGTAGCATATACAAAGTCCCATAGTCCTGTAGCGACTGTGGCTTGTTTTAAACTTGTTGAAAAACTTTTGAACATATGTTTGGTTGCACATGTTGAATGCTCAAAGTGTTTCAAGATCATAAATTCTAAACACTCAAAATGTTTCAAAGTCAAAACTGGTGGCACCCCACTGAATTGTAAAGCTGAACATGTGAAGAAGATTCACATGCGAAGAAGATTGGATATGCTCTTACTCCTTCTTTCCCCTGGACAAGGCATGGAGAAGATGAAGAAATGTGTAAAATTTGTTCAAATGTTAGATTTGCCCCTTTCCTCTTTAATATAGTCAAATTCCAACAATAAAAAAGAAAATGTAAGCTTATAGTCTATACATCAAACCCAAGCTGAATTATTCAGCTGTTGTTCTTTTTTTATTACATACACATATGATCACTCAACCCTTCCCCCACAACATTTGAGAGATCCTACAGCTTTCAATCACTTGGTTATGTTTCTTAAATTTGTCAGAGAGATAATAATCTTCAGCCAACTCACATGTAAAAGTAATAAGCTGACATTCTTAAATTTCACTACTTCAGAGAAATTAATGGCTCAGTGACATTATGTGTGCCTAAAATATTAAATCCCACCTGAATACAAATATGTTTGCCTATTTTCTTTTGTGATCTAGTGTTAATTCTGATGGGGAGAATGAGCTAGCAAACACATTTTCATTACATAATTAATAATTCTGACCAGTGGCAGATTAAGGCTCACTGGTGCCCTAAGCACTGACAACTCTTGGTACCCTCCCTCCTTTGTACATATTATACAAATCTTCATTGGTTTTTTCTTTCTTTCTCAACTTTGTGGTGCCCCCTTTGGGCCTGGTGCCCTAATCACATGCTTGGTCTGCATAATGGTTAATAAACCACTGATTCTGGCACATACAGGAAAGAATTCTGGGGTGATTCTTGCAGTAGCTTTAGACAGTAAAACACATAATAACACACACACACACACACACATGTGTGTGTGTATGTATGTGTGTGTGTATGTATAACCTGGACCTTTCTCTGCTGCACAAAGTATGTATTTTATATAAGAACGGCCCTCTTTAAAAGCCACATAAGGATGGGCTGTGTCAATATGAGTCTGATTTTTTAAATCTTTTCTTTTAAGCTGCAGAAGGAAAAGACAAGAGATGGCAACAACAACAAAAACCCTCCAGAAATTAAAAAAAAAACCTCTTTTGAGAATCCAGTTTAATGTGTTCCTCAGAGCTGTGTAACTGATCAAATTGTGCTGTGTTATTGCAAGTGGATTTGTCATTTCAAAAAGAGAAATAACACCAGCTCATGGTATTCTGATCGTTTATCTCTTATTACTTCTTATAGCCTTGCTAGTGAATTTGACTTCTCTAAAGGAATCATGTTCAGTTACTCCAAAGCTCATTGTCAAATAATACTGCTGGGACCATTCATTATGTAGCCTAAAACATCCACAATATATTCTGTGGATGGGGTGTTACAGAGAAGTCCTGGTGCATTCACAACCTTCCTTTCATTCAGGAGCTCTGAGTGGTATACCTTGCCCTCCTTTTATTTCTCCATAACAATAACTCTCTAGGTAAATTGTGTAGAAAGAAATGATTAATCCAAAGTCATCTGCTGAGCTTTTGAAGCTCTGGGTAGACTACAACCTGGGTTTCCCCAGCATTAATCTTATACAGTGTTTCTCAACCTTGGCAACTTCAGTTAATTTAGTTACTCTGGGTGGAATCTATGGCGGAGGGTTATGTCCTCATTATAGATACTTGTGTACATTTTCATTCACATGAAAATTCATAGCCATTTTTCTCATGCATTTTTACTTCAATGAAAGGTGTAATCTGATCAAAGGTGCTGTACTACCAAGAAAGTACAAAGTAAAATCCTCATAATTGATTCCGGGATGAAAAAGACTGTATATATTACGTGCTATGTACAAGTTGTTACCTTGTACTAGAAAAACAGTGTTAAAAAAGAGGCAGTAACCCTTATTCTGTGCCACAGCCACAGATGAATGAACAAGCATTTGAATCTAAACATTTAGAAAAGCCATCAATGTAGATGAGTTTGTCAGTTTTGATTTCCCTCACATTCTATTTGTTAATGTCAAATTGTTTCCATCACTCTCATTAAAAAAAAAAAAAAAGATAAAAAATATTGGTTTGTTAAAATATAAGCATAAAAAATTCTCATTCATTTGTAATTCCCACCTGTTAGTCTTTGTTTCCTTAGCAAACTATTCCATCTTCTTTGGCATATGTATTATGCATAGAAAGAAAGAAAACCTAACGGTACATTACTTTCAGAGATGGAGGTTCTGCATGGCCAATATGCTTCTTTCAATCTAAATCTTAATTTTCAGTCACTCATAAAATTCACTCAACCCAGTAGAGCTCAGACTCAAATGTCTCATACTGGGAAGCTAAATCAGAGTCCAGGTATTCTGGGAAGTCTTTAGAAAATGTTTTCATCGCTTAGCATCAATTGACATTGTAGATACTTGGTCCCCAAACAGAAGACTCCCCCCCCAGCTTTGTTGAAAAATATTTTTATGTTGTTTTCTGCTTTGATAGTTGATGGGGTTTTTTTCAGTATCTAACTGAGAGTTTTTGTCCACAGATTAATGGAGGGTAGGGATGTGAAGGAAAATTGTCCACTCAATTACGAGAGGTGCTATATTACATAGCAGACCACAATCTCATTGTGAAAAACATCTTAGACTTAACCTTTGTCATCATCTAAAAAAGCTGGGAACATCCTATTTTTTTTAAAAAAAATTCTTTACTAAGTATTTTCACATAACTAAAATGTAATCATGAAACTATATAGAGTGAAATTAAGAAAAACAAGAAAGTTGAAAAGTTGAAAAACAAAGAAAAATGAATATTTTTAAAAAAATAACTTCCCATCTTTATTGCAGTTACAAACAAATTAATTATCACTCCTCTGCTTTTAAAGATACAGCATAGTTCTGTCCTTCCCATATTAATAATAATAACAGAGTTGGAAGGGACCTTGGAGGTCTTCTAGTCCGACCCCCGGCTTAGGTAAGAAACCCTACACCATTTTAGACAAATGGTTGTCCAAACTGTTCTTAAAAACTTCCAGTGTTGGGGCACTCACAACTTCTGGAGGCAAGTTGTTCCACTGATTAATAGTTCTAACTGTCAGGAAATTACTTCTTAGTTCTAGGTTGCTTCTCCACTTGATTAGTTTCCATCCATTGTTTCTTGTCCTATCCTCAGGTACTTTGGAGAATAGCTTGATTCGCTCCTCTTTGTGGTAGCCCCTCAGATATTGGAACTGAGATATTCAACCCTTTTTAATCAGGAACTTCATCAATTACTTTTTTTTTCATTTTCAGCAAAATTGGAAATCTCTTATTAGTAAATATGAACTAAATGACATTAAATGGTCCAATAGTCTGGTTTCATATAAAACTACTTCCTATGCACCTAGCAACAGCACCTGTTAGCTGCATGCTTTCATGGAAGAAATTCTAGTCCAAACTCAGTTTATTATCAAAGAACTTTCAAACTGAAAACAGGTGTCAGCAGGGAAGTCTCTCAATTTGATCATGCTCCCAATTTTCAACAAAGTCATTCCGATATTTATATTGCATTAGATAAACCATTTGCAGGGTTCAGCATACCTTGAAGATTATTTTATTATCATATGCCCTTCTTTATCAAGTCAATTTCAAGTTCTTGCCCTTGACCTTGTAACTTGCTAACTTTATCATGTGTCCACATTACTGCACACACAAACACACACAAACTAACACACACAGAGACTTGAGATTCTCACAAAAATCATTTAAGGGACATGGGAACAACCAGTCCAAAACCTGCAGTTATCTCCCCCTCCCCAACCGAGGAAAGACAAAGAAAAGAGGCAAGAATGAGAAATTGTGTTGGGACATAATTTGTCATTCAGTTTTGAGGGAAGATCCTCACTCCAAAGTTTTATAGTCTTGGAGAATTCTGCCAAACCTACAAACAACAAGGAAACAAGTTCCTCATTAACGAATACATCAATGCTTTAAATCAAGATGCTCAGATTTACTATTTTAGTGACAGTGCTAAGCTATAAATAATGCCTCCCGGCTTCAGAAATCAAGTCCCATGGAAAGGAACTTGAGACAAAATCCTCTATTGATGGTTCCAGCAAACAATGACACAGGGAGGCAAGATTTCAGATTCTCATCATGGAAAAAAGGAAGATAATATATGATAATATACTTTATTTCCAATAAACTCTGCTCTGAAAGAGGCTACCATCCATTCTAAATTTCAGAGTTTAAGTATGTTCATAAACTTCATCTGAAGTACGTTCATCAAAGATTAGGCTGTGCTGATGAATAATAACAGAATATGAATGGGTCTCCTCCTTGCCTGAAATGCTGCTTTTGGACAAAGACACAACTTGCTTTTCATGTCTCCAAGTTAACAACTGGAGGGAGAAAATTGGTAATAAGATGTGAGGATAAAAGTGACAGGTACAGCTCAACACATCAGAGGTGTTCTGGTTTCTTTTTTGGATGTCAGGCTGGAAGTGTGAAACAAAGCTAATGACATACCTGCCGATACATCTTCTATGCAATATCCTATAAATAGGATAGACCATGTTCAAAGTGGATTAAAATGATCTCCTAATTTGATTTCAAATCCCAGAAAACCAATATGTTCTTCAGATCATTTCTAAAACCAATAGTCACATGTTGTCATATTTCTGTATCTTGGGAATTCTAAGAATTCTCAGACCACTCAAGCATTTTGTATTTTGGGTGAATTCTGGGGATTATAGCCCCAATATATTCACAGCAAGATTGGTAATACTAGCATAAACTATAGTGAACTAGATTGATCAATGCCACCAATTCACATTTTAAAAAAAAGTATAATTTCATGCCATGGACAAATTTGTAAGACACAGAGTCTACAACTCATAAAAAATGCAAGCATTTTCTCTAAAGACAACTGGGGAAAGGTCATTTACGTTTACTAGCCTGAGGACTTGGGTTGATCCTCTTCCCTCCTAACCAGAGGGAAAAGGAGCAGACACAGTTCAGGGCACCAGCTTCACAAAATGCATATGAGTGAAATAAATATTTGAGGAAATCCATTTTAGCTTTAAAGCTTTTATCAAGACAACTCTCCAGATGAAATCACGTTGGGATTGACAGAAACATATGAATTGGTACATTACTATTCTGAACAAAACCTTATTTTTCCACTAGAGTCTGAAATAAACATCACAATGAATTTAGCAACATACATAACTATATGAAGTTCATTCTCACAATGGTAACCCATTTGAAGACTTTTTCCCCCTCCAGAATAAACTTTACTCAGAAAAGCTGCATCATTAATATTTTACTGCCAAGCCCTTCATTCTAAACACCTGGAAAGTTTATGGGTATCTCTATGGCAGTAAGTATCATAGCAAAAATATTTTGGGCAAGAATAACAGAAACAACCAAATTGTTTTGGACTGGGTTTGCCATACGAAGTGAGATATGTCCTTGCAATTTTTATCTAAGAAATGTGAGGCTTCAAGAGCAGTAGCTTATAGAAATAAAAGAGGTGGGATATTTCCTTAGTACATCATTACCAAATTCATCAGACTGCTCACCAGCAATATCGCTTATGCTAACAGTAATGAACAAGACAAAACAGCAATTACATTTAAGAGAATTTATTTTAAACCATCAATTATTACTTCCAACCCCAAAGTGAGTAGGCATCTCATATTATGTTGTGGCACGCCAGCGGCCAGCAGAGCTGGCAGCAGAATCAGACAGTGAGGAGGTTGGGGAGGAGCATGGGCCAGTCCTGGAGGCTGGGGAAGGCTCGGACGAGGATTCTGCATCTGAGGCAGAGATGGGGCTGAGGCTGTCTGGCAGTGATAAGGTGCCTTCGGAGCTAGACAGCAATGAGGCAGAGGAACAGCTAGAGCCTGTTCCCAGTGTGTGCATGTGCAGAGCTGCCAGAAGAAAATAACAACTCAGAAATCAGGGTCGACTTTGGAGTAAAGTCACAGGTGGAAGGCGATTGGCCCCTCCCATAGGAAAAAAAAGAGGAACAAAAGGGGAGTGGACTTTTGCAGGAAACAATTTGTTCATTTGGTCATTAGATTCGTTTCAGGAGTATGAAGATCTGTCGGTGAATCTCAGAGACTCTCTGCCCAATCTTTCCTTGCACAGCACCTCATTTGGAAAATTTTTACACCGCAGCTTTCCAAGATAGATAAGGTCTATAGTCATAAATATTCCTTTGAAAGACTGTTTGCCAGCCTTGCTGATTTTGAATGAGAGGAATTCACATTTGTTTAAGAAAAGGGGTTTTGTCAGGACCAGGACTCTGCCTCCTGCTTTTTGGGGAACCCTAGGTCAGAATAGACTATGTGTTGATAAAAATAGCCATCAAACATATCAAGAAAATATAATAAATCTTAAGAAGAGTTCCAGTCAGCATAAATCTACTCTTAAGTACAATATTGAACAAATTAGTAAGGCAAAGTTCTGTTTCTTTTTGAAGAATTATTTTTGAAGCCGTATAATTCATATCTTGACTTTGAAGAGCAGGATAGGAAAAGAATTGAGGTTTACTATGAACAGGCAAGAAGACAGACTAATGGATTATCAAACAAATCTGCTCAGAGTTCTTATTGGAGGCATAAATGGCCAGGCTCAAAGAAATTCTACTTTAGACATGTTATGTGAAGGCTGAGCTTTTGAGACGACGCTCTAATGCTAGGAAAGATAGAAAGAAAGATAAGAAAATGGTGATCAATTGGATTACAGGGATAATGTATACACAGATGGCATATCTGCAAGACCAGGTTGGGAATAGGTCATCAGGGAGAAAATCTATATATGTAATTGCTATTAGTTGAAAACTACTTGGTGGCACATCAATAATTCACCTCAATTTCTCATTTTCAACTTTCCTAACATATGACGTGTTTATATACAACTTTGGTTGATGTATGTCTGTATTTACATGATAAATTTAACCAGGTCATTTGAGACATTTTTTCTGATGCCCACCCAGGCTTTTCTTGTAAATTTGATGAAAATTATTTTTTTCTACTCCAACTGTTACTATTTAAAATAGTCCCTAACTTTCAAAATGTCTTATTTTAATAGATAATCATTTCGTACCAAGTCCATCATGACTTCAGCAACTTCTACCTCATTATCAAGTTTAGGACTTAAAGCAAGGACAAAGTCATACTTCATTCTGAACATACAATTACACATTTCCTGGTTGCTGTTTCAGACAAAAAAACTACAACAGCATTATAGAATAAGAGACTTCTGAACTTACATATGGCAAAAATTTTCCAGCTATTTTGGAAGGTCTTAACAGATACAATGATTTTGACACATTACAATTGTTAACTGATGAGGTAGCTGTAATCTATCTTAAATGTAACCTGCATAACTACCATTTCCCACAATCTCACCTCATCTCTATTTAAAGACATCAGTTTCACCACTCCATGCCTCTGAAGTGATGGTTTCAGGCTGTAATACTTTCCAGATGTTGTTCTTCTAGTTGTTAATTGGTATTTGGTATTGGTATTTATTCGATTTGTAAGCCGCCCTATTCCCCGAAGGGACTCAGGGCGGCTGAACAAAAACCAGGGGAAGGGGAAAAACAAATACAAAAAGTAAAACAACAGGACAGTGATACAACAGTTTAAAAAAGCACAGCAAGCACAGCAAATTTGAGTAGGGGGGGGGAACTCAACCCAAGGCTTGCTGGGACAGCCAGGCCTTAACGGCTGTCTGGAAGGCCTGAAGGGTGGCGAGGGTCCGAATCTCCACGGGGAGCTCGTTCCAAAGGACATAATGGACATAACTGATTAAAAAAACTGCAATTTAATTTACTAAGGAATAATCCAGTGGTCATTCAAAAATGAACAGAACCCAATTTTCAGAAAAATCACATTCTTTTACAAATATATTCATTTTTTCCAGTGCATATTTTTCACTGGGGAAAGAGGAACACCAAAGGAGTCCATGGGATGTGTTTTGACAGATTTTGCAAATCAGCTTCCCTAGCAAACCCATGGAAGATTTCCTTTACATCTCTAGTTGTCAGCATTAAGAGACAGCAGTGATCTACAAAGAATGCACTAGAGGAATGGGGCCAACGTTATGGGTGATCTACGGAAAAAGGCTTTTAAAATGCCAGAAGGCACAGCTGAAAGCCTCTGTCTTCTAAATATTAGATGCTGGCAGGCACATTACAAGTAGATTTTGAGCATTTCAAAACTATTCCATTTTCGGTCTGTCAAACAAAATGCATGTCCATTCACAGATTTTCTTTTTTACTTTCTTCCCCCCTTTCTTTTTTTAATACCGCAAAAGCTTCATCCTGCAATATTTTGCTGGCTCACCAGCTCATTCATCCCCTGCCTCCTTGTAAGCACCATGTCTTATGTTCCTTTTTGAGGGGGGAACTTCAAAGTAGCTCAGCTGCCCATGAAGCTAGAAAGGCGGCAGGCGGATGCTGGTGGGAAGCAACCACGAGGGAGAGAAAAAAAGCAGCTTTTTCCATTTGAAGTCCCTAGAAAGTTCCTCTTAGCATACCATGGGGGAAAAAAAGAGGAAAGGATCACATCTTTTTCTCCCAGAATACAGGCAACTTTTCTGTGCTCTTCATATGCACCAATGTGTTTAGTAGTAACCTAGTATGCAGTACAAAACAAGACAAGCAACGTTACTTGTCTGTTTGAAAGAAAGTCTGGGAATTATAAAGGAAACTTGCTGCTCTTTGGATCTTCAGGAAAAAAAAAAGAAGTATATAAAAGCCCTCTTTAACTCCTCACTTTTCCGCTTTCTCACCAAATAGAATTACACACAGGCCACATTCCTTTCCTGCTCAAAGCGAGCTCTCAAGCTCACATCCTAAGCAGGATTTCAGTTTACAAGAGAAGCCTGTGACTGGTACCCAGTGAGTGTGCTTTGAAAGACCATCCACTATTTTGGACAAGTTTACTCATTGAAGAGTCTGGCAAAGACCCAAACCTTCTTAACCCCCCCCCCCAAAAAAAAAGTCTGAAAAATGCTGTGAAAACCTAGGGTGAAGGATGATCCTCCTGCAAACCTCATTTCCAAAACTGACATAAGGAAATGGTAAGAGAACAGGAGGGAAATTGTCAAAAAGTAGCATTGTTTTTTTCAGGGAATGGGGAAGCAGCTGAAATCTAAAAAGATAAAGAGGGGTGTTTTCAGCAGCTATCTGTTACAGAATCTCTAAAAAGTCATCCCTAAAAACTGCCACCTGTTGTAATGGAAGAAGTTTTCTTTTAAAGGGCCAACCAGTCAAAACCTGAAAGAATCGTGATGGTGCATTGGTTAGAATGGAGTATTGCAGGTTGATTCTGCCCACTAGCAGCAGTTCGATCCTGATTGGTTCTAGGTTGACTCAGCCTTCCATCCTTCTGAGATCAGTAAAATGAGGATGCAGATTGTTGGGGAAAAGTGGTGACTTTATAAACTGCTTAAAGAGGGCTATAAAGCATTGTGAAGTGGTATATTAGTCTAAGTGCTATTGCTATTTTAAGAAAGGAGTACGTAATCATCTGGAAAGCAGAGTCGTCAGTCTGTTGGTAACAGCGTTTCCCCCACATTGTGATGCAAACATTTCTATTTGAATTGTTTTTCCTTATGTAGCTATGGATATCTGCAGACAATATGAACATCTGCACCTTTTGCTGTCTTACGCAAATTCATGTTCTTGATTTCTATTTGGTGGCTCATTTCTCATTTTACATAATCATCCAAGTCTGATGGCATCTTCAAAAATAAGCAAAGGCAGATCACACTACCTCTCTTTTACACGGCTAAAACTGTAGGATCTTTATTTATGTATTTAATATATTTGTAAATTGCTTCCCATTATTGTGAAACTTGAAGCAGTTTATAATAAAACAATTAAAGCACAATGATACAACAGTGAGTTAAAATAGTATAAGAGTAGCACATTCAATTTAAAAGGTGGAAGTGGAAAACAAAAAACCATTATAAAATAGAAACCATTCATGCAACATTTATGTAAAAATGTCCAGGTGATGAGGTAAATCTCTACAAGTGCTTAAAAGAGATTATATTAGAGATTATGAACTTCAGAATATTCTGCAGTTAAGCAGTCATCACCCTTGAATAACCACAGGATAATTTTCTGTGGGGCATCACCCAAGCGGAAGGAAACTTTCTTAATTATTTTTCCAAATAGTGGTCAGATTTGCAACCATAAGGATTACCTTTCAGATATTCTGTTCCAGATGTATGGTTTTGAGATAATATGTAGTATTGTATTATTTATCAAGAGATCCAGTTTGGTATAGCAGTTAAAGCAGCAGGATAAAAACTGTGAGAGCATGGGTTGTAGCCTTTATTTTGGGTAATCTTGGGCCAGTCACTCTCAACTCTAGGAAGCAGGCAATGGCAAACAGTTTCTGAAATCTTGCCAACAGAACTGAAACAACTTGTCCAGGCAGTTGGCGGGAGTCAATACTGACTTGAAAACACAAATGCATGTAAATGGACACACACACACACACACACACACACACACTCACAGGAGTCTTGAACTTGCTTAGTTACTAACTGTCATTGGTACAGTTGCTTCAAGGGTGTAACAAATCAGTAGCTGGCTAAGCAACCTGAGTTTCATTTTTGCTGGGATAAGCACCATGGGCCAGTCCTTTGCTGTTTCCAGGGTGGCCTCATAGGCTAGATCTAAGCACCCCATGGGCCGGATTCAGCCCACAGGCTTTGAGTTTGACACCCCTGATAGAGTGCTTTCCTTCTCCTGCAGAAAGAGTATACAGCACGGGTGTCAAACTTTCAGCGTCACGTGGCTGTTATGTAACATATCACAACTTTTTCCCTTTGCAGAGCTGGATTGGGCGTGTCCTGTGGGCCACATCAAGAACAAAAGCAGAGTCTTGAGATAGGGCAGATCCATTGCAACAGCAATGAAAAGATACTTAATGCTCCAGACAAAGAGGAAAGACCAATACAGTCTCTTCAGATGCTACTGAAGGACCAAGAGACATCACATTCTAGCCTTTAGAGGGTTATATACAAAATTCCATAGTTTGCAATTACTGGTTTTCTTCTCTAATTACAGTTTTATTTTCTAATATCTTAAATCAAACTAGTCTATCAATAACTACATCTGTGAATTTATGCCTTAGTTTTGTTCTGAACAAAGCCTGACAAAAACAGCTACATATGACAATATTAAAATAAAAGAACACAACCAGGCAAGAATTATTAAGTAAGCAAGTATTAACTATCAACAATTCACTAATCTGACTTCTTCATGTTCAGTGTGATACTTTGTTATCACAATGGAAAGTTTCTTAAGATGGGATATGTGAAATGACCACAAGATCTGAAAGAGAACAAAAGATTTTAGGTCAACTTATGAAAGATAAAAGATGAATATAGGCAGAAATGTTTGTTCTGTTAACTAAAAACATAACTGCCTTATTACTCTGAAACATGGTAGCAGTGGTGCTGGAAAAGAGCACACAACTGAAATAATTTTTGGAAACAACCAGGTGCTGAAATTTCCTGAGATCCTTAAAAAAGAAAAACCTAGCCTGGTACAGGAAGGGATCTACTAGAAACAGAAGCCCTAAATAGATCTTTCCATGCCTGATGAGGATCAAAGTAGGAAAATGAACTTCCTTTTAATATCATTGGAAAAAGTCAGAAAGATTTGTATTAGATGAAAGCTCCTCACGACATCCACGGTGTCTTCTCTGCTGGCAGCATTAGAGGCCTACTATTGCCCAGGGCACAATGAGACAGTGGAAAGCTATAAATTGTTTACAAAAAATCAGCAGACAGGAGAAAGATTGAGAACTTTAGCAAGCAGATGAGATTGTGGAGCTTGAAGATTCATTGATAAGGATGGAATTATTTGTGACATGCTGGAGTCCCAGGTGGAAAAAACATCTGACATAGCCAAACACTTGGATACTGCATACAACACAGACAAGCTAAAACATCTCAATGATCAAACAATTTTTCCATGGTAGCAAGAACCAAAAGAGTTTTTGTAGCAGTATAAAACTCCTTATAAAGAGTTTTTCTTTCTCATTGGCTCAAGGTTGACTCAGCCTTCCATCCTTCCTAGGTTAGTAAAATGAGGACCCAGATTGTTTGGGACAATATGAGGACTCTGTAAACCACTTAGAAAGGGCTGTAAAGCACTGTGAAGTGGTATATAAGTCTAAGTGCTATTGCTATAAAGGTAGCAATAAGGATTATCATTACTATAAATGAAACTAACATAAGCAGAACTCTCATAGAAAAGAAGACTTCAGGCAGATTAAAGACCTGCATAGGACCTAACCCCGTAATGGCAAACCTATGGCATATGTGCCAGAAGTGGCACACAGAGCCATCTCTTCAGGTACACCAGCCATCACCCGTTGCTCTTCCGGGTTCCAGTGCACACATGCACGCTGGCCAGCTGGTTTTCACACATGCTTGCACACACACAGGAAAACCAGGTGAGTGGTGCACATGTGCATGCCAGAAACTGGAAGCTGAGCTTCATGGTGCATGCATGCACCCCGGGGAACTGCTCTTCCAGTTTCTGGCGCTCCCCGTGCACGCTCTCCCGTCTCAGTGCCAAAAAGGTTCACCAACCTGACCTAGCCCATTGAGCCCGCCACTCAAACAATGTCATTTTCCTGTGTCTACGGTTGTTGATATCCTACATAATATTTCCTAAGGATGAATATTTACAGGCGGCAACATCATCAGTGGTTTCTGGCCTATAAAATTTACTCACACCAACTCACATTTTGCATTCTTACTCCAAGACTAGAGAGATAAGCCTTCTGTTATCTCTTTCCCTGGCATACAAACAAGTTCAAAGGAAATTAAACCAAATACCCAAAGACAATACCTTGATTTTTGCAAAAGGGGCAAATGATTTAAAGGCAGAAAAGGACTCACAACTGCAAGGTAAGGTTCTTTCTCGGTGTTGCAAAGAGAAGAACATATACTGGAACCAGAGAAAATGAAACTTGGTAGTCAGACCCAAGAGACATTCACAAGGCATGTATTGTCAGCAAAAGAACTACACCTCAAGGGAACCCAGTGGGGGTGAAATGCTATCAGTTTGGGCTGGTTTGCTGGAACCAGTAGTAAAAAAATGTGACTGCTTTGGGTGAATCGGTATTTCCGACGATCAGCTGTGACACATAATTTATATTAGCTAGAATTATTAGATTTCCGGCTTTCTAGCCAATATAAATTGTGTGGCATAGTGGATTCCACCTCCCCACCCCTTGGTGTTCTAGTTACTTTTACAGACTCAGAAGGCTTCAAAAGGTTCCTTTTTTAATGCTGTGCAGTCGTGCCTCATGTGCACATGCACGCTTGGTAGCAGACTTTGGAGGATTTCACCTCTGGAACCCATGCAATTCAAAATATGTCATCATCAAAAGAGGTGGCTTGAATATTGTGCTTCAGGAAATGATAAAGTTCTTGGGGGGGGGGAATCTGTCTACATTTGCAACTATAACAGGACTACTAACTGTCCTGTAAAACAGACAGTAGAATAGGAACAATCAGATTCACAGTAAAATGTGTTCAAAAGATTAAAACAGCTATTCATTAAATGCCTGTCCTAAAAAGCTACCAGGCGAGAAAGACTGTAAATGGTGTGATGGATCTTAAAAAGTACTGGATGGGGTGGTCTTTTCTAGGAGCCACCAGCTGAATATATAAGCAGAAGCCTGTCAGCATTGAACAGAAGAAAAAAAATGCTGCTGTTATAATGTTTGAAATAGAGCAATTTACCAGGTACATTTATGAGCAGTCAGAAACCCTGTTTTCAGATCACAAGCAACTAGGAGCAATTATGACTAAACTCTACCTTAAAACACCGAGGGATTCCAGTGCATGCTGATGCATTTACCAAAATATCATACTGAGAACAGATACTGTCCAGGAGAGTCTCAATTACGTTGGCAGGCTCTCCGAGTTGAGCCTTCCTACTCAATACTGGAGAAGCTTTACAGGAACATTCAGCCAATAAAATTTCCCAAGGAAAACAACCCAGCTACAAGAAATTAAAGAGGCCACAGAGTAGAATGCACAACTTCAAGTGCTCAACTCATAATTTTGGAAAGATGAACTGGATATAAAAGCCAAGTGTCCATAGAAGCAGAAGTGCATTTTCCTTTTAAGAACTTAGTAGATCCTCCTACCAGTGGTGGGTTTCAAATTTTTTACTACCGGTTCTCTGGGCATGGCAGGGGAAGGTTACTGCAAAGTCCCCATTTCCTCCCAATCAGCTGGTACGCGGGAGGCAGAGAATAGATGGGGATGGGGCCAGAGGTGGTATTTACCGGTTCTCCAAACTACTCAAAATGTCTGCTACTGGTTCTCCAGAACTGGTCAGAACCCTCTGGCTCCTACGTATCATCTGAGACACTTGCCATTCCAGCCTCATTGTGCTCTGCAGGAAATAAAGTACATATTACACTAATACCATGGGAGCTGAGAGCTGTTTTTATTGAGTTCAAGAATGTGATATGGATCTGAGATGGACACATCGCTAAATGTGGCATATATGAAGAAGTTGTAAAACCTGCCATTCTTGAGAGAAATATTAACTGAACAAAACCTTAAAATGACATGGAATTCAAAGTAGGCCAGATAAGATTAGCACAGAGTTATTTATCAAGTCATATTATACACCTGAAGATTATTGTGCCAATTTCTGGTACAATTGATTGTCTGTAAGATCCGATAGCCAGAGAGATGTGATCCAAAAAGTAAAGACACACTGTTCAGATAATGACATTCCTTACCCATTTTTCAATGACAACTGCCCCCACTCCACAATTGATGATTCAAGCTTTTTTTTTTTTTTTTTTGGCAGCAGTGGAAATCTGACTCCCAGTGAAAAATAGCACTGGGCAGCACAGTGAAGGCTGTATACGTGCCACTCTGAGTCCCATTACCTGCTGGAAAAGAGATTTAGAAAGGAATGGTCAGCAACATTCTGAGCAGATGGCCGCTTCTTTTTCCCACGGGGGCGCACCGGGGAATATTTTTTTTCCTGAAATATTTTTTTTCCTTTACAACCTTTGGTCTGTTTTGTTCAGCTTCTCCCCTCAGACCAAATTTATTATCTTTCTCTTCAGTGTTTCCCTTCTGATGGAGAGACAGGCAGAGTCTGGAGCCTCTTCCTTAATATTGTTGTTGGATTGAAAAGAATGATGAAAAAAATAAGCCTATCATGTATGTACGTGGACAGGTATATTAACTTGAAGATTCCAGAAACTTATTGGATAGGAAGCTTTCAACTGTGGGAGATCTAAAGCAGAAGTAAATAAAATCCTTTATAAGTAAAATCTTACAAGTATTTTATCATAAGAAAAAAAACCTATTTATTTGTTTGTTTGTTTATTTTTATCTCACCTTTTTATAAATAACTCAAGGTGGTAAACATACCTAATACTCTTTCCTCCTCCCATTTGCCCCCAAAACCAATCATGTGAAGTGGTTTGAGAGTAACCAAAGGTGGGACTTGAACTCACAATCTCCCAGTTTCTTACCTGGTGCTTTAACTGACTGATTGTAATCATCAAATTAAATTGAGAAGACATGGGGCCAATTCTAAACAAGGTATCCCAATTCAACAATCTTATGTTGTGCTCTTGAAATATATTTTGCTTCAGTACAGCATCCCAGAGATCAGACATGGGTATCATTTTCATTTGTCACTCTTGTTCTTATCAAGAACAATTTGTCTCTACAAATCAAAGAAGAATTCAGATTGTTGCTAGTCATGGTATAGATTAAGAGTAAATTAAGGCTTCATCAGAGATCAGTTGATTAGATTAAGCAACTAAGGGATCCAAGAACAATGAGGAACATGTGTGTGTGTGTTTTGCAGACTTCATGTCAGTCATTCTGATCTGACGGTCATATAAGCAAATAAATAAACAAGTAACAAATAAGCAAGAAATCTAGATCGTTTTTTCTGATGTCACATTGCAGTGATGCCTTACTGAACCATGATAATACCATCAGTGATATTTTTACATAATCTTAACTCTTATTTTATTTTTATTTATTTATTATTTGTCAACAAGTATAAGGAAACAAGTATGAAAACAAATGAAAAAAATGGCACAAATAAATGGATATAAATAAGCAAAACATAGCCATAAACACATAATCTGATTGGCATCACAGCGAAGAGACTTGCAGAAACCTATACTGGCATAATCTACAAATGACAATGGCTGAACAGCGCTGTTAGAGAACCTGCATGCACTATTCAGTTGTCAATTCAAGAAATGCACGAAGACATTCTCTATTGTAATCAGGGGTGAGATCCTACCGGTTTAACAACCAGTTCGCTGAGTGCGTACTTTGCACACTGAGCACCCATGTACTGTTTACAGATAAATCACCTTCCGCATTACTGCTGGGGAGGAAAACAGCTGAGGCAAAAATCTATTCTGCAGCAGCTGTCAGCTGGGCTTCAGAAAAGGGAATACAGAAGAGTATAGTGCAGGGGCAAGCGGACGGGCCCAGCTGAAAGTCAGAGCGAACCGGTTCACTGCCAGCTGATAGTCGGAGCTACCGGTTCACCCAAACTGGTCCGAATCGGTAGAATCCCACCCCTGATTGTGATGTATTGAGATTCAGATTGCTAACCTTCCCGGAGGCTTTCATAAACCATGGATTTTCCCTCCAACTTGGGACCAGGAAGTTGGGTAAATGTAAATGGTTTGGATTGTTGAACATGTTGGATCTGGCCTGTTTTATGTTGCTTTATGTTTTGCTTTTTCAGTTTTTAAGTTCATGCTTAACTTTTTCATATTCTTAATACTATGTTGGCTGCCCAGCATTGTGAGATGAGTAACCATATAAAGTGCAAAAACAAAACAGGAAAAAAAACCCACAAAAATGTTAACAACAAATACAGGAAGTCCTTGACTTACAACACTTCACTTAGGGACTGTTCAAAGTTACAACAGCACTGAAAAAGTGACTTATGACCGTTATTCATACTTACAACTATTGCAGCATCCCCATGGTCATGTGATCAAAATTCAGTTGCTTGGGACTCACATTTATGACAGTTGCAGTGCTCTGGGGTCATGATCCCCCCCCCCCCGACAAGCAACGTCAATGGGAAAGCCAGATTCACTTAACAATCGTGTTACTAACTGCAGTGATTCGCTTAACAACTGTGGCAAGAAAAGTCATAAATGGGGCAAAATTCACTTAAGAAATGTCTCGTTTAGCAACAAATATTTTGGGCTCAATTGTGGTTGCAAGTCAAAAACTACCTGTATTTGCAGATATCTTTATATATTTATTGCAGTTCCATAGAAGCATAAAAGCTTGGAATCATCTCGCTATGGACTTCTCACCGGTATAACAATTAATTGCAGTAAATATCAAGAATTAAGAGGTTTAAATAAAATATGCAAATTTCAGCATTTATCATTAGAGCAATTTCTGGATAACCATTGCTGGGGAAAAAAAGATAGTGTTCCCTACTTCCAAGCTCCAGTTGTTTTATGATGACTGGTCTTGTCTCTTTGACAATGAATTACAAAGAAATAATTTGGTATGGAAGGAGCGAGTATCCCCTCACTTCCTTTCTGCAAGCCAGATACTTAAAGGGTAAGCTGCGGTATATTTAGTTATGGGTTTGCAGCAACTATCTGAGGACCAAAATTTTGTTTCAGGTGAGAAAAAGTGAGAAACGGAGGCTAATGAGGCAAGGTAAGTGACAGACCATACATATAATGTATAACCTAAAATAGTAACAACGGCAAAAACAACAGCAGCATAAGTGAGCAAATAAGTAACTTGAAAAAAAGAAGTGTTAACTCGCAGGACCACTTATTACACTACTACATTCAGGTGATGGCACGATACACACAGATGTTTTAATTCAAGACTAAACAGGCCTAAGATACTTTCACAAAAGTGTAGATGAAGTCTCCTGTGGAGGAAAAAAAAAGGAAATATCCTAATGCCATTCATAAAACCTGCCCCAAATATTCTATCACTGCCTGTTTGCTGAGGCCCTTGCCTTCCAAATCATTCTGCTTGTCTATCTATCCAACCAATTTGTTTTGGAAATCAGAAATAGTACTTAAAGTAAAATATGAAGACTTAAGGATTAATTGCTAAAAATTAAAGAACAGAAATTTAAAGAATTTGATGAGGCAAAGAGATAAAAATCTTTAGCCTTTGTGGGTTACAGTGTTAAGGTGATCCAGTCAGAATTCAGAAGTAGTGTAATATACTTACCTTCTAGGTTTTAATTCAAAACATATCTGTCTTCTAACCTTTAATGGGGTCCATTATTCTAATTAGTCCTCGAGGTACGAAACACCTGAATTTTGATCATATATTTGGGGATGCTGCAAAAGTCATAAGAGTGAGGATGGGTCACCTTTTTCAGTGGTGGTTCAACTTTGAACGATCATTAAAGGAAATTTAGAACTACTGACATTTTCATAGTTGCTCCACATCCATGAACATGGAGGATCTCCCATGAACTCCTTCCCTTTATGTACTTAAGTTTCATAAGAGGAACCCTACAATTACAGACTTCACCATCACTGGAATTTTGTCTAGATCAGGGGGGTCAGCAAACTTAAAGACTCGAAAGACCAACAAAGGTTTCTAAATGGAAGCCCCCTCCTCCATCCAATTCTGGAGCCAACTGGAAGTCCAATTCCACCAGTCTCCTCCTAGCACGGTGTCCTTTTTCCTCTCTGACCCCACCAAAGAGTCCTTCCTGGTTCCCCCACCATAGAGTCCCTCCTAGCATGGCATCCTTTTTTCTTCTACCTGTCCTAACTGAAAGCCCCATCAATTGTGGTGCCGATCGGTGACAGGGAGCCACAGCAGAGGGATGAAAGAGCCACATGCAGCTCCAGAGCCATGGGTTGCTGGCCCCTGGCCTAGATCACCCAGAATCTTTGGTGATCCCTTTGTATGTGGTACCCTTTTGCATATATATATATATATATATATATATATATATATATATATATATATATATATATATATATATATATATATATATATATATATATATATATATATATATATATATATATATATATATATATATATATATATATATATATATATATATATATATATATATGAAAGATCACTGAAAGGCTGCTTCATGGCCTGTTGAAGTGCCTCAAGAAAGCAAATCTGTTCTCTGATTCTCTTCAGCAAAGTGGTCTCTTTGCTTCATTGGATCACTACAACATCCATTTGTGTACATCGTGTCCAATGAGATACATTCAAACAAAGCAAAGGTCCTTGTTGGAGTGACTCACTGAAAGTGTGTCTATGTGAAAAAACTGCTGGGTTCTGCACTACTCCAAATAGCTGGGGGGAGGGGAACTGTACCCAGAATGAAACAGTCCATTTTCTAAAGATGAAAAGCCAGAAATAAAACATGAAACCTAGTGTTTTGCTCTTAGCACAGCTATGTGGAATACAGTGCATCCTAACCTCAGAAGGGAACAAATAATAAGGCATTTACATAGTGCTTTTTATCACCATGGCAGCCATAAAGGAAAATAACACAATTTCTGAAAACAATCTGAATTCACATTAAATATTTTTGCTACCAACCACTATTTTAAAATGCTCTTAATGATACCTCAAATACAGGTTGTCAGCTACACACAGAATGTCAAAAGGTTTTGTATACATGAGGCATGGGTTTGGGAAACGTAGGAGTTACTTAATGCAAGCTAAGTGCAAGCTAGGTGTTTTAAGACTCTGTCCATAGGCGAGCTATTGTCCTCCAGGTATTTAGATTGTTATAACTTCCAGTGTCCTGTCCTGACCAAACTGGCTGGACCTGAAGAAGTTGTAGACCAAATTATCTGGTTTGGACTATCAAACAAACTAACTTAGTTGCAGGTCACTTTGTGATAACAGCACTTCATGGTCAGACTCTACAATATTTAATCTCGAGCCATTCTGTTACTAGTTTGAGGGAACTACCTTCAACCCAATTTTTCCCTAGCCAATTTTAAAAACAAGAACTTAGACATTTCTGTTGCCTAGAAAATGTTTCTGGAATATTTGTTCACATTGACAAACTTTAGGCATTTTAACCTAAGGCGGTGGGAAGAGGAAATGTTTGTTAAATTGTATTATCTTGTAGAAGCTACGCGGGTATGTCTTTCCTTTCCCCCCTTGTATATTCTTATTGTAGCACAGGTGTCAAACTGGTGGCCCGTGGGCCGGATGTATCACATGCAAGCCATGCCCACCCCAGCTCTGTGAAGGGGAAAAATGACACGAAATGTTACATGACAGCAACGTGACACAGTGAGTTTGATACCTGTGTTCTAGAGAGTCATGTGATTTGTACTGGTCTGGGCCTCCTGCTAGAGCAGGGGTCCCCATCCTGCTCTGATTGCCACCATGGTGTGTGAGTGGCTGGCTGGCACATGTATCTCCGAGCATGCATGACCCCACTCACATGAGCCTTGTTGCAGGTGCTAATGGCCCCACTTGCAGAAGCTCTGTTGTGGGTGCTTGTGGCCACACTTACACAAGCATCACTGTGTGGGTGCAGACACGCATGCATACCTGCCTTTCCCACAAAAGCACCCCTCTTTCTGAGCTATTATAAGCCTAGTATTTTTCAATGTCTTCATAAATGACTTAGATGAGGGAATAGAAGAGGAACTCATCAAATTTGCAGATGACACTAAGCTGGTAGAATAGCCAACACCCCAGAAGACAAGCTCAGGGCCCAAAAAGATCTTGACAGACTTGAATAATGGGCCCTATACAACAACATGAAATTTAATGTGGAGAAAAGCAAGCTTTTACACCTAGGCAGGAAAAACCAAAGGTACAAGTACAGATTAGGAGAAAGTTAGCTCAAAAACAGTAACTGTGAGAGGGACCTTGGAGTCCTAGACCTAGTGGACTCCACTTAACAGCAGAAAAAAAAAGCTAATATAGATCTTGGTTGGGTAAACAGACACATAGAATCCAAATCACATGAAGTATTTCTAAATCCTTAGTAAGACCACACGTGGAATCCAACATCTAGTTTTGGTCACAAAAAAGATGTTGACACTTTGGAAAAAGTGCAAAAAGGAGCAACTAAGGTGATTAAAGGCCTTGAGACTAAAACATATGAAGAACTGTTGCAGGAATCAGGTATGTCCAGTCTAGAGAAAAGAAGGACTAGAGGTGACATGATAGCAGTATTACAGTATTTCAGGGGCTGCGGGGTTCAATCTACAGTATTTTCCGAAGCACCAAAGTCAAGACAAGAAACAATGGATGGAAACTAATCAAGGAGAGGAGCAACCTGATATTAAGGAGAAACTTCCTAACGGTGTCATAATTACGTAACCAACAGAACAGCTTGCCTTCAGAAGTTGTAGAAAAGAAAAGTAGAAAAAAGTGGACAGCCACCTGTCTGAAATGGTACAGAGTCTCCTGCTTGAGTAGGGGGTTGGACTAGAAGACCTCCAGGTTTATTCTGATTGATATTGGTATTTCATTTGTTGTACTGTTTCAGATTGTTACCTTAAAGGAGCTCATCCTTTATTCCACCACAAAGATAGCCACCAATAGCTATTACTGAGGACATAAACACTTGCCATCATACCTAACATCACCCCTGGACTATATGAAGGCACCCTCCACCAATCTTTCTTTGTTCTGCTGCAGAGATTCCACTTCTGCCAATACAAGCCACATTAAGCAGCAAATATTTCCAAAGTAAAACTAGAGGAAAAGAGCCTGCCCTGTTCTGACTTGTCACCTGAGGCTATTACAGACACACCGTTCTCTGGCCCTGAACCACTGATGTTTCAAAACTACTGACTCTCAGCCAATTGTCTTTTGGCAGAGGAAAACCCTTCCTCCCTGACACTTTTTTTCACTTCCTATTTTTCTCTCCAATACATAGATAGCAAGAGAACTGGTGAAGTGATGGGAAAAGGAAAAGGGTATTGTGGTGTTAGTTCTTCAGCTCCAAAAGGTCCACCGTACCATAGGTTGGATGCCGGTTAAGGCAAAGTGTCAACTCACAAAGCATCCCTGGCCTGCTCTCGAGTTGCCATAGGAAAGGGGTGATGCAAAACTGATGAAATGGCATGGCAGCAAAACACAGATGCACATTCCAGACTTATCTCTCTCAAGGCTATATCCCAGGGTTACTTACAGCAGCCGTAGGGGAGTGGTCTCTACAACCCGCAAAACTGCCCCGTTGGTGAATGTGGAGGATGGGAGGGGAAAACAGGGTAATGATTGGGCCGTAAATTATGTGGGGTCAGAGCTGGCTTCACTTGGGTACGTGCCAACATGAAGCTCCTAATAAATGACTGGATTTCTTTTGAAGCTTGGCTCGAGGCTTATGATTTAATTTAGGCATCTGTCGGAACTCTGACACAGAGTATAGTTGGCCACCATTAGCCAGTTTACATATGCCTAGTGGATTGAAAGGTTCTGACATGCATCAAGCTCCAGGGATGTTTTTGGCTTTTTTTATTTTATTTTCCCTATGAGACGACAAATAGAGGAAACCAACTTATTTCCCTGCATTCTTTCTTTCACCTTTCTTCCTCCATCCCTTATTTCTTCCTCCGCATTTTGCTGTTGGTCCTCTGATACCATGGAATGATTAATTCTGTGATACTGAAGAACTAAGAGCAGAAAAATCACAGCACTGTCCACGTACTCAGCAGAACTCATTCCCTGCGTGATGTCAAGGCAAAGTAGGAACTGGAAGTGCAATCTGCATTTCTTTTAAGCCAGTGTAGTTTTCTGCAGCAGACCAGCACTTTAATATTGCTTAGTTTATCAGCACCTTTTGCCTTCCATTTAAATCACTGTATTCTGGAGACTATAAGAATGGATTTTCTATTCACAAGTATACAAGTAGTCCTCCACGCACAATTACAATTGAGCTCCAAATTTATATTGCTAAGCAAGACAGTTATTTAGAGAGTTTTGCCTCTGTTATGACCTTTTTGGCCACAATGGTTAAGTAAATCATTGCAGTTGTTAAGTTAGTAAACAGTTATTAGGTGGATCTGATTTCCCCATTGACTTTGCTTGTCGTCAGTTTGCAAGAGGTGGTCACATGACCCTGGGACACTGCAACCATCCTAAGTATGAGGCCAGTTGCCAAATGTCTGAATTTGGGGTGATGTGTGAAATATGGTCATAAGTGACTTTTTTCAGTGCCTTTGTAAGTTCGAAGAATAACTAAATAAATGGTTGTAAGTAAAGGACTATCAATATGCAAGTTTCCCTTTGTATAATTGGACCCCAGGATGCGAAAATCTTTTTCACATATTTTGCATAGATTTATTCACTAAGCTCTGACCAGTGGGGATTGGCTCTTTCTGATGAGAATGTTCTGCGTTACCAGTTTAACCACAAACAGTCACCTTCTGATAATGACCCCAAAGTATTTATTGCTGTCAAAAATCTTTTACCAAAGTAACACAAAAGCACACTGCAAACTCAAACGTTTTCTGTGTAGAAAACAGGCACGGGAGCTTAGAGCTGCAAAAGCGGTCCCCGGAGACAAATCTGGAGTTCAGGAAGATACAAGGACAGTCACTTCCCAGCACAAAATTTGAGGTATTCCAACAGCAGTGTACAGCGAGATACACAGAGAGCCACTCATCAAAGCCATTTCTTTTATACAATCCTGACGATTAACTAAAGTGATTGGCTGAATCACGCCTCTTTCTTTCAAATGCATGGCTTGACTTCCTGTACTCTTCCTCTCATGATTTGCTCTTCCTTTCATGATTTGTGACAGGGTTGCTGGGCTTGGGATTCTACCTAGCTCAGTCCTAGGTCAGCTAACTCAAGTGGTGTCTCTTCAGGTAGATCTGGGTTGCTGCTCCGTGGAAGGTCCTCTCCTAGAAGATTAGAATAGTCCCAACCCTTTTAGTCTTTTTTAAGGCTTTAAAAACCTGGTTGCGTTCCCCAGCCCAGGGCCTGAATGTATTAAGGGCCCCATCTCTTGGGTTTACTATTAACTGGCTAATGGTCTACACTGCTACGTATATTTATTTTGGGTGGTTTTTTTTTCTTGTTCTTAAAATACTTTTTATTCTTTGCTTTTATAGCAATAGCAATAGCACTTAGACTTATATACTGCTTCATAGTGCTTTCACAGCCCTCTCTAAGCGGTTTACAGAGTCAGCCTACTGCCCCCAACAATCTGGGTCCTCATTTGACCCACTGCGGAAGGATGGAAGGCTGAGTCAACCTTGAGCCAGTGAGATTTGAACTACCGAACTGCAGCTAGCAGAAAGCTAAAGTAGCCTGTAGTACTGCACTCTAACCACTGCACCACCTTGGCTCTTTTATACTTTTTGAATTGTAAGCCGCCCATATTGAGAATTGGAATTGAGATGGGAAGCTAGAGAAATTGAATGAATGAATGAGCAAGTGAGAGAGTGAGTGAGTGAATGAATGAATCTTACGGTGAAGGACTGGGCTGGAGCTAAGGCTGGACAACCTGTTCAGCTTCTGAATCTGAACACTCAGATTGATCTCTAGTAGGGAACAATTATATCAAAATATTAAGTCCAAAATAGACCTTATTAATCAATCAGACATACTCATACTACAAAAGAGAAAAGTAGCTTAAGTCAGTGCATGCATAATATCCTAATACAGAGATAGAAAAAGATTTGGGGGTCTAGATGAAAGGAGTCCCAACTGTTGAACGGTGGTGTACTTTAAGGTTTTAATTGCTTTTTAATATATTGTGCTGCTTTTTTTGATTTGTATTTCCACCCAGAGTCATTTTGCTGAGTTAGGCAGTCATATAAATATCCCAGCAATAAATATGAGACATCAATTGGGAAAATGACTGTTTGCCAAGCTAAGAATAAAAAGAAGTACACTGGAAATGGAGGCCAGAAATTTCTGCGCAACAAAAACAGCGATGAAAATAGTGAACCCTGGGAAGAAATGAGTAGAGTTAAAGAGGGAATGGAGAAGAAATAGAGGATAAGTGGTTACAGTTGGTTATACTATTTCAGTATAAGAGGAAGTCTTCAATTCTGGAATGTGCGTATATTGTTAAAAATACAATGGCACACATATCTCACTTGAGACACTCATCTCTCGGTGGTGAATTGAAAGAAGTCTAATCCTCTTTGCAACATATGAGAATGCTGCTAGATGGTGCTATCTCCTGAATGATATCCCTCCAGACAGTTTTGACATAACAAGTTCCTACAGCAGAGATAGAGACTGAAAAGAGACTAACTATTATTAGGGACCCTGGAGTAACAGCAATTTTGCAGCAAATTGTATTTAAAGGGTTGCCAAATGGCTGAGCTTGGCTTGAGATCTTTTGGAAGCAGCTTCCCCAAATTGCTAAATTCCCTGTTCGATCAACATAATTGCTGGCTTGAAAAAACTAGCAATGCATGGATAATATGGTCCCTTGCAAGACATCATGGTAAGAATAAAAAGCTAGCAGTTTCTGCTGCATAATAGACAGAACCAAAATTGGAGTGCAAGGTGAGCTTGACAAGGGATGCCTCTTTTCTGTCTTGGAACGCAAATTGTCTGTCTAGAAAAACATGATATGAAGGGAGTTAAAGAAAAGAAAGAGGATTACTTCTGGCCTGGAAGGATGGATTAGATCAGGGGTGTCAATGTCGTGATATGTCATGTGCTGGCCACGCCCACACCCGGTTTAGCGAAGGGGAAAAAAGTTGTGATACGTTACGTGATGCTGCTGTGACAATATGAGTTTGACACCCCTGGATTAGATGATGATGATGATGATGATGATGATGATGATGATGATGATGATGATGATGATGATATCTTTATCCTGCTTTTAAAAAATATCATTCAGTTCAGGTTGGTGAATCTGTCACTCCTGCCTCCTATGTTCCCCAGAAGAGCAACCCTGTAAGGTGGGTTGGACTGAGAGAGAGAGCGACTGCATAAAGTCACCCAGCCAGTTTTCATGCCTGATGTGGAACTAGAACTCACCATCTCCTGCTTTGTGGGCCAGTGCCTTCACTATTGCACCAAACTCATTTAGATGCTAAACTATGTCAAAAATACTAGAAAACAATCAAAGGGAATCAACTATGACCGTGATGGCGAACCTATGGTACACATGCCAAAGGTGGCATGCAGAGCCCTCTCTGTAGCCACAAACACCAGGGGTTCCGTTGCATACATGCACTGGTTGAGCTGGTCGGCTCACACGCACGGACGAGAACCCAGAAGAGCAGCTGGTGATGGTGCGTGTATGCACACTGGCCAGCTGCTCTCTTCCAGGTTCCAGTGTTCTGGCACATGTGGTCCAGTTTAGACACTCGGTGCCAAAAAGGTTACCCGTCACTGAACCAGGAGATCAAGCAAATCCTATTATCATCCTTAAGCTAAAAAGGTAAATGTTGGGAGCCAAGGAAGTACAAAATAGAAAAAAAGGACAAATTATATCTAAATTTATAAACTATCCAAGAATTCAATAGTTTTCATTTTGAGCATGAGCTCAGGATGAAGAATGAGGAAGGAAGTAATAATTCCACTTTATGGCTTGAAAGAACAGTTTTTATCTACCTGACTAATTAGATTTGACTGACAAAAAGCATGTAACAAAGAATAAGGAAGTTGCCATGAATAATGGCCAATCCCTTGTCTAATCAGCTAATTGGTTTTAGAAAATTTGGACTGTTTCACGATTGAGCTATTTTTCGGATGGTTGATAAACAACAAGGACCTTGTGTGGATCTACTGGTTGAGAAATGACTTAGCATCATGTGTGTAGCACATCTGCAAAAGTAAAAGAAGGCAAATAACAGATGTTTAGATAACTAGCAACTTGAGTTACCAAATTGCAGTTTATCCAGTGGTTTGAATGCTATCTTTCAATGGGCAGTTCTTTGCCTAGATTATATTTAAATAGGTAGGTACAAAACTTACAATTCTTTTTCCAGACTACATTACAAGTACAGGTAGTCCTTCACTTACAATGACAATTGAGCCCAACATTTTTGTTGCTAAGTGAGACATTTATTAAGTGGATTTTGCCCCATTTTATGACCACAGTAGTTAAGTGAATCACTGCAGTCGTTAATTTCCATGGACTTTGCTTGTCAAAAAGTTGCAAAAGGTGATCACATGACCTCACAGCACTGCAACCATCATAAGTACATGCCAGTTACCACGCAGTCTGAATTTTGATTGTAAGGCCATAGGGATGCTGCAACAGTCTTAAGTGTGAAAAACAGTCAAAGGTCACTTTTTTCACTGCTGCTGTAACACAATAATTGGGAGTTTATTTTCCATCCTAAGCAGTGCAGTCATAAAGCACAATGTCATGTGACTACATCACTTAGTAACAACAATCCTGACAATTCCTGTTCCCTCATTAAATGAGGACCTTTAGTGCAACTTCCTGGCAGCTTCCAACGAGCAAAGTCAATGGAGAAACAGGCAGGAATTTGCAACCGCCAGGCAGCTGGTTGGTGGCAGGTAAGTAAATGCTGTGGGTGTGGGAGGTTACAGGAGGGTCCATGAGGGGCAGTTACAGCACGAAGTGGCTGCTGCAGGATATTCACGGGCTGATGCTGCATGGCACCAGTGGAGTGGGACATGTGGAGGTGGCTGCGGAGGGTGTTGTTCTGACTAGGGTTTCCCAAAAAGCACGAAGCAGAGTCCTGGTCCCGACAAAACCCCTTTTATTACACAGATGTTAATTCCTATCATTCACATTCAGCAAGGCCCGGCAAACAGTCTTTCAAAGGAATACTTATGACTACAGACTTTATCTACCTTGGAAAGCTGCAATGTTTTCCAAATGAGGTACTGTGCAAAGAAAGACTGGGCACAGAGTCTCTGAGATTGACGGACAGATTTTCACACTCCTGAAACAAATCTAATGACTGAACGAATGAAGTGTTTCTTGCAAAAGCCCACTCCCCTTTCACTCCTCTTTTATTTCCTATGAGAGGGGGCAATCACCTTCTACCTGTGACTTTACTCCCAAGTCAACCGATTTCTGAGTTGTTCTTTTCTTCTGGCAGCTCTGCGCATGCACACACTGGGAACAGGTTCTAGCTGTTCATCTCGCCTCACTGCTGTCTAGTTCCATAGACACCTGATCACTGCCAGACCGCTTCGGCCCTGTCTCTGTCTCCAATGCAGAGTTCTCATCTGAGCCTTCCCAGCCTCCAGGACTGGCCCATGCTCCTCCCCAACCTCCTCACTATCTGACTTTGCTGACAGCTGTGCTGGAGGGCTACAACAGGTGTGGGAGAATGCACAAGGGGCCAGCAAGATATGGCACAAGTGCAGCAGGACTTGGAATGGTTGCTGGAGGATGGTAGAGACTTACCTGGGTGTCTTACAAAATTCCCTGCTAGTTGCCAAATGCCAAGATCATGGTCACATGACTGCAGATATCTTGGGATGGCTGGAACTTTGAGCTATGGCAAGAACCAGTCATAAGAAACTCATTCAGCACTGTCAAAACTTGGAATGGTTAATGAACGAGTGGTTATTGACCAAGGTCTACCTGTAATATGGCTGCCAAAGTATACTATGAACTGTCATCCTCCATTAAAAATTAATATTCTGGCACAATCAGAGTTCCATAGCCTCAGTATTGAATATAGGGACATTCCGTTCCATCTCCGCATCAATTGTCAAATGTCTTTTAACAGACCCATATATCGTTATGCATTTCAAAAAGTTTTGCTAAAGCAATTTCCAACTGTAATTTGATAAACTTTTGCCCAAAGAGCTATCATGAAGGCCAAAATGGATGGTAGCTAATATTTGCATTAACTTGAAAAACAAGAAGTATTCCTCTTGTTAAAATTAACTATACATCATTACACAGATGATGTTTAGTTGTTTTTAAAATAATAACAGTGATATTACTACTTTTCGGATATAGTCTTTGCCATTTTCCTTATTTGGAAGAAAGGCAGGTTGGTGTAGCAGTTGAGGTGCTGGCCTAGAAAACTAGGTAACTGAATTCTAGTCCAGCCTTACGCATGAAAACCATCTGGGTTAGTTTGGGCCTCTCTTGGTTTCTCTCTCTCCCTCTCTCTTTCTCTGTTTCTCTCTGTGTGTTCTCTCTCTCTCTCTCTCTCTCTCTCTCTCTCTCTCTCTCTCTCTCTCTCTCTCTCTCTCTCTCTCTCTCTCTCTCCTCCCTCCCTCCCTCCCTCCCTCTCTCCCCTCTCTCTCCCAAACTACCTAATAGGTTTGTTATTGTAGGGAAAATAAGAAGATATAGTAAGAATATTATATGAGTTCATCACCTTGAATTATTTATATTTTTAAAAAAAGAATAAAGGTGAAATGAAAACTTTAAAAAAAAACAGTTTTGAACGGTTGCTGAACTGAAAGAGGGACATATTTAAATTTCAGTAAGTGAATACAAGTGCACAAAAGAACATTTATCCCTTCTGACTTGGGAGCTGACTACTTTTTTGTCATCAGAATACGGAGCTTCCTAACATCAAGACACTTTGAGGCAGATCAATATCTTCTGTCAGCTCTCGGCTTTGGATTTACTTTCCCATTGCTATGCTGAAATCCTTGCTTTTTCTGGGCATTGGACTTTAATGAAATTAAAGCATGGAAAATAACAGGTGCACTTTCTTTTTATGGTCTCAGCTTTCAACTTGTTAGGATTTTACATTAAAATAATTATAACCCCATGAATATTGCTGGCCTGCTGGCATGTATTGCTCATAATTTGGGGCCCTCAAATGGGTCTGGGTAATTTTGCTTCTATTTCAGAAGTATCTTTAGGCACACAATAACAATTGATTGCCAAACATTTCTCCAGATATTCCATAAAATGGCTTGTATATAGAAAACAGAGCCCGTGGGACATATTAATTTACAAGCCTTTGTCATATGCCTATTGATTACAGAAAAGCCAATTAGAGGAAAACCCACTCCATCAATGTAGGTGTACTTTTCATGAGAGTTTTGTCAATAAAGAGCTGCTTTTGGGGAGGGAAGTGGTGCCAATGGCTATCCCAGTCCTGTGGATAGAACATGTTGCATTAAGTAGTCACCCACACAGAACCGGTTTGTGGGTCAAAAAAAAAACATTCTTGAAATTCAATAGTGCCTATTTTATGTTCTTATTATTTGGTTATATAGGTGATGTTCGTCCATCATGTTCGAAGAAGACCTTGACATCTAACAGGTTGTGGGATGTCCACGATGTGTCCGCAAGTGGCTGGTAAGGCCTATATAGGTACAAAATGTTCTGCCACATGTCGGGCAGACATGGGTGGGTGTTGTGGCCCAGCAGGAGCCGTTGGAGCTGCCACCAGACTCCGATAGCAAGGGGCCCTATGAGTCGGCCCTGGAGGATGTGGAGGACCCTGGACAGGGTTCCGACTCCGAGCAGGGCACAGAGAGACTGGTTGGCCACCAGGTGGTGCCTGAGCCTTGGATCAGTGGGGAGGAGACAAGGGAGAGTGATCCAGAAACCAACAGTGAGTTGTTCCGGGATGCACGCCGTCGAAGAGCTACTCGGCGTCAAGAACAACTACGTAATTACAGGAGGTAATTACGCTCAGCTGATGGTCATTAGGCTCCTCTCCAGACTATAAAAAAGACTGCTTGTGCCACACCCTTCTTGCAGAAGTCAATGCTTTGACTAAAGAGAAGCAAACTTGGCAGGCTGGATTGCTACCACACTTTGTCTGAATTGCTGCCAAGGTTTGTCGGACTTGCTGCCAAGGTCCTTATCTGTTTGTTTACTTGGCTTTCAGCCACCGAGATTCTGGTCTTGTTATTAAAGAACATTCCATTTAAGCTTGTCTCGGCTTTCGTTACTAGACGGAGGAGGGGGTCAGAACAGGTGGGGCACCAGTGTTGCAGAATTTGCAGCTCTGGCTTGGTGGAGTGCTCGCTTCTCTTGTGCTATGGTTGTCTATGGATATATATGTATGTGTGTGCACATATACATCAGGAGTGGGTTGCTGCTGGCATTACTGCCAGTTCGGCACGCAAAAAAATTTGCAATGAAGATTGTTCTGCACATGTGCAGAACCGAAAATCAAGATGGCGGCCCCGATGAGAGAACCGTTTCGGGGCATGGCAGGCCAAGTTACCTACTTGGATGAACCAAACTGGTAGGAACTCACCTCTGATATACATATATGCATACATAGAGGCATGCATGCATATTCTCACTCCTGACAACTGTCTGGACCAGTTGTTGCAGTTTTCTTCCCATTTTCCAGGAGTGGTTTGCCATTGCCTCCTAAGGCTGAGAGAGAGGGACTGGCCTAAAGTCACCCAGTTGGCTTCATGCCTAAGGAAAAGCTAGCACATACTCTACCTAGCGCCTTTATCACTATAGAAAGTAGAATCTCGTGCATTTCTATATGTGTGCATGGGTATACCGTACATATATGTGTATATGCATGTGTGTATATGCACACACACATATACAAACAGATACAGTACATAGACCGAGAAACAAATAAGTTCTCCACATCTAGCTTTAAAAAAAAACTATTGTTACATGGGTAAGATACATGTAACACAAAAAGAGTCACTCAGGAAAGATGGGTAACCTGGCAATCTGATAAATAAATAAAATTGCAAAAGTAATAGTAGTAAATAAGAAGCATTGTAAGTTAGGTTTTCTTTTTAACTGTACAAGAGCTCTTTTGTCTCCATTGTCACCCAGGTGTTTCATTTGCTCTCCAGTTTTTGAGTTATTTCAATCTCTGCTTAAATTGTTTGACATCATATTGATTTATCTGTTAAAATTCTATGAATTCTTACTTCGTGTCAAAAGTGAAACTCCACTAACACCATTCATACTTTGCCAAAGGGTTTTAGTAGTTTCAAAAAAGAAGAAAGAAAGAAAGAAAGAAAGAAAGAAAGAAAGAAAGAAAGAAAGAAAGAAAGAAAGAAAGAAAGAAGAAAGAAAGTGTCAGGCGTGCCTCATTCAGTATTCAAGAAAGAAAATCCCCAACTCCATTTTAGTAGCGATAAAGGTACCTTTACTGGACATGAAATGAAAACAGCTAAAGTGAAGCAAGATCTGAAGCAAAAAGGTGCAAACTTGTACATATCAAACATTTGCCCAAAACTCCCCCCCCCCAGTTACCTCAACCCAATGTCCAATCTCCAGCTCCCAAAGGTGTCATGTGGAGTGCATCTTCAGGAGGCCTCATTCAGTTGGTATGCAGAGACAGTTGACCTTGGCCAAGTCCAAACACGAGTCATCAGCATGCAGAGAAGATGGTGAGAACAAAACTCCCTAACGATATCTCCTCCAGTACCTAGTAATTCCCTTCCTAAATACCATTAGCCACCATCCTCCCTGTAACTATGGCAGTCAATAGCAAGCAAGTAAGGTAGAGGCTGACAGGGAGGGTGAGGGAGGGAGGCAGAGAGAGAGAGGGAGGGAGGGAGGGAGAGGGAGGGAGGGAGGGACTGAGACTTTTGGGGTTGAATCCTTACACATCTTTGTACCATCATAGAAAGAATGTCAACTTTCACAGAAGATTTTTCTGTGAGGCATATCAAGCATACTTTTTTTGTGGTTGATTTAATTTTTGGTATATCTTATTAGTGTTTTTAAAAGATTGTATCAGTGTGTACTTATGTCGGTGGATATGCATATTGTATATGACAGAGTAAAGGAAGTGTGATTTGGATAAGGGTAAATGGAAATTTTACAAAACCATTGTAATGAAGTTAGTAATATTTATGGGAACACATTAAAATCTGAATGTTTGTTTCAAGAGATAAATGTAAAAAGAAAACACATTTATTTTGTTTTCTTTTTTTAATTATCCCCACCTCTTTGCTTAAGATCTCCACTCAAGGTCTTAAAAACTTAGTAAACATGAAATTAAAACAGAGGTCAAAAATGAACAAGAGCACAATAAAAAGCTATTGGGATGAACAGGTTTTCACCCCGTGGTAGAAAGAGAGTGTTTTTGAAAGGTGATTCCAAAATCTGGGGTTGGGCATGAACCATAAAATCCTTGTAAGGCTATTAAGTCTATATGTAATATTTCATACAGATGCAGAAATAAATATAAATAAATATCAGGATGAACACTCCAGTTTAGAAAATAAACAAACCAGAAAGCTTGAACTTATTCAGATTGAAGATCTAATAACTAAGCATGTTCAGCAAAAGAGGTCACAGATATTCAAACTGACTGGGGCTTCCTGTGTTGCAAAGTTATTTACACAACGACTGCTGCTGTTGCTCTATTGGCTTCTTTTTTAATCTTTTAAATCTTGTCAGGGTGTCTTTTTTTCCCCATAACAAAATAGTTTAAATCTCAGAACTAACCTACATACTCAACACTTCTACTTCAGCCATGTCCTTCATTTTTAATGCAGCCTATTAAATATGGAAGATAAATCTCACCAAGCAGCATAGAATATTCTACATGCACATTGCGCTCAGCTTTCAGTAAGTGTCTGCAGAGACCATCCATGTGCATATTCTCATTGATGCCCAACTACTAGGAGACAACATTCATTTACATCAATGGCACCGAGACTGGGTTTGAACATCTCAGCAGCTGTTGAAAATGAAACCATGCAGACTCTATTCCACTCGGGAAAGGATCTGTATGAAATAATTTGCCCGGCGAACACCCCTGGATTAGATCAAAAAATCCATCCGCTCCAGAATAATTTTCCGCCTGAGGCAATGTTTTTAAGAAACTCACAAGAATAAGCACTTAAAGAATAAACTGGCCCAAACTTCACCTGGTTGCAATGTTTCCTACTGCAGAAATATATTGCATTTCTGTTTAAATTAAAAATTTTAAACCACTGTCAAATGCAATGGAAGAGGGTTTTTTTTGGGAGAAACCAGATTAAGAACAAGTTAAGACCCTACGGGAACGTCTATGGAGATTCTCAGCCATTCAGTCATGGTTGCCCCAAAGGTATTTTTTTCAATGAAATTGAAAGACAAAGGCCACTCTTTTGAAGACAACAAAGTCCACATTTTGGACAGAGAGGACCACTGGTTTGAAAGAGGGGTCAAAGAGGCCATCTATGCCAAAATTGAACAGCCTTCTCTCAATGGGGTGGGGTGGGTGGTATAAGACGTCATCTATCTCCAGTCTACAACACAGTCTTTTCTTCTTCTTTTTTTTGTAAATATTTTTTATTTCCATTTTCATTTTTATAACACACACTCACATGTATACTATACATAGCCCGTATCATATAGTATTAAATAATAATTACATCAGTTCCTCTTGTCAAAAATGCCCAGAAAAATAGAAACGCATTATAGCTCTTCTGCTCTCTATACACCTCTTTCTTCTACCACCCTCCAACTTTCTATCTTCCCTCCATCATCCTTTCCTACTCTACTTCCCTTTCCTTTCTACTGCTCCTCTCTCTACAATCCACTCCTCCTTATCCTTCTCATCTTCCCCCCTTCCCCTCTCTCCTATCCTTCTCTTCCCATCTTTCTTCTCTCTTCTGTTTCCCACTCCTCCTTTCATTTGTGTATTTCTGCTACATGTCAATATGCTTAACATATCCTAGTTTTAAAGAAAGAATAGTAATAATAATAGTAATGAAAATATAAGAAAAAACAGTATACATGTGGAGTCAAATTACATTAAAATCTAACATGTCTCGTCAAACCTGATATATTTTTTGATCTGTTTTCCACCTGGCCTGTAGCTGTCCATACTGGAACCATGTTTGAATTACCTTTTCCTCTTTTAATACATCTAAGGATTTTAGTTCTAATACACCCCTTTCTAGGGTAAGAAGCTGTCTGTAAGTAATTATATCCTGTTTTTGTGCTATATTCATATTTTCTATTGCGTGTCTAGGAATTGCCCACATGGGTATCTTGTCATTTAATTTGTATTGATATTTTTTCCAAACCCGCAGTAAAGCATTCCTTAAAATATGACTTTTAAAATTTTTGTCCACTTTTTTGTTGTATAACAGGTAAGCATGCCAACCATATACCAGATCATACCCCTCGATATTAAGTATCCTATCATTAGTTAAGTCAATCCAATCACTAATTACAGATAATGCTACTGCATCATAATATAATTTTAGGTTGGGTAATTTCAAACCTCCCCTCTCACGCACATCTTGCATTATTTTTAGCTTTACTCTCAGCTTCTTTCCTGCCCATACAAATTTATTAATACCCTTCTGCTATTCTAGCAGTTTCGCATCTTTTTTAAGTATAGGTAGCATTTGGAAAAGAAATAAAAATTTAGGTAAAATATTCATTTTCACTGCTGCTATTCTTCCCAACAAAGATAACTGCAACTTGTCCCATTTTTTCATCTCTGTCTGTATACTATGCCAAAGTGGTTCATAATTATACTTATATAATTTCCCATTTGAGGTTGAAATATTAACTCCCAGGTATTTGACCTTCTTAACTGTTTCACATCCTATCATTCCTCCTAGTTCTTCCTTTTGTTTAGTATTCATATTTATAGCTAGTATTTTTGTTTTCCCTAGATTTATTTTAAAGCCTGACACTTGACCATATTGGTTAATCGTATTCATTAAGATCATACTAGATTCCTGCGGTTGGTCTAATATTATAACCAAGTCATCCGCAAAAGCACGCACTCTATATTCTTGCTGCCTAATCTTAATTCCCTTTAGACCCTCCAAGCCCCGTATTTTGTTCAGCAGTATTTCCAAAATTATAATAAACAGTAATGGAGACAAGGGACAACCCTGTCTTGTACCTTTTCCAATTTGAAAAGAGTCTGTTAAACTTCCATTGACTATAATTTGAGCCGTTTGCTGTTGATATATTGCTTTGATTAATTGTAAGAAACTTTCTCCTATTTGTATTTTTTGCAGTGTTTTCAACAGGAATCGCCAATTAACTCGATCACAGGCTTTCTCAGCATCCAGAAATATGAACGCGTCAGAAATTTGATTGTTCTTTCCCAAGTATTCTAGTGCATTAACAATTAATCTTACGTTACTTCTCATTTGTCTCCCTTGAATAAAACCTGTTTGATCACTGTGAATCAATTGTTGAATAACCAACATTAACCTATTTGCTAGTATTTTAGTAAAGATTTTATAATCTACATTAAGTAATGAGATAGGTCTATAGTTTTTTGGTTGAGTAATATCTTGGTCTTCTTTAGGTATCAGGGATATAAAAGCTTCCAAGATGGGGGTACCTTACCTTCCGTTTGAATCTTATTAAATAATTCCTTAAGAGGTTCTACCATTTCTAATTGTAGATTTTTATAGTAAGCCGCTGTCAAGCCATCTGTACCAGGTGCCTTCCCTGCCTTTAACTGCTTAATTACCTGCAGAATTTCCCCCGAAGTTATTGGTTGATTCAATCTTTGCCTCTGCTCTTCTTTAACTATGGATACTTTTTCTTTGACCAAGTATCTCTCTATATCTAGGCCGTTAATTTTGTCACCCTTATACAGCTCTGTAAAAAATTCCCAGAAGGCCTTTTGAATCTCACCCTGTTGGAACACTTCCTTCCCTCTATAGAGCAATTTAGTTATGTTTCGAGAATTTTGTTTTTTCCTAATCTGATATGCTAACCATCTGCCAGATTTATTTGCATTACAAAAAGTATTATGTTTTGCGTATAACAGACTAGTGGCTACCTGGTCTGAGATCAACATGTTAAATTGGTCCTTTAATATGGTAATTGCTTCTTTAATCTTTATATCTCCTGGTTTTAAAGTTAATTCTTGCTCTTTCTTTCTGATTTCATCTGTTCTGTTCATTTTACCCCTTGTTTATGTCTATGTAATCTATTTATATTTATCAAAACTCCTCTCATATATGCTTTACTTGCATCCCATACAATTTCCATAGGTGTGCCCTTATTCATATTAAAAACAAAGTATTCTGTTAGCAATTTTTTACATTCATTAATGTATTTTTCATATCTGAATAAATTTTCATTCAATCTCCAAGACCTTCTTGCTTGTGTCACCCCTCCCAACTCCATCCAAACTGGATTGTGATCTGATAAAACTCTAGCTGAAATCTTTGTCTTCTTCACCCTGGAAAGCAAGTCATTAGTAATTAATATAAAATCGATCCTAGAAAAGGATTGATGTCTATCAGAGAAAAATGTAAAGTCATGTTCTTCTGCATTTCTTTCTCGCCAAATATCTCTCAATTTGAAGTCATCCATCATATTGAAAAAGGACTTAGGTAGTTTTGCTCGCATTTGAGTATTTGGGCAGGAAACTTTCTTATCTTTCTTAGTGTCCATAACACCGTTCCAGTCACCCAGTAGTATGCAAGACCTATAATCCCACTGTACTAATTTGGCATGAAGTTTTCTATAAAACCCATCTTGTTGTTGATTGGGAGCATATATTCCCAGTAGCAATGTCCTTTTCCCTTCTAATACCAGATCTATTGCAATATATCTTCCATGGGGATCTGCTTCGATTAATTCAGCTTTCATGTCTTTCCTTAAGTATATAACTATACCATTTTTCTTCTCCGTAGCAGAAGCTATAAAGTGTTGACCAAATCTTGTATTAATATTTTTGATCAGTTGATCTAATATGAGTTTCTTGCAAGCAAATTATATCATTCTTGAACTGTTTAAGATAGTGGAATATTTTCTTTCTCTTCTGTGGAGAATTCAATCCGTTGACGTTCCATGTTAGAAGCTTAGTTGTCATCTTTGGTTTCCTGAAGCTTTTTTAGAGCCACCTGGATATCCTGGAGTTTAACCTTTGGCCTGGCTCCTCCCTCTGCTTCTAAGCTGGTAACTGTAGCATCTTGACCGATGGCAGGTGATTGTTGGGATTGTTGCTTTTTTAATTGTTGATCCATTCATCTGGTAATCACACGGTTTGGTCTTTGTTCCATGGCTCCTTGTGCTTCTAAGAGAGAAAGATGATCCATCCTTGTTGATAATTGTGTAGTTTGCTGTCTATCTTGTCCTTCTTGTTCTCTTTCTCTAGATCCAGATGGTGCGGGATGTCCAGCCTTCAAAATATTATGGTAAAAATCTTGAGCTTTCCATACTGAATTAAGACGATATCTTTGCCCCTCGAAAGTGAGTGCTAGGCCAAATGGTGCGTCCCATCTGAACTGTAGCTGACGATTTCTAAGCTCTTCAACTAAAAAGGCATAGTCTTTCCTGGATCTTAGCATTTGAGGTGGTATCTCTTTCAGAACAGTCAATTCCTGACCCCCAATTTGAAGCTTGGTTTTATAAGACTCTTGCAATATCATATTCCTCATGTCTCTTGTAGTAAAATATATCACAATGTCCTGTGGGAGCTGCTTCTGCTTCGCCAACCAAGAATTAGCATGGTAAACCTTATCAATTTGCCAATCAAAGTTACCCCCTGGTCTTCCCATCAGACTATCAAAAGCTTCTGAAAGAATCTGTTTCAAGTTTTCCTGATTGTTTTTCACGCAAACCCCTTACTCTTAGTGCAAGTTCCATTTGTCTATACTGTATCATAATAATGTCTTTTTCAGCATTTTCAACTTTTTGTTGCACTACCTCTGTTTTCGATACCAAATCAATGTTGGCATCATTAAGATCTTCTAGCCTGTCTTCAATTCTGGAAACATGTTCTGTCAATAAACTAACAATCCCCAGCATATCATCTCTGATCTTTTGAACCCGGGTCTCAAGTTTATCAGACAGATCCTTATATGCAACGGATATCTCTTCTTTGAGTCCTTCTTTGAGTTTTGTTTCCATCGTAATTGCCTGAGTTTTAAAAGCCTCAGCCAGCTCCTTCAGAAAAAAATCTTTCGTTAATGACTCACCTATAGGGGGAGTAGGAAGCAGTGACTGCAGTTTTGTGCCAGGTGCGGGCGAGGTGCCAGAGCCTTTAGGAGCCAGGCCGGGGGGGGGGGGTCTTTTGAGTAGGGTTTTGCTTAGAAGCCATTCCAAGTTTCTTCTTCAACCAATTAATAAAACTCTGCTGGCCAATTATACAGCTGTAAAGTAAAGTGATAAATCACTCCTTTCCTTTGAAGTTTTAAAACTCCGTAGAAATTCAAAACATAAACAGTGTTACGAAGCAGCTCGGCGCCATTTTAACTGTCTCTTTAGTAGTTAAGTTATCGGAAGGAGTTCTTGTAAAAATGAAGCTAAGATTTAATACAAACAATTAAGGGTTCACTTGTACCGGTCCGCTCGCCTTGGACTCAGTTAATCAAATTTTGTTCTGAGGAAGAGAGAGCTGGAATTCGCAGCTGGAATTCCTGGCATGGAGACAATTCTGCCCTCAGCTGGCCAAACTGCGAGGGTTGGATGGCACGTTGCTCAGCAGAACGGCTCACCTTATCTTCTTGCCCGAAGAAAAAGGTAAACAAACTGTCGTCTGATGGATTTGTCATCCGACAGATAACGCGACCAGGGATTCAGGAGCTGTAATGAGCAGCTCCCATCAGCAAGCCCCTCCCAGCGGAAGTTCCTACAACACAGTCTTTTCAACAGTTCCAAGAAGGCTCCACACCCATTTGCACCACTCAGTGATCCTGATGATACAGATAAACTTTGAGGTGGCCTTAATGACTCGCCAAACAAATGCAAAAGACCAACTCTCTACAAGGAGTATAAAACCTTCCATTCACTACCATCCATCAGAACTGAAGAAGCTTCTTAGATGAGAAGTGAAATGTCTTCAAAGAAAAATCTAGTTGCCTCTTGAAAAAGCACCTTTGGGATCCCATGGGAAGACTTGCTCCATAACAATGAATGTGCCTCATGACAAGGTTTCTGCATTGCCTAGCACTTTCTTCACCAGGAAGCCAAAGAAAGAAATCCAGAATGGCAGGAGAGTTCTGTAAGCATCGTGGTCTCCTTCTAGAACAGTGTTTCTCAACCTCAGGAACTTTTAGACGCGTGGACTTCCACTCCCAGAGTTCCCTAGGCAGCATCTTAAAGTTGCTGAGGTTGAGAAATATATATACAGGATGACCTTAATGGAGAGAGGAAAGATCCATTAGCAAGGCAATGAGTAGCTAAGCACTGAGGAGGACCAGCGGGAGGGTTATAAAACTGTCTCAGGCAAGCATCACCCTAATTTACGACATAAAAGAGAGTAGAGGGGAAGCAATATTTGCAAGATTAGGTTACTATGATCAATCCTAATAAATACAGGTACTCCTCAATTTACAACGGTTCATTTAATGACCATTTGAAGTTACAATGGCACTGAAAAAAGTGACTTACAATGATTTTTCAGAGTTAGGAAACTGAAAAAAGTTGCAGCATCCCCATGCTCATATGATCAAAATTCAGATGCTTGGCAACTGGTTCATATTTATGACCATTGCTATGTCCCAAGGTCATGTGATCACCTTTTGCAACCTTCTGCCAAGCAAATTCTATGGGGAAGAAGAGGCACTCAACAACTTACTAACTTATGACCTGCAGCATTTCACTGAACAACTGCAAGAAAGATCGCAAAATGGGGCAAAACTTGCTTAACAAATGTCTCCCTTAAAAACAAAATTTTGGGGGTCAATTGTGTTTGTAAGTTGAGAACTACCTGTAAAGTAGTTCTAAGCCTACGCTCCTTCTGCTTCTTCATCAGGTCTACTTTGTAGGGGTGATCCTCCTCCTTTGTAGGTAATATTGTCTGTCTCTTTCTCAGCTTGTACTCTAGCATGAGGCATCTTAAGACAATTTAGGACGATACCAATATTGACAAATGGTCGTCTCTCTGTCTCTGTCTGTCTCTGTCTCTCTCTCTCTTAGCTTTTCCTTGTGTGTCCAATCATACTGGGCCAATAACGAATTCAGTTCAATTCTATTCTATTCTATTCTTTTTATATTTCAAAGACTAGAACAGAACAAGCTAAAAGAAGAAGAATGTCCTATATGTATTTTGGCCTTCCTGACTAATCAAGCATACCAAGATCCAACTAGTCTTATTGTTAAGAACACTAAGCAATGATATCTCACCTCAATTTTTCCAGGGGAGTCTGCAGTGAAGAAATTGGCCAAATAATGCAGGATTTCCCCTTTTGTACGTGTAGACAATGCCAATGCATGAAATGGATGCCTGAAATGCCACTTGTCTGAAATGCTATAGGGTCTCCTGCTTGAGCAGGGCGTTGGACTTGTCTAGAAGACCTTCAAGATCCCTTCCAGCTCTATTCTGATTGAATGATTGATTGATGTGACAAAGGGCTGGGACTTCAATTATGCTGTTATGACTGCCTTTTGGCTTTTTAAAAAAAATCGCCATCCCAAAGATACCACTTACCCCTACAGTCTTTTTGACTCCTTTTTAAAGAAGGGAGTTATAACATCTGTAAATGAAGAAGCTTGCAGTATTGTTTTCAAAAGTACGCTCTGTGTTCTTATGGATGAGTATGTTTTTGATTGTTTCATTTAAAAGTAAGTAAACATTTACTTTGAGGCATTTTACCCCATATTTAAACATATAAATCATTTACTAGGTTTTTTTTTTTTTTGCGGCTTAAGTGTTTCCTTCCAAAATTGCAGGTATTTAACGTAATTGTTCTTACCTGTTACATAAACTCTGTGCATCTGAGGAGGAGAAAGACGTAACTAATTTCCCTCTTTCAATGACTCTATTTGTGAAAATAAATGAATGCTATTTTCTCTTGAAAGCAATAATGTACTGCATCGCTGCACTTGGGTGACAACTGAATTGCAAACTCGGATGCATTCTTAGTTACTTACTGAGCCCTACTGAGAGTGTTTGCAAGAAAGCCTATTTTAAATACTTTAATTTGATATTGATGTTTGATGTTTGTTCTATCTCTTTACGTTATTTTAAAGCTCTATTAAATAACATACTCGTCGGTTTTGTTTTCTTTGGGTTTAATGATGCTTCAAATAATCAGAATAATTTTTCAAAGCTCCAATGGCTTTAAAGAGCAAAGCTAGTAACTGACCTCCTGCTAATCAATGGAGAAGTCTGATAAATTAGACACATTCAACTTAAAAAGGATTTAACCATTAAACTTCTAATATACATTTTATCCATTGAAACTGTGGTCTAAGTACCAATTAAATAATGCAGATATTATTTTGGATTAGTAAATGGTGTCCATGGATCCCAAGGAGTGAATGAATGCATTCTATGAGCCTGGATATTATGTATGAGACAGTGATGGGATTCAAACATTTTTACTAGTGTTCAGGGTTCATGGCTTGGTGGGTATAGCATGGCTTGGTGGGTGTGGCAGGGGAAGGATACTGTAAAATCTTCATTCCCACCCCATTCCAGGGGAAGGTTACTGCAAAATCCCCATTTTCTCCCAATTAGCTGGGACTTGGGAGGCAGAGAATAATGGGGGCGGGGCCAGTCAGAGGCTGTATTTACCAGTTCTCCGAACTAGATTTGTAGATTTGTAGATTTATTTATTTATAGGCCGCCCTTTTCCCTGAGGGGACTCAGGGCGGCTTACAATCAGAAAGGAAGGGGAGTGTAGGACAATACGAAAAAAGAAATGTGCACGAAGTAAATTAAACAATAAAACTCAACATTCACTCAGCATTCGGGAGGGGCGAAAATAAGATTATCCCCAGGCCTGACGGGTTAGCCAGTTCTTGAGGGCTGTGCGGAAGGCCTGGACGGTGGTGAGGGTACGAATCTCCACGGGGAGATTGTTCCATAGTGTTGGAGCCGCAACAGAGAAGGCTCTCCTCCGAGTAGTCGCCAGTCGGCACTGACTGGCGGATGGAATACGGAGGAGGCCAACTCTATGCGATCTGATGGGACGCAGGGAAGTAATTGGCAGAAGGCAGTCTCTCAAATAGCCAGATCCACTACCATGGAACTACTCAAAATTTCCTCTACCGGTTCTCCAGAACTGGTCAGAACCCACTGAATGCCACATATGATATGAGAGGAAGAGGATGAAGACAACCACTCCTCCCTAACAGTTCAAAGAATATATTGTAGATGCAAATAGTACAATCTTGAGTCTGCCAAGGTTTTGCCTATAGGTGTGAAACAATAAAGAACTCAGCTTAGAAAAGAATTACCTTGTGTTATTGTTTCTTTTAAGACCTGACAGATCTGAATAGAATCACGTCAGGATTCACTTAGTTTCAAAAAATCTTTTGATTTTAGTTTGCGACATTTCGTATGTAAGCAATTTGATTTATTTAATTAATAATAAGCTAGCCATTCCTCTTAGACTGTGATTTAATTTTGCAACTTGCTCTGACTATGCCATAATGTCTGCAGCTATGCGTAAGCTTAGTGTTTTGCTCCTGGTATGATGAAGTATCAACTATATTTGTTGAAGTTTGGATTCATGAATAATAAAGAGGAGAATGAAAGGTTAATTGGGTATTTGAGGCAATGAGTCCCATATATTTCTGCCCTTCACCAGATGGGCAAACCATTCCTAAAGAGAAACTATCCTCAACCAATTTCACCTTTAAAAAGCTGTTTGACTACAGCTTTCTGGAGCTTAGTGTGACGCAGGGGCCTAACAATAGATAGTCCTCATAACAGAATGCAGAAATTAAGAGTAACATGTAAGTAGGAATGTCTAGCTGAGTGGCAGGAGGACCTAAATAGACCTTGATTCTCTGGAGCAGAAGAGGATTCAGAATTAATAGTGACCTTTAGCATGGCATCTTTGGTTCGCAGCTGGCTGTAGAGATTAAAGATGAAAGTAGTGAATATAAGCCAGATCTGGTCCCAGAGCAACAAGGCAGGAAACTGGACTCTAGCCAAAACAATCTGAAGAGAAGAGGAAACTATTTAGACAGATACAAAAGAGTATCAGGATCACTAGGACTTTGGAGTCCCAGACAGCGATTAAATATGATCCAGTAATGTGTGGCAGCAGCCAAAAAATCTACTACAATCCTTAATAGTATTGAGAATCAAAATCATGTGAAGTATTAGTACTGCTTTATAAAGCCTTAATAAGACCACACCTGGAATGCTGCATCCGGTTTTGGTCATGTTACAAAAAATATATATTGAGACTTGGGAAAAACTACAAAGAATAGTAACTAAGACAATTAAAAGCCCTGGAGACTAAAACATATAAAAAACGGTTGCAGGGTTTGGGTTTGGCTAGTCTAGAGATAAGAAGGACTATGGGTGGCATGATAGCAGTACTCCAGTATTTGAGCAGCTGTCACAAAGAAGAAGGGGTCAACTTATTTTCCAAAGCATCAAAGGGCAATACAAGAAACAATGGAGGGAAACTAATCAAGAAGAGAAACAATATGGAATTAAAGAGAAACTTTCTAACAGTCAGAACAATTAACCAGTGGAACAGCTTGCCTTCAGAAATGGTGGGTGTCCATCACTGGAGAGGGGGGGGGGCGGAGCTGCAGCCGGTGCAGCTGGAGCGTGTTTGCAGTAGTGCCTCCCGGTTTTATTTTATTTTATCAATTTTTAGTACTCCTACTCGATTCTTTTTTTATTTAATTAACATTTTTGGTGGAGATAACAGCGTAGAACATAATACAAACAAAAACTTTTGTTGCTGCCGAAGAATTAAATAAGCATGGGAAAAAGAAAGAAACGCCATGGCACCAGCCCAGGATCTCTCCCTCCAGTGAAGACAGCAAAACAACCACAAATTGAGGAGCTCTTTGTTGGCAAGAGATCTGTAAGTAAAACTAACCCCCCCATCTCCAACAATCTGGAGAGATTAGAACAGGACCAGCAAAAAGATATGGCAAATCAGCATTTACTAGACTTCTCCGATCTGGTGGAGGGGGAATAAAATGATTGCCAGCTCTTATCACAAACAACTAGTCCAATAACTTCCTTTATGGAGTCTAAGTTAAAGACTAATAAGGCAAAGAACAACCAGATAATTCAGAGTATGGAAAGTTTACCCTGGGAAAATTCAACCGAGTTTATGGCAAAGCAATGCCTTCTCACAGCGCAAACGGTGGTTTCAATATTTGAATTGAATTGAATTGAATAGGTTTATTTATAGGCCGCCCTTTTCCCTGAGGGGACTCAGGGCGGCTAACAACTTATAGGGAGGGGGGTACAGACAGTAACATATAACATAACACGTAATTAAAAGTAAACAACATTCATCCAACATTCGGGTGGGGGCGGATCAAATCTTTACCCCCAGGCCTGGCAGGATAGCCAGTTCTTGAGGGCTGCGCGGAGGGCTGAAGGGTGGTGAGGGTACAAATCTCCACGGGGAGCTCGTTCCAGAGGGTCGGAGCTGCCACTGAAAAGGCCCTCCTCCGCGTAGTAGCCAGCCGGCACTGGCTGGCAGATGGCACTCGGAGGAGGCCTAATCTATGAGATCTAATCGGTCTCGAGGAGGTAATCGGCAGGAGGCGGTCTCCCAAGTACCCAGATCCACTACCATGGAGGGCTTTATAGGTGGTAAGAAGCACCTTGAAGCGCACACGAAGATCAACAGGTAGCCAGCGCAGCTCGCGGAGGATAGGTGTTATGTGGGTGAACCGAGGTGCACCCACAATCACTCTCGCGGCCGCATTCTGGACTAGCTGAAGTCGCCGGATGCTCTTCAAGGGCAGCCCCATGTAGAGCACGTTGCAGTATTCCAGCCTAGAGGTCACGAGGGCGTGAGTGACTGTTGTGAGTGCCTCCCGATTCAGGTAGGGTTGCAACTGGCGCACCAGGCGAACCTGGGCGAATGCCCCCCTGGTCACAGCTGACAGGTGGTGATCAAAGGTCAGCTGTGAGTCCAGGAGGACTCCCAAGTTGCGAACCCTGTCTGAGGGGTGTAAAATTTGGCCCCCCAGCCTGAGAGATGGAACGCTAGCCAAATTGTTGGGAGGGAAACACAACAGCCACTCGGTCTTTTCCGGGTTGAGTACAAGCTTGTTAGCCCGCATCCAGTCTCTAACGGCCTCAAGACCCTGGTTCATCACGTCCACCGCTTCATTGAGTTGGCACGGGGCGGACAGATACAGCTGTGTATCGTCCGCATATTGATGGTATCTTATCCCGTGCCTCCGAATGATCTCGCCCAGCGGTTTCATGTAGATGTTAAATAGTACGGGGGACAGGACCGACCCCTGCGGCACCCCATATGTTAGGGGCCTCGTGGTCGATCTCTGTCCCCTGACCAACACCGACTGCGACCTGTCCGAGAGGTAGGAGGAGAACCACTGCAAAACAGTGCCTCCCACCCCCACCTCCCGCAGTCGTCGCAGAAGGATACCATGGTCGATGGTATCGAAAGCCGCCGAGAGGTCAAGAAGAACCAGGATGGAGGGATGGCCTCCATCCCTGGCTCTCCAGAGATCATCGGTCAATGCGACCAAAGCGGTTTCTGTGCTGTAACCAGGTCTGAAGCCGGACTGGAAGGGGTCCAGGTAGTCGAATTTGAACAATTAATAGCCATCCAACATGATGTAGAGTCATTGAAAAAAGATTTAGCTGTTTTTCTTCAAATGCAATATCGGGCCCCAAGAACTCCCACTAAAGTTCTGGCAGAAGATTTGATTAACTCCCATTCGCAGGATAAGGAAAAGGAAATAGAACAAAGAGCCAGAGAAACAGTTAAAGAGACAGATAAAAGGAGACAGTCCTCTCAAAAAAACAGTCCCCCCCCCCCAGACAAGGCATAGAGAGGAAAAGGTATCAATAAAGAAGAAATCAGGAAAGAATCCCCCTCTCAATTACAACAATCAGATCGCTTGCTACAAACACAAAGGATAGCTTTTAGAATCCATTTGAACGGACTTAATTATGGACGTTGGGATTCCAGAAGTGCAATATTAAATTCCCTAAGCCAGCTTCTTCACTGTCACAGGGGCATGATTGATCTCCGTGCTGTGGAGTGGTTACCTGAGGCCCCAAATTGGAAGCGTATCCTTCTGTCTTTCAAACAGCCCACCATACCACAGATGTTATTCAAGATGAAGGCATTTTTAGCCTCCTTCCAAATCTTTCCCATCAGAGTATTTGGTGAGGAAAGGGTTATCCCATTAATAACTAACATGCGAGCCTCCAAGGTGAATGATACCACCTCATTTTAAACCTTGGAAAAGAAAGAGAATGATAGTGGGAGTCAACCACTCTTGCCTGGAGAAGAGATACTTAACAGCACAGAAGCTGGCCTCATTAACGCTTTTGGTGCTCTCCCAAAGAAAGAACAAGACAATATATTATTCAAGCTAGAAAATTTAAAGAAATCCTTATTGGTCACAATGGACACAGCAGAGCCACTTATAGACCTGGTTTCCCCAATAATTGAGCCTCTCACTTCCCCCCCAGAGGACAAGAGATTGCATGAATTCAAGATCATAGAAAATAGAACCCAAGACCCAAAGGGGGTATTAGAGACCCCAGTAGAGATGGAGATGTTTTCATCCCTGTGTGAAAATTCCATGACACCTTCATCACCGCCAGCTCCAAACCAAGATACTGAGAGTCGACTCACGAAAGAGCCACCATTGCAAAGAATGAAAGATGACCTAATAACGCCTTGCCCTACAACCAGAGAAGGGGCTTCGGAATGGCAAGCTCTGCTAGCTGGTGCTAAAACCTCTTACCCTGAACAAGTTTCTCAAGAGTCTACACATGACCTAGACGGGTCGTCCCTATTTTTAAAGAAGACCAATTCAGTGTGCAATGACACCTCAATCCATGGTAACAACCAGACAACTTCCCTTTGTATAAATCAAGTTTCCCGATGAGCTCCAAAAGTTGACCCACTCTCCCTTATAACCTGGAATATAGCAGGTTGGTCCGTCCCATCAAAAGACCAACTCTTTTTTGACTATATATCACAATTTGACATCCTCTTCTTGCAGGAAACCTGGGCCTCCGCAGAGATTCAGTTAGATGGCTAGATGTCAACTCAATTCCGGCTGTCCCAAGCAAGGTGTGGGGGAGAGTTAAAGGGGGTATTGTGACATTAGTTAATACATCCTTGCATTTTAAATGTGTACCACTGCCACCTTTCCAGTCATGGGTTGTAACTACATTACTCTTATTTAAACAGGTGGAGATTTTGCTTTTCAATATCTATATTCCTCCACTTAATACGAATAATGTGATTAACAAGATTTGGGACAGCATAGAAGATTTTATTCTTGGCTGTTCAGCCAAATTCCCCAAAGCTGCAATAATTATAGGGGGGGACTTAAATGCTAGGATGGGTCCAAATGATCAAGCATTATATAAGCAGTTTAAGATTCACTATGATGAAAATGTAACAGATGAATCTTTGCATGCCAGACAATTTAAAGACCCTAAAGCTAATCGGGCAGGCTTATGTGTAAGACAAATGACTGAACGTTTGGATCTGTGTATCCTTAATGGGTCCCCATGGGGCGATTTCCCAGCAGAATATACTTACTGGGGAGCAGGAAGAAAATCCACAGTTGACTACTGGATAATATCATATGACCTCCTGAAGTTCTTACAGAAGATAGAGGTAGACTCGCGATTGGAAAGTGATCATAATACAATACTCCTTAGTCTCACATTGCACCAGAATTCTCTAAGGGCAGGCACAGCCTACCTACCCAGGTTAGAAACTCAAAATACCCAGGTAAAAATTAAATGGAATGAGAAAAACGCTAAGGAAGTTACCAAATGGATGTTAGCCCCTGAAACCATAGAGTTATGTACATCTCTACCGTGACCCGTCAAAAGCGCGGACGACAAAAGCGCGATCGACAAAATCGCGCCTTTGACGTCATCACAGCGCGACGAAAAAGATCGAAAAATTCAAATAAAAATTAATAAAAATTAAATTAAAGCAAGCCGATTCACATAAAGGTAAGGGTTAGGGTTAGGGTTAGGGTTAGGGTAAGGGTAAGGGTTAGGGTTAGCTTTAGAGCGTTAGCGTTAGCGTTAGGGTTAGGATAAGGGTTACCGTTCCGTTTTTCGTTACTTTAACGGTTAGGTTTAGGGTTAGGTTTAGGGTTAGGTTAAGAGTTAGGGTTAGGGTTAGGTTTAGGGTTAGGTTTGGGGGGGTTAGGGGAAGGTTTTAGCTTTATTTTTACATTTTTTCGATCTTTTTCGTCGCGCTGTGATGACGTCACAGCGCGCTTTTGTCGAGCGCGATTTTGTCCTACGCGCTTTTGTGGTCGAACCCATCTCTACTAAGAAATAACTGTGGGGGATCTTACCTAGAGGGGTTTGAATCCTTAATTGTAAACTTGAATTCGGTTCTCAGTAACAGATCACTAGTTCACCCCAAAATGCTAGTTTCAAAAAACAAAAAATGGTTTGATAGAGATTGCGTTCAACTAAAAAAGATATATAATGAAGAATATAAGAAAAGTAAAGGTGCCCCCTCCGAGGAGCACACTTACTACTTAAAGCAGCTGAAAACACAATATAAGAACCTTCTAAAAGAAAAGAAAAGTGCGGCCCTGAAGGAGTCTTGGCATAGACTAATTACGGCAGTCAGGACAAAAAATACATCCCTTTTTTGGTACATCACCAGGGGACTGGAAAAACCTCCCCTACCCCCTACAAATCAGGTTCCAATTCATGCCTGGGAAGCGTACTTTAGGGAGCTTTATACAGATCCTGACTATGTAACCAAGGAGAGCCAAGCTAGTTCGGACCACACTCCTCACTGGGCCCCTGTTACACCAGAAGAGATATCCCGGTTGATTGGAGCACTAAAGGCTAATAAGGCACCCGGAGCTGATAATGTCCTGCCAGAAATAATTAAAAAGAACGCCAGTTGGTGGGCTCCACTTTTAGCATCACTGTTTACATTTATCGACAACACAGGCCATATGCCTAGAGATTGGGGAGTAGCAATTATCATACCAATTTATAAAAAAGGGAATAGAAATGACCCAGGTAACTACAGACCCATTAGTCTTCTAAGCATTATTAGTAAACTGTATGCCAAACACCTAAATTATAAACTTCAAGATTGGCTAATTTCAGGGGGGATAATCAAAGACGAACAAGCCGGTTTTAGAGAAGGAAGATCGACAGTGGATCATATCTTGGTATTCCACCATTTAGTACAAAAATACACACATAAAAAAATACTCTCTTTTTGTGGCCTTCCTGGATTTTAAACAGGCCTTCGATTCAATATCCAGGATCATCCTCTGGGAGAAGTTAAAATGCAGCACTATCGATAAACGCCTCCTCTTCCTCATACAAAAATTGTATAATTCCACCCTGAAAGTGAGGTGCAATCCCCAAGGAAGTTTAACCGGCTCAGTAAGGGTACAAAAAGGGGTACAGCAGGGTTGCATCCTGTCCCCCCCTCTTCAACTTCTATATTAATCCCCTGATTGAGCTTTTACAGAACCCGGATTTCCATCCTCCTAACCTAGCACAACGCAAAGTGCCAATTCTCTTATATGCTGATGACGCCGCTATCATTTCACAAACCCCCATATGACTGAAGAGAGCAATTAGGCAACACTTGGCTATTGCAGGCAAAACAAGCTGGTCCTTAACTTCGATAAATCAAAAATTTTAGTTTTTGTGAATGGCCACGCCAATACTCCTGGCATATAGAAGGATATAGTTTGGAACAGGTTAGAACATTTAGATACCTTGGTGTGGTTTTCCACTCACTAGGGACATGGAAGGCACACCTGGATCACACATTGCAAGTAGCCATTAGGTCCTCAAATGCAATCAAACATTTCTTTTATACAGGTGGAGGTCAGTTAGTACCTGCTGCCTTAAAACTTTTTGAGGCCAAAACATTGGCACAAATTCTTTACAGGGCACAAACAGGAATCCTTGCAAAGAGAGACTTGCTAGAAACCATTCAAACAAAATTCCTGTGAGCCATCTTAGCTGCTCCCAATGGAACTCCAAATGCCCAGTTAAGAATTGAGACAGGCATGCTTCAAATTCAAGTAAGAGCCTGGAAGATGATGGTCATTTATTGGCTTAAAATGCATTTCTTTCCAGAGGGACTGTCCCCACTAGTGTTGACTGACAATTTCCCTTCCCCCTGGAAATAAGCAATTGATCACAAACTAGGCTCTTATGGGCTTTCACCATTATTCTTAATGTCCCTAGGCTTTGAGAAAGCAAAGCAAGTAGTAATCAATAGAATGAGGGACATGGAGTTCCAAGAAGAACTAAATAGGTTGCCTTTCCACAGTAGGGACAGAATCAAACAGGGTGTGTGGGAATCGGCAAGATATCTAAATAACCTGATCTCTCCAAAACAAAGAATAGCTTTCTTCAGAGCCAGATTTAACATTCTTCCTTCAGCACTCCTCCAGGGCAGGTATAAGAGAATACCTATAGCAGAATGCGTTTGTATATGTGGTAAAGGAGAAGTGGAAGATAATTCACTTGTTCTATTACACTGCGAGCTATACAGAGCTTGTAGGTCTGCACATATTTTCCCCTTATTAGAGAGATTGCCAGGGAGGGCAGACCATTTTTATCTAGGCTTTCTCCTCCAGGACACTAACCCGGTTACCGCATATGCAGTGGCAAAGTTCTGTGCTGCTGCAATGTCCATAAGAAAAAAATTGGCTACAGTATAGTGCCATCTTGTACCAATTATCTGGACATACCTTTAACAATCTTTGGACCATAATGTTATTATCCACTTTTAATGTAAATACTTTTAATTATATTTTAATGTTAGTATTTTTAATATAGTGTAAAGACAAATGTATATCGCTGGTCTTTGACTATAATAAAGATCTTACTTACCTCACTGGAGATTTTTAGGAAGAGACAGGAGAGCTAGTTGGCTGAATGGTGTAGGGTCTCCTATACCATGAGCAGGGGGTTGGACTAGAAGACCTCCAAGGTCCCTTCCAATTCTATTCTGACTAAAGGGTATGAGGAGTAAAATATGATCAAACTTACAAATTTATGTTACATTATATCATTAAATAGTTTTAGATTTCCCTAGGTAGACCCTGTTTCATGGTCTGATCTATACGATGGGCCTAACATTGGCACTGAGATTGTACCAAGAAACGTTTCAATTCTAAATGCAGAACTTTCTTCCTATTTATAGGAAGACTTCATATTTGAACCTACCTCAGTCTGAAGTCTTTGGATGGTGGACAACAATGTGAACAGTGAAAGAGCATTACACCCTCTTACAATTCCAATAAATGGGTAACTAGGCCAGTGTTTCTCAACCTCAGCAACTATAAGAGGTGCGGACTGGCTGGAGAACTCTGGGAATTGTTAAACTTGTTAAACTTCCTGAAATTGAGAAACACTGGTCCTGTTAGTCAAATTGGATTAAATACATGGCAGAATAAAACTTCTTTTGCATTATTACAAACTGGCAGGATGAAGTCCATGGCATGGATATTTGGAAAAAAATAAGTTCCACAACATAGGGAGCACTAGAGCAAGGTCTGCCATTTTGAAACCTTGTGAACTTCATATATGGGAGGGACTTTTAGCAGGATTTCATGAGATGTTTATAATTCTATTGTCCTCTAATATAAATAAAAACATAGGCCAATTAATAACCTTGTACATTTCATGTCTGCTGCCTCTGCATTTGGCAAGTTGCAAGATCATGAATCTTTTTCTCAACCCAAGGAAATAACCACAAATGCTTTACAAGGTAATCAGATCCGAGATACATTTTATTCCCAAAGTCTTGAAGAAGATTTTGGAAATAAAATATATTTATGATCCAATTTCATTTTAAACTCTTTGTGTTTTTGTCTGTTTGGCTTGAGTCAGAAAGATTTGTTTTTCTCTGTGTGTGTGTATGCGCACACATAATGTCATTCATTATGTCTCTTAATGATATAGCATTCAATTTACCTTCACATTTTTGATTTACAGAGTAAGCAAGCAAAGTAATGATACTGATTAGGATTAATGTACAAAATCTACAAAGTATTAATCCTCAAATGCTTCTTTTTGGATCTTTCTCACAATATTTTGTTTTTCAAAGGAAGGTTAACAGAATCTATTGGCACAAATACATTTTAATTTTTTTAAAAAAAAATTGTGCATGAAGTTTGTTCATGGAGGAGATTTCCCAAGAAAAAAAATGTGACTTGTAGTTTGATGTCTGTCTTTCTCAATTCATACATGGTATTCCTAATCCAAAATCCTAAATGTTTATAATTAGGCTACTTAGTGAGGTGTCATCAAATCAAAATTGACTCCTAGTGACGCTATTTTTCACAATAATTTGTTGCTCTTTCAAGGGACATTTCAGTAATTGATTTAATGTCTTTTTACTGAATGACTTCCCCTTCTTTCCCCCCCCCCCTCAATCCTGCCAAGTTTAATCATTTTTTCTAGTATCTAGTATCAAACGCTTAACTTGAACATCTTCTCAAGGGAACAGTCAGCCTTTATATGGTGCAGGACAGACTAATTAGTCTTTTTAGCACTCTGTGGTACTTTTAATAACCACCTCCAAATATATCACTCAAAGAAGTCTATCTAATTTCTCTTGCACTTTTTCGGAATACAACTTTCCCAGTTGTAGGTCACCAGCGGAAAGACAAACACTTGACTTACTCTGAACTTTGTTTTAGCTGAAATGTCCTTATCCTTCATAATAATCTTTTCCAAGTTTGTCATTGTGTTGCTCTCTAGAATTAATCTCTTTATATCTCCAGCGCACTGTCTACCTTATCTTTTCTTGAGTCAAAGGAAACAAGACTATCCATCACCTTCACTTCTTCCGGGCCAACTATAAATTCACCAAGCATGTGAGCTGACATTACTTTTGTCTCCTGAGCATTTGATAATTTTGAAAAGTAAAAAAAGGGAGGTGGGGTGGTGGAAAGGACCACTTATATTCTTGTTTGCAATTTGCAAACAATAGTAAATGGTGAGCTGCATGCCTCAAAACTAGCCAGGTGCATTTGAGTGGGACCCTCAGGTTGGATGTGACTTCAAATTATCCACCGACATGAGCTGAATAATAACAAGCAGGAGAAACTCTCTCACTAGAGTGCAAGGCCCATTTTCCTCAGTAGGGATCATGTTTGAGGTAAACAAGGGGAAACCTTTCATTAAATTTGTACATTTATTTATTTATTTTATTTAGTTTGTCAAACATGTAAAAGATATAAGTATAAACATAAATATGAACACAGGAAATGGGTATGAATAAATGGAGACAGTAGGACAGGGACAGTAGGCATGCTGGTGCACTTATACACGCCCTTTACAGACCTCTTAGGAATGGGATGAGGTTAACAGTACACAGTCTTAGGTTAAAATTATGGAGGTTTGGGGATGTAACAATAGTCAGGTAGTGCATTCGAGGCATTGACCACTCTGTTGCTGAAGTCCTATTTTTCTGCAATCGAGTTTGCAGAAAATACAAAATAGAAAGAACGTAGGTCCTTACCTGAATGTGTCTTTTCTGTAGAATTAAGGGAGGGGCTACGCGTGGGTATTCTCAAAGCCTGATTGGTCCAAAGACTGAGGGAAATTTCTTTAATGTTCACCATTCCCTGTTGGCTCCCAGTTTCCTCGAAATTGAATGAAGAAATCTGCAAATCACAAACAGACCACAGGACCACCCGACTTTCCACCTGACTAGCTACCTTAGCATAACTAGGCAGAGATGTACCCCTCCCTCAATTCTATAGAAAAGACACATTCAGGTAAGGACCAACGTTCTTTTTCCAGTAGAATTGAGGGAGGGACTACACATGGGATGTACCCAAACTCAGTCCGAGGGAGGGGTACTTAAGACCCAGGGGGAGGAGTGGTCGCTACCTGCTGGAGACCCCTGCGCCCAAAGGATGCCTCCGCACCTGGAAAACATCCAGGTGATAGTGACAGATAAAGGGAATGACCAAGTGGCCGCCTACCAAATGTCCTCTAATGGTGGCCAACACTGCCATAGTAGCGGCGCTCCACATAGAATGGGCCGTGACCCATGAGGGAGGAGCCTGACCTGATGCCTCATAAGCTTCGATGATGGCCTGTCTTAACCACCTGCCAATTGTGACAAAAGAGACTCAAATGTGTGAACCCCCGATGTGTGCCTGAGATAAATGCGCAGAGCGCGGCAGATGTCCAGGAGGTTTCAAAGGTATTCCCTCTCGTGGGAGGGAGAAGGGAAAAAATTAGGTAGAACGATCTCCTGTGCTCTGTGGAAGGGAGAATTAACCTTCGGGAGGAAGGTTGGGTCCAGGCAAAGGACCACCCTATCCTGGTGAAATTGGCATAGATCGTCTTTAGAAGTTCGTAAATGCGCTGAGAAGACGTCACGGTAACTAGGAATGCCACGTTCAGGGATATAAACCTGAGGTGGACCATCCGCAATGGTTCAAAGGGAGCCCCTGTCAAAGCCCTGAGAACTAGGGGCAGGTTCCATATGGGGAACCTATGCACCAGGGAGGCCTGTGGTTTACAGCCCCCTTTAGGAACCTTTTTATCAGAGAGAAGTGAGAGAGGGGAGAATGGCCCTCCCCGCTGAGGACTGAGGACAGAGCCGACACCTGGTGTTGCAGGGTGTTGTGGGATAGGCCTCCATCAAACCTCTTTTGTAGGAACTCGAGTATCTGAGCAACCGAGGCCTCGGTTGGACACATATTGAGGGGCCCGCACCATTTGACAAATGCCGATCACGTGGAATTGTAGATCCAGGTGGTTGATGGTTGTCTGGAAGCTTCAATGGTTGCAATGGTCCAAGAGGACAGGTTTGTGTTCCTCAGGAGGCTCCGCTCAAGTGCCAGGTGGTCAAGTGGAGCCACTGGGGCTCTGGGTGGATTAGGACCCCCTGGCACAAGGAGATCTCCTCCTGAGGAATCCTCCACAGGAGATAGATGGATAACTGGACAAGGTCTACAAATGAGAGCTGTCTGGGCCAATGAGGAGCTATCAGGATTATGTCTGCCTTCTCTACAAATACCTTTCTCAGGGTCCCTGTAATGAGTGGGAGAGGGGGAAAGGTGTAAAGTAGGCCTGGCGGCCATCTGTTCCTGAGGGCATCCGTGCCTTCCACTGCCCGGGCCAGGAAGCGCGAGAAGAGTCTTGGAAGTTGTGTGTTCGCTGGAGTGCAAACAAGTCCACCAGTGGAGTGCTGAATCGGTGACAAATCTTTTGGAATAGTTCGGGCTGGAGCTGCCACTTGCCATGGTCGACTGTCATGCGGCTTAGCCAGTCAGCCTGGTGGTTAGCTGTGCCCGAGATGTGCTCCAACACCACTGATGCTATGTGTCTGAGTGCACAGATCTGAGATCATCCATCAACCCTGTGCTTACTTGGAGTCCATCAGGGCCCCCCAACTGAACAAGTTCATGTGTGTAGTGATTGTAACTTGGTCCAGCTTCCAGAACTCGGATCCCCATTGCAGGGCCAGAGATAGCCACCACCGAAGGGGCAGCCATACTTCCGCTGGCAGGGAATTGCTCATGCATTTCCGCTGGTACAGAATGAGTGTCCACTGGAGTGTTTGGGAGTGGAGTCGGGCCCAGGGCACTAGTCCTATGCACAATACCATCTTGCAGAGTAACTGGGCCAAGATAAGGATGGAAGCTGGTCGACTTGTGCGTACCTGGCGTGTCAGCATCTGGAGGCTGACAAGATGTTTTGGAGAGTGACGAACCAACCCTGCAACTGACTCTATCACCGCCCCTAGATGAAGGATCCACATTGAGGAGAAGAGGTGACTTTGGGGGAAGTTGATGGAGAACCCCAGGGATTATAGAGTCTGGATGGTCAAATGGAGGTCGAGGACTGCCTGAGCATGTGATTGGGCTGAATGAGCACATCATTGAGTTAACATTGGAGTCTCAATGGGGAGGAGTGTATACGAGCCACCAATGTTGCCAGGACCTTCGTGAAGGTGTGTGGGCTGAGGTTAGGCTGAAGGGAAGGGCCCGGTACTGGTAGTGGTGCCCCTTGCGGGAGAATCTCAGATATCTGTGATGAGATGGCAGAATCGGGATGTGAAGATAGGCCTCCGTTAGGTCCACAGAGGCCAGATAGTCGTCCCCCCCCCCGCCTGATCAGCATAGATCTGAGGGAGGACATCTTGAAGCGCCTGTAAACCAGGTACAAATTGAGGAGCTTGAGGTCCAGACAACAAACAGGTTAGAGTAGTGGCCCAACCTGTGTCCCGCCTTTGGAACCAGCTCCACCGCCCGAATGTCCAGCAGATGCTGAATGACTAGATCCATTAGGCTTCGACAGGCTGGATCCCGAGATTTTGGAAAGGTCCTGAAGATTAATTTGAATTTAAGCCAGTTAGACGAATTAAGAATTTTATTTATTTATTTTGAACAATTTCCTCCAACGGAGCCAAAGCAGTGCTTGGACCAAAGACTGAGAGGAAACTGGGAGCCAACAGGGAATGATGGAACATTAAAGAAATTTCCCTCAGTCTTTGGACCAATCAGGCTTTGAGAATATCCACGCATAGCCCCTCCCTCAATTCTACTGGAAAAAACCGCTGTCTTTACCACCCATCTCCACATAATTCAAGCTTATTTTTGCTAGTTGCAGGAAAAATAGCAAAAAAGAAGAAAGGAAAACTAGTAGTAAACAAACAAACAAAAAGCTAAAGATGCAGAGAAGCCCTGTTTTATCTCAGAAAGCTCTGGGTCACACTCAGTATAGTTTTAGATAGATTTTCTTTGTCCTTTGGGGAAAAAAATCCTAAAGAATCCTTTGATTCATAAATGCTGATATCCAAAGAATAGAAACTCAAAGAGGGGATTCAGAAGAGGAGATAATTAAAGATCCTATCTTCTAGTTTTAGTTCCTTACCAAGACATTTTTTATTGAATTATTAGCAGTTTCTGGATTATCCTAAACAATAACCTTTCTGATATAGAACATACTGGGTGCTGGCTTTTAATTATGGAACCGTGTACCACAGAACAGTTCTATTAAAACTGGAAGAGAATAGTCAGTGGCTACTGATCTTTTATGATTATGACTTTCTTCTAATCTTTCTTTCTTCTTCTTCTTCTTCAAGATAAATGTTCACATTATTAATAGTACATTCAACCCCCTTTATCTGGCTATGTCAGCTTTGCAGAACAACTGCAGGACCAATATTCAAACCGTCTGAAATCAGGAAACATATCTCTTCCTGTGATTTTGTGGCTTGCAATAATAGGAAAATATCACCAAAGGGTAATTGAGTATCTTCTAGTTGTGTTTGGAATAATTGAAAATAAAGTTTACAGTTTGTTTTGTCCCAATTCAACTTGACTTCACATCTACACCCACATTTTTAAGTGATACAAAAAGTGAATCAAGCAAGTGCTTATTAACCTCTTAAATTTTAAGCCCCTTCTATCAGTCTACTGCATCAAAGAACCAGAATCCCACCAAAAATCCATGTTTTCAAACCACACACAACACACACACACACACACACAAGCACAGATGTGTTATTATATTTAACAGTTCCTTAAAGTGTACAGTCTATTGACAGTACTTTAACATTTTTATTTTAAATTGCTCAGAGACCTTCTTTGAGGGAGATGGGAAGTCCAGAAATGTAAAAAATAAATCAATAAAAAATTTCTTTACTGATACAAAAATATGAGTGAGATCTAATCGAACTTTAAGCAGTAGCTGGAATTGAAGCATATTTTGGCCATGCTACGAACTAAGCAACATATATATAAAGTGTGGCCCAAAGAAACAGCTAAGAGTATAATATGTTTTATTTTGGAAGTGGCTCTAAACAGAAACTTTAAGAGATCTCATAAAAAGTTCAGTTCCTTTACACTATAGCACGTGCAGGAATCTAGCAGCTCTAAAATCCTTCTGTGCTTTCAATTCCCCCAGGCACCCACTGCTCTGTTTAAGGACCCACAGGATTGTTTAACAATTGCAACTGGGAGAGTCGGGATTGCAATCATTAACCAAAGTAGGCACGTGGGCATCTTGCTTCACAACTGTTTTCTTCAGCAACTCAGATTCTGGCCCCTATCACAGTTGTAAGTCAAGAACTACTTCTATGCTAGCCCCTAGACAAATGAATACTGGAAGTCTTCCAACACTGGAAGTCTTTAAGAAGATGTTGGATAGCCATTTGTCTGAAATGGTATAGGGTTTTCTGCCTATGCAGGGGGTTGGACTATAAGACCTCAAAAGTCTCTTCCAACTCTGCTATTGTATTCTTCTTGAATAAGCAAAAAGAAGATACTTCTGTAATGGCCTGCAATCATACTACAGCAATTTTTCTCAGTGGCATCAAAATCATGTATGCTAATATCTGAACCAGAAGGTTCATAGGAGGAGATTCAAGAATACAGCTCTTGATAAGATACTTTTCTTACAAACTCAATAATACATCTTGACATCTAAAATTCTTGAATTCTAATGTAGCCTGCTCTGAAATAACATCTGCATAGAAAGATGGTTGGGATTTTTTTCTTTACTGCAGATTTGGGTTAAACAAAATGCAATGACCCTTCTGTGCATCTCCGCATTGATGTCTTTGTTTTATTTTATTTTTCTTATATGGTAACATTCTTTGTTAACTTTTATGAAGTCTGAGTACTTTTTAATGTTCTATCTCCTGAGTGGGATATGTTGGAGAAGGGAGAAAGAAAGTTAAGAGGATCGTCAAGGTGAATCCTTTCTCTCTCTCCCCTCCCCACTCACAACTCTAAAATCTTAATCATAAAAGAGCTGTAGAGCATAGCTGATTCATCCACTCAGAGTCCCAAAAGACAGTAAAAGGAACAATAATGGCAACCTGAGGATCTGATTCACAGGCATTTACCCCTGAGATATTTCCACTGGGCTGAACAATAATTTACATGGTTACATTTTTTAGTTAATCCACCTGTTGTTAAAATCAGCATTTCATATGGCTCACTTTCAAACTCAATTTCCCCTTCATTCAAACCTGAAATGTGCAAACAGGGATAGGAGGAATATTGAAATGAACATCTGAATCTAGTCTGTGACTCTTAACCATTAAATAGTGTTTAGATTCTGAGTTTATGCATGCTTACTATGCAGCAAGCATGCCTGGAGTAAGTGGAAACTACTTCAAAGTAATGGCACTTGAAGATATGCTATAACATTGTATTTTCTTTCCACTTAATAATTTTAGAGAGTTAGTACTTTTTCTTGGTGTCAACTGCAGTCTATAATCCACATGAATCATACAACACTTTTTTTTGTTGTTCCAAGTTTACTTTGCTCTCCCTTTTTATGTTTTGTGACATTTAGAGATTAAAGCAAGAGTGTCAAACTTGATTTCATTGTGGGCTGCATCGGGGTTGTGTTTGACCTTGGGGGAGCAGAGTGGGCATGGCCAGCTTGACATCACTCGAGTTGGGGGTGCCTGTGGTGGCCTGAGGGCTCTGCCAGCGAAAACGGACTCCCAAGCTCCATTTCTGGCTGTGACAGCTTCCTGCAACTCTCTGCCAGCAAAAACAGAGCCCAGGAGGGCCGCATGCAGTCCTTGCAAGCTCCGTTTTCAATTTCAATTGCCTCAATTTTTCCTGGCAGAGGCATCACAGGGTGGTCCTTCACTGTTTCCGGGGCAGCCCGGTGGGCCAGAATTAAGCTCCCTGTGGGCCAGATCTGGGCCCCGGGCCTTGAGTTTGACACCCCTGGATTAAGGCATCTCTTAAAAACTCTCAGTTTACCCAGCAACTGGACCATGGTTTTGTTTTGTTTCCCCCATTGGGTGAAGTAAAGGGGGGAAAACGAATGCCTTAACCTTCTAGGCAAATAGTTTGACTGAAGCCTATTTTGGTTATATCATAATTGGGGTGAGAAGGTGGGTATATGATTGTCATTGCTATTGGTATCCCAAACTCCCAAAAGTGATATAGTTATCTCACCTTCTTCTTAGACTCCACTTTCTCAAGGACACCAAATGAGAAGTTGGATTTTTCAGACATACCCATTTGCGATGTCATCACATAGTCCATGAGACCTCTGGAGGCCAAAGTGACTTTGTAAATCCCAGCTACAATACCCAATTTGGTCTAGTGAGTAAGGCACCTGGCTAGAAACCAAGAGACTGTGAGTTCTAGTCTCACCTTAGGCAAAAACGTTGGCCGGGAGATATTGATCAGTCCCTCTCTCTCTCAGTTCCATCCACCTCACAGGGTTGTTGGAAAAATTGGAGAAGTATAAGGTGTGTTCATAGCCTTGAGTTAATAATAAAAGTGGGATATACATAAATAAATACATTAAAATTAAGTCTACCATACCACATACTTGCTAAAATGGCTATCTTATGTTTCAACAATCTAATTACAATCATAGATTCATTTCAGATTCTTGATTCAACCTTCTTCCCCCTTTTTTTTAATTTTCTGAATTGATCTGGAGGGGGGAAAAGACCTTTGTTCACTTTTAAAATTTGTGCATGCAGTTAAAACTGTCAAATAAATTTGCAGGCGTATCATTTGGAAAGTTGATTTAATTTAGAATTGAATCACTAAGTTGAAACTTCTTGTAGTTCTAATATATGTAGCAAAACAGAGAGGAAAAAACCGTGATATTTTACATTACACTGTCACCTAGTCATAAAAATTTCTTATGAATTATCAGGAACTCTGTCCACCAATTCTCACCTTTATCAAAACAGAGGAAAAAAACAAACATCAGATCCCATCACATTTGTTATAAGTGAGCTTTGGCCAGGTTTCAAACAGTGTTCTTGCCATAGAGGCACCACTTTTCTTCTCAAACATTGTCGAAGAAATCCCACTGCAGTGTGAATTACTTTATTGAAATGTTTCCTTTTTTTATTTATAAAGCACCATCAATAACATTTCACGAATCAACGGCCATTTGTTAGTGCTGCTGAATATTTCATAAATGGTTTTTCCCCAAACAGATCCATCCCTTGGACCAGAGATGGTATTCAGCAGGTTCTGACCGGTTCTGGAGAACCGGTAGCAGAAATTTTGAGTAGTTCAGAGAATCGGTAAATACCACCTCTGACTGGCCCCACCCCCATCTATTCTCTGCGTACCAAGTCCCAGCTGATCAGGAGGGAATGGGAATTTCACAATATCCTTCCCCTGGGTGGGGAGGGAATGGAGATATTATAGTATCCTTCCCCTGCCACGCCCACCAAGCCATGCCCACCAAGCCACACCCACGGAACCAGTAGTAAAAAAATTTGAATCCCACCACTGCCTTGGATTGCCAAATGGCCCTCGCTGTTCTTTAAATATCTTAGCAATACACAACAAACTGGAACCCAAGATTCTGTTTTAACTTCACCAAGATCTTGGAGCATAGAGTGTGATTGCCTGATAAAGTTCATCTGTTCAATTGAATTTATACAAAATTGAATTGTTTCCTAAGTCATCATTCTTCTTAATGGTTTCCTAATCCAATTGGGTAACAATATTGGTGAATGTTTTACAGTGCTTTTCTAGTCATTCTTGCTATAAGAAGCCTAAACTACTTAATATAACTAAATAAATGTAGCCTTACTAGAGCCATCCAAATCCAGGAAATTGTAAAGGGAAAACTTTTTTTAAAGAGAGAGAAACACACAGAGAAAGAGAGAACTTCAAAACATTATTTTCTGCCCCTCTGAAGCAAAATTCTGAAAGCTCAGCAAGTGTGTGTTTTGACATTAGGAGACAGTCATTTGTTATTGAAAGTGCACAGGTTTTTTTTCCTATCCCCATCCATCTTCCAAGAAAGGGATTTTTTTAAACATCTCATTAGGATTACACTCAAGTGGACTGTACCTAGTGATCCAGAAAGTATGTTCATGGGACACAGTTATCCTGTTATCCATCTACCTGGCTGTTGTTCTCAGAGGTGTATTTTGCTGACTGCAGCAATGACAAATATTCCATCACATTTTACTTGTGCACAATGCAATCCATCTCGGTGAAATTAGCTTTCATAATTAAGTCTTTGAACAAAGCTGAAGTATAGCGAAATGCAGGGAAACAATGCTGAAATTTCATCAAGGAGAATCTTTTAAAGAAAAAAAAAATCCATGTATAAAAATAAGTGAGCATGAAGAAGTCCTTCTTATAGTATAGCCTTTATTGTCATTGTATATCATGTATAGAATGAAATTGGTTTGATGGCTCTTCCCATCAGAAAGGCTGAACGTAATTAATTGAAAGTAACATCTACAGCTGAACAACAACCCCTCCAAAAAAATCCCTCCAGTTCTGCAGAATTGACCTATTAATTAACAACCATCAATATTTCTTTCAACTGCTAGACAAAGAAAGAGAAAAAGAGAGCAATTGCTACTTCTTCTAAGCAATGAATATAGCTATGGTTCTGTCCTTTCAAAATTTCAAAATATTATTATTCCAAACATAATAGATACAGGATTGTGGTCTCCAGTAATTTTAATGATTGGGAGGCTTGAAAAATGCAGTTATTGTGAATATGTAACAAATGTAAAACAATCCTGTACAAACCAATGAGCAATTTATGAACCAGCTCTGATTCTACCCAGGTGATTTTTAAAAAGAAAGTAGTACTAGTAACTAGCAGAGGAATCTAAAACTCATAAAACAGCCACACTAGCCTCTTCCCGCAACTTTTGGGAATAGAGGCAATCATCACTTACTGACCACCCATTCAGTAACCTTTCAAAGTTATGAGTGAATGTGGAGATTTATGACTGTATTCAGTCATCATAGTATCCTTGCATTCATGTGAGCACAATTTAGGTTCTTGGTAACCAGCATGTGATTATGACAGTCTCAGCATCCCTTCTCACAAACAAAGTCAATGGGGAGGACATCAGGAAATTGCAAGTCACAGTCATGCGACATTGAGCTTAACAACCATGTGTGATTCACTTAGCAACTGCAACCACAATTGTCAGAACTGCGATCATATATATCAGGGGTGTCAAACTCAAGGCCTAGATCTGGCCCACAGGACTGCCCTGGAAACAGCAAAGGACCAGCCCATGGTGCCTCTGCCAGTGAAAATGGGCTCCTGAGCGCTATTTTTGGCTGTGATGGCAGCCCTCCTGAGCACGTTTTTTGCTGTCAGGGGGTTTCAAGAGGCTGTCGCAGCTAAAAATGGGAGGTCAGGAGCCCATTTTCGCTGGCAGACTGCTCGGGCCGCCATAGGGCCACAAGTGACAAGGCGCCCCCAACACAAGTCGCCATGCCCGCCCAGCCACACACCTGTGCCCCTCCGAGGTCAAACACAACCCTGAAGAGGTCTTCAATCAAATCGAGTTTGACACCCCTGATATATTCATGTGATATTTTTTTTTCACCTTATGGTCATGTTGCTTATTGAAAGAGTTGCTGGTCCCAATTATCATCTTTAACTGAGAACTGCTTTAAAGGAATGCCTTTGATGATGAAGAGGTAACCATGGGAAATCAAGAAAATCTTCTTGATCAATGGGTTTTGGAGCTCAGAAGGCTTTATAGCTACTTCCTTAACTTCATTTAGTGGAAAAGGATGGACACAGACAACCATTGGTCTGGAGTAGAACAGTGGTTTTCATTAAGGAACATCTCACTAGTTATACAACATTTATACTAGTTGTACAAGAAGTCCCAGTCAAAGGGAGAATGATTTTAAATAAACTGATATAGCTCTAGGACAGGGGGGAAAACATCGGCAATCTTATAACTGTGTGCCAGTGTGCAGTGTGTATTGCCACATTGGGGTATGAGTGAAGCATGAAGAAATTTCAAAGAGGCTTCATTGTTTTACAAGCCACATGATGAAATGACTCCCACTATCTGTGATTTATGGAAATGATCTGACAATGTTCCCCAAAGGAGAAGGCAGAATCTGAAAGCTGAATTTGTATCTAGTGCAGGGGTGGTTGGGTGGGGTAAGCATTAAAATAAGGTTCTCTGTGTAGCTGAATAATGGATGTAAAGCACACTATCCTGCCTCATTTGAAATTTAAATCCAAGAAATGACAAAGCAATGCCAATTATGTTGGTATAATAGTGATCTACAGAGCAAAGTCAGAATGGAGAGATGTAGGGCCTCTGCACTGAAGGACTTTCATTGATTCATTCAACATAAATTTGATTACTCTGTTAGGTAAATTAATGTCATTTATCACAATCTATCTAATTTAGAGAACAGAGGACATTTCTCAAACAATGATTATACAAACTGCCTTTATTATGTAAGGTTACAATTTTTAAACAGAGCTCTGTGGGGAAAAGGCAATATATACAAATTAGAAAGGTTTTCAGATAATCAGGGCTTGAATATGTGGGAAGAGTGCCATTTTTATGAATTGGAAGAGCTCTGAGTGTATATGTGTAATCAATTTGTATCAACTTTTACAATAAAGATTCCCATCTTTGGAAGAGTGAGGAAGGTCAAAAACTGGGAATCATAACAATAATATATTAATATCACACATTTCAAGCATCCAGAATTTTTCATACATATTATCTCACTAGGCAGACCATTTACGATGTTTCTATTGCTATTTTCTGCCAAGTTTATTTCCAGTATCTCATTAATTTTGAGAGTTTTAAATCAAGACATAGTTGAATTTGTCAAGGTTAAGCTCACTCGATTCCTGCTGTTTCTAATTTAAGTTTATTCATCTCATTTCCACATGGGTACATGGGTTTTTTTTTAAGTCCACATGACTTAAATGCACTTTCTACATTTCTATAAATTATAAAGTACAATACAGAGCAATTAAAATATACCCACAACTGCAAAAGCATAAAATTGCATTATGTCAGAAATATATAGATCCAACTGAACAATTGCATCTAAATTAATGTTTAAGTTCAGGAGATACAAATTATTAAATCAGAATTAAAATTTGGTATTGAACAAATTTCTGACCAAATCTATTCAAAGGCTTGCTCAAATTATTTGGCCTAAAACAAGGTTTTTTGGTCAGGTAAACGGAGGTTAGGTTTTCAAGGCAACAAGCACAATCAATGCTTTCCATAGGAAAGCAGATGAGCTGAGTAAAACACCAAAGAAACAATTACTAGGTTTTCATCTAGTATTTTCAAATCACATCCTTGATGTGCCTTGACTATTGTAGACTGAGAAGACTTTCAACTGTGAGTTTAAACATAAAAGCCTTATCAGTATATCTCAAAGAGAGAAGCTCCTAGCTTATCTTATTGCTGAAAGGTATTGATGCTAGCTTTAATCTGTTATAAAAGGACAATAAACTGTGGGGGTTTTTGTAGCTACATTCTTATTTATTTAATGTTAGGCTACTTTATCTATTGTCTTTCCATTTCATGACCTTTGGTGCTAATGTGTTAATAATCATACAAAGAACAAAGTGAAAATATTATACATACATACATACATACATACATACATACATACATACATACATGAATGGGAATGTATATCACACTAACAATGAAGGAATAACAGTAAGGTCAGCATGTGTGCTATTGATAAAAGTTCAGTCGACCATTGTCACCTTTATCAGAGTGTAGATGATAATAAAGAAGTGGTTATCCATAGGTAAGACTTTTTGTCCATAGATATATAGTCCATAAATAAGTATAATATGCAACAGATCCTGTTTCAAATATTCTAGTATTAGCAAGGCTCTTAATGATTACGTACCAATTTCAGATCAAGCTGGTTTGAAAAGTTGCTCTTTCCAATACCCTAACTACAAGTCATTTCAGGTTTCTGAAGCGAGGGGAATCAATATTTTGCTTTGTGTTCAAAAACAAAGTACAAACAAGTGTGGTAGTGACAAAATTGGTGCTAAGCAATCCTTAAAAACACAGAGAAGGCAACCATCTGACCACTGCATTTTACATGTTAGTGTCCAGACATCTGTAGGATGGTGTTAACATCATCTCAAAGTGGTCACAAATTTAATGGGGGGAAAAACAACCCATCTTCTTGAATGAGATATATGGGTGACCTTTCAATTGAAATGAAATAAAAACATTCTTGGCCATTGCTGTCACCTTTTTATACTTACTGTTTACTTCTGATGTTTTGTCAAGAAAGGAAATCATTGTTGGTTTTATCTGTGAATTTGTATAGACTCTATATTGGAAGGTAGTGGTAAAATGTATATATGATTACAGTGTAGGGCAGGGGTGTCAAACTTGTGACAAGACATTGTCATTGCAAGATATATCACAATTCCCCCCCCCTTTGCTAAACCCGGGGTAGGCGTGGCCAGCAATTGGCGTGTCCGGCCCGTGGGCCATGAGTTTGACACCCCTGGTGAAGGACAATCTACCTTTTCCAAATAATAGTAGTGTACATGTTGAAATATTGTTCTGGGCTCACACATGTAGCTTGTCCATTCTTTCTTGTAGATATGATTTATACCTCAGATGTAAAGCTCCAGATATAAAGGCAAAATACCTTAGATGTAAAGAGGAAGAGGACTACTCTTGTCTCAAAGTGTGAAAAAACAGTCAAGCCAAAACCCTTTCTCAAAAGATTCCTGTTAGCTATGTATTAAAATAATTCCCAAAAGGTAATGTGATATGAAGAAAGGGAAAAAGAAATCACAATCTATGTTTCCTGGGTTTCCCCAAAAGGCCTACAGAAAATCCTTGAGGGGAATTTTATATTATTGATAGAGTTAATCACAGAAGTGGGAACGAAGGAAAATGACATAGGTTTTAAGTCCAGTGCAGGCCTGCATCTTATAGTGGTTTGAATGGTCTGTTCATTAAAATAAAGGAAAGGAGCATCAAAACTAATTTCTCATCATGGAAAAACAGAAAAAATGCAAATACAACCATTCATTACCCATGGTAATGTTTCCTAAAAAGTCAAGAAATTAAAAAATTTCCCCATTGCATTAGGAGTAACAGAAAATGAAAACTTAAACCCCCAGCCATTAGTAGACATATAGAGATAAACTGTATACACAATGAGAGCTCTTTGTATTCCAAGGACTGGATATACCACAGCATAGAAGTTAATTATACAAAGTACTTTATTGCAGCACATACTTTTCCTGTTGCCCTGGGTTTAAGGCCACTGTTCTAGGCTATGAAAGTTGATGTAGCCGTGAAAAAAAAGACTCTGAAGAGTAGTGCTTATAACAAGTAAAGAGCATACCTCTGCCTCCCTCCAAGAGTTCTTACACTTGTTATTGATTAGGTGTTGTTCAATGTGGTTGCTCTTCAAAAACTGGTAGGGCAAGCTACTATGTCTTAAACAGACAGCAAACCCCAAACTCACTCACACTGACAATGTTACCTACCTGGGTAATGAAATGTCTGCAGGGAAACAATCAAGCTCAGAGAGCACCAAAGACTCCATCTCAAAGTAATCCCATCAGGGAGTCCATTTCCAACAGTCTTAAAATAGAAGTTGCATGTTGATGTCAGTGGGTACTGATTCAGAAAGAATATTCATAAATTCACAAGCTCCAGTTCCCCCTGCTCTTTTCTAAGTTTTCCCATTCATAAACATCTCCCTGAGTTGCTGGAGGCATTGTCATTCAGTGAAGAATGTGACTTCCTTTCTTGATAAGAAACGTAAGGACATGGTGACGGTGTCTATGGGTTTTGATATTGTGAAATTTTAATATTAATATGTCGCCCAAGGTCACCGTGTATGAGTTAGGCAGCAATATAAATTTGTTGCATAATAATATATAAGAAAGTTGTAGCCTATGTCCTATAGCCTGTAGAACAAAAACTGATTTGGCCTGTTGAAAATCACCTAGAGATTTTCTTCCCCACTGGGAAAGCCAATACCTTTTGCCAACTGCATTTATTAATGATTGTACTGTACTTGAAAGTCCCTTTTCACTTAGCACCATTTCAGATTTTCTTTTTTTTTTTTTTTGGGGGGGGGGGTCAGTAGGCAGAAGAAGACTGGTTCTCCTACAAGGAATTCATTTAACCTATGATGCCTGAAGAAGTCATGCAGGTCTGTTTATTGATCACTCTTTTTTAATGGACTCTAAAAGCTAAAACCACAAGGAATGAATTAATTGCAAATAAAAATACGGTCAATAAAACAACAACATCAAAAGTAGGTATAGATAAGTAATCCATTGTTGTAGGTTCCAAATACTGACTAGTGAATTTTTCAGCTTCAGTTGCTCATTCTGCTAATCTTACAATTCTGCATTATTATTTTTTAAAACTGGGATGAAAATTCCTGTTTATTCTAATACACATATTGCTGCGGTCTGCTTTCTTAACACGGCTATATTCATTATACGATTTTTTTTCGAATTGGAGAAACATATCACCAAATGTGGAGTAAAGAGAATGGAAGATATGAGATTTTTTGATTACGTATTAGTTTAAGAATAAGATTAGGTAGGTTCGCATTAAAATGGAAACCAAACAAGTTTCTCTCCTAATTGCCTAATAATATAAATTATTATTAGGGAGAAACTTTTCCCTGATAATTGCTTCCTGAACAATTAACATCAGTGATGGATGTCTTAAATAGTCACAAGTAAAATTGAACTGTGAAAGACTGGGGACTCTGGAAATGGAAGTAAATCAATATAGGGCAGGAGTGTCAAAATCACAGCCTGCAGGCTGGATGCATCACAAACGGGCCACACCCCCGCCCGGCTTAGTGAAGGGTGGGGAAAGTCTCAATACATCATGTGATGCTGTCATGATGACATGAGTTTGACACCCCTGATTCATGCCACACCCCCTGGCATAAAAGGGATGCTTTCTTCGTCATTCAAACAAGATCTCTCATCTGACAAATAAACTGCCTTAACAGATCTACTGTGGGACTGCCATGCCCATCCAATTCCTGGGCTCTGTACCGTGGCCAACTCGCAACAGACAACTTGAGTGGGACAAGAGTTACACTAATATCAAAGAAATGGTGGAATAGAAACATTAAAGAAAGGATGCAAAAGAAGAGACAGAATGAAATGTGAATGACAAAAATTAAACCAGGATAGGCCCAGGATACCTGCGAGACCACCTACTGCCACCGGTAGCCTCCCACCATCCAGTGCGATCCCACAGATTTGGCCTCCTCAGGGTGCCGTCGGCCAGACAGTGTCAGCTAGCGACCCCCAGGGGGAGAGCCTTCTCTGTGGGAGCGCCTGAATGAGCTGCCCCCGGAGCTTCGTATAATCCCTGACCTCCAGTCCTTCCAACGCGCCCTAAAAAGTTGGCTTTTCCAGCAAGCCGGCCTGGCCTGAACAAAATAAAATAAATGATTGATTATTGTTAATTTTAATCTATTTTTTTAAATGTTATTGTTAATCTTAATTGGGTTTGTTTTTGGATACTCTATCTAATTTTTTAAAACTTTTGTAATATGTGTTTTTTTTTTTATGTTGTACGCCGCCCTGAGTCCTTTGGGAGAAGGGTGGCATATAAATCCAATAAACAAACCAACAAACCAGGTTTTTTTATTTACTTTAAATAATTGAAATTAAATTGGTGAGTTGTTCTGTGATAAGTTGGCTGCAGATTGGTTCTTTGCTTTCATAACCTATTCTTTTTTTTGGGGGGGGGGTGAATGGGGAAAGGGTGAAGCTCAGAAATGTTAACATTACATTCATAGTCGACTGAAGATGTGATTTCCAGAAAGCTGATATTCCCATTGACAAGCAAACATAAAACCAAAAAGGTATTTTCTTTGCGAAAGGGGTTGCGTGGCTGTCTTCTAAATATAGTGTTCAAATTGCAATTGCTACAGGAATAAAAAGTAAGGTTTCCTTTACAAATGCCACCCCTGAAAGGAGACCTTTGATTTTTCTGAGTACACCAATCCAGTATTAATTTAGCCACAGCCCATTCAAAATGGGAGGCAATCAGTAGCTCTTGTTGGAACTCTACAAATGATTTGATTTGAAAATGCCACAGGTTCTTTCACCACTCCCAAAGTGGCACTTAAAAGAGCCTTTTGTATTATATAGCTTGTGCCATTCTCTATTAGTTAGTAAAGGCAAGGACCTCGTTAACAAGGAGCTTTCCCTGGGGGATGCTTGTTAAGCTGACGTTTCCTTCTTGAGTTGGAAAACTTTCTATTATGGAGACTTAAACTGCTCACTGCTTCTTCCTGGTCTTTGGGGTTCCTTGTTCCCCTCAGCGATTTTGGAAATCATATTTTCTAACTCTATCATGCTGAAGCAATGCTGCCAGGGACCTGGACCCAGCAGCCCAAAATAATGAAAAATCACCTACATTTCTCTTTTTCTTTTCAAAATGATGGAAGAATTCCCAGGATCTTTCCCGAGACAAATGTATTCTCCAAAAGAGGAATATTACCTCTGGATCCTCCAGGACTTAAAGAAGATCAAGACACTGGGATCCTCAGGACAACAGACATTTATAGAATTATGTATACAGAACACCCAAATATACCCTATTGTACATATTTTCTCCAACAGATGACTTGGGGTCAGAGGGAATCAGACTGCAGAGACCCCACTAATCATTTCCTGAACATAATTTGCATAAATTGTTTAGCTTCCTTTCTGAAGTGTAGTAAAGTAGGTTCTTATATTGGCATGTTTTCCCCCTACCTCAAGGATGCAATGACCAAGATAACATGGTTATGAGGAAGAATCCTATATTAGGTTGACTGGGGATCCTTTCACTTTTACCTATGTTGCTTGTGAATGAATTATCCTATTTTAATTGTTTGATATATACAGCTCTATGCTGGACACATTTACCATATTTTTCAGAGTATAAGATGCACTTTCCCCCCCTAAAAGAGGGTAAAAGTTTGAGTGTGTCTTATACACCGAATGTAGCCCTACTCACCCACTGGCCCCCACCCTTAGGCCTCTGCCTCCCAGCAATTTACCTCCTTGCAGTAAATGGGGAAAATGGGGCTTGTGGAAGTGGTAATAAGCTATGGCAATCCCTGCAGCCTGAAACAGCTGATCATGGGGAGGCCGGTGCTGAAACTGAAATTGAACATGAAATGGACTGTTTGCTGCAAGGAGACAAATTGATGGGAGACAGAGGCAGACTTTTTATTCTTGTGCTAATCAGGCTAAACTGAAGCAGGCTGTTTGTTGCAAGGTGGTAAGTCAATAACTATAAATGCCTATAGAATGTTCAAATTATTAGACTTATTTTTTTAAAGATTGCTTTATTATTGTTCTAGACAACTTACCAAAATGAAAAAGCTTTTTAAAATAAATGCTTTATCTGAAGGGGTCCAGTGCTATTGTATCTTCTTTTAAATAGCAAAGAATAATGTATACTTCCATAAAGCCACATCAATTTTAACAGCATCTGTACAAGTATAGTCTGAAATGTAACACCACAAACAGTATATATGCCTGTACTGTTTGCTGTTTGCTGCAAGGAGGCAAATTGCTGGGAGGCAGAGGCAGATTCCCCACCCCTTGTTTTCCTCCCCAAAAGCTAGGTGTGTCTTATACTCTGAAAAATACGGTAAACATTGTTAACTACCATTGTTACAGTAAATGCTATGTTTAAATGGCCATTCTGACAGACGCAGATATTGAAAAATGCACCCTAATTTATATAACACAAATACTGAAATAGGGGGAAAAAATAGATCAAATATCTTACTTTGAAGATTTGGAATCCATTGAGACGGGGACAAAAGGCGAACTTCTAACTAGAACTTCCTGGTCCAGTTATTGCTTACTGAAAGAAACAAGAACAGAAATGATTCAGAAAGCTTGAAATCTTAATTTTCACAGAGACTTGGACTGGAAATGTTTTCATCACACTGTATTTCTACAATTAGCAACTGACATAGAATGAGAAAGCCCTATCAAATCCAAACAATACATCCCGTGAATGTAATAAAACTTTTAAAACAATATATCATCTGTCTGTGCTAAGTACTAAAGTTCCATATACCAAACAAACTTTCTAAAGAGGTCAATCTACATACACTATGTCAGTTTCAAGTTGTATAGTTGAATTACAGCTCTCTAAAACCATTGAAAGTCCTGCAAAATATCTTCATTAATGTTGTAAGTGGAACACTCCAGATCTCACCACTGTGTAAGTGGAACAAGTGAGATCCTAAGGAGAATTATAAGCTTTCCAAACTTGCATATCTAGTAGTTATATCCGAATTATATTTGCCTATCAGGAAAAGAAAACCATGCTATCATGAAGCAACTGTTCAAGAATTTTTGACCAACTTTTGACCAATTAGAATCACAGATGTCTAAAATACACTTTATGGTGGCTGTGATAAACAAAACATTCATAGTTGCTTTTCCCTAATGTGGTGGATACTGAATTCAGGAAATGCCATTTTCATTACATATATACCCCATATCTCTGTGAAGTCTTCTCTACCTTCCCAATGGAAGTTCTGGATACAACTTAATAAAGAATTGAATGCTGAGATGATGCTATGGAAAAAAATAACTAAAAACCTAAACCAGACAGGTAGTATGGTCATGTTCACAAATCTAATTCAATATCTTTGTATGTTTGATTCCCTTAGAGCAGGGGTGTCAAATATGATTTCATTGAGGGCCGCATCAAGGTTGTGTTTGACTTCAGGGAGCCGGGGTGGGTGTCACCAGGTTGGGTGTGGCCACCACCATGTCCCTCATGTCAGGGGTATGCCTGTGGGGGCCCAAGCATTCTGCCAGTGAAAAAGGCCTCCTGAGCTCAATTTTAGGCTGTGACAGCCTCCTGCCACTCTCTGCCAGCAAAAACGGACCTCAGGGAGGGCCACACGCAGCCCTCGCAACCTCAGTTTTTGGCTGGGATGGCCTCCTGCAACCCTCTGCCAGGGAAAATGGAGATCAGGAGGGCTGTGCACGGCCCTCACGAGCTCCGTTTTTGCTGACAGAAGCACTGGAGGGCAGTCCTTCACCGTTTCCAGGGTGGCCCTCTAAGCACCCCGCGAGCCATATCCGCCCCCCGGGTCTTGAGTTTGACACCCCTGCCTTAGAAAATTCTGAAGATTTATTACAAAAAAAAAAAAACCCAAACAAAAATAGATATTATTAGAGCAGATTTGTTTACACATTTTCTGCAATGAGTAATGTGAGTCAGGCACCGCCCACAAGAATTTTGTAAGCACAAGTCAGACAATCAAATGTACAACTTCTTTCAGGTCTTTGTGTTCAAGCAGAGGCCATTTGTGAACTTTACATCGCTGGAAGCTCCTAACTAATTTCTCATGTCCCTCAATTAATTTTAATTAATTCAAGCCTCTGGCAGGAGAAGTCTATCATAGTCTGCTATGGGCAGAAGGAGGACAGAAGAGGAAAAATGTTAGAAAAAGTGAAGAGAAAATTGACATGTCAAAGAAAATGGATGGCTAAACCCATGTCTATCTTTTCCCCCCGTTTCTCCTTGCTTCTGTTCCAGACACAACGAGCATGCAACCATTTTACAGAAATCTCTTAAATGAATGAGGAAAAAGCAGCTCACCTCGATACTAAACATGGGAAGCCCTATAAAGTACATGTGAATTCAGGGGTGTTGGGAATTGGGATTGTGAACAGATGCACATACCTTTCTAGTTTTGGCTTATATTTGATTATGCTTCTCTATCAATCTGCAACTCTTTCTGACTACCCCTGAATCCTATTCTTTAAAGGACCATTGAAAGGAGGAGAAATTTTCTCCTGATTTCTAATCTTGGGTTTGATAGAAGTGTAAAGTAATAGGAAGGTGGAAAACAAGTTGGGAGATCTTTATACATTGGAAAACAGGATACTTTTGTGCAATCTCATCTGCTCTGGCACTCAAGTATCATGAGATAGATTGGTATTATGATTCCCCCAAATTCCAGGACATAAAACCTGACCTGAATTAGCACATTCCTAAAATATCCTGTATAACCTATTAGTACAGTGGTCATTTCAGTGTTTTTAATCTAACTTTTACATTCTGTTTTCTGATAATTCTTCTGTGCAGGTCACATATATAAAGACTTTTCTCAAGGTAATGGAACAGCTTGGGCTACAGCTTGAGAAGCAAAAGGGAGAACAAATCCCTGGGAACATTTCCCAAGATGTTATAAGGCTATATAAATCCATAGAGAACAGTCTGACTGAAGAATGTTAAGTGACCATTCCTTCAATATCTCTCTGTGACAAGACAGAAATAAACCCCTGTCCTTAATAGTGAACTTGTCACGCAATGGACAGCTTGCACTTGTTTCATCGAGCTCATTTGGGAACATTAAATGTATTTCTTTGAAATGTTTCTTTATCCCTTATTCCTAGATACAGTCCTTTTAACTATGTAATTCCTTGTTAATGATGCTCATAGATCTTCTTCTCTTGCTTTTATCTGTTATCTTATCCTCCAGTCCTTGGTGGGCAATCAAAAGTGATAAATCACAAGGGAATACAATAAATCAGTATGTTTCCTAGTTTAGCTAGAACCAAAAGTACATACTGGTGAACTAAGAGGCTGTAGAGATAACTCACCTTGAGTGAGAGTTCAAACCAACCTCTCAGTTCTTATGGGGAGAAAGTACAGGTAGTCCTCAATTTATGACCACAATTGAGCCACAAATATGTTGTTAAGTGAGGCATTTTAAAAGAATTTTGCTCCATTTTGCGACCTTTCTTGTCACAGGTTATTAAGTGAAACATTGCCATTGATAAGTTAGTAACCTGGTTGTTACGTGAATCTGGCTTCCCCATTGACTTTGCTTGTCAGGTCATAAAAGGGGATCCCATGACCTTGGGACACAGCAATGGTCATAAGTATGAACCATCTGCCAAGCATCTGAATTTTGATCACGGGATCATGGGGATGTCACAAAGGTCGTAACTTAAAAAAACAGTCATAAGTCACATTTTTCACTACCGTTGTAACTTTGAACAGTCACAAAACTGTTGCAAGTCAAGAACTGCCTGTAATATGGGGTAAGGAAAGGAAGGAAGAAAGCAGAGGTGGTGTGGTTTGTTGTCAGTGTCAGACAAAAGTGTACTAATACTACTGCCTAGAAGTATAGTGAATGCACTATAATGCATTTGACAAATGCATCATTCTCTTGTTCGTGGTGTTTGGACACAGACAAAGTGCATTCCTGCATAAAAGACAGCATGACCCTATTTACGGTAAATGGGTCCTCAAAACTTAACTGTTTCCTCAGGCTTTTTGTTACAATAGACACTAAACCTCTTGTGTGGTGTTTTGGCTTTTTAACTGCGGATCTTTTTCTGGACTCTTCTGTTTGGGTTTTGAACTATTGTGTGTTCTAGCGTTTCTGTAAGTTGACAAGAAACTTGGCAGTGTGAAGTGGCCAAATACCCACAGTTCTTCTAACAGCCCATACTATGAGTCTTAGTTTTCAAAAGCCGCGGTGGCACAGTGGTTAGAGTGCAATACTGCAGGCTACCTCTGCTGATAACCAGCTGCCAGCAGTTTGGCAGATCAAATTTCACTAGGCTCAACGTTGAATCAGCCTTCCATCCTTTAACACAGTGGTGGGTTCCGGATGGTACGCCCCGGTATGGGTGTACCGGTGGCAGCTGGGAGCAGCAGCCACCGTACCAAGAATGGTGTTTTGGAGGGACCACCCACCTGCCCACGTTCCTTACCTGTATTTAAGCCAACTGGGCCATTTGTGCACATGCGTGCAGCATATGGCACCTGCGCGGCCTCCGCTGGAGCATCGCAGGGCGGTGGGTACGCATGGGTGCACATGCGTGTACAGCCTGCATGCCCGAGGTCAATGCACGGTCCCGTCGCAGCATACTGGTTGTGATGGGATCCGGAACCCACCACTGCTTCCGAGGTGGGTAAAATGAGGATCCAGATTGTTGGGGGCAATATGCTAATTCTGTAAACCGCTTAGAGAGGGCTGTAAAAGCACTGTGAAGCGGTATATAAGTCTAAGTGCTATTGCTATTAAAGGAGATGAATAGACGCATTAGTTCTCCATTCAAACCACCTTAAACAGGGCATAGAGAATACCAAAGGAAGACTGAACATGATAGTTTAGCTAACATTGACAATAACATTGGACCATGCCTGGGAGTCTCCTGTCATGTCAAGTCATGTCATGTCAATAACATGCCTGGGAATGTCCTGTCATGTCAAGTCAAGAAGTTTCACATTACTGTGAAATGTCAGTAAATAGGTAACTTCTAGCAAAATCACTGATAGATAAAAAAAAAAAAAACGTTGCTGATGCTTTGCTTCAGCATCAGAACTAAATTATTCTCCAGATGGTCAGTCAAATGATGAACCAGATGAGCCAATAGGTGGGACAAAGTCTACCACAATTGATGGAACCCTTTCCAGTTCTGTTCCAAGCTCTTTCATGTTGAACTAAGAATGACATCCGAGAAGTCTGGTGATTTACTGTTGAGCCAAGATGTAAATTCTAACAAATACACTCAGTAGTGTAAGTACTTCGTTCTCTGTCCCAGGATTTCTAGTATTATGAAGCAGCTTTTACTGTGCTTGAATCAATCGTTTGACAAAGTGGCTGCACATGAAAATAGCAGGGTATCTTTGCATTAAAAAGAATCAAAATCAATATGTGGTAGTTGACTGACTTTTGAAAAGTGAGGAAAAGCTAGCCTCTGAATAATGTAATTGCCAATACATTTTAAATTCAGATGTCTGGGACAAAGAATATTGATTCTAAACAATACATGCACATCTTATATTTTCCTAGGACAACTGATTGGTCTTACTGGCTCTCTGGATTAAAAATGGCTGTCTTAAGAATTTAATTATATTTTCTTGTCTCTGGAGCAGATATAGAATCAACAAAACAAAAGGGAAACCAATTAGCAACTCTGTTGATTTATCCTCCTGAGCACCAGAGGCTTACTTGAGGAGATGTGATATTTGTTACATAGATTTAGCCAAATATGACTGGAAATTCTCTTTATAGTCCATTGTAAAAATGAGTGTCCAAAGCAAAAGTTAAATATAGCAAAATATTGTGAAGAAAGTAATGTGATTTTTATCTGTCATTTCCTATCTTCCCCTTTTAACCCTTCATGTATTATTCAAGGTGGTAATTAAAGTGCTAGATAAGGGGAGATTCAAGTTCAAATCCCAATCTGCTGCTGTTGTTCAGCCACTTCCAAGTGTTCTTGACAGACCAGTAACTGCTTCTTTCAGTTGTTGTAAGTTTATGCTTGCATCATTTAGCCACATAGTCTTCAGGGCTCCTATAACTACCATGAGATAACAGTTACCAAGAAAGGACAGAGAAGAAAAACAGAAAACTCTAGCTCTTTGTGGTTGTGTGGATTTGACCAGCCCAGATTTTGTAATCTTACCACTAAGTCATGAAGTTTAATATAAATTAGATCAAGTTAATTAGATATGTGTTTATTGTTAAGTAAGTTAGATGTGTGTTTATTGTCCCGTACTGTAAACTAGGTGGTTAATTCTGAAAAAAAAAAACTATGAGAGGATGCTATATGTCCCAACTTGAAATGCGAGTAGTAGGCTACATACATGCAACATACTAATTTGTTAACTGCTGATGACTAAGTTAGCATTGAATGGTTCCAATAATTTCTAAAAAGATATGTTTCATACTGGGGAAAATGTCCTCATCATGGATAGAGGATGAGGAGAATAAATATACACAAACCACACAGAGATCAAACGCAAAGTCCTACTAACCTCCATTTATTTACTGTAATCTTTCTACTTGATCTTATAACTATACCATAGGTATACCTGTGTTTAGAAATGCATACATTGGCTTGGCTCATACATTGGCAGCACAATCATGTGCTTCTCCCCCTTAAAAGCAAGTCTTGAGTTCAGGAAATGTAGTTTGCATATTTTGTAACCTAAGAAAACACAATTATATGCAGGATTTGAGTTCAAAAAAGTTTCAAAATCTAACAGAAGGGAAACAATCAGGAAAACAGAAATCCTAAATGATAATTTTTTCCAGAATGCTGCAATGGCTATTCAAACCATACTAAAAGAATACTAGTTAGAATATATTTCAAATATCAGAATATATTTTGTATCAACAAATCCTTGCTCAAGAATGTACTTGCTTAGGAAGAGTGAAGTTCCCCGTTCAAGGAAATTGTAGCTTTTATGAGCAACAGAAGTGGCAGAATTCCAACTTCTATGCAAAAGGGCATGATTGTATGGAAACAGACATGAAAAAAGCAAAGAATTATACATCACATTACATTCCCCTCTATCCCAGAAGAGAATGACACAGTGTAGAGGAAAATGTGATCCCTAACAGAAATGATGAACTGCCATCTGCCACTGATCTGTGACCCAAGCAAGGCCATAAATGCTACACCATACGAATAATGGCATGGAAGGAAGCCCAGCCTAGGACTCATTCAAGTGTTCGATTCTAAGGTTTATGCACCAAGAGAAGGGAAGAGAAGGGAAGAGAATCACAGATGCAAGAAAAGAGTGAAGAGTGAACATTCACAGTTCTGCAAGGGATGAAGGATTGGAGTTCTCTCAGCCCAAACTCTTAAGAGCACAGCATCACTTATTTGGAGGAAAGGAAAAATGGAAAACATCAGACCTTGTTTCCCCTCTCCTGATAAGCAACAAGTTATGGGCTTTATCCCTCACCCAGAATTCAGTAGCAAGCTGGAGCCAGAGACTGAGATACTACAGTCTAGATAATCAGAAAGAATTATGCCCCACCCCAGCCAAAAAAAAAACACCTTTATCAAGAGGGAACAGATAAAAGAGACTTCTCATAGGGTGACATTGAGAGAAAGTCAGCTGCTGCATCTATGAAACAGAGAAAAACAAGGAAAGAGCACTCCAAAAGAATTATATTCCTTTCATCCATTGAAACAGAGGCTGTATTTGTAGCACAAGAATGCCAGCAGATATTTAAATGGACTTTAACACAGAGGAGCCAAAATCAACAGCTGTAGATGCTAAGACATTCTATGCAAGTTGCTTTAAAAAACAGACATCCCTAATCCTCATTTCAGGTTTGATTTTATCTAGGCAGGAACATAATCAAATGGCTTCCCATGACCCTTTGCACCTCCCTCCCTCTCTCTCATTCTATGTCTCTGTCTCTGTCTCTGTCTCTTGTGTGTGTGTGTGTGCATAGATCTGTAAATGTAATTCTCAACACACAACCATGTGAAAGTTAATAGGAAAATTCTGAGCATAACTAGAGAATTATAAAAATGGGTCTTCTCTTTTATTTTTAATGCTATATATGAGTAATAGGGGACACAATGGCTCAGTGGCTAAAACACTGAGCTTCTTGATTAGCATGGTCGGCAGTTTGGCAGTTCAAATCCCTAGCACCACGTATCGGAGTGAGCTCCTGTTACTTGTTCTAGCTTCTGCCAACCTAGCAGTTCGAAAACATGTAAAAATGCAAGTAGAAAAATAGGGATCACTTGGGTGGGAAGGTGACAGTGTCCTTGCACCTTCGCCATTTAGTCATGCCCATGGAGACATCTTCGGACAGCCCTGGATCTTCAGCTTTGAAATGGAGATGAGCACTGCCCCCTAGAGTCAGGAACGACTAGCACATATATGCAAGGAGAACCTTTACCTTTATCTTTATGAGTAATAAATTAATTTGATACCTGCAGGAAGTGGGTTACATTTTGGACAATCCCTTTCAATTGCCTGTTTTTAAGCAAACTAAGGTTCTGCAAGAACTAGGCTTCCTTACTGATAAATCTTCCATACCCACAATGCACTATTTGTGTTTAAAAAATGGAAGAGCAGGATCCATTTAACCTCTCTTTGCTCGATACTGGCTGCATAAAGAGTGAGATCCTTACCACATTATATGCAATTTCTAATTTAACTCACAATTGCCTCACAGTGGGAAAACAGTTTATCCAATAAGTGAATGTCATTGGCACATTTTTTTTCAACTGGGGTCTCTGCAATTTGGCAGCATTTTCTACTCAAAAAGGCATTTGGGGGATTTCCAGATGCTGTGATTGAATTCTAGCACATTTCCAATTTTATTGATAAATGCTTCAGAAATGCCAACTGACTTTAACTTATCCTTACTGCAAACACCTGGCGTGGTTGTCTTTCTCCCTCTAAGTTATTTCTCAACACTAATTTGATCTCTTGAAAATAGTGAAGATACAGTCGTATAGAAAATATCCAAAGACAAAGACTCATTTTTCAGAGAACACTTCTATTAAAAATACTGAAGCATTTAAACCTAAAAAAAACCCTCACAAAAACATTTATTACTAAAGAAATAATTCTTGCATTTTAATTATTTTATTTGTTTTGAAAAGTTTTTAAGAACTGCCCCAATTGAAAAAACAAAAAATCACAACAGAAGACAAAAACAAAATAGACCCCCCCCCCCAAAAAAAAAGAATGAGGGAAGAATTACAAACTTAATATATCACATCTACATCAAAAATAAAATATTTTTAAAAGTCTTGATTAAAGAGAATCAGTTATAGTACATTACTATTGCACAGAGTATAAATGTAATTCTTACTAATTTGCTGCACAAAAATGCTAATATTTCATCACCAGTCTGCATTGATGTTGTAAGATTTTAGGGTTTATATGATGATATGATTGTGTTGAATGTATGTTGATAGCATTTATTAGAGCTGTGATTTGATTTATTGGATAATTTTTGAATTATTATAATGTCATATATAAATATACATACATACATACATACATACATACATACACATACATACATACATACATATATATCGCTGCTTAGAATCAAATGATGAACAAAAACATTTGTAATGATTACATAAATTTAAAGTTAGAATAGTGATGATATACTAATCATGCAAGTGTACTTCATATAAGTGTACATAAGAGTACTGATGGAATAAGTATTTATTACATAAGTATACAAAGCCATTATGGCACTATTCACCCATAACATTAAAGAATATTCCATGGTGTACAAATAATTAGGGTAACTGTTCGATTGGGTAATGGATAGGCACATACAGCTTAACGGTAACAACAGCTCTTTATTGAGTACAACAAATGAGAACAATCCAGCGAAGGTTGAATCTGACAGCAGCCCTTTTATAGGGAGCTGTCAGACCCTTCGACCAATAGGATTAAACCTCCGTTCCCGCTGGAAAAGAGGACCTTGGTGGAAACTATTGTAGTTAGAGTAAATATCTAACAGTAAGCTCAATAGCTGGCTTCATTTATCACACTAGGCCTTAAAAAACATTATAAATTGATACAAAGCATGTGTCTGGTTCTCCCGCATGTGCACACCAATATCTAATTTCACTTGAGACAGAGAGACAGATAGATAACAGATAAATAGATAAATTAGATAGCTTACAAAGATTAGATAGACTTTTAGCTAAGTAATATCTAGCTGTCTGCCTGAACAACCAGACCCCTCAGTAAACAAGCTACTTTATTGCTCAATGACTATTTCACAGGAATCTTCCCAGAGCGCCATTTCTCCAGGCAAGACTAGATAAAGTTCAATGGCAATCAGATGGGGGGGGGGGGAGACATTACACAGTGCCTTTTGTGCCTACATAACGATTCCAGACTAATTTCCTGCTTGACTCCTCCTCTCTTGGCTCCTGGCCAGTCTCCTTCCAACAGGTTCCTTCCCACAGAAAGTGTCCAAATTGTTTTAAAATAGCCCAAACTACTGTATAAATAATCTGCTTGGGTTAAAGCATCAGCTAGAAATAAATAGATTGAGATTGAATCCCGCCTTAGGCACAAAGTCAGCTGGGGGCCCCTGGGCCTGTCACTTCTCTCAGCCCTAAGCAGTGGCAATCCACTTATCAAAAAGCCTTGCCTCAGCCAGTCTCTGAGAGGCTGTCATGATTGAATGCAAGAATACACACAAACACACACACACACACACACAAGAAGCTAGAAGTATTTTTAAACACATCCTAAACCAGGGGTCAGCAAACTTAAACACTCAAAGAACCACCTGGACCCGTTTTCCACAGAAAAGAAAACACAGGGAGCCACAAAGGCCCTAACTGGAAGCTCCCTGGAGTTAACCGGAAGTTCTGTTTCCCCACCATTGAGTCTCCTCCTAGAGCAATGTACTTTTTCCTCTTCCTGTCATAAGCAAAAACCCTTGTGGAGACAACTGGAAAACACTCCCCTTGCCATAGAGTCTTCCCCATGACGCACTGTGCTTTCCCCCCCCACCCCCCAGAAGCTCCTCTCAAAATTGTGGTGCCGACCAGTGACGTAGCTGTAGCAGAGGGGGGAAAGAGCCACAAGCAGCTCCAGAGCTGCAGATTGCTGACCCCTGTCCTAAACTATGGATGCTTTTTATGTTCTTATATGTTTTGCATTGATGGCTGCATTTGCTTATTTTTTGTGCCATTGCAGACATATCCAGAAAGAAGCAGGAAAACATATTTGGAAGGATATGAAGCGATTGGAAGTTGAAAATTAATAAGCTCCTTGGAGAAAACCAGTCAATAGTTGTAAACAATCAAGCTTTTATAATCAACTGCTGTTTCCTTGTTCTCAGTGCAAAGAGCTATTTTCTCTAAGAGGGATAATTTAATAAGTAGCCCCATCAAAAAGCACATTGAAACTGGGACAACAGAGAAATGATCAGCACTAGCTATTGCAGAACGGCTGCTGCTAACAATCTCAGGCAGGAAAGCAGTATTATAGCTGATATGAACAACTCCCTATTTGAGGAAATCTGAGTAGGTCTATTTATTAAACACAATTTAAATTACACTTTTTGTCTGAACCTCAAATATTTCTCTCTTTCTCTTTTAAAATATAAAGAGGGTTTCGCAAAGTTTAAAATGTGTAATCCACACATATATGGATAGAAAGACAGATAGACAGCCACCCCTAAAGATGAAAGTCATTCTGTTCCACTGAAAGGATTTCTGATTGAAGACCAGAAATCTCAAGTTAATTGCTTGGTGTAATTATGCTATTATATAAATGACCATAACGGTAGATCAGTGCAATATGCCTTCATTATTTTAAAATGGTCTCTGAAGAATAATTGTAGATTGAGTAATCAAAGTTTATGAACTCCCTGACCCCCACATTTATAATATAAAACAGACTCTATGATTATTCAGATGAAACGTTTGCTTTTCTGGGAAATCAAGGATCATAAAACCAAGTTTGATATAATAATAGATAAGGAAAATGAAAACAAAGAGGGAACAAGCCTATTCTTATCCCAAATTGGTGCATATGAATTAGGAATGACACTCTTGTTGGGAATCTGGGAGCTGCAGTCCCAAAACAATCAAAGATTGTCAGAGAGTTTGCAAAGGAACAACGAATGAAACAAGAATCATGAGTTCACAGCAAAAAATCAGCTGTTTTTGTGGCCTCATTGTAATGTTATATGCTAATAAAGAAGGAGTATCACAATGCACATTTTTTATCATTTTAGCTTGAGACAATATATATTGCCACTATAGTCTTTATTCTCAAGAATTCCAATTCTTTTTATTTATATATTTTCTTCCTAGTTTTCTTGTTTGGTCCTGAAGAATGAAACCTTGTTGTTGTTTATGAACACAGGAAACTACAGATTGTGGTCTGAATTTAGGAAAGGCAAAGGATAATTTTGGAATATTCTTCAGTCCATCGGCCTGCCCCAAAATGTAAGGAACATTTGCAAACAGTAATGTTTTGATTTCTAATACTGCATTTAAACCCGAGAGTGTAGTTTTTGCAATAATTATAGATACAGATATTCCGAACATAATGAGGGGATTAATATTCTTTAACAAGCTTTGAGATTTATAGCTGATTAGGCTTTTCAGCATGTTTGTTTTTCCTGAGAACATCTGTTTTGTGTGTCTGTGCATGTACACACACACGTGCGTGCACACGCACACACACACACAAACATACACTAGAGTGCTTTATAGCAAGCCTCTCTTCACTAATAATTCTTGTAAGGATCAACTCTATAGTTAAAATTATTTTTCCTCAGAAATAATATAGTAATAGAGTCTGCAGATATATGTCTAGAATTGGAAAAGGACCTGGCAGGATAATCTACACTAGCAGTAGCTGATTAACTGATTAAGGCTTTAATCTTCAAATGTTAGGATAGTCCCCTAGGGGTTATATAATATGTCAGTTTCTCTGCTTCAAGGGAGAGATAGGGAAGAAAGTCTAATATACCTGCCTCCCTGTGATTTCTGCTGGTAAAAATTACAGAAGCTCAAGGGCAGGCTTACATTCCCTGAAACATGTAATATAAAAGGGAAAGAATAAACATACACAAATATATTTCCATGCTTATATCTATCCTCTCTAGGTGTTGCTAGGAAAGTGTTCAAAACACTGAGAATTATTTGATATTGGAGCATAGTCCCTGACCCAAGATTAATATTACTCGGAGATAAGAACCCAAGACGTTGTGGATTGCTGCCTCTTCATCAAACGTCGGATAGAACTGTTATCTGACACACCTGACAAAGTATATCTGCGGATTGCAATTCTAAATTCTGCAGGAGAGTCTAATGAGTGGCCTATCACTTAATTCCTGGTACTCCATCTTAAGAGGGAAGAGGAAGATCCTTAAGCTCACAAAATAAAATGATGAAGCCTCTGCAGATAGCGGCTTTATAAGCTTAGGCCCCAACCACTCACCCATTCGAGGCACCTACTAAGATCACAGCTGAAACTGCCCAACAGATTTTCAGATACTTGCCAAGGCAGTCCCTTACCAAGAATTAAACGGATATGTCAGTAGAACCAGTCCAATTTAGATATGAACCACAGGATAATTTCCTTCCTATTCCAAATGCAAGAACTGGTGATACTGGCTATTGAACTGTACTGCTCCACTCCCCTGTGATAGCAAATGAGTTTTGTATATCTTAACTGTCAGCGTTCCAGAAGAACCGAACTCCAATTAAAAACTCTGTGACAGGCATTTTCTCTTCAAAAGTACAGGTAGTTCTCAACTTATGACCACAATTGAGCCCAAAATTGCTAAGTGAGAAATTTGTTAAGTGTGATTTGCCCCATTTTATGATTTTTCTCAACGCATTTGTTAAGTGAATCACTGCGGTTGTTCAGTTAGTAACCCGGTTGTTAAGTGAATCTGGTTTCCTCACTGACTTTACTTGTCAGAAGGCTGCAAAAAGATGATCACATGATCCCAAGACACTGCAACCATCATAAATGTGAGTCAGTTGTCAAGCATCCTAATGTAAATTACGTGACCATGGGGATACTGCAACATTTGTAAGTGTGAAAAATCGTCATAAGTCATTTTGAATGGTCACTAAGCAAACTGTTGTAAGTCAAGGACTATCTGTACAGCTTCTGAGCTGAAGAAATCCAAAGGACTCCTCTTGATTGAAAAATCCAAATGCTGCCATCTAGTGTTTGTTCAGGTTTTGCAGTCTAGATAGCCATATATTAATTACTACCCACATAGCTAATAATACTTCAGGCCATTATTTCATTACAGATAACAATCTCTGGTGGTATCACTCAATGGGAGTTTCATGAAATGTTTGGGGATCAGGCTTAAAAATATATATCTATACACACGCACACAAACACACACACAGGGAGAAAGGGAGGAAGGGAGGGAGGGAGAGAGAGAAAAGAAAGAAAGAGAGAGACAGGGAGGGAGAGAGAGAGATAGAGAAAGAGAGAGAGAGAAAGAGAAAGAGAGAGAGAGATTCTCCAGAATGTGAATGCAAGTATTAGGTAACTTCTGCAACCTCTCAATAGCCCCTACATTTCAGCCTTCAAACCATTTTAGAAAGATTACATCCCATTGATTTCATAAGTGAGTAAAATAAAGCATAGTCAAGCACAGTTAGCTGAGATCAGGCTATCAGCACCTTGAGGCTTTTTCAAAAACATAAATTGGCATGCCTATTAGTTGTAGAGCACTACAGTTCAAAAATGACTAGCCACCCATGTGATTCATTCATTCTTTATTATGATTTTGGGACATAGGCAAGGTCAGGTTTAAAACTGTCTGCTCACATTTTATCATCTGTCAAGGGGAAGAACATAAGAAAGCCTTCCAAATGTTTGGGGATTATTTCTTCCAGAACTGACAGGTTAGCTGGGATTTTAGGAGTTGTCATTCTAATATATTTGAAAAGCTGGCAATGAAATGTCAATGAGATGGCATTAATGAGCTGGCTTTGGCAGAGATTTTGACTTTATCTAAACAGGAGCAATCACACTGAATGATATGAAACACCCTTATGCGAGACCCCTTTCCTACTCCTGAATGATACATCCACATCTCCTTATTGCTTTTGGAATAATGAAATATTCCTTACCAATTGTAAGTATGTCAAAATAGAGAGCTTCTTACTAAGATTCTCTTTCCTTTACCTGAAATTCCATCTATAGTAATTCTACCTGATTGAGTCAGGAGTGACATGGTTGATTGAGCCCAGCCCTCCTAGCTCAATATTCAAGCAGCTGCCAATATCTGGTTCCTTCGCCACTTGGATTGTTCATCATTCCAGATGATCATTTTCAAGAATTACTACTTAGCTGACTAAGTGGACCTCCTTCCTTCATATCCTTCCCTATTTCTTTTTTTTTCCCATGTCCTTTAAACAAGAGGCAGAGACCGTCTTATTTTTATTCTGTAAAGAATCTTCACTATCTTTAAAATATTTTAACAATTTTAATTAAGAAGTAGCAATGAATAAATTCTCCTTTTTGTTATAGGATTCATTCCGATACCTCAGAATGTTACAGTTGCTAAGTAAACAGAATGACCATTTATGTTCCATTGCATTTGAAACAGAAGTCCATAGGTACCTCTAAGCTTAAAACTGTTGTGGCCCACTGGCAGCCAGCAGACTGGCAGCAGAGTCGAACAGTGAGGAGCTTGGGGATGAATATGTGCCAGTCCTGGGGGTTGAGGAAAGCTCAGATGAGGGCTCTGCATTGGAGGCAGGAAGAGAACTAGACAGCAGTGAGGCAGAGGAATAGCTGGAACCTGTTCCCAATGTGTGCATGTGCAGAGCTGCCAGAAAACAAAAGCAACTAAGAAAGCAGGGTCGACTTGGGAGTAAAGCCACACCCTTAGGTGATTGGCCCTCCCATAGGAAACAAAAGAGGAGCGAACGGGCAGTGGGCTTTTGCAGGAAATAATTTGTTCATTCAGTTGTTTCAAGAGTGAAAAGTTCTATTTGTGACTATAAGATTCTGTGCCAGGTTTTGCCTTGACCTATGTTTGGAAACTAGTTATTTGGCAGCTCTCCAAATGAGATAAGATTTGTTTTGATAAACATTCCTATGAAAGACTGTGAATGGAAGGAATTCACAGTCGTGTAAATAAAAGGGGTTTTTCTGGGACCAAGACTTTACTTCTTGCTTTTTAAGGAAGCCTCAGTCAGAACAAAAACCCTGAAAATGTGGATGGAGATGAAAACTCAGTTTATTAATTACAACGTATCTGAATGACCTTTGAACTTTGTGACTCTGCAGCATAGGCAGGTGAAGGGAAATGTGTAGTCCTCATTTACCAACTGCTTTGTTTAGCAACCATTCAAAGTTGCGACAATGTTAAAAAAAAACCACAACCATAACAGCTTTGTGACCAATCCTCACATTTATGTCCATTGCAGGATCCCTATCACGTGAGTGCCATTTGAGTACTTCATAACTCCTGCACGTTTATGGTCACATGATCAACATTTGGGTCCTTCCCAACTAGTTTGTGTCAATCAGGAAGTTAGGGAGAATGCAATAGTAAAATTATACATTGTGATCCTCTAGTGAAGAGAAGGAAACATGATAGCAGTGATTGAATAGTTGAGGGACTGCCACAGAGAGGAGGGGGTCAAACTATTTTCCAAGGCACCTGAAGGCCAGACAAGGAATAATGGATGGAAACTGATCAAGGAGAGATTCAACCTAGAACTAAGGAGGAACTTTCCTGACACTGAGAACAATTAACCAATGGAACAGCTTCCCCTCAGGAGTTGTGGGAGCTTTATCACTGGAAGCTTTCAAGAAGAGAATTGATTGCCATCTGTCAGAAATGGTGTAGAGTCTGCTTGGGGTGAGTGGGGGGTGGACTAGATATTCTACAAGGTTCCTTCTCTTAATCTGTATCTGTATCTATTAATGTGCCCATTGCAGTCATGTGATTTTCTGCTTAGGGATTGTGACATTTAACAATAGCAATAGCAATAGCAGTTAGACTTATATACCGCTTCATAGGGCTTTCAGCCCTCTCTAAGCGGTTCACAGAGTCAACATATTGCCCCGACAGTCTGGGTCCTCAATTTACCCACCTCGGAGGGATGGAAGGCTGAGTCAATCCTGAGCCGGTGAGATTTGAACCGCCAAACTGCAGCTAACAGTCAGCTGAAGTGGCTGCAGTACTGCACTCTAACCACTGCGCCACCTCGGGTCTTATAATGGAGTTGCTGGTCCCAATTGAGGTCACTAAATAAAGACTACTGTAAATCAGCCTAGCAAAAACATAATCCAGTAATCAGAAAAATATGGGTTCCATGAGTTTGAACAATTGAAAATTTATATGCTGGAAGCAATGAATATATGGATGATATTTAAGCTATTTCAGCATTTCAGTGGCTCTGGGAATATTGATCACAAGGTCTTAGGTTTCTGCTAAAGAAACAAGGATATCTTTCTTCCATTGTGAATATATGTGTGTGTCTGTGTGTGTGTGTATAGATAGATAGATAGATAGATAGATAGATAGATAGATAGATAGATAGATAGATAGATAGATAGATAGATAGATAGAGATAATACATATACACATACATACATACAAAATACATATGCACACACACACATACACACAAACACATACACACATACACAGTTACTTGCAAGAAATTTCTGATGCTAAGTGAGGCCTTTGTTAAGTGAATTTTCCTCCATTTACAAAATTTCTTGCCACAATTGTTAAGTGAATCATTGTAGTTCTTAAGTTAGTGACATGGTTGTTAAGTGAATATGGCTCTCTCGTTGGCTTTGCTTGTCAAAAGGAAGCAAAAGGCGATCACATGACCCTGGGACACTGCAACCATCATAAATATGAGTCAGTTGGCTAACATCTGAATTTTGATCACGTGGCCATGGGGAGGCTATAATGGTTGTAAGTTTGAAAAAGTTATAAGTCACTTTTTTCAGTGTCTTTTTTCACTGTTGTAAGTAGAGGACTATCTGTACTTATGTATGTGAATTGAAAACTGCAGCAAAACCGGTATGTTTAACCTCAAGATGATTGTGACTATTATTAGAAAAAATCCAGATGGAAAAGTTTACTACACAGGTGACCACTCACCCACTCCCAGGGTCACATGGTCAAAACTCAGACTCTTGGCAATTGATTCATATTTATGACAGTTGCAGTATCCTGGGGTCATGCGATCCCCTTTTGTGACTTTCCAAAAAGCAAAGTCAATGAGGAAGCCAGATTCACTTAACCAACATGTCACTAATTTAACAACTGCAATGTTTTACTTAATAGCTGTGGCAGGAAAGGTTGTAAAATGGGGCAAAATTCACTTAACACTCAATTAGCAACAAAAAAATTGGGGATCTATCATGATTATAAGTTGAGGACTATCTGTACTTGTCAGAAATGCAAACTTGGATTTATTTAGTAAAACCTATTGCACAAATATTTGAAATTGATGATGATGGCCAGAGAAATTCTTCCTAACTTATGATTCAAATTTCTCAAGTACAGACCATTACATTCCTCTTTATAATTGCAAATACAAATGACAAAAAGTTACATGTAAGAGATTAAAGATTTAGATATTAAACGCTTAAGTCTCTACACAACACTTTATTTCCCAAGTTGGCTATTCAATTAACTCAGTTCTTGATTGCTTATACATAAATTCACTTAGCAAAAGCCAGTAACACTATTAAACCAGTAAAACAAAAGTGCCTAATATTGTTACCAAGATTATGCAAAATCTTTTTCCATTTCAACTTTGGGCTTTGGGGATAGTGAGAGTGCATATATCTTTCATGAAACATAACTAATGGTTAAGAGAGCCATATGTTTGCTGAAGGCCATTGCTTCCATCTGCATGTGAATCCATTCTTTCCCTCTTTCCATTTGGGATAATATTAAACTAGTATCCCTCCACTAAGAGAAGAGATCTGTTTTGAATGGCATGCAACTATTGTTTATTCTATGTCTCTTTTGATAGCCAATTTGTCTGAATCCAGGACCTATCTTAGATCTCATTTTCACCTAACACTCTGGCCTGACCACTATCAAAAGGCCCTAATACAATCTGGTTACAGGTACTACCAATCCCTGATAAGTGGATAATACTCCACAACAAGTATATTCTGAAGGCCTGGCACAAGTAAAGCATCCCGGTGATGCTGGTGATGCAGTGGTTTGAGTGCAGTATTTCAGGCTAACTCTATTCACAGACTGAAGTTCGATCCTGGCAGGCTCAAGGTTGACTCAGCTTTCCATCCTTCCAAGGTTGGTAAAATGAGGACCCAGATTATTGGGTGCAATATGTTGACTCTGTAAATCACCTAGAGAGTGCTGTAAAACACTATGAAGCAGGATATGAGTTAAAGTGCTCTTATTATCCAATTTGAGTGACATTGTCTGACAGATGCTAAACAAATTCTTCTTCATGCCCTGCAAGCAGTTCTACCCAAGACAGCATGTATCTCCTGAAATAGGTCCATCAGATAGCTCTCTGCAAATGCAATAAGGATGGAGAAGTACTGATACTCCCCTGGTCCTTACGAGCACACGGTAGGCCTTAATAGCAGTTCTAACCCATCTTTGGTTGAGTCCATTCCCGGTAGAACGCCACATCTCTTTCATGCCCCTTAACTCCACTCTGATGCAGGGTGGGACAGGATTCACAAGAGGGAAGAGATTGCATAGGTGTGATCTGATCCTAAACCTCAGCTGCTGAAAGGGAATCTCCCAATTCTGGCAAGATTTTTCTAAATAGGTTGGCAACAATAAAGAAGCAGCTTTGATCAGCTCACGGTTTTTTTCTGGCTCCTTTTGCTTGATATGAATCTCAACAGGCTCAGTACCTTCTCTTGATAAAGACAAAGGCTTCAGAAATTTCTGGTTGGGTGTGTTAGTGGCCTCCATCACTTCCTTCCCTGCAAAGATTCCAAGCTTGCCAGTCTTTTCACTCCTGTTCCTAGTCCAGCTGGAGATTCCACCACATCTGCCAAGTTATTCCAAGTGGTAACAAAGGCATCGGATGGACCATTCAGCAAATCAGCAGGAACGATCCCCAGTTTTCTCTGAAAACTATCTAGGCCCATCTAGTCAAGAGGGGAATGTCTAAGCTAATGAATCCAGCCCCACTATACTACAGAAGAATCTCATGGTAATCAAGGTATGATCTAATCAAGACAAGGGGGGCACCAAAGGATTCCCCGATTTCAGATCAGATAGCCACTGCTCTGTCAGGAATGCCAAATCTGATGTGTGACACAATGCATATAGATATACATATACATACACACACACAAATATATATACTCTCCGCATGGAAAGTTTCAATAGCCAGTATACTCTCTGAAATGTTATCTGCTCCTTCACTAAGCTGATGAGATATTGCAGCATAAGCAAAAGATATTATCAGTGTAATGATTCAGCAAATAAATCCTAGACAGTTAACTGATTAGCCAATTAACTCCAATCAATTGGTTGCCATGCTCAGAATATATCATGCACTTATAATTATTATCTTTTAAAAATAGGACTGCTATCCAGCCTGTATTATTAAATCATCTTCCAGTCCTTCTCCGATTTTCCATTCTGCATGCCATCTATGTTCCATATTTACATGAAACTATTTCCACAAATAGCTGGTAATTGATTTCAGATTTTACAAGGGCACATTTGCCTTCAAAGTAATTGCCATCCCACTGTTCATGACAAGATTTCTTCTTGTTACCATATTTATTTTTTAATTTACGGAGCATCACTTTCTTACTCTCTCACACAGTTGTCACTTTTCAGAAATGGGAAATGTGGGATAACTTTTCATCTTATCACTCTGGTATCACAGGCCTTAATTATTGATTTCCAATTTGAATGCTATGAAGCTTATTGTTGAGGAAATCACACTGGCTAAATCTGGTACTTCAAGACTATTTTATATGCTTTATTCCAGTGGTGGGATTCAATTTTTTTTACAACCGGTTCTGTGGGTGTGGCTTGGTGGGCATGGCAGGGGAAGAATACTGCAAAATCTCCATTTCCTCCCAATCAGCTGAGACTCCGGAGGCAGAGAATAGATGGGGGCAGGGCCAGTCTGAGGTGGTATTTACCGGTTCTCCAAACTACTCAAATTTTCCGCTACCGGTTCTCCAGAACTGCTCAGAACCTGCTGAATACCACCTCCACTTTGTTCTGATGCTAAAGGGATGGCATGGTTTAAATCTGAATGGGGGCGTGGGGGTTGGAGGGGCAACTAAATAGCACGATGTGTTATTGAAGTTTTTGTGATAAATTTTAAACTCTACAATGAAACTAAATTTTTAAAGTTACATTGCAGTTGCCAAAGTATTTGGCTCAGCCAAAATATTTATACTGATTTGGACTCAAGGAAGGGAAAATACCCCATAGCAGTCCTGACAGGAGAGTTGGGCTGAGAGAGAGAGACTAACTGATCCACGGTCATCCAGCTGGCTTTTTATTTTATTACATGTATCTGTCCACAAAATATATAATGATGGCAAAAAAAATTGATTATGTTAAATAAGAGAGAACCTTGAAAGCCTGCTAGAATTTCCTTTCTCTCCACTTAAACCAAATCAAATAGAACAATTAATCAATGGAACAACTTGCCTCCAGAAGTTGTAAATGCTCCAACACTTTAAGTTTTTAAGAATATGCTGAAATCAAGACTGTGTCATGTTGATTCTGTTGAAATCAAGACTGTGTCATGTTTGATTGTAAGCCGCCCTGAGTCCCCTCAGGGAAAAGGGCGGCCTATAAATAAATAAATCTAATCTAATCTAATCTAATCTTAAGTTCTTTGTCATTCCATCTTTTTTTTCCAGGATTGAGTTATCATTTTTCCTTTCTTAATATCCCTTCACTCCTTCAGCGAGGTTATCTCTACATGTCACAATAGGAAATGTAAGCTTTTAATGCTTATTTTCTCCGGTGTGCCCTGACAGAATATGGAACCAAAATGGCAATTTTGTGGATATTCTACTATAGACTCACAGCACCTTTGAAATTCTTCAATGGATTATTTATTGTGCTGCTATGAACCCTCAGTTTCTGTGGCTCTAAGAGACACCGCACCCTTAAACATGTGGTATTTAATATTTTCCCCCTCAATGTCCTTTTTAGGGAGCTAAAAAAACATCACTGAATTCACAAAATAATAGAAAGTGGGAGCCCAGAACAATTACCATAGGAAGAATCTTCATCTCTTTCATAAGGAACATTTGTTTTTTAAGAAATTAGTACTGTTATTTCTTTTCTTTTTTTAAAAAAGCAAACTTTTAATGTTTTTTCTAACTTCTTCCACAAAAACTTTAGACCAATTTCTGGCAAGTTCTCTTACATCAGGGTGCTGAATCCAGATCTATGATTTGAAAAATGCCATCTTAGATAATTGGCCCAACCTGTCCAAAACTTGCCTTCTTTCAGAGGCTTTGGAATTTTAGCTAGAGCTTCACCTTTGAAGGCTGAAGAGTGGCCGGTTGTTAGCAGAAAAGCAAGCTAGGATGAAGTGTTCCACTTGTCCGACATCTGGATGCAGACATCTGAAACCTTTGGTGAGGATCAGAGGTGGTATTCTGCCGGTTCTGACAGGTTTGTCGGAACCAGTAACGGAAATGGTGGATGGCCCTGCCCACCTGTCCCAGCTCTACCGCATCCCATTTAGGCCCTTTTTTTAAGGTAAAGCGCATGCGTGGAAGGCGAAGTGCATGTATGGATGTGGCGCATGCGGTCACATTTGTGAACTGGTAAGGAAGGTAAGTAAATTCCACCTTGGTGAGGATCTTTGGCTAACCCACATTTCTTGCTTATCACATACAAATCTCTCACGCTGCTTTCATCCCCTCCTTCTGATGTGAGGCTACAGTACATTTCTGAACTGGGAACCTAGAAATGTTTTAACATCACAGAGCATTGTCAGTTACCATAGAGAGGTTGCACATAGTGGTCATTACACCATTTGGGGCATTTGTATATTTGTTTCTCCCAGCAGGGTCCAACCTATTAACACCAAGAATCTAGAATAAAAGTACAGCTTGCGGACTCTCTGCAGTCAGAAGACATATTAAAATAAGTGTGAAGGGGGGGGGGGATGGTAAACAAATGTGTTGAAAATGCATTATCTTAAAAATAAGGAAGAGGTAAAAAGCAACTCGGTGTGCAATTATGTGTCCACCAAGCAATAAAAACAATACCCTGCATTTTAAAGGCTGTTAGCTGCAGTCCAGCTAAGAAAAGATAATGCAGGAGAGTCAGCGGTATTTTTGCCTTTTTAAAGTGGACTCACAGCGAAATGAAGATTTAAAAAAAAAAAAACAGCCATTCATTTTCAAACCCTTGGTAGTCCTTCCAGTGAGTGGGGGGGGGGGAGGCTTTCTTGCAGGTACTGCATGGACACTGTATCTATTGGTTGAACTAACAGCAGAAAATGAAGAATAATATGTATGAGAAGGGTCCCCAATCCCTGGGGTCCACTCCCAGGTCATGGCCTGTTTGGAACTGGTGGGCTGGCACACATATACACGCACAGTTTCACTTGCACAAGTGGTGGGCTGGCACGCATGCATGTGAAGCTAGATTTGCATGTGCGCCCCAGGCCACCGCTCATGGAAGTGAAGCTGCCTGCATGCCTGCCACCAGTTTCCCTTCCCCCCCCCCAAGGCTGAGCCACCAAGTCACAAAGGTTGGGAATCGCTGATGTATGTACCCTTCTTCTCCCCTTAAAATGAAAATCTTTTCAATGAAAATGTTCTCTAGTAAAGGTAAAGTTTCCCCTTGCACATATGTGCTAATCGTTCCTGACTCTAGGGTGTGGTGCTCATCTCCGTTTCTAAGCCGAAAAGCCAGCACTGTCCAAAGACGTCTCCGTGTCATGTGGCCAGCATGACTAAACGCCAAAGGCACACGGAATGTTGTTACCTTCCCACCAAAGGTGGTTCCTATTTTTTCTACTTGCATTTTTATGTGCTTTTGAACTGCTAGGTTGGCAGAAGCTGGGACAAGTAATGGGAGCTCACTCTGTTACACAGCACTAGAGATTAGAACCGCCGCACTGCCAACTTTTCTGATCGACAAGCTCAGTGTCTTAGCCACTGAGCCACTGTGTCCCAAAAATGTACCCTGAAGTAACCCAAAAGGTCAAGGGGGGGGGGGGAGAGAGAGAGAGAGAGAGAGAGAGAGAGAGAGAGAGAGAGAGAGAGAGAGAGAGAGAGAGAGAGAGAGAGAGAGAGAGAGAGAGAGGGGCTATTTTAATCTATAAACATAAAAACACAAGAACTCTCTTTCTTTGAGAAGACCTGAGGGTGACAGATCTGACAAATATTAGGAACAAAATATGTTAGAGTCAGTTGACAGAAATATTATTTAATCCATTTAGCCAACCCAGTGTCCTTCCCTAGGGTGCTGAAATCAGAGATGGGCAACCTGAGGCCACAGAGGTACATGAGGATTTCCAATAGACTCTGCCATTTGAGTTACTAAAAATGGATAGCTTCCTGTGATTTTCATCATTTTTTGACATAAAACCAGCAGCGTAATTCTAAAACAGTTTAAGCAAGTCGGGGAAAAGAAAACACTGCACTCAACTCTTGGCATCAATGGATAATCTTGTCTGCATCTTACTTACCTGCAATACAGGTAAGTCCTTCACTTACAACAGTTCATTTAGGGATCATTCAAAGTTACAACAATGCTGAAAAATGTGACTTATGACTGTTTTTCACACTTATGACCTTTGTAGCATCCCCATGGACATACAATCAAAATTCAAATGATTGGCCACTGGTTCAGTGTTATTTGCAACCTTCTGATGAGCAAAGTCAATGGGAGGCAGATTCACTTAAAAGCTGGGTTACTAACTTATCAACTACAGTGATTTACTGAACAACTGTGGCAAGAAAAGTCATAAAATGGGGCAAAACTCACTGAAGAAATGTTTTGCTGAACAGCAAAAATTTTGGGCTTAATTGTGGCAGTAGGTTGAAGATTACCTGTAGTTAATATCTCCAAAATATTTCATGTCCAATGTCTCCCTAGTAAAGAGCTCACCGACCTAAAGGTAATTAGTTTTACAATCCTAATTACTTAGATGTAAGTCATTTTTCAATCAACAACATAAGCAGGAAATCATATGGGCATCATCCCACAGGTTCTGTACTTGTACCCTGAAACCTGATGCAATCAGATCTCACATAAGAAAGTCATAGCATTTGTGTGTAATGTCATCATATATATGTTTATTGCCCCCCCCCTTGCTATGGACCCTCATAACTTGAAAATAATTTATAGCATTGTGTTACACAGAGAATCATACAAATATGTTCACACGTTTTAGTTTTTCTAGTTTCTGCTAATATACTTTAATGTATATCAATAGGTTTAGATCTTCTAAATACACTGGAGTATCTTAAATAACCATGCCAACATGTGTATTTTTCAAGACCTTGAGGCACAATTTGCTACCCACAAACAACAAAAACCTGCACGCAGCTGTTCATTTTAAGCTACAAATGTGCTAACCTTGGAGAAAACTGCATTATATTTTCAGCAAAAACACTTTGAAAAACCAGGCACATTATGAAAACTTCATGAAGACAAAAATGCATGCCACAATATTGAAATGCATTTACATATTCCTGGAAACTTTGAGGGCCCTATATGGACTGATGCAAAAACAAAACTATAGCCCACATGATAATATCAGCATATGGAGGACATTCAAGTCATATCTAGGGCTACTTTTACTTCATTTGAAGTAAAAGAACTCTATCTGTTCTTTCTTTCAGTAACAGCCAGATTTGCCATCATAGAGTTTTCTGTTGATGGGTTGAGATTTAACTAGTCCAGCCCTTTGGTCTTTCAGGTTGTTAAAAACATTCTAGATCTCATCCTCTAGACATGGGAAAGGTTGGTTTCAGTTCTTCATCCCTAGCCTAGAAGATCATCTTGCCTTGATGTTCAGTGAACTACACTGGAATTAAAACTGGTGAAAATGGCATTTGAAAAAGAGCATTATCCAGTGGCATTACCATTCATGCAGGTTAATATGGGAGTAGGAGATCAGAGGCTGTTTAGTATCAACCAGTGGTGAAATCTAAAAAAAATTCCTACCAGTTCTGTGGGCGTGACTTGGGGGGGGGGTGTCAGGTGAATGGGTAGGCGTGGCTATGTAGTCATGTGACTGGGGGGGTTTCAAAAGACAGAAACTCATTTTAACAAAGTCTTGTTAGAGCAGGAGGTTGGACTAGATGACATCCAGGTCCCTTCTAACCCTGGATTTCCCTCCCTCCCTCCACCCCTCCCTCTTTCTTTCTTTCTTTCTTTCTTTCTTTCTTTCTTTCTTCCTTCCTTCCTTCCTTCCTTCCTTCCTTCCTTCCTTCCTTCCTTCCTTCCTTCTTTCGCAGCCCTGCAACCCATGTTTTTCGCCTAGCAGGACTCAGGGAAGCCTCCTGAAAGTAAAAAAGCTAAAATGCTAAAAAATAAAGTTTTAAAAAAGTTCCTACCATCGCACAGCACAGCTGATCGCCAGAACTTTTTTTTACTTTGTTAAACATTTTTTTTACTACCCGTTCAGGCAAACTGGCCCAAACCGGTAGCATTTCACCTCTGGTATCAACCCTTTTAACTATCTGCAAAATATTATTTAACACAGTATGTGTGTTTGTGTTTAAATGGTGAGATACAATTTTCTGCCAACTATACAATTTCTGCAAAATTCAGGTGCTTGTATTCCGCACTAACAGAAGATTTTGAACAGGTCTCAGGTGTAAAGCATTGTGCTAGTCCTAAAATCAATGTGCCAGGGCATCGTTAATTTAGATCAGTCTAGTATAAAGCATTTTATGTCTATGCCTAAAGTTTCAATGTTTATTTATCACAGTTAGACGTGATCTATAAATGCAAAGCCTTTATTCAGTCACCAAATAAAGCAAGAATAAAGCAAGCAAATGTCAGCAATGACTAGGAGAACACCTTTGTTCAGAGTTGAGTTCAAGATCATTATGGTCTTGGTGACTAGTGTGGTGGTTAAGGTCTTGCAGAAATTTAAATACACAAGACTTGTGTGCAAGAAACACCGCACACAGAAACATTTTGTATTCTAGTCACGATACCCCTAGTTGCTATTTAGGTAATATATTCTTGTAAATCCTCCCTCTTGCTCTTGACACTGATGGTGAGAAAATGGTCTCTTAAGCCACAGTCAATTGATTTAGGCAATTTTCTTTCCTTATGTGCCCATCACCCTCTCCCGAAATTTATCTTGTATACACAATTGATTCAAAAAGAGTAGAATTGCATAGAAAATGACAGAATAAAACCCTCTGCAGGCATTAGCAATAAGGATAGAGACCAGAAATATAAAATAAAAAAGAAGGAAAGAATTCTTTTTAAACATGTCTTTTATTGAAGCACACAACTGTTCCTTCTTCTTTTTCAAGGGGCCAGTAACTTCTGTTTTCTGGTCTTCTGGCTTCCTTTAGCCTCAGCTGCTGAGGGCACAATGCAGCATTTGACAAGGTTAAGGACTTTCAACTTTTCAGCTTATCCCCGAAGCAATGCCTATGATACGATTTCGAATTAGTTTCCCCCAAAGGAAGCTGAATTGGAGAGGTTCAGCTCTTGATGAAATATATTCCATATCTAGGCTTGCAAAGTTCAGAAGAGAAAATGGAATAGTGAAATAATAGAACTAGCATCTTAGTGTGAGCTACAATGGGGGAGGGCAGGGAAGGGAAAGAAACCATTCATTCACCTTTCTCCAAATACTTTTAAATTCACAGCAATTCTACAATGTAATATAATGTTCATGTCCTATAATGGGCAACTCATCCAATTGTGCATGAAAAATCACTTTGCCTGTTGTCCATAGAGGAAGGGATAAAATAATGGCTGATAAATATCAGGAAACTACAAGTAGTTGCCATTTAGAGCCTACAACTGGAACTGGTAATGCTGACATTAAGTGAAGCACTTGCTAAATGAAGCCACAACCATGCTTACAATCTTACTTCAGCTTTCCTTTGCTTTACAGACTATGTAGGTTGTAAATGTGAGGATTGGTCGTAAAGTTATTTTTCAGCATTTTTGTAACTGCAAATGGTCACTAAACAAAGCAGTTGCCAAACAAGGACTACTTGAATGTTAATGAATGTAAGATTATTATTTTTTTTACACTTTGTTTTGTGATACCTTGATTCATGGGAAAATTGCTCATAGCAGAATTTACTTTGTGTTAAACAATGGAATCTCTTCTTAAGCTCCATAGGCAATTTTTAAATTTTGCCCAGCATTTTGTACTGTTTACTTCATCATTTTAAGGAATATAATAATCTGCCACTTTGGTTGAATGGAAAAGAGAAGTGAGGTTACTGAGTTCAGCTTAATGGGAAAAAATAGAGCTACAGTATTTCAGAAATGGCTGCCCAATGTGCCCCCCCCCCCAATCTTTTCAGAGAAACCAATCATTGGTTGTACATTGTATTGGTAACTAGGGAATACAAAACCTTTGCCAGACCAATTCTCGAATACAACTCATCTGCCTGGAATCCACACTGTATATTGGACATTAGTATGACTGAGTGAGTCCAAAGGTCCTTCACAAGAAGAGTACTCCACTCCTGTACTCACAATAAAATTCCCTATGCCATCAGGCTGAAAATTGTGGGCTTGGACAATCTGGAACTGTACCTCCTGTGGTATGATCTAAGCACAGTACACAAAATGGTCTGTTACAATGTCTTACCTGTCAACGACTTCTTCAGTTTCAACCTCAATAATACATGAGCAAACAATCGATACAAACTCATAGTAAACCGTTCCAAACTCGATTGCAGAAAATACGACTTCAGCAACAGAGTGGTCAACTCCTGGAATGCTCTACCTGACTGCGTTGTAACATCCTCTAACCCTCAGCTTCAACCTTAAACTGTCTACCATGGAACCTCACCCCATTCCTAAGAGGTCCGTAAAGGGGCCATGCATAAGCACACTAGCATGCCTACTGTCCCTGTGCTACTGTGCCCATTTATTTGTATTCATTTCTTTCATTCATTTCTTTCATTCATGTCTATGTTTATATTTATACCTGCTATTCTGTACATGTTTGACAAACTAATAAATACAAATATTTAACAAACAATAAGCACACAGGTACAAGATACAACAGAACAGCCTGTTCTTTCAATCTGGGAAGAGCAGCAGCTGAAAAATGGGTGTGAAATCTCCAACTAGCACTGGCTGCAGTGTATGGAGCAATTTATATATCGTGCAAGAGAAAGTTAATGGCCAATGGCTTTCAAGTCTAGATTAAATCAAGCATTAATATTTGCATTGGAATTAAGTGCGTGATCGTGCAAAATTTAAGGAGTTATATGTAACACCAAAGAATGCTGGAAAACGTACAAGTGAACAGCACAATCCTTAAGCTATTTACTTCCATGCATCGGATGAACTCTTGCAGATAATGGACATTTGTTTGTGAAATGAGCATGTGCATTCAAGGTCATGAGCAATTTTACCTCTGAGTTTTCCCTAGTGCTTGGTAGCGTGTCCAGGATTTCTTCTTCTTCTCGAAACACATTACAGCTATCACGAATGTCAGGTTTTGAAAGGCACCATGAGACTACTTCTCTTTAGTCTACAGTCCACCTGGACACATCTGATATGATTGACTGTGGCATAGAAACATTTTCCAAGCAAAAATTAATTGCCTCCGTTTCTGCCTATTATGGGATGGCTGAATGTGACTGCTCCATTGGGCCAGTAATGAATACATAGACCATATTCGTGCATTCTGGTTATAGGTGGCTGTCCTTCCTCGGTCTTTTGAAGGGTTCTGATGGCTGAAAGGGATGGACAGTCTTAGTGAAATAAAAATAGGTGGCATTTAAATGCAACTTACAGAATCCTAGAGCTGGAGAAGGCCACTTAGACCATCAGATCAGCCCTTGTTTACTGCAGGACTCTAATCCAATAAACAGGAGTCCACCATCCATCAAGGGAAGTGGTTCCACTGCTTCCTGAAAGTCCAGTTGGTCTTATATCTTTTTTTCTAACATTCAGTCCCTTCCTTTCTGCTTTACATTGCTTATTTGGTGTCCTAAAATCAAAATGATGGAGAACAACTCTTGATCTTCCTCGAGACTCCCTTTTCACTATCTGACAAGTGCTATCACAATCTCTCAATGTGTTTTTTTCTTCTCAGAACTAAATGTATCCAGCTGTTCTTTCTTCTTCACAGACATCTTTTCTAGTCCCCTGACATCAGTAGTAAAATTTATTTTTTACTACCTGTTCTGTGGGCATGGCTTGGTGGGCATGGCAGGGGAAGGAAACTGCAAAATCTCCATTCCCACCTCACTCCAGGGAAAGGAAACTGCAAAATCTCCATTCCCACCCCACTTCAGGGGAAGGAAACTACAAAATCTCCATTCCCACCCCACTCTAGGGGAAGGAGATTGCAAAATCCCCATTCCCTCCCCGCTCCTGGGGAAAGGATATTGCAAAATCTCCATTCCCACCTACCTCTGGGTCCAGCCAGAGGTGGTATTTGCCGGTTCTCCAAACTACTCAAAATTTCCACTACCAGTTTTCCAGAACCTGCTGAATTTCACCCCTGCCTGACGTCCTTCTGTGAATCTGTTTCCGTTTGTCTAAACCCTTTCTAAAATATGGCATCCAAAGGTGAACACAGTACTTGAATCACTTATGACCAAGGCAGAATAAAGTGGAATAGTTACTTACCATCATTTGAAAATTACACTTCTGCTTATGTAGCCTAAAATTGCATGTCCCTTATTTTGCTATTACATCATACTATGGGCTCAAAATTATTCTGCAATCAAATATTGCTCCAAGCACTTTCTTACAAGTGCTATCACTAAGTCAAGTGTTTTCCCATTCTATATCTCTGCCTTTGATCAATTTTAATTTGATTTAAATTTTAGAAGTGAATACATTTGCACTTGATTCTGCTATATTTCAGTCTGTTACCTTTAGTCAATTCGTCTAACCCATCAACATCCTTTTGATATTTTTCTCCATGTCAGGGCCAGGTTTAACTGTGAGAAGTCTGAGATCACTTCAGAAGATCACATAGAATAGCAGGCTTTCTCAGAGAGAAGGGAGGGAGACATCTGGAACTGATTTGGCTTTCAGAACATGGCAAGCAGATAGAAACAGTAGGGGATGAAGGACCTCCTGCTATCCCTAGCATATATAGTATCAAGCAAGGAAGGACATTCCCACTAGTTATTGCCTGGACCTGGGGGCTCTGTTTGAAAACTATTGCTAGCTTGAATAGCAAGCAATATTTAAGCAATTTCTCATGGGGGGGAACCCTCCATTTATCAAAAACTCAAAAATCAATCATGTCTGTGGTATTCTGAATGCCTGCTGATGGAAACACCATTCTTTAGGCTCAAATTGGCTGACGTCCTACCAACAATGCTACTTACAACCTCTGGCTGGTGGCCTGATGATCCTTGGGCTTGATCCTTGGAAATCTGCTTATTGGGAACTTGCCTGTAAGGGATTTGGTACTGTGTGAGACTGTGCATGCATCTACATATACAGTATATATCCAGCTTCACCTGCTGTAATTGTTCAAACAGAGTAAAGTCTTTTGAACTAGACTCATTTGTGTGTGTGGACAAAAGTGTGTCTAGCCATCCTGTCTTCTAGGATATGATTTGCCTGATCCAATGTTGTGTTATCTGGAAGTCATTTAAGCATTCCTGCTATTTCAAGTCACCAATAACAACAATGAAAAGAAGGATCCGGGATTTATCTTTGTAGCCTCATACTTGATTTGTCTCCTGTATTTGATACCAACCCACTGATGAGCAGCCTCGGAGCTTGCTTTTTACAGCAACAATGTTCTTTGTTCTTTGTTCTCATGCCACCTAATGCATATGTAACTAGAATGTTATTCAAAATATCATAAGATATTTTGTCTGATATTTTGCTGTAATACTATGTCTCTATCATTTCTTGACCCCCATCGAGGAAGTTTTCCAATCAGAGAGTAAAAGAAAACATGTTGGCAAAATTAATTTTTGACAAATTTATGCTTATACTCTTCTGCCAACCTAGCAGTTTGAAAGAATGTAAAAATGCAAGAAGAAAAATTGGGACCATCTTTGGCAGGAAGGTAATAGCGTTCCATGCACCTTCGATATTTAGTCATGCCAGCCACATGACCACAGAGATGTCTTCAGACAATGCTGGATTTTCGGCTTTGAAACGGAGATGAGCACTGCCCCCTAGAGTTGGGAAGTACTAGCACATATGCAAGGAACCATTACCTTTATCTTTTATGCTAATACTGCCAATTACTTTCTTACTTTAAAAAGTGCATGTTGTTTGTTTGCTTTATGAACTGATCTAGAATTTCCCTTGGTATCAATGTCAGACTAGTCTTTTGCTCGCTGGAGCCTTATATATACATATATATCTTTCTCCTTTTGAAAGTACACATAACATCACAAATTCATTCACATTAAACACGTATCCCCTGACTATATGTTTAATAATTTCAAACTTCAATCTGGTCTCCCCATCTTTTCATAATTGCCTGGTGGGAAAAAAAACCAAACCAAAATAGTTCAATAACTCTGCATTTTTGTTTGTTTCTTGTTAGCATTTTGCCATCTTCACTGAGAAACTGGTATATCAATTTTTTTCTTTTATTTTTGATATATCTAAAGAAACTCTTAATATTCTTAGCATGTTTTGCCTAGAATCCATGTTTACAGTTCAGAGCTACCCATCAGTATTCTTTTTAGTAGCTGGCTCATTAAGCTGTTGTGCAAGCTACGTTGGTTTCTTCTGCTATCTTCCATTTTTTTCTCATTGGAATTATTTGCAATTTTGTTTGTAGTATCTTTTTCTTTACGAACTCCAACCTCACCATAAACTTTTCCCCCCCATCAGTTCTCCTCCCATAGTCTCCTACTTTTTTTCTGAATTTGTTAAAACTACTTTAAAAAATGAATACATTGTTTTATCTTTTTTTAAAAAAGAAAGGAATGAAGTTCAACAATACATGAACACTTTTGTCAAATTTTCTTGCAAATCCCTTTTCCTCAGCAAACCCTTCCATGTTAGTTAGTCAAGGATTGCACAGAAATTTAGGGGTGACTTTGGGGAAGGTACAGTATTCAATATCCATGAACAGAGGAAAGAGAGCATGAGCCTTGAAGAAAAGATTACACTGTCGATTGGAAGAAGTATGAGAAAGGAAGTCAAAATAACCTGCTGTATGTCAGGTGCAAAGGATCAAAACCATACATTAAGCTGCTTTAATGCTCAAGTCAATATGCATGAATCTAGTCAACTAAAGTACAACACTAAATTGGTGCCAAATAAGGTTCAGTAGAATTCAAGACAATTCATGGCAATGCAATGACTTTAAGCTCCCCCCCCTACCCCCACCCCCACCCCCACCCTCTCTGCCTATTCTTCTATACCTTAATTTTGTTTAGTATAAGACGGGACAAAGAGAAATTTGGACGGGCTTTTAAAATTCAGTTTGCTTAAAACAGTTGTATATTTGCCCATCTTAAAACCAAGGTCTGGATACCTTACAATTCAGCAACAAAACAATACATTGAACTATGAAAACAAAACAAAATCCATAAAATCAAAACAGAAAAATCTGGTGCCACGGCCACATTTAACTGATGGAATCCACCATACTGTCATCTTGTTCTGACCTCATCCCCATCCCCAGGTCTTGAGTACTCTCCAAAAGGTTGAAAGGATCTATCAGATCTCAAGGGAAAGGGTGTTCCATAGGACACAATGGGAAAGGGACAATGTTTAAGGGATGACAATGTTTAAGGGACCTATACTATGTTTTCTTTATCCAGTCTGGAAGGACAGGCAAATACTCTCAGGGAATAGGTGGTTCCACAGATAATCTTGTGTTATCTCTACAAGAATAAAGTAGCATCTTTGGAACCCCCACAGTGTCTATTTCTTGACCCGGCCTGGCGTGAAAGAGCTAAAAATAAGAGTTGATTTCTTGTGTCTTTCATGGCCTCTAAAGGGGGAAAAATAGTATCACCAAGTGAAGTCAGGAAGTTCAAGAATGGCAGTATCCAAACCTTCCTTCGCTTACTGACTCTCAGAAAGCTTTCAAGTAGATTTTTCTTAGTATGAGCTACTTCAGATAGAGCTGCAGAGGTATTGAGACAAAAGCCTAAGAACTGATCTACATACTTCCTGGTTTATCAGATATTTATTTGCCAATAATATGCAAAAAATACCCATAGAGTTGAACCAGGAGCCGGGGGTGGGGAGGGGAGAAAATGGAACATTTTACAACAGCCTTCTTTTCAGTACTGTAGACAGCCAGACACATTATGTGTTCTTTATTATCCTGTATTAACTCGAAATTGAGAGACATATTATTTATGAACAGAGAGACAAGTGTAGTAATTTATTTATTTAGTAGATTTTCTTATGATTGCCCATCTTAGATCAGATAAGAGCATAACAACTACAAAAAAAACTTAAAACCATAAAAGATACAAGATGATAAAATACTATAAAAGTATATGAGATGATAAATAGTAAATATTGAAAATGTTTTCTCTATGAATCTGCCTAATGTTTCTTCCAATATGTGGGCTAGTTGCCAATATTTTAACAGGAAGTTCTACAATAAAGTAAAATTTAAGTAAAGTTTAGTTTTAGTACTAGCTTTAAGTAAAGAAGTACTTTACTTAAAGATTTTGGATTTCCCATCAGTCAAATTATTTGAATGATCGTGTGTGTGTGTGTGTGTGTGTGTGCGCGCGCGTGTGCAGAAATATCTAAAGTCTACTTTTTATTTATTTTCTCCATATCATGAATGTTTCCACATATTCATGATTTTAAAAAACTAAAAAAAAGTTTTGTGTTACAGCTGTATCTACAATCTTTGATTATTTCAATTCCTTTTTTCTGTACATTTTCCAATTGGTATTATTTGGAGATTTAAAAAAGACCACCATAATTCACACTATATCAAGAATGTATCATAGATTTGTATTATCAGATTTGTATTTTAACAACGCCTCATTTTCTTAATTAGGATGTATAGAATACCAACAGGAAGATGGATCATATAAAGTTTCCACGTGAAGTAGACACGTCATGGAAGTAAATCAACAGATTCTCCCATTGCACCAATCAATGATCCAGTTTCAACTGAATTGCCTGTTCAAGATAATTGCCATCCTTTAAGATACATGCTTCACAAGATGCTATTCATTTATATATGACACTTAAGAAAGGTTCATACTATTGATTCATACTAAGATGGAATTCCCAGAATTATGCTAATGGATGTTTTCAAGGGAGAAGCGTATCCCATTGGGACTTTGTACAAAACTCAATATCCTTCCTATGAGTTACAGTCAGTTTCCTGACAAGGAACAAACCCCATGGCGATCTATTCCATCGGTCCTTTAAAGTGGAATAAATCTCTGGCTAATCCCATTATTATCTGCCACCAATGAACATGACTATAAGTTCCATAGAGTGCCTAAATGTTCAGAACTGGACTTCATAGGCCTGCAATCTCAAGAACTTGGGAACCTGGAATAAGTGGTAATGTAAGGAACCTAATGTAGGGTAGAATACACTTTCCATGCTTCAGGATGATTAAGTACTTCCAGATGGCTTTGGAGAAGGGATTAAAAGAAGAGGTGGCTGGAGGGAAGGAATCTGACAAGCCATTACAATACGTCCAGCTAATGTGACTCAACAGAACATGTTACATCCTCAAATCCTCACAGCTTCAACCTTAAACTGTCTACCGTGGACCTCGTCCCACTTCTAAGAAGTCCGTAAAGGGGGTGTGCCTAAGTGCACCAGTATGCCTACCCTCCCTGTCCTACTGTCCCCATTTATTTGTATTCATTTTCTTCGTTCATGTTCATGTTCATACTTATACCAGCTATCTTGTACATGTTTGACAAACTAAATACATAAAATAAAATAAAAATAAAATAAAAGGTACACCAGTATACACTCTTATTCTCTGATTATCAGCTATAAGTCTTTCATTCACCTTGAGCAATCCTACTTACACATACAAACATACACATACACTTGCCCTCACCCTCATCCACCCATCACACTATTTCCTTTTGGAGTAAGCAATATTATGAAAAGGGCAGGAAAAGTGCTAGAAATGGTGTGCATACAAATTTAAAGACAGGAAATACAGAGTAAAGGAAATGTAGCTTAATCTAATGTATATTCATGCAGTTCCCTGCATCATTTCAGATCTTCGCATCTGCACGCACCGTCCTTGCTTTCACTGTAGCCTTACACAAATGCACGCTACCTATTCTTTAAACTTCTCACATCCTCTTTTGGATGTTCTCATCAGCTCCATGGCAACCATGGCTTTCTTGATCTCCCCCTTTTCTCAGCAGATACATACTTTTGTTTGCTTTGTATCAGGTCTTCATTCATTCCAAATCTCCCACAACCAGTTTTGGTACAGCCATGGTTTTTATTTTTATTTTTGCATTCGGTTCACATCTCCATTAATTACTTCTTCTTGACCACACATGCTTCTTAAGCACTCCATTTAACTGACATTTTTTTCCCCTAACCTCCCCAGTTCTCACTTTAAAAATTTGACCACTTTTAAATATCACACTATGGACTTCCTGCCCAGTTATTTTAGCTCAATTGTGGGATCCTACCGGTTTAACAACCGGATCGGTGATGGCACGCTGTGCGCACATGGGCAGTTTTGATAAAACTTACCTTCCGCATTACTGCTGGGGAGGAAAACAGTTGAGGTGTGGCAATCGGCTCTGCAGTGCGACTCAGCTAAGAAAATAAAGGACAGTAAAGTTCAGGGACTGGTGGGCGAGCCCATTTGATTGTCTTAGCGAACTGGTTCACTCCCAGCTGATCATCAGAGCTGCCCGTTTTAGCTTCTTGCAAGAAACGTTCATATTGCACAACACACCACACACCCTTATATACAGTATATATGAGGTACATGGGCCCAACACCAGATTTGTGGTTGAAACTTTATCATGGTTTATGTTGATATATATTTTTATGGAGAGGTTATTGTATTAGTTCTCATTACTATTAATATAAAATAAAGGAAAACAAGGAAGGAAAAAAATAGAGAAATAAATAAAAGAAAAAGCTAAAAGTGCCTTCCCTCCAAAAAAAATTAATAGGAAGGCAAAGAAAAAAGGAAAGAGGTAAAGTAGAAAAAACAAGAGATAAAAAGGGATATAAGGAGGTAGATTTTTCTTCACAGCAGTTGTAAGTACAAGTACCTCTTAAGGTTATATCATGATTCTGTTCTTTTTATAGTCTTTCCTGTATAGTAATCAAAATTGTAAGTGAGAAATTCATTTGTTTTCTTTTTCTGCAAAAGGTCCATAAGGCGTTTCCAGTCATAGATAAATGTAGGTATCATTTTATCTTTAATCAAACATGTCATTTTAGCCATTTCAGCAAGTTCTGTCATCTTCCCCAACCATTTCTCCATTGTCCGTATTTCCAGATCTTTCCATCTTTATGTATAAAATAATTTTGTTGCAGTTATCATATTTTAAAACAGTGGTCCATGGCACTTTTCTAACACTTTATCCATCATTCTCCAATGGAAAAGTTCTGGTTTCAAGGGCATATTAATCTTTAAAATTATCTGACTCACTGTATGTATCTGACTCCACAATTCTCTAGCTTTTTTACACGTTCACCAAAAATAAAATGATCCTTCTTCTTCCCCCCCAATTTGCAACATATATTTCAAGTACCTTTAACACATTCCACATAATTCTTCTGGTGCCAAATATCAATCATTTTATAAAAAATCTTTTTAAAATGGATGACAAAATGTATATTTTACTGCCATCAACCACATTTCCCCATTGTTACTGCCTCTTTCTACCAGCAGTTGCATGTTTTAAATTTTGCTTAATGGATGTTTCATCCATTTTCACAGCTTTGATAAATAGTCTGTTGTCAGAGGAGAAAGATCAGGTCCACATATGAAGGTCAATTAAACTAAATTACTTCTAATCATGCCTATGCACAAGAATCTTTTCTACTATGAGTTAACACCTCCTTGTGGTTAGAGATCTCAACTTATGGAACATAATTTCCCTGGAGATCAGATTAACCATGACTCTGCTGACCTTTCATAAGACCTTGAAAATCTTAGTTCTGTCATCAAGCAGGAAGCCCCAGATCTTTAGTTGAGCACTTATCATGGTTGTGTTGATTGTTATTATTCGTTGGTTTTTCTTGATTGCAATATATTTCTTTTATAATTTTCAGTATGCTTTTTATCTCATTTTAAGTACCTTTAGCTGCTCAGAATCACGAATAGGAGAAGGGCAATCATACAAAGTGAATAAAGAAATCTTGTCTGTGCACTTTGCCCGGTAAAAAATCACTCTGCACTTCCTACATTTTACTCATTGTCACCACCTCTCTCCCAGTGGTGGGTTCTGGATCCCGTTGCAACTGGTATGGTGCAATGGGGCTGGGCGTCCACCACATGAATGCGCGCAGCGCAGGTGCACAGGCATGCAGCGTACGCATGAGTACTTACCCGTGATGCTCTGTGACGCCTCCATGATGCTCCAGCTGCTCGGTGGAGCATCGCAGAGGCACTGTACGCTCCATGTGCGGAAGCCCTGAAAACCTAAATTACAGGTAAGGAATGCGAGTGGGGGGGTGTGGGCCCTCCAGAGAACAGAGAACTGTACCGGAACGGTACCTGGTGCTCCCGACAGGCACTGGTACGCCTGTACTGGGGTGTACCAGTCGTAACCCACCACTGCTCTCCCCCTTCCATTAGAATTCTGCCAAATGTTTAACCAATTCCCTACAGCCGTGATGTTGAACTTATGGCATGTGTGCCACAGGTGGCACGTGCAGCCATATTTGCCAGCACCGCAGCCCTCAGCAGCCCTCGGCTCCGGCGTGCATGTGCATGCTAGCCAGCTGATTTTCGGTTGATCACATGGCCAATGGGGATGCCGCAATGGTTTTGTGAAAAAAATGGTCGTAAGTCACTTTTTTCAGCGCCACTGTAATTTCAAATGGTCACTAAAAAAAACATTGCAAGTCGTGGATTATCTATATTTGCATTCACTCTTGTCACCATTTTCCAGTAAAAATCCAGAGTCTAAATACAAGGGATCCACACTCAGAGTTATGGGAACAACAACCAAAAAACCCCACCATGCACGAACAACACATTCAAAAGTAAATGTTTTATACTGTATTTATCAAAGATAGCTAGGCTCACTACCACATCTCAGTAAACAGTTCTGCTTCTAGCCACTGATCAAGCAAATCATAAACTCCTTAAGGCCTGGATGCAAAGACAACAGTCAGCCTTAAACTGCAGATGGGAAGTAATTGACTGTGTTTGTTCACTTACCATTATCATGTTGAGTTTGCCCTTAATTGACTGTGAAAAGGCTGCACTTCTACCACCAGGAGGAAAATAAATCCTCCATTGTAAAATGGGCATCAAATTAGCATGCTCTAAAATTTAAAGACAAATAAATGTTTTGGAAGAACAGCAGGGAACTATCCAAAGTTTACAGATTTGTGAAGTGTGGCCGTCTTTGGGAATGATAGTGGATACAAGAAGTGAAATCAAAAAGTAAAGAACAAAAAGCTGAGAAGGCTACATAAAAACCTACAGAGAATAAAGAAGATGACCTTGACAGATTTGGGACAGATCTGTTACTAAAGTTATGAAAGGAAAAAAATAGCTTAAGTCCCAAACAAGAAGAAAAGGGGGAGGTAAACTTTTCTCTGTCAGGGCCGTATCGAACTATAGTAGGTGATGCTTATCCACATTTCTTAGCCGAAGGAGCCAGCGTTGTCCAAAAACACTTCTGTGGTCATATCGTCAGCATGACTATACACCAAGGTACAACATTACCTTCTGACTGAAGTGGTGCCTATTTATCTACTCGCATTTGCATGCTTTTGAACAGCCTAGGTTTGCAGGAGCTGGGGCAAGGAGCTCACCTTGTCACGTGGCACTCAGGTCGCAAACCTGAACTGTCAGCTTTTCCAGCTGACAGGGCAGCATCAAAGGCACGGGTGTCAAACTTGATTGTGTCACGTGATGTATCATGGTGGTTTTTGCCTTTGCAGAGCTTGGGGGAGGGGTTTAGATGCATCTGGCCCGCGGGCCACCAGTTTGACACCCTGATCTAAGGCATGCAGAAAAATCTTAGGTAGACACCCTCCTAACTCACACCAGGTGTAAAAGAACCCCTGAGGATTTTACTCTGCTAGTCATTGCCAACTTTAGGGGGGGGGCAGTGCTCATCTCCATTTCACTTTCATATAAAAGGGGGGGGGAATAAAGCATGGCCAGATTAGCACAATTATGTTACTATTAATATTAAGGGGGGGGGGAGAATGGCTTTTGTGTAGAATTGATTTCTTGGTTTGGTCTATATAGTGGGGCTGAAAAAAAACCCAAAAGAATGGAAGAAGCAGGATGTCCAAAAACCTCCAGAGAGAAGAAACTGCAGGATGCGCCAGTGTATGTATGCACATAAGCTCTACAGGGTGACTTCAACATTTTGCAATAGTTGTAGAGAGGAGAACAGAACATTGTTGACAAATAGAGAAGAGTTCCAAGAAGGAACAGAGCCAGGAGGGGGGAAAAAAGGTTGATCTTCTCCTCCACTTTAAAATGCCAAGAAGTTGCTGCTGAGAAACATTGCGGGGGAGACAGGGGACAACTTTCTAGGGATTTTAGAAGGTTAGCTTGATCCTACTCCCATCCAGTCATTCAGCACCAATGGTTAGTCATGCCAACAAATGCCAGTCATACCAGTAGCTCTCCCACCCAACGAGAGAACCACAGAGATTACAAAGGCCATGCCAGATTTTGGAGGAGTCAGAGTGAATCAAATGCAGTGTGTTTTGAATAAATGTATTTATTTATTTAGTTTGTCAAACATGTACAAGATAACAGGTATAAGTATAAATATGGACATGAACACAGGAAATGGGAAAAAAATAAATGGGAACAATAGGACAGGGACGCTAAGCATGCTGGTGTGCTTATGCACGCCCCTTACAGACCTCTTAGGAAAGAGGCAAGATGACAGTGAATCCCATCTTAGCCAGCTGACAAATCAGACCAATTTTAGTAGTAAAGATAGCCAAGGGAAAGATGACTGGTGATAATTGGAACTGGAATTAAATTAGATACAGTTAACATAGGGTTAAAAAATTAATAACAGGATATAGATTATTAGAATATTAGGTCTAAAAATATCAGAGCTCTCTAGGCAGAAGGTAAGAGAAGACAGATAATTAGAAGTTAGATAAGGCTACAGGATAAGACATGAAATAGAAGATAAAATACAATTAAATAAAAAAAAATAGAATGAAGTTTAGAAGATTGAAGTAGCCTCTAGAAATATCAGATACCACACAAGATAAACAAGCAATAGTTAGCTTTTCTTTTGTAATAAAAGCAATGTATTTTTATAACAAAACCACTTTTCTGAAGGAAATTGATGCATGGGCATTCTGCCTGGATTCCCCACTTCGATCCTTGAACCCACAACACTAATTTATTTGTTCACATGTGCTTTATAAACTCAATGTAATAGTAGTATTCAACCATCAAAGCATTCCTACATAGTGTCCAAATAGAAGACATTGTACTTGTGGCAAGGACAAGTAAGAACGTATACATTGCACAAATATTAAGCATTATATTATGTTTGCTGTTTGGGAAAATGATTGAAGATTGCAACTGGGAATATCAGCGGTGGGTACAAAAGATTCCCTGACCAAGGATGAGAAAAGAATGGCAGCAATTGCCTCTTTGTAGAATTCCAAAAGCCAACAATTTTAATTGCTGCGTTTCCATACCAAACATCACTCCCAAAACTCTCAGCTCACAAAATTACTGCAACAGCTTACATGTAATTAATTCCCTGATTGTCATGAGCAGAGGCCATATTGCTAGCCAGGGAATTGCCCAAAAAAGATTAATGAAGGCAAATAAAATAAATGGAACTTTAATAAGGGAGGACAAGCTAAGCACAAACTGCCAGAACTAGCAGACTGCAGCTCATCTTCCTGAGCCATGACAGTAAACATTTATCAAATGAAAAGAAAATCATATGCCAAGAGCAAAATGAATTCTTCTTTTAGCATTCAAGGACAGGCGTTCCAACTAGTCTCTTATAATTAACTGGAGTTAACAATAGAGAGTGGTTGTATCAACAGCAAATTTGTCTCCACTACTTCTTCAAAATCTAGAAATGCCATTAAGCTGTCAGGGCGCATCAATACTTACATGAATAAACAGATGGACAGATAATAAACTACACTTAGAAATGACATGATATGACATAATGGTCCTGGAAGTCCACCTTAATGATAGACCTTCAACATAAAGGGAGGCAGTAAATCAAAACCCTAATTAAATTAGCCAGCTTTGCCCCTGATTTTTCTGCCAAGTGAGAGAATATCACATTCAAAAACAGGAACTCCATGAGACATTTTGGGAAAGTTAATGATATTCGCTGTGGAAAGACAGGAGGTAAAAAGCTGTAGATAATATTGCTGTCAAAATGTTACAGGCAAGACGATATGTAGAAACTTAGAAAACTGTACTTTTGTATTCCAAAGACAATTCTGAGATTGAGGGAAATCGGGAGAATTTTATATGTGTAAGGAAAGGACACAGGTTTATAAAGTTAAAGCCAAGCTGAACTGCATCAGGTTTAGGACTCATGATAAGACTATCAGGGTTCCAAATAGTAAATCAAAAGTAAATCAGAGTCCAAGGCAAAGTATTGCTCAAAGTTCCAATTTATTAAGAGAGCCATGTTGGCACATCTGGGAAAACCTGAATCTGAAAGCTTCCCGGTTTTCCCCACGCAGATAAAAGTTTAAGATCTTGGCCCCACACCCACAAGTTCATCACATGGTCCAATCTTCCACTGCCATGCTGGCAGTTCCACCCATCTAGTCCTGGTCATGTGCAGAGGTGCAAAGTCAAAGGATGACCTTGGCTTTTTAGAAAGAATTTTGTTATGGCTACATAGCATCTAACTCTATACAATCCCCCTCCCATTTTCCCACAATAGAAAATGCATAATAGAATAATAGAAAGTGTGGCAGGCCAAAGATCCAACAAAAAAGATGGCTACAGGCCTGACAAAGATGTGATATTTTATTATACTTTCTATTGCCAGGCAAACTTATCAGTACAAGAACTACAAACAAACAAACAAACAAAAACTCAGCAGTATTATTATTATTATTATTATTATTATTATTATTATTATTATTATTATTATTATTATTGATGCTGTTTAAGTATTTCATACAAGCCACCATCACAAACTGCTATTGTTGTTTTTTTTTTAAAGGCTGTTGGGAATTGTGCAGTCTTTCTGCTCCACAATGCAATTGTATGTCCCTTCTTCCTAGGGCTGAGAGAGTGTGTTTGGCCCAAAGTTACCCAGGTGCCTTCATGTCTTAACAGAACACTAGAACTCACATTCTCCCAGTTTCTAGCCTGGTTCCTTAGCTACTATACCAAACTGACTCTTACATTTCTCTGTGGCACTTTTTCCCAATCTGGGCTGTGCCTAAAAGACTGAGGCATATTTAAAAAATTACCAACTTCAAAAACATTTCTGGTGCCGCACAACACCATTATTAAGATAGTTCCTAAACTCTATGACCACATAATCTTTTGAAATTATGAGTGGATTTGTGAAACCCTTCCTTCAATGAAGAAAACAAAACAAAAACAAACATACAACTGCTGTGAGGACCCATCACTTAGAACAGGGGTATCAAACTCACGTCGTCACAGCGGCATCACTTGATGTATCGGGCCTTTCCACCCCTTCACTAAACTGGATGTGGGCATGGCCAGAGCATGAAACATCCAGCCCATGAGCTGGAAGTTTGACAGCCCTGACTTAGAACCTTCCAGGTGGTTTGTTCTTTCCTTGCTAGGAAAAGTGGTAAGAGGGCTTTGACAGCTCTCCAGTTTTGCCTGATCAATCTTTTTTAAAAATAAATCCACTCTTCCTGGTTGCTTGAGATCTCTTGAGGTCATAAGTCATAGTTAGAGAATTGATGCGTTAACACATAAGCTTTAGCTTTATAGCACTGATAGGTATCTTTTTTTTAAATTACTGTATTATGGGCTAACACAATAAATCAATGAGATTAGCTACAACTGTAATAATATATTAATGAGTAGAAAGATTATACCAACAACAAACTTAAAAGCACTTCAACACTTGTTATAACAATCCTTAGATGTTTAGAATAGCAATTAATAATATGGTTTCATATTTTGTTTCATCAGCATATAAATCATTTTCATTAAATAAAAAGGACCTCAAGGATGACATTAAATCCTTTTGAGGTCTCCTTGATGCAGTTACATCATAGGAATAAAATGACAAACTAAATTGTTTCATGCTGTCTTAATGTCTAAAGGCAGAATCCCTTTAAACCTGTCTTTGGACACAACTGCTTGTCAAAAGAAATCAAAACACAAGCAAAATCCATTAGCACCTCCAGCAAAACATTAAGCTAGATTTTTTTCTACCTGACATCACATGTTCTATTTTCAAGGTAATGATATGATTTTTTTAAGATGGGGAGGAAAATTTCATCATTTGAATCTCCTCTGGTTTGAAGTGGTAGAGGTCAAACAGAGTGCAAAATAGTACTGTATAAGTGAAAAAGAAAAAGTAAATTCAGAGGATAAAAAGGCCTACTGTATATTATAGCATTTTTTACTAACTATGCAGTTATTAACAGTTAATAATTTATTAAATATATGCCACCCAACTCCCTGTAACCTATTGTAAATGTTCTCAAAATTTCTGAAGATAATCAATATCTTCAAAAATGCTGAAATGTGAAAAATATTCTTTAATAGCTTATTAGTAGTGACTAATAAATTTTAAAAAATTGCAATTATCTTAAAATTGCTATACAATAATTCGTTCTTCAGAAATTATTAAAGATCTACAAAGATTTACAACTTAGCCTGTCACAAATGGCCTCCATTACACTGTAGCACCATTTTAAAATAGTCATGTTTTTAGTAGAGAGATTGAGCCCTGGTTGCTCCCATCAACTCTAGGATAAATCTTACAATACAATCTGCCAATTCCTTTCCCTCCATCCAGCACCCCTAAAACAAAGATGGTTGAAGACATTCTCATATTGCAAACAAACTCAGTTTCTGTTTTCGTTACTTCTCTCTGGGTGTTTTCTTTCTTCCCCACACAGCAGGTGTGGGTTCCTGCCAGTTCTAACCTCTTCTATAGAAGAGGTTCCACAAATCTACCGAGCCATTTAGAACCGGTTCCAGCTCCCTCACCCCGCCCACCGCTCACTGATTGGCTGGCTCACCAATCGCCCCACCCGCCTCTAAGAGTCCTATCTAAACCTTAAAGTCTTAAAGCTGTCAAGTTTGAACACCCCTGGGTTCTTTTTCTAAAGGGTTAGGGGTGCAAGGGTCTTGTAACTTGACAGCTTTAAGACTTGCACACTTCAATGCCAGAGTTCCTGAGCCAACGTGACTGGAGGAGGAATTCTGGGAGTTGAAGTCCACAAGTCTTAAAGCTGTCAAGTTTGAACACCCCTGTTTTTTTTTCTAAAGGGTTAGGGGTGCAAGGGTCTTGTAACTTGTCAGCTTTAAGACTTGCGTGCTTCAAATGCCAGATTTTCTGAGCCAACATTTTGGTTGCTAAGCAAGAGCGTTAAGTTAGTTTCACCACATTTTACAAGTTGGCCACACCCACCCTTGATATAACTATGAAGCCACTCCTACTCGGTCACATGGTTGGCAAGCCACTCCCACAAAGCAGGCCACACCTACAAAGGAGGTTCTAAAAAAATACGAAACCCACCACTGACACACAGGTACACCTTTTGAGGTCCTTTTGTCATCTTTTGAAGTCCCTGTGTATGTAGGACTCAGGATGCATTTAGGGCAACTCCAGACAGCCAGTTAAATATACTTTCCTCTTGTAGATGAGATGACACAAAATGCATATCAGAATAATTTGCCGTATCAGCTGACTCTATCAGTAATGTGGTTAGGAAGTGGTGCTCTTCTTAAGACTTAAGAAGAACATTGGGTAGATTTCCTATCTTGAGGTAGGACATGGATCTGCAACCTTAAACACTCAAAGAGGCATTTGGACCTGTTTCCCACAGAAAAGAAAACATGAGGAGCCACAATACCTGGGTGGGCTTGCCAACTCAACGTCTACTCATGACACACACACACACCAGCAATGTGTATCTAGGTTTTGTGTTTTCTGTGGGAAATGGGTCTTCTCTCTCTCTCTTTCCTTCTCTCTTCCTCCCTCCCTCTCATTTATGTTTTTCTTTTTCCTCTCCCCGTCTATTTCCTTCCTTCCTTCCTTCTTTCTTTCTTTCCTTTCTTTCTTTCTCTCCCTTCCCTCTCTGTTTCTCTCTCTTTTCCCTCTCTCTCTCCCTCCAGCTCTCTCATTTCTCTCTCCCTCTGTCTCTTCCCCTTCTCTCTCATTTGTTTCCCTCTCTCATTCTCTCTCTCCATCAATTTCTCATTTCTCTCTTTCTCCTCATCTGTTTTTCTATGTCTCTTTCCCCCTCTCCCTATATCCACCTCCCTCTGTATCTCTTTCCTCCCTCTCCCTATCTTCCTCTACCTCCCTCTTCTTGCGACCCCCTGGCTGGCTCTGGCAGGGCCAGGAGGGCGCACATGAGCAGAGAGACCCTGCTCAAGGGAGAGGCACCTGCCCCAAGGGCGCCTTTGTTGTGCTTTGGCTGAGCCTGGGCACTCACTTAAGGAGGTTCTCCGCACTCAGGAGCACCATCTTGGCCCCGCCACAGCTGGCCAGGGGGTCGCAAGAGGAGAAGGAGGGTCACCCGAAGGGAAGCCTCCAATGCGGCTCATGCTCGTTCCTCAGCCAGCCCGGATTTCCAAAAAGTTGCCAAGAAGGAAGAAAAGGAGTAGCAAAAAGCCACAAGGAGAGCTCACCAGCTTAGCCCAATCTCGGCTTTCCGAAAGAATGAGAGAAAAGAGACACAGAGACAGACAAAGGTAGAGAGATATATACAGAGATACACACAGGGAGAGACATATACATACATACATACATACATACATACATACATACATACATACGTACGTACGTACATACATACTACATACGAAGACAGACAGACAGACAGACAGAGGGGGAGACAGACAGATGGGGAGACCGGCTGATGGGAGAGAGTCTTTGGTGAGGGCACTGCAGCTTTCTCCGAAACCTGTTGTTTACTGTTTATTAAATTTATAGGCCGCCCAATCCCGGAGGACTCCAGGGGGCTTACAGAAATAAAAATATAAAGAAGAAAAAACAAATAAAACACAACAAATTTAAAAGAAACACAACAGGCACCCAGTCTAAGCGGGGCTGGGCCTCAATCCAGAGGTCAACAGCCCCAGGCCTGCCGGAATAGCCAGGTTTTGATAGCTTTTCGGAAGGCCATAAGAGTGGGTAGGGTCCGGATCTCTGGGGGTAGCTCATTCCATAGGGCCGGAGCGGCAACAGAGAAGGCCCTACTCCGAGGCGTCGCCAGCCGGCATTGTCCAGCTGATGGCACCTGGAGAAGGCCCATCCTGTGCGATCTTATCGGTCTTAGGGAGGTGTGCGGCAGAAGACGGTCTCGTAGATATCCGGGTCCTAGGCCATGTAAGGCTTTAAAGGTGATAACCAGCACCTTGAATCGTGCTCGGAGACCAATAGGAAGCCAGTGCAGCTCGCGGAGGATAGGTGTAGTGTGGGTGTACCTAGTATCGCTCGCGGGGCTGCATTCTGGACTAATTGTAGTCTCCGAACACTTTTCAGGGGCAGCCCCATGTAGAGCACATTACAGTAATCCAGTCTTGAGGTGACGAGGGTGCGAGTGACTGTTTGCAGTACCTCCCAGTCCAGATAGGGCCACAACTGGTGCACCAGGCGAACCTGGGCAAAGGCCCCCCTGGTCACAGCCGACAGATGATGTTCCAACATCAGCTGCGGATCCAGGAGGACCCCCAAGTTGCGGACCCTCTCTGAGGGGAGCAAATTTTCTCCTCCCAGGCTTAAGGACAGACTAGCTGGACTTTCCTTAGGAGGCAACATCCACAGCCACTCGGTCTTGTCAGGATTGAGTGCAAGTTTGTTCACTCCCATCCAGACCCTAACAGCTTCCAGGCACTGGCATATCACTTCCACGCTATGCTGAGTTGGCACGGGGCGGACAAATACAACTGTGTATCGTCCGCATACTGGTGGTATTTAATCCCATTCCGGCGAATGATCTCACCCAGTGGCTTCATGTAGATATTAAATAGGAGGGGGGACAAGACCGACCCCTGTGGCACCCCATAATTAAGGCTAGCCCTGTAGCTCCCGTCATACCTGCCCCTCCCCATCATGGCCGGAATCTTGCGGCCCGCCCCCATCCCCGTAGGCCCCCTCCCCTCTCCCATGGCCCCCGCTTTTACCGGCAGGCCATATCTTTCATTCATTCTAGGCTGAGAGATAGGCCTGGGCCCCCTACCACTTCTGCTTATGCACTCAGTGGAGGAGACACCAGGCTGCGCCCTCAGTCCTCTCATGTATACCCGCAGTCACTCTCTCATACATACCCCACTATGGTCAATTAAAAGCGAACAAAATACAGTAGGTTAATAATATAAAATTAGTTAAAATTAAGTGGGTTTGTTCATCAACAATCACACCATACACACTCCTGACCCCTGGGTGGGTGTGAGACATTCTGCAAGGCCAGCCCCCTTTTCCCGTTGCCCTAAGCTTTACTCCTCCAGCAGAACGTTTTAATTGAAAAGCATCCTGGGGGAGAGTGAGTTCCCTCTGCAAGTTTTAAAGTTGTGGCTGGGCGCTGTGGGCCCATCCCTCTTTCCATTGTCCCACCCTACCAGATCCCATTCCCATCCCTCCATCCCTCATGTTAGCAAGGCCTGCATCAGTCGCAGCCGGGTTGGGCCAGTGTCTCAGGGCAAAGACCAAGTTGCGCATCTCCGAGGCACGCCCAGCACCAAGCAAGGGCTGCAAGAAACTCCAACATGAGTGAGGCACTGGAAAATCAGTCCCAGACGCTTCTCCATCCCCCACCATCGCCGTTACCTTCTCAGGCTAGGCGAGGAGTGAATGGGAGGGGAGGGCAAGGGGCAGAACCAGCCTGTGCTGGGATCATCTGACAAGGAGCTACAGCAGAGGGCCCAAAGAGCCACATGTGGCTCTGGAGCCATGAGTTGCCAACACCCAAGGCGTGGCACGACAAAACCACGCTAGTCAAAATAGCGGTGATAAAACCGCATCGCTAAAGCCGCAACGTCATCATTGCGTGTCCTCACCGCCGCGACAACAGCGCGGCGACAGAAGGGCGCTTTAAAACAGTGCGGCGGCAGAAAGCCGATTTAAATTAAGGTAAGGGTTAGGATTAGGTTTAGGGGTTTGCTTTAGTTTAGGGTTAGGGTTAGGTTTAGGGTTAGGTTTAGGGTTAGGTTTAGGGTTAGGTTTAGGGTGCTGAGTGCTTCGGAAGGCGCGGATTTGCCCTCCGCGATTATGTCATCGCGGTAGGGTCGCGTTGTTCCTTAGCGCTTCGAACGGCGCGGATTTGCCCTCCGCACTTATGTCGGCGCAGATAAGGGCTTCGCGGTTTTGTGGTGGAACCCACCCAAGGTAGGATGAGGCTGGGCTTGGGGAAGAAAATAGTTTTGGTAGACATCTAGTCTCGTAGCTTTAGCCATCTGGTAGTCCTAGATCCAAAGTTGTGAGTATGTGTCCCAGATCCAAAGCTCTGTGTGTGTGTGTGTGTGTGTGTGTGTGTGTGTGTGTGTGTGTTTCTTTTTTAAAGAGAGATTAGCAGGAATATAATAAAAAGGGGCCTACCTAGTTAAAAAAACCAGCAATGGGATATTCTGAGGCTTTGAATTGATTAATATCCTTCATGATGGCCATTTTTGTAAATGGACACACTCCCTGGTAGATATATTGTGACAGCATCCACAATACATTCTTAAATTCCACCCTGCTTTCTAGTCCCAAAGGCGGTGGATCCCTTATTTTGTGGTTGAAAAAGTGGTTTACTGTTTCCATTCTCTTTATGTTTTCTGATATTGACCTGATTAGTGTCCCATTATAACCTGACATTTAGTTAAGCACTGGCTCAATTAAAACAAAGTCTAATTGAATTTACTTATCTTTCACCCTTTTCCTCTCTTATTGAATAACTGTAGATGTACCATAATTGGAAGAACAAGACCCACAGAGAGATGTGAAGTTTCATTAAATGACCTGGTATGGCGCCCATTTTCCTCTGAGATGATTCTGAAAGCTCTTATTAGGTTTACAGAGAAGAAGCACCTCTCAGCAGGTCATTTAACCATTAACAATGTCCAGGTCCAGACTACTTATATAAGTGAAAGATGAAAATACACATGTTCCTAATAACTGAGAAAAAAATCCAAGCCCTGTTACACTAATCAGATGTGAAGGGTTACATAAGTAGCAAGCAATTGGCCTTCTCAGAACTACAAGATTAATGTTTGGCAATAGGCCTCAGGTCAGTTTCCCAAATATTGGTAATATTGGTTTTCCTACTTCTTGCCAAATATTGTAATTTAGGAATTAGCAGGCACAATTCTGACATATTTTGGCTTTCATTGCAGGAACACACACACACACACACACACACACACACACACACACACACACACAAACACACTCATTTTCCCTTAAGAACTGCCCCTCTGGAAATGCACAATTTGTTTGACTGGCTCCTTTGCATTTAAAAGAGGGCTTATGGATTATGGATATGAACCAGCGCTGCTAAAAAGAAAATGAATACTGCTGCTACAGAATGCTCTTTTCTCTTAAATTTCTCCTTGATTAGCCTTCATGCCAAACACCAAAAACGACTTGTAAAATTGTGCTTTGAAAAGCAGAAACAAAGTCCAATGATGTACAAGGGGGGGGAAAACAGATGTGTAACTCAAAAACAGATAATCACAGTTTAGGTGCATAGAATTCAGCCCGCTAACCCAGACTTCATCCATTTGCTTCTCCGTTGATTTCCAGGTTTGATTTGAGCTACTTTCGTTTTAAGTGAATCCCATAATGTTGGGAATAAAAGGTTCATGGCAAGTCTCCCATTTTCCTGCTCCTTTTAAATATTGCTTCTCAGATGAATTATTAATTTATTAGATATCATTCCACAGTCATTATTCAACTGACACAAATGGAAAAGCCAGAAGGACCTCTTAAGTCTCTGCACATATGTTCATGCACAACAGTATAAAGCAGAATCTCATTTTCTCCCCTATTCCCAAATGAATGCAAGCCTTCATGCACTCATGCAGGCATACCATATGCCCTATACCAAACTATAAAGAGAGATGACTCTTAAAAGCAATTTGTCCTATGGGATGAGAGATGCTGTTGAAGGGGAGGGGGAGAGAGGAAAATCATTTCACTGGGCTTGCTTATATATTCTGACCTAGCCTTATCTTTTAGATTCAGGTTTATTTATAAACATTTTGTTAGCTGAAGTCAAAAACTTTCCATGGGAGCCTTTTAATGGATTTTTCTTCTTTTATTTATAAGTATAATTGAATATTCTAATTTTGTTATTCTAAGTCATAATCTCGGAGCAGATAATTCTATGGTCTTAGTTTGCAAGCAGTGGTGGGATTCAAATTTTTTTTACTACTGGTTCTGTGGGCGTGGCTTTGTGGGCGTGGCAGGGGAAGGATACTGCAAAATCCCCATTCCGTCCTCACCCCACTAACCTGCTTTCCAGCTCCACTCTCCTATTCAGGACAACAAAAGAAGATCAGCTGGGAGGAAGCAGGGGCAGGGCCAGCCTATTTGCCGGTTCTCCAAACTACTCAAAATTTCTGCTACTGGTTCTCTAGAACCTGTCAGAACTGGCTGAATACCAATTCTGGTTGCAAGTCACTTTCTTTGTAGCCTCATATGCCTACAAGGATATGCCCTTGAAATCTGGTGATTGGTTGGTGACTAATGAAGGCCAGATTTTCTGAGGTTTGGAAACAAAGAAATAGTAAGGTAGCTGTGTTAAAGCTCTGATAAGGTTAACATGGCTATTTTTCTTTAAAAAAATATTCCACCTAGTTTCTTGTAGTGCCATGATGGCGAACCTATGGCATGAGTGCCACAGGTGGCACACAGAGATCTGCCAGCACGTGAGCCGTCAGCTCCAGCACAAATATGTGCACCAACCAGCTGATTTTCAGCCCTCCAGAGGGCCAGAGGAGGGAAAAACCAGCAGTTTTTGCCCTCCCCAGGCTTCAGGAAAGACTCTGGAGCCTGGGCAGGGAGAAAACTCCCCCTGTGTGTGGGGGGGGGGTGTCGTGCATGCATGCATGGAGGGTGGCACTCACATGCACAGGTGGGAGGAAACCCATTGCATTGTGGTGTGGGCACGCACATGAATGCACTATCATTCAAACAGAGACAATTTTGGCATGTCTTTACAAAAAGGTTCACTATCACTGTTCTAGTGGTTGCATAAGTTCCTTTATACCATCTCTGTCCTTGGTTTAGTCAAGACAGCACTAAAAAAAAAAAGTATGGCCTGCCCGTGGCTATTTTCTTTTTTCTTTTTAACTGCATTTATTTATAGTTTCAGACCAGTAAAACACAAATGTTGAATTTAAAAGACCGAAATAACAAGAAAGCACACATTTAAAGCATGGGACAAAAGTGAAAATTTAATAAAAGTGAAGGAATTAATAATGAGAAGAAGATATTTCCTGGTACTTACACGTCATAGTTATTGCAAGAAACTTGGTGACATGTGGAGTGGTGGTTTAAGTTAGGCCTTGCAGAATGACAGTTAAAATTTCTTGACCAGGAAAGATCACAAATCTTCATGATAATTTGGTTTATGAGTGCCAGACATCATAGGTGGTACAATGGCTGGCGTAGCAATACATGGGTTTACTGATTCTATTGATTTGAGCAGAAACATATGTGATTATTATATATGGTATATTTGCCTATCATTTCTACAATAGGTTGTCAAGCCCCAAGTAACATGTTCCAAAAAATAAAGTCCAAAACATCCATCTTCCTTTTCAAATCCATTTATTAGGAATACATTAAATTGGCAAGGACTTGCTGTAATTCCGACTCTGAATCAGATCAGGGATTACATCCAATAAAAGCAAAAGTTTGAAACTTCCACCCGAGTCACAATCTCCACCAACAGCCTGGTGATTCCAAACTCCACCTTCGGCTAGCTGCAGGCATCTTCTCTCTTCCCATGGGAAAGAATGCTACTTAGATACTACTTTCTCCCTTTATCTTTAACCCCCCCCCCCCACCTTTCAACAGTTATTATGTGGCAAGCCTGAAATATTTTTTTTTAATTCAGTTACTACAAACCTAGAAGCTAATAGAAAGAAATTACAAAGGCTACAACAAAATATGGCTACACATATGTCATCTTCAGGGTCGACATAGGTAGTGTGCCAATTCAAGCCTACTTTAGATTTTGCCACCCCAGGTTTTGACGGAAACAAATCATAAATTCTTAGGGGCAAATCTCTGGTCCATCTTATTCTACTGGATAGGTTTTCCTCATACCTGAGGAGAAAAATTGCTTTCAGTCTAAAGTATTATTGGCATCTCACTCCAGGGAATAATGTCTCTTGGTCCAAGCAAAGCTTTAACTGAATTCAAACAGTTTAGAATTTATATTTACAAAATGGTAGGGCCAAAATCAACCATCCATATTGTGATGCAATTGTAGGTTGTCCCATGGACAATTGCCAGCTACGCCTATAACATCCTGAACAACTCACAGAGGAGACAGTTTTCTTAACTATTAATTAAACTGTCTAGTCTCCACCAGGGAGGAGTACAATTTATCTCATGGGTAAATGATTGGGGGGGGGGGGAATACTATAACGGTTTTAAATAAAACTAAATCAAAATATATAAGAGAATGAGGTAGCTGGATGGAGTCACTGAAGCAGTAGGCATGAGCTTAAATGGACTCCAGAGGATGGTAGAGGACAGGAAGGCCTTGAGGAACGTTGTCCATGGGGTCACAATGGGTTGGACATGACTTTGCAACTAACAACAACATATAAGTGACAACCACAACTGTAATATTGGCTATTATTTCAGTGTTTGGGAGTGTGCCCTTGGATAAGACACTGCTTTCTTTCGATCCTCCTAGCTTCTGATACTTTTTATGTGTTGTTTTTTTTCAGTTTCTCTCTGTTAGACCTTTAAAATAAAACCTGTCACAATTGTGCTTTCAAAACTTATTTTGCTTTCCACAAAATGAACAATTTTTCTGACACTTCAATGAGCCGTGAGGTATGTGATAGTTAGGTTACACTAATACATATGCATATTTTGGAAATTCACTATGACATGCTACTGTGTCCCGTCAAATGAAATATGAAAAAGTGAGGATCACATATCATCTGCAAACCTTTATTTCTGTTTTGTTCCTCTGTGGAGAATACAGGAGAAAATGTGTTTACTGACAACAAATTATGGCAAAAATATATCCATAACTATATAAAATGTAGGCCGCTTCTTCGTCAAAGTGACCTTGGGAAATTGTAGCTTGCAGAGCCACTTTGAAGAATGTAAAACACATGCTGGTGTAGTTTCATGTAAATGTTTCCGAGGTCAAATTGCATATTTCAATACATCCCTAAGTTAAAAAAAAAAAATAACGACACATCATCTACGTGGTACAATCTTAAATGGTTGGCAAGGTGTTATTTTCTTCAAATGTTTCATCCATTGTTCTCCAAATGTGTCTTGGGTGGTTTTGGCTAAAGTTTGGCAAGGTGTTATTTTCTTCATATGTGTCACCCACTGTTCAACAAATATGTTTTTGGTGGTTATGACTGGAGTTTATTTTTTTCTTTAATCCACAAAGTACTTTGTTCCAAAATGCTTTCATTCTTATCAAGAATCCCTTTTGTATATTTTAGAAGATTACAGTACTTTTGTGATGAAATGAAAGATAACGTTTGATAACTACATCGTATAGATGTTAAGGTAAAGGTAAAGGTTCCCCTCGCACATATGTGCTAGTCGTTCCTGACTCTACGGTGTAGTGCTCATCTCCATTACAAAAGCCAAAGAGCCAGCATTGTCCGAAGACATCACCGTGGCCAGCATGACTAAATGGTGAAGGAACACGGAACTCTCTTACCTTTCCACCAAAGGTGGTCCCTATTTTTCTACTTGCATTTTTACATGCTTTCGAACTGCTAGGTTGGCAGAAGCTGGGACAAGTAACGGAAGCTCACTGTTGCGTGGCACTAGGGATTCAAACTGCTGAACCTTTATGATTGACAAACTCAGTATCTTAGCCACTGAGCCACTGTGTATACACAATTATCCAATATCAGTTAACCTACGTGTTCTGTTTATAGAACCAACCAGTTTTGGGGGAAATTTAGCAAAGACTTTTATTTGTATTGAAAGCAATATCTCATGATGAGAAAGAGGGAGGGAGGGAGAGAGAATAAGGCACTAGGCTAGAAAGCTGGAGACTCTAAGATCAAGTCCTACCTTAGTCATAAAAGCCACCTGGGTGATCTTGGATCAGTCACTCTATCTCTCTGCCAAACCTACCTCAAAGGATTGTTGTTGTGGGGAAAATAGGAGGAGGAAGATGTGTTGGATAAGTTTGCTAACTTGGGTTGTTCATAAAATTAATAAAGGCGGGATTCAAATTAATGTTGAAAAGAGGTTGAGTTCAAAGTAACAATCCAAAATATACCTCCAAACCAACCATTAAGTACTTTCAGAAGGATAACGTTTTGGAATGGCCTTCACACCCCTTTAATTGCTAACGTATTGAAAATCTGATGGGAAATCGCCAGCACGAGGAGTATGTAAGAAATCTAAAAAAAATATTTCTGAGCTAGGAGAGTCCTGCAAGGAAAAGTGGAAAGAGGAAAAATCCAAAATCCAGAACTGAAGTATTCTTCACTGGCTATCAAAAATTTTGGAACCTGTTATTTTTCTCAAAGAAAGTATTGCAAAATACTGGGGTGTGTGTGTGTGCGCGCGGGGGGGCCTGTGTGTGTGTCTCAATATAAGAAGTGTGTGTGTGTGTGTGTGTGTGTGTGTGTGTGTGTGTGTGTATGCACCTGTGTGTGTGTCTCAATATAAGAAAAGAAATAAAATTGCAATAATGAAACAGTATTTCATTACTTTGTAATAATATACAGATCAGGCAATAAAGAAAAAAGCATAGAGGGAAATATTTTAGAAATGCAGTACTCTTCCTAATAAATTCTGTGTACCTTAGAAGAAATCAAAAAAGGCATAAGAATATTAAATTAATCAAACTAATCCTAAAATAATGAAATACAAGATACAAGAGAAATGAACAACATCAGTCTTGATGGAAAAGCAAAGAGTGGGGTCATAAAAGATAACAGTCTTGCCCTTTATTAGTAAGGTTTTAAAACATGCCTTTTCAAGTGGTTTTGAAATTGAGCAGCACAGAGAGAATCAAAATCCAGTTTTTCAAAACTTTGTCTTTTTCAACCTTGTGACAGAAGATTCTAATGACTGGAAAGAATCTCTGTCTCTCCAATCTTGCAGAAATTGGAGATTGAATAATCAAGTAAATTCATGCAGAGCATCTATTCTAGGTATGGATTATGCTTTGGATTTGAAGCTGAAATAGGCCTGGAATTTATGACTACTTAAACAAGTAGTGACTTCTTCTGGACTTGCAAAATAGTTCTACTTTTTCCGAAAAATATGTTAAGAAAAGTCTACAGGGTATGACAAGATAGTAGACCAGTGGTGACCAACCTTGGCAACTTTAAGACCTGTGGACTTCAACTCCCAGGATTCTCTAGGTACCCATGCTACCTGTGGAATTCTAGGTGTTGAAGTCCTTAAGTCTTCAATTTGCTAAAGTAGGACACCCCTGGTGTAGATTCTGTGGTCTGGTGCACCTAAAGGCTATGAATCCTGATACCAGAGTATAGCTGTAAGTCCCTTCCTCATTGTGTAAATGTCAATAGTTAAAACAGAAAAAACAGATATTCTGAAATAAAGTTCCCTGTGACTCTTTAGCACTTTATTTAGGTCAAAGAATGCATTTGTGCAGAATGTTTGTAATATAGTCAGGTTGGATCCGAATATTCTTATCAAGCCCTATGATGCAACCATTCTTGGACTGAATCAAAAATCAAGAAACTACAAAATATTTATGCTGGGGTAGAGAGAGAAACAGTTCATTCCATTCCAATTTTTCCCCAAGATGGGAAATTACAACCAGGATAAATACTAGCAAGAATATTCAACAGCATCAACAAAAGAAAATGCCAACAAGCATGTGCTTGTCAAGCTTGGGCAATGCTTAGAATAACAATAATCCTGACAAATGATCAATGAGATTGATTATTCCAGGAAAGATTTCTGTGGCACAACTAGTACAAACCTAATAATTAAATGTTATGAAATAATTAAATTAAAAGGTTTCACATCAACATGTTAAGAAATATCTATATCTACAGTACTGTACCTTTAGAAATCATTCAGTGTTGCATGTTTTCCCTTCGATAACCTAATACATAATAAGAAAAAGCAAAAACAGTTTTATTTCAATGCTTTTAATGCATCATAAGGACATCAAAAAGAAAGAAGATGCTAGAAGAGATTCATGCTGGAGGAAACAATAATTTAAGATTGGATAGGAGAAACACAAAAAAATCCCTCAGTCTAATCAATACTATGCAGAACAAAATTCACTTGAAAAGAGAATGTCAACGCATCAATCAAAGCACAGAGAAAGCAAACACAAGTCCTCAACAGTCCAGCAATTAAGTCCAGCATTTTCACTGCTAAGCAAGGTAATTGCTAAATGAGTTTTGCCTCCTTTTACCACCTTTTTTTGCCACAATTGTTAAATAAATCGCTGCAATTGTTAAAGTGAATTAGGACATTGTTAAGCAAAGCTAGCTTCCCCCATTGACTTTGCTTGTCAGAAGCCAGCTAGGAAGGTTACAACTGGTGATCACATGCCCCAGAGACAAATGTCATAAATATATGTGCGAAAGTGCCCAAATTTTGATCATGTGATGCTGCAATGATCCTAAGTGTGAAAAAATAACTTACGTTTTTCAATGCTATTGCAACTTCAAATGGTCACTAAGGGAATGGTTGTAAGTTAAGGACTACCTGTATTGATGGGTTGAGGAGAAATAGTTTTATGCTACTGAAAACATTCTGTACAACACACACAAACACATGTATGTATTACATGTGTATGTTGTATAAATGAGCAATGTTTATAAATAAACAGCAAGCTTCCTATTTAACAGGTTACATGTAATGTGTCCCAATGTATTTGATTTCACTCAAGCTGAACAGGAGTGCATCTACACTTCTGCAGGACTTCAAATATCCATAGGCATAAATACAGACAAACAAAAATTCCTTAAAGCACATTTCTGTTTCTCTGCTTCCATGGGTAAACCGAGTCAAGACAATTCAGGCTGAAGTAACATTTTGGAACTACGACAGCAATTTTGCTTCTAAAAAGGATTTTCCACTTTCCGGATCAATCAGTGCTCGAAACTGCTCATGTAATCATCTCCTGATTAGATGAGCAATTTCTAGCACTGATTGATCCAGATTTGCAAAGCAAATGAAATGCAATAAGATTCAGACAATTCCGCCTCCAGCTTCAAACTGACACCGAGTGAAGCATTTTTAAAGTAATAAGAATGCAACTTGTATATCAAACAGAATGTCTTTTGGCTTTAAAAATCTCTTAGTCTAAATTTGTCACTAGACAAGGAATATTGTTGTTTCAAATTATGAAACAAATAATAATCCATACAAGAGGGAAAAAAACATTCATTCACCATTCAGAGAAAGCTAGGTAAATTAGCAGGCAGCTCAAATAGGATATAGTGCAATGATGGCGAACCTATGGCACTCGTGCCACAAGTGGCACATGGAGCCATTTGTTAGGGCATGCGAGGCATTGCGCGTGCTGGCCATTGCGTGACTTTGGCCTTCTTTTGAGGCCGTTTTTCATCCTCCACAGTCTCCAGGAGCCTTCCCTGAAGGCTCCGGAGGACAAAAAATGGCCCTACAAGCAAACTGGAAGTCTGTTCCTAAACTTCTGGTTTCCCATAGGGCACGTTTTTCACATTCTGGAGACTTCAGCGAAGCTCCTGAAGCTTTTGGAGGCCCTCCAGGGGGGGAGGCTGTTTTCATTCTCCCCAGGCTCCTAGAAAGCCTCTGGAGCTTGGGAAAGGCACACCCGTGCATGAGCCCCCTGCGTTCCCCCCGCTTTTGGCACGCGAGACAAAAAAGGTTAGCCATCACTGATATAGTACATTACAATAATTCAGATAGTTCTCACTTAGCAACAATTTTTGGGCCTGGCAAACATGGTCATTAAGTGAAGCAGTTATTAAGCAAAATCATGACTATGTTAACAATTTTACTTCACATTTTCTTTGCTTTTTTAGGTCTGAATGTTTCAATCCAAAACACTGTGAACTTAAAACATAAGCATCCAAAGTAGCAAAGCGTTGTTTTGAATGCAAAGGGAACAATTAGAGTCATTTAAGTAGTGTCTCAAGCTGGGGAAAAACTCTCATTTTATTGCCCTAAAACATTTAGCCGTTTTCCAGAAATAATCAAAACAGCCTATTTCACCTTAGACACTGGTCACTGTCTGACTATATTAAGTTTGTTCTGTTCATTACAAACAAAGATTTTGCACACTCAATCACAATTTTGTGAGATCTTCAGAATTCTTCTGGAAGCAGGATGAGAAACAAATGTAAAACAGGAAAAGTCCCAAATGCTCTAATACCTGGGAGAATCCATTGTTCTCCACATGTGCCTCTAATTCTTTTCTGAATCCTCAAGAACTCTGCAAAATCAGCAGAAAGGTAGAAATTGGCTGTGTGAATTCCTGCCAGAATTAGAAAGAGGTTTTATAGCCTTGAAACAGTAGGAACCTCCCCTCCAGAGATGACAGCAAGGAGGTAAGAGGGCAAATAGAATAGAACAAAAAAGAATAACAGAGTTGGAAGGGACCTTGGAGGTCTTCTTGTCCAACTCCCTGCTAAGGCAGGTAAACCTATACCACTTCATCTTCTTAAAAACTTCCAGTGTTGGAGCATTCACAATTTCTGGAGGCAAGCTGTTCCACTGATTAATTGTTCTAACTGTCAGGAAATTTCCCCTCAGTTCTATGTTGCTTCTCTGATGGATGCAGAAATATACCATCACTTTGTAAGATTCATATGTGCATCCTGGTATCACAGGCACATATGAAAGGGGAGGAGCTTGTCTCATGACAATACGGTATCCTTTTTTTTTCATTTTGATGAAAACCTTCAAACCTCTGCTCACTGCCAAAATAGCCCCCATATCAAGAACTTCCAAATTACTTCTATCTGCTTGTGGGACATCACGGTATCACCGCTCTCCCTCAGTCCCCCTCCCAAAGCTTAAAAATCTACATAAAGCCCCCCCCCAAAAAAAAATTTCCCAGGCTTTTATGAATGTTTCAGATGACCTGTGCCAATAGACAGATTAATGACTCTGAGAAGCTGAAATGGTTTAAGTCTGCATCTACCAGTCTCAAAAACTTTGATTATAAAAAGGAAAAAAGAACCACGATGGGAATTCTCCCCTTTCTGAAATCCAAATGCCACTTAGAACTGAATCAGTCTGCTTTCAACTGTATCCATCCAAAAAATAAGACTATTGAACTAGTATAATCAGTGTTTAGAGTGAACGTTGGTTTTCATCAGAACAGGAGTATATTCTATAGCAGATCCAAAGATTAATGGATCAATTCATTCGAGCTGATTTTTATGTTTCTGAGCATGTATTTGCTCTTTGGTTTCTATAACTGGGTTAATTCTACTTGCCTATAAAGAAACTCAAAGTTGATTGAGTAGGCTCATTATATAGAATATATTAGGAATCTCCAAAATCCACTTAACTGGTACTCCACTGCTTCAGTGCTATTTTTCTTTCTCTATTGAACTTTTTCCATGGATTTTGTTTTTCCTCTGACTTCAAGGCAGAGATGAAAGCCCTAAAGATGAACTAGTTTCTAAATAAAGATGGGCTGAGCATACAAAATGACAAAGATAAAACACTACTGCATTTCTAATATCTCATTAAAAAGCTTAGCAAGCAAATGGCTGACTTTATGTTCTGTACATAGAATTTTTGCAAGCTATCACTTGGCTTAATTGTTTTTATATAATTTAAGTTTGGTATGTTTTGAACTTAATAATTAATTCTTAGTCATCCATCAACATAAAGCTCTATCTATTCTTAAATGGGAAAGATCACAATTTTACACCTGTGTTCAGTTCCTACTCTTTTTAAAGTCATGTTTGTTTCAGTTTGTTTCATTAATAGCTTGCATTTTCTTTAATTCATATGGACTTAGCACTTCTCTCATTATGTAGCATTTTCTACAAATGTTTCTGTAATATATTCATTGCAGGGCACACATTTCTTGCAAACAACTCCCCTCTAACATAGTATATTTTTGTGTGCACACTTTTCTAATATATTCTTTTATTTACACATTAAAAAAAATCCTGCTCGTTCCAGAAATAATAGACTTAAAAGAATAACTGCATACTGCTTTGCATTCAAATTTATAAAATGCAAATAAGATATCACCACATTAAAACAGAAACTACATATATTTCTTTTCTCTCCTTACTTTGGTAGATCTTGCCCTTTAAGCACTGATTTATGAGGCAGGATGAAAGTTGTCTTAATAAATAAATATTACTAAAGATGTAATCGTCCACAAACAGACTGCATTTTTAAAATAAGATCCTTTTGGAATATCTGAATGGGCTCTATTGCATCTTATAAATAGGAAAACATCCATGATCACAGCTGTCACTTCTGATATTGAAGGGCTATCTCTTTCTTTTTTTCATAAAGGTGGTTAAAAATGCCAATTAGAGAGAAGAGAAATTCTAGCAAGTAGTCCAAATCAATCCTCAAGGTTGAGAGTCATAAGTATAAAAAGTAGCTGTATGGAACACAGACTGCGCTGTCCAACTGAAGATAATATGAAGAAGATTGCAATGTTAACTTATCCACAATATGCAGTGATTCAAACTTGGTCTTGACACATCCAAACAAGCCCCAGTCTTCCTTTCTTCAAACAAGCTGCAGGTGATTTAAATTAGGTAATACTCTGGATCACAGGTGACAAACTCGCAGCATCACATTGCCATTACGTGACGTATCGCAACATTTTCCCTTCACGGAGCTGGGGTGGGCGTGGCCTGCATGTGATGCATCCGCCCCATGGGCCACCAGTTTGACACCCCTGTGTCTGGACTATCACATCACGTTTATTATAAAATATAACTAGCTTTGAGTCAAGACAATTGGTCTGTCTTGCCCAATAATATTCATGTTAAACGGGATTTGCATTGTTATCACAGAAAACTGAAGATGGAATAAGGAAAGTGTGGATGCAACTAGATCTTCTCCAGAAGAACGTACCCAGCCATCTCATCTGAACTCAGAGATTAAGAAATTGCTCTCCCTTTAGATTACTTATTTCTTTAAAAGGAGTTTATGACCATATCTTTACTTGATATAAATATGCTTAAAGAGCACAAAACTAAAGCCACACATGGAATCTGGATCAGGCATCAAATATTCCAGGTATGAATAAAAATATTACTAGCTGTAATCACATATTTATTCTGAACATTGCTAAAGGAAATACTGTATTATTTCCTTGTTTACACTGCATTTAACTTGAAGAATATCCCCCCCCCCCAAATCATGATATTCTGCAATTTATATTTAACAGGTGTTCGGAGGCAATTCTTCCAAGAGAGAGTGATTTAATATTTGTAAGGAAATCATAATACAATCAAGACTCATGTGCATGCCAAATAGGTGTTGGTTTCCTTCGTGAACAAAATTAATAATCATATTGTCCAAAATAATAATTTTCGCTAAAGTATTGCAGTTGATAAAAGCAAATACCACAAAGGAATAAATGGAAGGATGTGAAAACTGCTGGCTTAACAGAGATAACCAATGAGATGTTGTAACAGGTTTTGGGTTTTTCCTCAATGTGATTTGTAAAGCTATTAACCACTCACAGTGCTCATGAATTTATTATACTCTCTGGCAACTTTCTCTGGCAATTTGTCTTTTGATGCATTTAAAAAAAAGTAGAAAGTTGGGTTGTAATCTGACAGAATCACAAAGCGTATTCTAGATGAAAGACTAAGCGATGTAAGTGGGGAACACACAGCAACTGTAGGATTCGGAAAAATGGTGTTCTGGGAATGCAGCTGTAAAATCACGCCAGGAAACTGAATCCACAACAGTCCACTTGAATACAATAGCAGAAGCACTGAGTAGGAAAAGGATAACACCCGCTATAAAAACAGACAAATGGTGCAAAGACTGGAAAAAGTGCAAAACAGGAGCAATTAAAATGATGCAGAGGCTACGGTATTTACTGTGTGAAGAAAGGAAATGCTTGAGCGTAAAGCAAAAGTGAAGTAGGAAAGCCACGATAGAGGAAATATACCCATGACCCACGACTGAGAATCTCCATAGACCTTTAGCTAGGCACTTTGGGATGAACATCCTTCGAATAGTGTGGGAGTATGAGTGCATTTCCAGAAAAATTGCAGACTACAGGAACCATTAGCACTATTCAGGTGACTCTGAGGACACAGATAAAACGCCAGGTGCCTCAACAAACCCTCTAAAAGGATGCAAAGGACCTGCTATCTGCAAGGAATATAAATTCTTCCATTCCCCACCATCCTGTCAGAACTAAAGAAACTTCTTGGATAAGAAGAAAAACGTCTTCAAAGAAAAAAAAAACAAGAAAGTCCAGTTGCCTTCTGAATAAGCATCTTTGGGGCAACCATGACCTGGAGAATCTTACAGTGTCAGGGTTCCCACAAATGCCTTAATTAAATGATGAGCATCAAGCCAAGCATCGAAAGAAATCCAATTATTTATTAGGAGCATTAGAACATGTCGGCTTTTTCCCAAGTGAAGCCACATCTGACCCCACATAATTTATGGCCCCAATCATGACCCTGTTTCCCTCCTCCCCTTTCCTATGGCAACTTGAGTTGATACACAGACTTTTAGCTTCCCCATTAACTTTGCTTGTCAGAAGGTCACAAAAGATGATCACAAAACCCAGTAATACTACAACCGTCACAAATACATGGTCATTGCCAAATGTCTAAATTTTGATCACATGACAATAGGGATACTGGAATGGTCAAGTGTGAAAAACAGTCATAGTACCTTTTTTCCATGGTAACTTCAAGCAGTCACTAAACAAACTTATTGTAACTCAAAGACTACCTACACACAGGGAAGCTCAATGTAGACATTACAGGACTCACTGTAATGTCTAAGTTGAGCCTCCCTGTGTTTTACAACACCTTCCACCCTTGGAGAAGGGTGTGAAACTAGTATAATTGACTAATTTAACATGAGCCAAATAAGATGTGCTTTTTTGCCTGTCACATCCATGAATTTAAATTTGCAGTGGAAGTTAGGGTGGATGGGTTTCCAGATACACAATGGGACACTTCCCAACCCAGTCAACTACTAGACTGATGAGTGAGACCTCCTAATTAGCTGTTGCAGCAGGACATTGCTGTCGTTTCTCTTCCAATAAATTATGCAAGACTCCATTAAATGCCATCCACAATTCCTCTTCACATAGGTAAAGGTAAAGGTTCCCCTCGCACATATGTACTAGTCGTTCCTGACTCTAGGCAGCAGTACTCAATTCCGTTTGAAACCAAAGAGCCAGCGCTGTCCAAAGACATCTCAGTGGTAATGTGGTCAGCATGACTAAACGACAAAGGCACACGGAATGCTGTTACCTTCCCACCAAAGGTGGTCCGTATTTTTCTACTTATTTTTCTAGGTTGGCAGAAGCTGGGACAAGTAATGGGAGCTCACTCCGTTACACAGCACTAGGGATTCGAACCGGAGAACTGCCAACCCTTTCTGATCAACAGGCTCAGTGTCCCTTCACATACCTACACCTAAATCAGTCATGTATCTGTACAATCTGACAATCTGTATGAAGGGAGAGCAACCAAACATAGTTGTTATTGAAGGAACATAGGAATTTTCTCAACAATTTGTTGGTGGCTTTGGAGTAAAAAAAAATCATATGTTACAGCACAGAAACCGCTTTGGTCGCATTGACCGATGATCTCTGGAGAGCCAGGGATGGAGGCCATGCCTCCATCTTGGTTCTCTTTGACCTCTCACCGGCTTTCGATACCATCGACCATGGTAACCTTCTGCAACGACTGCGGGAGGTGGGGGTGGGAGGCACTGTCTTGCAGTGGTTCTCCTCCTACCTCTCGGACAGGTCGCAGTCGGTGTTGGTTGGGGGACAGAGATCGACCACGAGGCCCCTAACATATGGGGTGCCGCAGGGGTCGGTCCTGTCCCCCATACTATTTAACATCTACATGAAACCGCTGGGCGAGATCATTCGGAGGCACGGGATAAGATACCATCAATATGCGGACGATACGCAGCTGTATCTGTCCGCCACGTGCCAACTCAATGAAGCGGTGGACGTGATGAGCCAGGGTCTTGAGGCCGTTAGGGACTGGATGAGGGCTAACAAACTTGTACTCAACCCGGAAAAGACCGAGTGGCTGTTGTGTTTCCCTCCCAAAAATTTGGCTAGTGTTCCATCGCTCAGGCAGGGGGGGGCAAATTTTACACCCCTCAGACAGGGTTCGCAACTTGGGAGTCCTTCTGGACCCACAGCTGACCTTTGATTACCACCTGTCGGCTGTGACCAGGGGGGCATTTGCCCAGGTTCGCCTGGTGCGCCAGTTGCGACCCTACCTGAACCGGGAGGCTCTCACAACAGTCACTCGTGCCCTTGTGACCTCTAGGCTGGAATACTGCAACGTGCTCTACATGAGGCTGCCCTTGAAGAGCATCCGGCGGCTTCAGCTAGTCCAGAATGCGGCCGCGCGAGTGATTGTGGGTGCACCTCGGTTCGCCCACATAACACCTATCCTCCGCGAGCTGCGCTGGCTACCTGTTGATCTCCGTGTGCACTTCAAGGTGCTTCTTACCACCCACAAAGCCCTTCATGGTAGTGGATCTGGGTACTTGAGAGACCGCCTCCTGCCAATTACCTCCTCGAGACCCATTCGATCTCATAGATTAGGCCTCCTCCGAGTGCCATCTGCCAGCCAGTGCCGGCTGGCAACTACGCGGAGGAGAGCCTTTTCAGTAGCAGCTCCGACCCTTTGGAACGATCTCCCCGTGGAGATTCGTACCCTCACCACCCTCCAGACCTTCCGCACAGCCCTCAAAATCTGGCTATCCCATCAGGCCTGGGGGTAAAGATTATAATTCGCCCCCACCCGAATGCTGAATGAATATTGCTTATTTTTAATTACATGTTATGCTATATGTCATTGTATGTACCCCCTCCCATATAAGTTGTTAGCCGCCCTGAGTCCCCTCAGGGAAAAGGGCGGCCTATAAATAAAATAAAAGAAAGAAAGAAGAAAGATATGTGCAATTCAAGTTGTAATTAAACATGCCCTGAGGAAATTAAAACATGGATAGAGGGCTGTGGTCTGTAGATACAATGGATGAAATAGCATAGGAGTCGTAGTGGTGCCGTGGTTAGAATGCTGTATTGCAAGCTAATGCTGTCCATTGCCAGGAGTTTGATTCTCACTGGCTCAAGATTGATTCAGCCCTCCATCCAAGATCAGTAAAATGAGGATCCAAATTGTTGATGTCAATATGCTGACTCCATAAAACAGCTGGGGGAGGGCTGAATTCAGAACTTTCAGAACTGTTTATATCAAACTACACGTTATGTGATCTACAGTATCCTGCGGACACTATGATGAAACTCTCATTTTTTCAGAGGCAATGCTAATTAAGTTAACAGCAAGAATCTTGTAGCATGAAAGAATTTCTCAGAGTCTTGGAATGGCCACAAGCAATAAACATAACTTGAACTAGTGAGTGTAATTAATGTGGAAGCAGCTTCTGTACTTCTTCACTTTCCTTCCCTCCTCCCATAAAACTCATGGAATTGTGCCCTGCTAGAATGGAAAAGCCATTCAAACCGAGCATTATTTTCAGCTCATTCTCTCATAGTTGCTGAACTGTTCCTTTGTTTATCTAACTCACCTACTCAATCATCTTTTATCCTGCAGTATCAGCTCTTGGTCTCTCTCTTGCACCTTCTTCCTGTGTCTCAGTTTACAGAGAATGAAGAATATGGATGGACTCCAAAGAATTTGGACTAAAAGGGGCAAAACTCTGACTACAAGCCAAGCTGTTGCAAGAGCAACAATTATATGCGCCTGCATGAAAGTACAAGTGAAACTCGAAAAATTAGAATATCGTGCAAAAGTTCATTTATTTCAGTAATGCAACTTAAAAGGTGAAACTAATATATGAGATAGACTCATTACATGCAAAGCAAGATAGTTTAAGCCGAGATTTGTCATAATTGTGATGATTATGGTTTACAGCTCATGAAAACCCCAAATCCACCATTTCAGATAATATTCATCTTAGAATATTACATGCAATCAATAAAACAAGGATTGTACATAGAACAATATCAGACCTCTGAAAAGTATAAGCATGCATATGTACTCAGTACTTGATTTGGGCCCCTTTTGCAGCAATTACTGCCTCAATGCGGCGTGGCATTGAAGCTATCAGTCTGTGGCACTGCTGAGGTGATATGGAAGACCAGGATGCTTCAATAGTGGCCTTCAGCTCTTCTGCATTGTTCGGTCTCATGTGTCTCATGTTTCTCTTGGCAATTCCCCATATATTCTCTATGGGGTTCAGGTCAGGCGAGTTTGCTGGCCAATCAAGCACAGTAATCCCACGGTCAATGAACCAGGTTTTGGTGCTTTTGGCAGTGTGGGCAGGTGCCAAGTCCTGCTGGAAAATGAAGTTAGCATCCCATAAAGCTCGTCTGTGGAAGGAAACATGAAGTGCTCCAAAATCTCCTGGTGGACAGCTGTGTTGACCCTGGACTTAATGAAGCACAGTGGACCAACACCCACAAATGACATGGCTCCCCAAATCAACACAGATTGTGGAAACTACACATTGAACTTCAAGCATCTTGCAGTTTGTGCCTCTCCATTCTTCCTCCATACTCTGGGTCCTTGGTTTCCAAATGAGATGCAAAAGTTGCTCTCATCAGAAAAGAGGACTTTGGACCACTGAGCAACAGACCAGGTCTGTTTTTCTTTAGCCCAGGTAAGATGCTTTTGATGTTGTTTGTTGTTCAGGAGCGGCTTGACAAGAGGAATACAACATTTGAAGCCCATGTCCAGGATCCACCTGTTTGTGGTGGCTCTTGATGCACTGACTCCAGCCTCAGTCCACTCCTTGTGAAAGTCTCCAACACTTTTGAATGGCCTTTTCCTGACAATCCTCTCCAGGCTGCGGTCATCCCTGCTGCTTGTGCACCTTTTTCTTCCACACTTTTCCCTTCCACATAACTTTCTATTAATGTGCTTTGATACAGGACAAGAAAACTTCCAAGGTCTCTTCCAACTTTGTTATTCTATTCTATTTTACCCTGATTATGGAATATTCTCATGCATAAAATGTTAGCTTTCTGATCCTAGGAGAGAAGATTTTAGCCAAGCCTTTTCAATAAATGTGGTTCTAATTGTCAGGAAATTTCTCCTTAGTTCTAAGTTGCTCCTCTCCTTGATAAGTTTCCACCCACTGCTTCTTATCCTACCCTCAAGTGCTTTGGAGAATAGCTTGACTCCCTCTTCTTTGTGGCAGCCCCTGAGATATTGGAACACTGCTATCATGTCTCCCATAGTCCTTCTTTTCATTAAAGTAGACATACCCAGTTCCTGCATGTTCCCCATGTATTTTGCTGCCATATTTTGCACTAATTAAAAGTTCTGAATGGATGGCCTACACAGGACACATTGCAGTGGTCAGGTAAAAATATGTGTAAGCCATGGTCAATTGCTGGTGGGTATGACTATTTAGCCTAACTGTAAGGAAGATTTGTAAGGAACTAACTGAAAGACTAACTGTAAGGAAGATTTCTAAGGAAGAAATGTAAGGAAGATTTGGTGGTTCAAATTCCTAGTGCCGTGTAACCGAGTGAGCTACCGTTACTTGTCCTAGATTCTTCCAACCTAGCAGTTCAAAAGCACCACCTTTGGTGGGAAAGTAACAGCGTTATGTGCGCCTTAAGCATTTAGTCATGCCGGCCACACAACCACGGAGACATCTTCAGACAGGCTTTGAAACAGAGATGAGCACTACCCTCTAGAGTCAGGAACAACTAGCACATATGTCTGAGGGGAACCTTTATCTTTTTTAAGGGAAGATTACAAAATTAAACATGGTTTAATATAAGCATCAATAAAGGAGATCAAATTCTTCCTTGGAATTAGAGGCCAACAAGCCAAACAACTGTATGATAGAGGCTTATTGATGACTCCAAAGACATCATCAGATGTTCTTTACCCAGCAAGGAAAATCGTTTGATCATGAAGAAGTGAATGTGTTAGAGCAGGAATATCTAGAGATGCACCTAGGTATTTCTCTTTCATGAAAGCATGCTGTGAAAAGTATAAAAATGATTAATGGGTTCACATTTGCTCTACTATATGAGTAGGTCAGAGGTATACGTAAGCAATATCAAATAAAACAGGCTCATTCAGATTTTATCAAAAAATAAATCACTATGAACCATATATCATTATTTATTAAGAAAATAATAGGGTAATGTTAAAGAGAATGAAAAAAAGAACAGAAGAAACATTCATAGATATGATTTAAATATGAGATAAAATATATTATAAATTAATTTGAAAAGATATTCCAGGATTAATATTTCCAACTCTAAAA